>NW_027509792.1:7801-732801 GCF_048541705.1 Temnothorax americanus
ATATAAATGTCAAACGGATGTCTTTTTGACGACTCGAACTTTGGCCCTGGTCCCGCCCCCCCCCCCCCCGACCCTCCTTCCGGTAGCCATATTGGTGTTATTCAGTTTTATGACCGTAGCTCTTAAGGGAGGGGAGGTGGGGGGTTGGGGTCTGAGGGGAAGTTGATGCTTGAGTGAAGGACTATCCACCCCCCCAGGTCCCATCCCCCCCGCACCCCCCCCCTTGGGCTCCATATACTTGGACCATGGTGCCAGGGTGAAAAATTTTTATTACGCTAATCGACTGTCTTTTTCACGACTCGAACTTTGGCCATGGTCCCACCCCCCTCCGATCCCTCCTTCAAGGGGTTGATTTTTTGCGTAACTTGCGTCAGCTAATCAACGCGTCTCAGTATTTAATCGTATCATACGCGTATAGTAGCTGAGATGATTTGATTGGCTCACGCAAGTTACGCATACGCATCTTACGCCCCTTGTGAAACCAGCCTAAGACTGCTGGACCACGGAGCATCTTATGTAATGGAGGATTCACATTGGGTCCGATCACGTCCGATGTTCGACGTACGACGATCCGACATCCAATAACAGAATTTCTTATTAGAGACAAAAATTTCCTATTGGATGTCGGATCATCGTACGTCGAACATCGGACGCAGTGTGAATCGTCCATAACGCATTATGGCGACTTTATGCTAGATGTTCCGTGGTTTAGGGCCAATTTCATCAACCACAGTTAGCTTAACCGATGGCTAAAGTTAGCAGAATTGACCAATAGAAATGAATCCACCCTGCTTTCTATTGGTCAATCCTGCTAATTTTAACCGTCGGTTAAGTTAACTGTGGTTGGTGAAATTGGCCCTAAGCGGTCTTCGGCTACGCTTATGCTAATGGACGATTCACACTGCGTCCGATGTTCGACGTACGACGATCCGACATCCAATAACAGAATTTCTTATTAGAGACAAAAATTTCCTATTGGATGTCGGATCATCGTACGTCGAACATCGGACGCAGTGTGAATCGTCCATAAGCTATGCCGTTTGTGTGCGCGGGCCTTTAGGGTTGTTAGTTCGCTATTTCGTGCATTGTCGCGCGTCGCGCTGTAGTCGCGCAATCGCGCAATCGCGTTTGCGAGGACTCGCGTTTTCGGGACGATAACAAATTTACGAATCACGTCGTCTCGCCGCGGTGACAAGCAGTGACAAGGTGACATAAGTGTGGAGGCTTCCTGACAGCTCGCCGTAATAATGCGCGATCCGATTAAAACGGACAATCGAGCGCAATGATGACAAACAATGCGAACCGACGTGCCGGTGGATCGAACGATGCGAGGTATACGTAACGTGTATGGGCGATCAATAAATTATTCACGCGGGGAAAATATCCCATTTATTTCGAAGCTAATGTTCGCCGCTATATATACAAAATCGCCGATCAACGTGTATCATTTTTTCTTATTCCACTCTCGATGATCCCGATGCCGACCATTCGTATATATTATCGTATGTACGATAGGTATCGTAAGAAATTTGGCGAGGGTCGCGCGTTATTCCGCGAATCCCATATCTTTTATTTAACGTTCTGTATTTTATTTTCATATCTTGCGGTGTTTCAATGCTTTTCTTTTAAATTATAAGATTATACACGTAACGTTCTTGCACGCCTTGTAAAATAAATGCTACGAGTACAAAATACTAAAGTAAAGAATTTTATCGTTCTTTTTTATTATAGTAGGTTGCACACGTACATACACACACACACACACACGCGTGCGCGCGCGCGCGCGTATGTATAGGTATGTATGCATAGAAAAACAAATATAAAATATACCCTGTGATATTTTTTAAGGTAGACAAGTATGAAACAGTAAATATGCCTCATGGCTGGAGGCAGGGACAACAGCGAGCAAAATGGAAATTTAAACAAAACGCACCAGTGGCAATGCCACAATACGAGTCTTCTTAACTCCTCTAGAACGTTTGAACCTTCTTTGAGTAATGACGTCAAGAGACGAAAGAGTGCGGAACAACGTCGCACTCGTGTCAAAAATATCAGCCTGTTGCAAGACAGTATTCTGAGGTAAAAAACAATGTTGTCGTTCTTATTTTAACAAATTTAAACACTGCGTGTGTCCAAAGGCGTGTCTTAATGCAAAACATCATGTATTTAAAATTATAAAAACGTCATGTAAATTTAGTACATTAGATCACCTGATATACATTAGTGACATGTTTAAAAAATTGTTCTTTTTATATATATATATATATATATATATATATATATATATATATATTTTAAATAATTTTTTAATATATATACAATATGTATATGCCACTTTACGTGACGTGATCCTCTTTGCACAATTTTATTTTTTATATTTATTGTGTCGTCGTGTAATCTCTTCAGCTGTTTCATATATATGCCAGATAAAATTATCTAATTAATATATCTTATAAAGAGAGAAACGAATGCATTAGAATTAAAAAAAAAACAGAAACCTCAAGTATTATCTTTTATTGTAGAATATTTACGGATTCCTTGCATTGTGATCTTAATATAAGACATGGTTACAAAATAATACGTGTAAACGAGTGTATTGTTAGAGCAAGATCGCCACGCTTGTACCAAGTTCTCAAGCCTTATTTCGTTTACACTAACAAAACGATCCATTGCATTCTTGATAAAGCCGGACTTTTCCATCAGATTGAAGGTTTTGTAAGGTATTACTATACCGTATTAATTACTTACAGTGTATAGAAAGAGTATAACTTTTTTTAGAAAACAGATATCTCCACTAATCACCATTTGTTTGCATGTGTTTTTTTTTAACAGCTTTCCATTTGTTACAAGTGATACGATTCAAATACAATCCCTTGCATGCTTTTTTTCTTCTAGATAAATTATATTCTCTTTTTTTTTTTTTTTTTTTACACAAACGTGTACATTTTTATGTAGGAGAATTTAGACGCCAAACGTTTTGGTTGTTTCCTCGTTGCAAAAACAAAAATAGAATTATTTTTTCTCAGTATTTTCATTAGCCGTTAATGAGATTCGCCAGATATATGGATATTTATTTCGAGTAGAACAAGACCAAGTGTAGTAGCACATTATCATCATCGTTCCTATTTAGAAATAAAGGGAATGTTCATTTGCGACGAGTCTTGTGTCTTGAAAGATTTTCGGCATGTGGTTATAATTTATACGTGTAAATATCGGATGTAATATATTTGTCACGCATGTAACCTATACCTATATACCTCTTAACTCATTAAGAGCCGGTTGTTTCAACCTATTGGTAAACTGACTAATAGTTAAATCATATATGTTTTTTCTTTAAATAAAACAAGGATAGACATATATGATTTAACTATTATTTTATCAATAACGTGGAACAACCCCGGCCCTGAGCATGCTAAACTATCTCTGTGGTATTAATCAGAGTTCACGATCTATATCAATCGATTTTCTTTTTGTACGTGTATCAAAGTACGCACATTATTATATATTTGTTTAGCTCGTGTTGTCCGCTATTAATATTACATATTTGTTTATGACGTACAGGCTTCTCTACAGTACGCTGGACTTTACTCGAGAAGAGCAGTTGTTGGTGAAAATCATTTTGAATACAACGTACGAGTGTCAGTCTTTAAATGACGTCGATACCGCGATATCTCGTGTTGACAACAGGTTAGCGTTGTTAATAAATAACTGATTTACAATACGTTTTAGCCTAGATTCTTGATTTTAGAGGCTGATAATAATATAGTTTTCAACTACGTAGAATCTCTTCGCAGGATATACGAGAAATGTCTAACGTTGAACTGTGACGCGCATCTGCGGGACGTAAAGGATTATGTTGTAACGAATGCGAGCCCTGCTGCATCAGAAATGGCTGATTCTGGTTTGGAGACAGGTTCGATAAGTCCACACGATAATACGACATCAGAGACGTCGAGCACGGACTTGGAGGTGCAAGCGGCAGAGTACATTATTTCCGCTAATGATGATGCGTCGGATCGGATACGTGCCGAGCGAGTTCGCGACAAGTGCGCGCGCAAAACATTTTTGTTGTACGATGAACCCTGCGAGTCACTCAACGATGGCACGTATCGTGAAAAGAGCGCGCGCCAATCTGTCGCGAATGATCGTAGCGTAACGCACTCCTCGTCCCTGGAAGCGGAACATCAGCTCGCGGACACGTCAAACAACGTCCAGGAGGCGAAACTGAATGATGCCGAAGAAATCTTCCAGTACGAGAGTCGGATGTTAAATGAGCCATTCTACGAATCGGATTGCGGCAGCGATGAAAACGAATCTTTCGACGTTCGCGAGTCCATCCCTTCGGCGAGTGATGACCACGAAGATACTTCCGCAAACTGTAACGTGGAATGGAAAGCACAGTCCACGGCCGAAGACGCGGAAAGCGTAACAGCTGAAACGAGCCGAGAATACGCGCATTCTCGTTTTACTAACGCGACTGGTCGTAACGCGTCCTCCACGAGCGGTTATTACTTCATCGATGCGTCTACCTTGAATGACGAAGTGGACATTGTGTCTACGAATGTAACCATCGGGAGGACGCGGTACGGCAATGATAGTACATCGCCGTCGTGTCCAACGTTTTCCTCAACGTACTCGGCGGATACAGCGTGCACGAATGCGAACAACGCGAATAATGCCGTGGAAGAACACGCGTACAAGCAGTATACGCCACTTGAGACGTTGCCTTTGCAAACGGGCCATGAGCGAGTGGCAGACGTTCAACGAGAACTGAAACTCACCGAATATTTGCAGCCACTTTCAGACGCGCGTAAACGAAAACGAGTAGCGTCTGCCGTGGAGGAAAAGATAGAGGCGAGTAAGCCGACGGAGAAGGAGTCGTTGGCCGTAGAGATCAAAGAGGCGGACAGTGGGGAGAGCGCGCATCCTTCCCCGTGTCCCGACAACAACACCAAGTTAACGAACCGAGATGAGAAAGCGGAAACGTCGAGCAAAATCGAGGCAACAAGGAGCAAAAACGATCGAGACGCGAATGCAACTGAGAACAGACGACCATCGCTCATCAGAGGAAACACGTTCGAGCTTGATTCTAACGACGAGAAATTATCCGTTTTGAGACAAGAGTACGAGCGCAGGCAAGGTAGCCTCATTTTTCAAAGCGCCATTCCACAATATTCCGGACATCGTGTGGACGGAGACTCCATTTGTCACGTACCTCCCGATTCTGCAGTTCCGCGTCCTCCGCGTACCGAACCGTCGATCACGTTCACCCCCGATATGCGGGTCGCCGTTAATACTCAGCAATCTCAGCATTCGATGTCGTATTTATTGGACGGTCAACGCGGTGGACAACAATACGAGATTACGCAAACGCAAACAACGTACTTCGTACAGTCCGGTCTCGGCGAGTCTTGCGCGGTTTATCCGATTATCAAAAGTGCCAGCGACAAATCTATCATGGATCGTGGCGTGGACTCGGACGATGCGTCGAATCCGTGCTGTAGTAGCTTGCCGGTTACCTTGGACTCTATTTTAGAGAAAGGTAACCGAACGGAGCCTGTAAAGAGAAGTAAACGACGCGAAGCCACTCCGCGTCGTTCTGGTGGTGTTAGCACCTCGGATTACTCAAAACCTTCGGACAGTCCCACGGTACGACGCAAAACGGACGCCACACCGATCGTATCGGGTGGCTCGGTGATTATGAACAAGCCTGAAGTCAAAGTCAAGTCCTCCAGAATGTCTTCCTCCATGACTGCCTGGGTGGTCGACATGAGTGACTGTAATAAGGAGGAGCCGAAATCTCGAAACACGTCGCGGAGCATGTCGCAAAGCTTTTCCACTTCCGAAAGCATCAGAAACGCCACGCAAAAGTCGGGCAATCATGAAAAACACGGTAGTTTAGGCTTCTTTGTCAATCTGAAGGATGTGAACGCGGATGTTGAACCGCCGCGTAAACGTGATCGTTCACTCGAGAGGAAGGAACGCGACGGTAACGGTAAGCCTTCGTGTGAATTTTACGTAGATATCTCTGACAAGAATAATAGTGGTAAAGTCAAGTCATCCGAGAGGCAAGATGATACAGGCACGATAAACGATATTTCTAAGGTGAGAAATGAAGGTGAGAAGAAGAACATCTTCTCAATGTTTATCGATCTAAATGATACGCGTGAGACCGGTGGAGACGACCCCGCGGTGGTTGTGGCTCCGACGCCGAGGCGAAGCTTCTCGACGATACCTAATAACGTAACGGATATTAAGACGGATGATAGTAGCTCCAGAGATAACAGTAGCGCCACGGGAGATACGCGTCAGTTGCCGCAAGAACAAAAGAAGGAAAAAACAAAACCTAGCGTCTTTATGTTTATAGAATCCGATTCTCCTGTGGTGAGAAGACGGACGCTATCTACTTCACGACCAACGTTCAAGCGGCACTCGTGGAACGTAGACAAGACACAATCGACAAGTAACTCCGGTAACGCCAGTAACGGCTGCGTCGCAAAAGAGCTCATGTTTAGAAGAGAACACAAACGTGCGCACAGCGTGTCGATGGACAGTCGGGGCATTTCTACTAAACACGTCCAAGCGAAGACGAGTTCGTCGTCCAGTCACTCGTTGAGCGACGCGGCCAAGGCGGATTCTTACAATCGTAAAAATTTCAAGACACTACAAGAACGTGAGATCAACTCCAACAATATGGACACATCGTCCGAGGATGTATTCGAGTTTGACGTAAAGGACACTCCACCAAATTCTCACGTGGAGATTGAAAATGAACAACTGCGCGTCGTCAGCGTGACGCACTGCGAATACAAAGAACGAGTTTCCGATCACGTGGAGACGTTGGAAACTAACGAGACGAAAGCATACGAGGATGAGTTCTCGGAGACTTCCGCTTGGGAAAAGACATGTACGGAGAGCACGGAAGGTCACACTCGCAAAAGTGAAACGTTTGATATCAGTAGTGGCAGCGGACCTTCCCCATCGGATAGCGACAACCACTATTACGACGTGACTGATGTGTTATCGTCGAGTGTTAACGATAGATCATCACAACTACGTGCTGCGGGAAACAGTAGTAAGATCGCGGAAACTCGCAAGTCGTTGAGTGAAACTATAAAGAAAATCGAGTGCGAATTGAAGGAGCCGGACGATAATGGCGCAGATCAAACGTACGCGTGTCGTTTTTTGAAGAAAACTGGAAAAGTGCCCGGTCGTACGTTAAAGACGTTGCATTCCGATTTTCATAAGACAAGTACTTCCAGTTTTGTACGTCTGTCGGATTTGGATAAAACGCCAACGGCTACGCACGCGTCGGACGTGTTGACGGTGAAGGATGACAGAAGCACGTCGCGGATGAGCAGTAGTATCCCGGAAACATCGTGGATAGAGAGCAAGCTGGCAGTGACGAGGATCAACGGCCCTGCAGTTAAACCGGTCTCTAGGAAACTCGCTTCTGTTATGAGCACGTCGCTTCCATCCAAACAGAAGTCTCCGTTGGAGGATTTGACCGGTGATTGCGAAGCGGAAGGGATTATCTCCGAATCTGATCTCAGCAGCATGCAAAGTAGTATGGGACGTTCCGGAGCGGGTATGTACCGTTTGGACGTTGTTAACTTAACGCGATGTAAACAATAGTATAGTAACGCGTATTATATACTTTCCTACGCATATTATTTTCATCTTTATGTTCGTACGATAAAACTATAATGACAAAATCGTACAACATTGGATAGGCTTCGACTATATCGATATAAAATCGATAAAATAACGTTTTCGTGAAAAAAAAAAACGTATTAATTGCAGAAGGCAGCACGGAAGAAACTGAAACGTCAAGCATAGCTGGGGCAAAGCCGTACAATAGACTGGGTGAGGATTTATTAAGGATGTTCTTGGAAGAAATAAATCCTGACATTACAATAGACGTAGCTGGCCGGCATATAAGAGCACATAAATGCATATTGAGTTCTCGTTGCCAATATTTTGCCGCAATTTTGAGCGGCGGATGGATTGAAAGTGCAGGCAATGTTATTTCTCTACAAGGGTATGCATAAAACAAATATATAGCATGTCTTGGAAAGAGTTGTATAATTTGCGATGAGAGAGAGGGAGAGAGAGAGAGCGTTGTTATCTCTATACTTGGGGTCGACATATTTGATACTTAAAATATATGCTCTTAGTTATTCGTGGATATATTTACACAAATGTATATTTATATACTTTTATATGACGACTTTTAACATCGCGACGTTGTTACGATTTCTGTTTTAGGTATTCTTATAATGCGGTTCATTTTGCATTATGTCATATCTACAGTGGAGAAAGTAATATACCAGATTCTATAAGTATCGTTGAATTAGCGACGTTAGCAGATATGTTGTGTTTGGAAGGTCTTAAAGAAGTTATAGGATACACGCTTAAGCTTAAATATTGCCACCTGTTTCATAAGGTAGATATATAACGTTAAAAAATGTCGTTCTATCTCACGTTTCTAACAAAGAACGTACGAACACGCGTAGTAGTACGTAGCGCGTATAAGATATGCCAGTTGACTGTGACCGGTAACTTTCGTTACGTCCACTTAACTAACATTCGAAGCGAACGTGTTAGTACGCGAACCATGTAACGTTCTATTTTTTTTATTTTTGCATCGCAGGATTAGGAATCCTTACATCTACGTTCACATTGGTCCATTTAATCTTGAATATATAATCTTTTATATGTCTTTTTTCAACGTGATATATTTTCTTAGAACGTTGTTATTTTTTAGCCTTGCCAAATATGTGCCGTTGGAGTGTTGGAATGTATGCCGTTGGCGGCAGCGTATGGTCTGGATGAGGTATATCGAAAATCACTTAGATGGATTACGAAGCATTTTGTACGAATATGGCCATGCAAAGCATTTGCGAATCTTCCGAGAGAACTTACGGAAAAATGTTATCATCAGCACATAGTGCACATGGTACGCACATAAAGAAATTGATCGTGTTAATCATAACGTAGATATGTATGAACCGTGTTGAATCGTTCGTTCGATAAGAACGTGTTGATGTTTTTATCGTGACAACGCTGTGATTTTGAACGTATAAAAGTTTCACTACACAGATAACGAACGTTTGTTATGTCTTCGTGATTGTATATCTTTTTTCTTCCTGTACGTACAGTCCACCGACAACGTGCTACAAACTATGATGGATTGCGATAAACTGTTGGCAACCTTACCGAACGTACGATGGGCAGAGCCGGTCGTTCGGATGGTATCGACGCTGTTGGAGACGTCGATAAAATTCTTGTCGGAAAATTTCGCAAGTGTCTTGGGAAACGATACGTTTCACGCGCTTGGCCGCGAGCTAACGTGGAACATCAGCCGTTTGGAAGATCATTTTCTAGCAGCCGTCGAACACGTGCTACCCGAACAAGCGTGCAAAAGTTATTCGAAATTGAATAAAATGCTAGTCGCATCGCAGACGGATGATTTTCAAGGTAAAATCAAGTGGGGACCGCTGTTTATCGATTTCCTCCACAAGCTTCAAGGCCGTGTGGAAAAGTGCTTGGTGCGTGATGCCGCGCGTGCTGCGAGAACCACCACGTGGTTGAAAATGGATCTAGAACTTCGCAGGAGAATACAGGAGCTAGCTTGTCTCGTAATCTTGCCTCACGAGACCTCGAAACATCTATCTGGACACTCGAACTTTCTAAAGGCAAGTATATTATCTTCTTTAAAATCCACCGTATCTTTTCTAATGAAGTTCGTCTATAAAATAATTAAAGGAATCTCGTGCGCCGCCAACGCGTTCGACGATAAGCCGCAACTTGGATTTAAAACGTGTAAAAATGGCGATTTCGGAGCACAACGACAAAACTTTAAAGCAGATACCGTCATCCAAGCCAACCAAACAAGTTTTATGTAAGCCAAAGACAGATCCGCTCGAGCGTAAAATGCAGGAAGATAAACAACGTACTTCTGAGACCGTTAGACCAAAATCGTGGCCCACGAAGATAGAGGTACGTTTGTGACTTTTGAAACACTTTTAAGAATATTTAAAACCCATAATCTTTTACCGCAGCTTTACATATGAATTATATATACCGAGAAGAATCGTCATTTATTAAAATAAAACATACGTAAAACTTGATACGTAAAACTCAAATAAAAATTGAAAGACTATCTCGCTCGGTGCCTCAAACGTTTTACTACAAAATAATCCCACGTAAACAAGTTATCGTTAAAAACGTATGATAAAGTTGTCAATATAAATTTGTAGGTAAAATCAAGATATTTAGAACCAAGAAACAAACCTGTTCCAAAAGAAAACGTGCCTATGCATCGCGACAAAATCGTGCAACAACGGCGCAAAATTATGATTTCCTCATCTGATTCGTCACGTACTTCGAGCCCGGCGATGAAACGTGCGACGGATAAAAAACCACTGTCCAAGATGAAGCTACCAGTTAGGAAAGATGTAAAAGCTCTCTCGTCAGACAGCTTAACGGAGGCGAACGCGGGTCGAACTGGTAACAAAAAGGATTTGATCAGCAAAAGTTGCGCTATTACGAGACCCGAGTCACCTTCTTTTAAACAAAAAAGTACCGAAATAGGTTTATCGGTCGATTCTTTGGAGACCAAGAGTATACCGGTCACCGTCAAAAAGAAAGTCAACAAGATGGATACATCCATGTCTACCGATAGTCTTATGACGGAGGTAACGACGACTCCAAAATCTAATGTGTCCAATAAATTGTCGCCTACTTTAATAAAAGCGAACAAAACGCAAACTTCGGACAGGTGAGATGGACGTTAATATATTGATCCTAACAACTACTGTGTGATTTCATTTCGACGTATATTTGATTTTGTTTCGTCCTACCGTAGTAATCAGATTTGTTAATCCGTAAACGTTAGGATGAAAAAGAGCTCACCACCGACACAGCAGAGGAGCCCATTAACGATCGCTAAGAGGCCTCTGAGATCCGTGGAAAGTTCTACCGCCGCCAGTCGCAGTAGAGCCGCTGCTATCAGTAGCGCGTATCATGGTTCACCGAGTTTACGCAGAAACTTATTAGATGCTGCAAGGACGCCGGACGTCCCCGGTAAACCGGTGACGACAGTGGCTCCTTTCAGGACGCGACAAGTCACGCAGACAAACGTTCCTCTCAACACGAGGAGAGAAAGGAAGGAAACTCAAACGTCGCAGAGCTCTGGTAGCCCTAGCAAGAAATCTTCCCCAAAGTCTAACATTAGCGGTAAGATGGGAGGCAGCAAGTCAGTGATCGCCGGCAAGAAAATTGTCGGTAATAAAGCTGACGACAAGATTAAAAAGTGCCATAATCAGGAGGCGCAAAGGCAACCCACGGTAGGTTCGAGATCTGGCACGTTCCTCAAAGATGAACCTACGATACTTAAGAAAGTGGACATTAAATCATCACAACTTAATACTTAATGTTACTAATGGCTGGATACGTATATCGATAGGATATGCCGTGTCGATACGATATTAGTTGCTGTCTATTAATTAATGATTATACTACACTTGCATCAGCAAGTAAAGATTTTTTCATCGTGAGATCGCTTATAATCATATCATAATAGTAAAGATTCCAAGATATTGATATCCTTAAAATCATCTCGCGTCATCTCCATCCATGTTATATTTATACATGAGAGCTTCATACGTCATAAATATAGATTTTTTTTTATGGAAGCATATCTGAACGTCGTATCGTTACTTTAACGCTCGTGCGTATATCACCATAAATGTTTTACACGTTGTATATATTAATGTACTTCATACATATTTCCATTTGCTCTATATATTTAATAACAAGAATCGTCGACAATGCCGTAGGTACCCGCGCGTAATAAATCGTGATTAATGGAGGGCTGTCGCTCGAGTAACTGCGAACGTGACACGTCCAACAGAGGACGCGTATTATATATGTAAGATAGCGAAATGTAATTTTAATTTAAGGAAGGTTGGAATTATCGTTAAAAAAAATACATTTGAGCTGCATTTATTACGTAAATAGAAAATATGCTACGCGTATCTTATGACGGTAGAGGCGATTCGTTAAAAAAACATTCTTCAACGTTTATGTGAACACGTTTTCATATTTTCTGCTTTTCTAACAACACGGTAATGCAGGTCGTACAATCTCAGTCTGAGAAATCAAATATACAACGTATCCTCGAAAAAAGTTTCTGTATACATATAGCTGTATATATATAGTCACACAAATGAAAAGATTACATACAGTATGTCTTACAAAATTTTTTCGAGGAAAACTTTATCCGAAAACAGAAATTTGTAACTGAGCTGCATTTTTCTTGAATTACCATGTCGTGCACACGTAAAGTAAGTGAAGATTTCACACACACACACACACACACACACACGCGCGCGCGCGCGCGCATACTAGCAGCAACGGCAACAGATAGAAAGATTATTGACGGCATGTACTTAAATATGAACAAAATCTTGATTACATGTATACATTAATGTCTCGTAGTTCTGCATACGCAGCATCTCATGATCCATAGATAAAAAACGTGGTCAGCGACAGACGTATGTTTAGAGATAGCTCTTCCATTCTACCACGTAAATATATGCCATTATCAGTTCGACGTACTTTTTAGTAACCGAACGATTTTATTAGACGCTGTTTACGTATTACTACGTGAAGTTGCCATTGTATGAACCACGTTCAAATGCAAGCAAAAAACGTGTACCTTCTTTGCTTGCAATTTTTTATTGATGAATCGTATGTACGTGATATATTTATTTGTTATATTTTTATCTATTTTGCAATGTAAATTTTTATGCAATATTTGTATCTAGTCATTTGTATATTTTAAAGATTTCCTTTTTTGTCTAATGTTAATAAATACGTCGATATCAGATTAAATGTTTGTTCTTGTAAAAAAAAAATTATTTTTATGAAACGTACTATCGTGAAGAGAAAGGTTGCAAAATTTTTTTCGATTTTCCAGATTCATAAAACGTTATAAGATAAAGATTTTTGCGCCGTTCTGAACGTTATTGAAAGTGTTGCAGCCTTTTTTTTCACGCGTGACAATATATAAGTGAATAACGTTATTTTAGCTGGATGTAAGACAGTAAACATTAACGTACATAATTGCAATTAGTTCTCCATAGAAAATCAATTAAATGTCCAATAATGTCCCTCTTGGTCTTGCTCGTTTCGATTCTGTTTCAGTGGATGGTATAGTTTTTCGTTTATTCATGCCTTTTCTCTCCAACTGCTTTTCTATGATACGTGCATTGTTCGCGTACGAGTCAGCGACTTCTCTCTGAAATTACACGTATTTTTTTTAATAAAAATCGTTTTATTATTAAAGGAAAACAAAAGAAATAGATTACGTAAAAGATGCATCGTAAAGTAAAATACTAGGTAAATGAATGACGATTCTATCGTCAAAGTAACTGTGATTAGGCTAGAAATCTTAATATTAAATTTTTAATATGTATCTTGCCACAGCTACCACACTTAACGTTTCCCTGACTTTTCTGACCATCTTATCTCATAAATTAAAAATGTGCTCGCTACGTATAACACTACGCGCGTGACGTACAGCTTCAATTTCATCCTCTTCTTCATCAATTGTGGATACTGTAACCGAGCTAAATTTGCCCATATTTTTGGTGTGCTTGGTAACCATTATTTTCTTAGGTTTTTCAATCGCTACTTGATTATAAATATCTGTCATAGGGCCCTCCCTAGAACTTTTGATTACCGAATCTTTTACCACAAATACTACATTTGCTCCTGGATCGTGCTTATAATACAGCAATAAACCACATCTGTGGAATAGATAACGTACATTAATATGTACATATTAACGACACTCATATTTTTTTCAAGATGTTTTTCAAATATTTTGATATCACAAACGTATTAATGTATATCAAAATAATTAATAAAAGCTACGACATTTTTGGCACAATAATAAAAGTATTAAGTATGAACAAAAGTAACGTCGTACTTTTTACACTTTTGTCTATATTGTTTTTCGGTTCCCTCTGGACGCTTGAGAAATACAATCTCGTCCCCCTCCGCGGTCATTTTATGAGCATGCTTACTGCCATCGATTACCCTTGCTCCATCTCTTCTTCTCAGTGGTAATTTTTCAATGGCACAATCTACAAATAAATGCAAGACACAATATTTACAAAAATTAAAATGTTTTATTATTCTCTCTCTCTTTCCCCCCCACCCCCTCCATCCTTCTCTTTCTTTCTTAAGGTTAATGAGTTGTTGCGTTACAAATACCATTCGCGATCACAAGTATCGTATGCACACCTGAAAATAATCTTTTCGCAAGGTATTTTCTACAGCATTCGATCAGATCATAGTCAAAAATTAACGTTGGCTTTTTATTATTTTAGAAACTGACAACGATAATACTAACCTAAAATTAGTGTCATTTGGCCACATATACAGTAATAAATGTGCAATGGTTTCTCCTCGCTGTATTCTTCCTGATCTTTCGTATCGGAGCATATAATGCTCCTCGACACTACTTTCGGCATAACGTATCCACGTGTTTATCTCCGTATTCAACGTTACACACACGCATACGCCATACGCTTTGATCAAATTAACGTGTTTATATGTTTATCTGAAGCAGTGAGCGACTGAGCGTGAGGACTGAGATTGAAGACTCGACACTTTTTGGATTTTTTTTCGCACGACGTGCACCACATACACCTTGCACCTGATTGGCTGCGTTTATTATGCCCGGTGTCCACGATGCAAGAACTTGGTCCAAGTTTTAGTTTAAGCCAATGAAACTGCTGCTTTTCCGTAAGAGCTGCAAGTTGATTGGCTTAAACCAAAACTTGGACCAAGTTCTTGCATCGTGGACACCGGGCATTAGAGCCACTTGATTTGTCCTTGCCTTATGCTAGGTCTACACGGCGAGTCGTAAAGTCGTAAGAAATTGACAGTTTAATTATTGCAGTTGAATTTCAGAAGAATACGCGACTGTGCGTGGTCACGTTAGAAACTTTAGCACGGCTCACCTTACTACACACATGTTTTTGTTGCCAGCCAATCATGGAATAGCTGGTCACATGACCCGTTCTCTTTCCTAGGGACCCTAGGGACTCTACTAAACTGCGTTCCAAACGTCTACTGAAATGCTATAGTGTATGTATGTATGTATATCATACAAACGTGACGTAAACTATAGATTTTAGTTACCCACCAGAGTGATTTTTGGAACGCAGCTCTAGTATGACTGTCGCTCAATATGGCGCGAGATTAAAATTTTCTTCTTTTTCCTTCCCAGCAACTTGATTTTCGAGCATTACGAGCAACGTTCTCCTTGTCGCTACGTTAAGTACGTTACGGTATCTTGGAACGTGTTAATCCAGATCCGAGGAACGGCATATCGGGTGTATAGACGAGGCGAGGGTGCCGTTACCATTTTATCCGTTTTATCGATATTATTATTACTTAGCGACGTTCCTGTCACCTGTCACACACCCTGCCGCCTGCTCCTGCTGGCTGTTTTGCGCTCACGTCTTGCGAGTCGACAGTCGACGCGTCAACTACTGTCAAACATTTTCGCTGATTATTTTTAATAGTTATTGCGTAATGTTTATCATTATATAAAACATACGCGAGTTTCAAGTTTGCACCCGCGTTTTTAACGTACTAAACTAAACAAAACGAAGTGAAAGATGGAGAAAACGAAGAAAGTGCGGGACAAGTCACCGTTGGATCCTCATCGAGAATTCTTGGACATGGATACAGACGAGGAAGATTTTGGTCGACAAGGTCTTGTTTTTTTAAACTTATTTTATGTGTACAGACGTTATTCTCGCGATATTTGCTCCGATATCCGAATTAACTATTATGGTCGATTAATCAATCACGTAATCGTTTATTTAATGCGCATATATTATATACACGGTATGCAATGTACGAAAAGCGTGCAATATTTCATATGCGCTCTTTTCCATTCTGAAATGTTTCAGACAGTCCTGAAACCGAAGAGGAGCTCTCTTCCGAACCGATCAAACCAGTCTTCGATCAACAGGATTTAGATAAATTGGTCGGTTCGTCCTCCAAGTTTAATTGACTTATTCATCGCGCATACGCACACATGTCACTTTTCTCTTTTCTTTTTCGTTGTACGTGTATTTTAATTATTATTTCATTCTTTCACGTGTACGATCGCACAAAAACGCTACCTGTCTGACGATGCAACTCGATGTGTATATTTTCATTTTAGTTTTTTCCACACGTCCGATACTAGTTGGAGAAATCTAATATTTTTAACGTATATTTTTCTGTTCGAAAGACTTTTCACGTGTTCTACATTATAGTTATGATTTACACATTAACGTGAAAATACGGCACGAACTTGACTGAAATACTTTTGCCGTTCAAAAATATATGATTATAAACAACTAATTGGAGAGAGAGAGAGAAAAAGAAATTAAGATTAACATTTTAGAGTTACGATCGTTAGATCTAGATCTTTCCATGACAAAAATGTTTTGTGCTAATATTCCTGTGACACGCTGTTTTAGGTACAATATGTCAAAGATCTCACGATTCTTCCTTCCATCGAGGACTCGGACTGGAAAGAGGATTGTTGTGCAACAATTCGCGAATATTTCGAAAATCCAGCTTGCACGTTATTATGTGTACATTTCCAAGTTGATACCTTGAAGGCGAGATTAACCATTGTGGACGATAACCAAAGTGCGGCGTTCGTGTATTTCTTGCGAATACCTTGGCACGTGTTTACGGTCGACAATTTTCATGCCACGGTTATCTTCGGCAGCATCAATCGTAACGCAATGATGTGCGTGTTGAAAGTAATGGAGAACATGTATGTGACCGTCGCGCGCGACAGTGGCGAGTGGCCTGAAAGTATCTTTTTTTAATGTTTACGCCACGATATATCATTCGATACACCGCATTCCGCATTTTTTAAATAACGCGTTTTATTGCGGTATATATTTATAACGCTTCTGGAATCTGAAAATGTGAAAATCGGACGTCTAAAATTAGCAAGCACGTATATTTATTATTGATGTTTTTAATCATAAGAATACAACAGAATACAACGTTAGATCGCGTCATTTTCAAAATTTTCAACGTACTATTCTTGAGTTTGATTCTTCAACGTCGATCTTAAATATATAAAATATTTCTTTCTTTAATAACAAAAACAGTTATCAGAAACACGCTGTTCTTTGATCTACACAATTTTCTGATGTGCTTAACCGAATGGGTTTACGAGCCGATGGGTTTGACCAAATTGTACGTGCCGGCAGAAAATCTATCTGATATCGCGATACCAGCAGAGATGGACGTGAGAGACGAAAAACTGACGTTAACGGAAACAAATGGTCCGCGTGTTTTTAAGGACGTACGGGAGTCGGAAAAGGCGTTGATCGGCAGATTTGAAAGACGTGTGCGATCGTGGATCAAACAAATACGACAAGTATTGGCGAGCACGTCTACGCAATCTAGCAAAGGCGAACGAACCATATTCGACGAGTTGCAACGTTGGACAGCGAGATGTTAATTTCGAATGTTACTATATTTTATGTATAGTGAATCTCGCAAGCGGCTAACTGTCATTTGTGTTCACTCAAACTTTTTTCGTCGCGTCTCAAAATAACATAGTATATATCAAAGTTGTCTTTTTTGCAGATTTTAATTTATGCTGTTTGCATCATCAGTTATCGAGTATGGAAATTCGCGCGATCGTGCATCTGTTGGAGAACGTTCGTTCGCCGAGCGTGGACTCCTTTCAACTTTTAACATTTCAGCTTTGCAAAGGATTGGAACAAGCTGCGTCCAATATAACGTATCTCAACATTCTGTCGGAAGCTTGTAACAACCTGAAATGTCCAAGCGAGATTGAAAAGCCTATGATGAAAATACTATTTTTGATATTGTTTATCTGGACGGAATCCCCGTTTTACAACGCGTCGTAAGGGGTTTCTTACTTATATATTTAATATATATCACATTACGCGCGGGGTCCACTTCTACCAATATGTGGATTAACTTTATAATCTCGGTTTACGTTATTTTTATCTTTATCTAAATCTTACAACTAGAAGAGAATAAAAATCAAGTTAAACCGCGATCAAAAGTTAATCTGTCGCGGTAGAAATGGACCGTTAAGACCGTTGAAACTTTATCTTCACGTATTATATTTGCGCGCGTAATCGTAACGCTTTAGGTCCTCCGCGTTCTCTGTCTTAAAATAATTAAACGTCGCCGCATATTAAGAACGTGGATAACAAAAGAAGTGTACTTGTTTATTTTAGTAACAACATAGAGGTACTTTGTGCAGCCATAAGCGCTCAAATAGTACATCAATGTAAGACGTATATCACGTTGCAAGTAATACTAGAAGGCGATACGGAAAATGGGATAAATATACTTCGGAAATGCATCTCTTGTTGCCAAACATATAAAACGGCATATAATAAAGTATTTAATGTGTTGTGAACTTTTTGTGTTATGGCCAATTTTACCGAGCTTCCATCAAGCGGGACAGCGTTTCTTAATAATCTTTGTAAATGCTTTATAAAATGCTTCAAGTTGTCTCTCCGCGTTAGCAAATATTAATTAAAGTAAAATAACGTGTATGTAAAAAGTGACAACGTTAATAGACACGTTACGTTACGTAATAAAAAGAAAATTGATGAAATTGGCCATAATTCCTGTAAACGTCGATCCGTCGTTCATTTTTTTTTATAAGATCAGTTGCAGGTCACGAAGATAACTGCGCTCATTCGATCGACGAGCATCTGGGATGTGAATGAAGACGTAATCTTTACGTATATCGATACGTTTGTGCAAAGATGTTGCGATATCATTGAAATATGTACGGCTTCAATAGTATTTGGAAGGTACGGGAATATTTTGCACGCACATGTCTCGGAACAATAAATATACATAGTAAAATACCATTACAAAGTAGAAATGTGTGTGTGCGCGCACACCGATTCTATAGGTGCAACAAAGTGGAAATGATCGGCGGTCCAAAAGGTATCGAGTACGCGGCCTATTGTCGTCAAATAGAGAGCCTATTTTATGAGAGTCTCGATGAAATCATCGTGATCCGCGACGACATTTTGGACGTTACAAAATCTACGTGGCTAGAAAACATGCTGAAATTTAGAAACTTTGTAATGGAATTGGAGAGCATGGTGAAAAATTTGATCGATCGCATATTTGAAGAGATCAAGAACGTTGAGGAAGGCATCGAGGCTATTTATGCTTTACAACGTTTTAAACATAGAGAATCTTTGCGAACGATATTATCGAGGAAATGGGTGCAGGTGAGAACGGCAACGTTGTATAAAAATAAAAATAAAGATGCAAACTTATACATTATTTTGTGCTAGACGGTGCCTAAAAAGTATAACAATAACGTTCAAGTGCAACGAATCAAAAATGTTTCTTCTTTAGGTGTGGCAAGTATTTGGTAAAGAAATTGAAAGTTGTAGCACGATTATGATTTTACACGAAACGTATTATACACCGTTTCAACGCTACTCGGAAGATGTACGTATGCTGTGCATAAAGCAATATTTAGAACGCGTGTCCCATATGATGATTGACATGTCCGCGTGGATGGGAGCGTGTGCAGCTGAGAAGTAAGCAAAATCGTTCTACGCTAATATTCCTTTTTTCTGCTCAAATAAATTTTTATTATACGTTAAAAATCATGGGATGACGCTTGTAATTTTTGTTGCGTTATTTTATTAGATGTATTAAAAAATATCGTATATTTTTTATAATAAAATTATAACGACGTCAAATATATTTTAGCGTGTAAACTTTATTAGGTGCAATGGGCGTGTAGATTATAAAATATCTATTTTCAGGTATATATTGGAGCAGTACAAGCGAATGACATGTCGATGGAATAAGTGGCACGAAACGAGTGCCCGTGATGATAAAACATAGTATAATTTTGAAAGAAGTTACGTATAACATGTAGTACTAGAATCGTGCATTTAAGACGAAAGATAAAGATGAAAACTAAACTCGGTATATCGACTATTGAATAATGATTCGCTGTATCTTGTGTATTAAAAGTCAATAAAGTTTATTTAAGTCATGTAACGTTAAGAAATCTTTAATCAAAAAGATCATTTTATGATATCCCCTCCCCCTCCCGATGTCGGTATGTATGTACATATGTACATACATACATCAATGGGTGCGTTCAGCCGCGACTGGCCGCGACTCCGCTAGCCTAGCACGCGTGAGCAGTCGCCAGTCGCTCGTTTCCTCTCCTTTGACCCAATATGGCTGCGGTCCACTTGACGCTACAAATGCTTCGAAGCATTCCTCTTCTCTTTTCTTTCAATAAAGAAAGAAGGAAAAGAAGAACGCTCCAAAGCATTTGTAGAGTCAAGTGGACCGCAGTCATCAGGGTGCCATTACATGGAGCGCGGAAACGCGGAAACGCGGAAGCGCGGAACAGAATAGTAACTAGATTCCGCGTTTCCGCGAGTTGAGTCCCGCACGTTTGAACGGAAAAGCGGAATCCGCTATTATCGTGTATGTACATATGTATGGCTGCGTTTCGATATTCACTGCCAGTACTTAACGCAGCCATGTATGTACCTTGGCTTGCATATAAGATATACTTCATAATAACCATCAACATGATGTTTGGATCTATAATATTATACTGCCACTTTTATTAAATAATAAAGTAATCGAAGAGTATGTGTAAAAGCTTTTTTTTTCAATGTGATTAAACAGCTCCGAAATTTGATGGAGTATACTGTATCCGCGTTGACAACGGATTTTGACGCGTTCGTTCCGCGAGTTTGTTTCTCCTTATATTACATGGAGCACAATTTGCGCGGAAAAGCCGAACAGTATAGTGACAAATAGACATTTGTATTCATTTCTTAAAATTGTGTTCACTTAATTCATTGCAATTTTTATTAATATGCTTATCTTTTTAGCTTATCTATTGAATACAAACATTTTAATCAATAAATACCGTTAAAAATTAATATTTTATAATTCTCCGTTCCGCTTTTCCGCTCAAAATATGCTCCATGTAATATTAAGGCATTCAAAACAGACGGAACGGATCGACGGAAATCTAGTAAATTTTGTCTTCCGCGCTTCCGCGTTTCCGCGTTTCCGCGCTCCATGTAATGGCACCCTCAATGGCGACCCTAGGCCCTAGGCTAGCGGAGTCGCGGCTGAACGCACCGGAATAACCACGTGGAAGAGATGTTTTCCTAGAAACAAAAGTATTGTTGGCTGGACAAGTCCCTAGACCTTCTCGTATTAAATAATACCAGAATCGGTCGTGGAGCTGATAACATAGCGTGGATAACCTAACCAAAAAAACAAAACAAATCGCGTTTGCAGAGATGAACTTGGAACTGTTAGGTAAATATTAAATAGTTATGAGATATTTGCGCGTAATGATAATAAACATAGTTATCCTTCAACACGCATACATTAATATATATATATATATATTTTTTTTTTACAGAGTCATTTGGTCAAAATTACCCAGAAGTATGTTTACAATATTAACTGTGATTTTATTAATGAACGACGTAGATATATAAAGATTTTTAATAGATTTAAAACGTACTAGGAATTTGATGGCACATTAGATTGTATATCCCTTGCTGTAACCTGTACATTTAATAAAAGAGGGACATTACTTGCCGTGGGCTGCAACGATGGAAGAATCGTTATTTGGGATTTTCTGACTCGAGGTATCGCTAAAATTATTAGTGCTCATGTACATCCGGTATGTTCATTGAGGTGAGTTCGTTGAAACGTTGACATTTTCTAGACTATTGTAAGATAAAAGAGAGGTTGTGTGATATGCTTATTTATAGTTTTGTAATCGTTGTACGTATGTATACGGGTTTAAATAGAGAGACGACGTGGTTTAGAAGGTAATATAACGAAAAGGAACAGTTTGGAGGAAATGAAATACTAACGTAACTGTATCTTTTAGTTGGTCTAGGAACGGCCATAAATTAACAAGTGCCGCCACAGACAACAATGTATGTATATGGGACGTTTTATCTGGAGAATGTGATCAGAAATATAGATTCCCTTCTCCAATATTAAAAGTACAGTTTCACCCGAGAAATCTCAACAAATTTTTGGTATGCCCAATGCGCCACGCCGCTGTCATGGTCGATGTCGAAGGAACGCATAGAGTTATACCGCTTGATGAAGACGTATGTAATACGATAATACATACCGTTTGATATTAACCGTATTCGTGTATAACGACATACTAATAATGCCACTGTCAAGCGCCATACACTTGTACATGTGTGTGTATATATAACCGTTGCGAAACGTGACGGAGTAAATATCAAGCGTTGTGTTGATAAAATCACGTTTTATTAGCGAATATTATTATCGAAGACATAAAAAACACGTTACCAGTCGAGTCTCTTTTGCGTACCCTCGTGTATAAGAATACAACTTTTAAAACGTTCGTCTAAAATCGTGCTATTAATTGAACGTACGACACGAGAGTAATGCGTGGGGTAAAAATAACCGTGTTCTAATTTCAGAGTGATTTAAATATAGTAGCGTCATTCGACCGACGCGGAGATTACGTGTATACGGGAAATGCTCGTGGTAGAGTTTTAGTTCTCGATGCTGAGACGCTAAGTGTAAAAGCCTCTTACAAAATAACGCAAGGTACCGCTAGTAATACAGCGGTAAAAAGCATAGAGTTTGCACGACGAGGCTCCTGTTTTCTGGTCAATACCGCTGATAGAGTAATTCGCGTATATGACAGTACCGAAATATTAGCGTGTGGCAAGGATGGCGAACCGGAGCCGATACAAAAACTGCAAGATCTCGTCAATAAAACAATGTGGAAAAAATGTTGCTTCTCGGGGGATGGTGAATACGTGTGCGCTGGGTCAGCGAGACAACACGCGTTGTACGTATGGGAAAAGAGTATCGGAAACTTGGTGAAAATTTTACATGGGACCAAAGGCGAACTTTTACTCGACGTTGTGGTAAGAAACGTGATTTTATAAACGTACCATATACCGTGTATAAATCTCTTTGGCTGTAAAATGTAACGTGTTAAAAAAAGTGTTCGTATGACGCGCACACGCTTGTATTTCTTCCTCCTCGTTATCCAGTGGCATCCAGTGAGGCCGATAATCGCATCCATATCATCAGGCGTAGTTTCTATTTGGGCACAAAATCAGGTAGAGAATTGGTCTGCGTTCGCGCCGGATTTCAAAGAGTTGGATGAAAATGTCGAATACGAGGAGAGGGAAAGTGAATTTGATTTGAGCGACGAAGATAAGTCTGTCGTACAAGGAGAAGAAGCTCAGGATGAGGAAATAGACGTCGACGTTGCATCGATTGACAGAGTTGCTGCATTTTGCAGCTCCGACGAGGAGACCGAAGATATCGGCTCTCTTCAGTTTCTACCTATATCTCCAGATGTGGAAGATTCGGAGGATAATCAAGTAACGCCACACGAACCGCCAATAAAGAAACATCGTTCGCACGATATAGATTTACAGGGGGCACCGATCGATGGTAAGATCTCACCTGCGTAAAATACGTATGCTCGCGCAGCTTACGTTTATCTTGGAATAATTATGTTTCTGTCAGCCACGCGAGCAGTCGGTGGCTGATATATAATGTTTATACCGGTATTCCGCTAAATTAACAATGAACGTTACAGAAACTCATCCCTTGCTGAATAAAGGAAAGGATAAGCCGACTACGAAGAAGGGAAGACCAAGATTAGAGCACAAAAAGGGAAAATGATTTAGTATGTGAGAGAGATAGGTATTGGTGACGATAAAAAAAATTACGTTGTTCGTTACGATATGATGAAAACATGAAAAATGTTTGGCACGTTCGACACGTTTTGATAAAACGTCAAATATATGATAAACGTACGGCGATTTCAACTAGAAATAACGACGTTGGAATCTTAAATCTTGAAAGATGACGCGTTTACCGTCGCCAAAAATATTATTATTACATAGGAATAATCTCTGTAACTTAAGTACGTTCTTTTACATAAAAAAAAACTCATACGACTACTGTACGTGTTAAACGGAAAAATGAATCATCTATATAGCTCTGTGTTGCACGCGATAAAGGAGATATCAGTTTTTTCACGTTGGAAACGACATAGTATTAGAGAAAGAATATTTTCTTTTTTGCACGTGTATCGTAATATATATAAATCTTTTACGTTTTTTATCTATTTTTATAAACGTTGTATTACTTTTTTCACGCACTTCGCGTGGGTGTATCGCGTTTAATATACAATAATCGACCGTCGCGTTCTCTAGACTCGTGAGGACCGTTGGCTTTTTCCCTAAGGTTCTTTCCCTTGATCCCTATATTCTTGTTCACAGTCAGTTCAGTGGCACATGCGGCAAATGCGAGTAGTGGGAGAACTGGAAAGGAAGGAGAACCTTTTTTCTAGAGAAGAAACAGCTGACTTGAATAAACTTTAGTCCAGACTCGTTGGAGTAGAAAGGATCGATCGTATATGCAAAAATATATATAAGGACACGTAGGAGCGTTCCCATTCCATTCCTGTTTCTTGACGCACTTGAACTAGCGCGTTTGTAGTTTTGATCGCGACTCTCTCCGACTCTACGATCGGGACAAACTGCGTGTGAGACGAAGCGGACGAAGCCTCAAGCCGGTTCGTTGAACTGACACCGGACCGGACACGTTGCCGCTTCACGCGTTAGGTGAAGGTATTTACACGCGCGCGCGCGTCACCCGGGTGTGCGAGAGTACGAGCAAGTACGAGGAAGATAGACGACGACAAGAACGGAGTGGTTAATTGATTACGTCGAGTTTCGAGTAGACGGATGCGAATCGAGTAGTCGCGCACAAATGTCGCGCGTCTTACCTATCATGATTCGATCGAATCTCGTGCTCATCCTCGTCCTCGTCATCGCTGCTTCGCATTTTACCGTCGGTGATGACTGCAAAGGATGCGTGCCCTTGGATTCGTATTCGTTCGACAAGGTACGAAAGCGTGAAAAGCGTGAAAAACGCGCGATAAGTTGATGAGATTTAATATGGAAATTTTCTTCTCATCAGCAGAATCTCTAACTTAAATGAATAAACGTAATGATTGATACAATATTAACTATAGTACCTATAGTTGAAAACTTTATTTTATAACTTGACAGTCTTGCGACATATAATTTAAGTAGCATCTTCTTTAGCATTTAGCATATTATTATAGCATGCATTTTATATCTATGCTCATTATGCATGCTCATAAATATTGTATATGTATCTATATTACGTATGTACTTGAGAAAGATATAAATAAAGACGTAAGAAACCGGGAAAGAGAGAGTACGATCACGTTTCACCATTTTCAGTCATAGTTACTATATGGTTAGCTTCAGCCACGTTAGCGCGAGTTCCATTACTATTGTACAACGTACTTTGACATTCATAACCATTCTCTCGTTATGACAAAGACCGCGACCCTCGCAAACTCCAGTGACGTGACTGAATGTTGACATGTGTCTCTCTCTCTCTCTCTCTCTCTCTCTTTGATATAAACGTCTTTAATATAAAATTTCTGCTATTTTAAATAACAATATGCACAACGAATTATGATTATGACGGCAATATTATAGATGTAGTATAGGATGTGATTGATAAAGTCGAATTTGGAAGCTAACGTAGTCTGATACTTTTCATTTTACCATTTCATTTTATGACTACACATGAAAAATTGAAAAACTGTTATTCCATATATACTATATTTGCTGTTGATATATAAGAGATACTTAAAAAATGTTTAGGTACAGTGTTACATATTTTACAGTGTGTTACGTGCAATATATATACAGGAATCTTTTTTAAATATACTCTTGTTAAGGTTTTTTTAGATCGTCTACTTTTTCAAGTAAAAAAACATTGTGGTCAATGAGACGGTTCCCAGTTCCCAGGATGTAAATGTAAAACGTCAAATAAAACGATTCAACTCGTAGCGTATTCTTGCTCATTTTTCGATCGTGTATAATATATAGATATAGATTATAGAACTTGACAGAGTTACATATGTGTCCAAAATGTGACGAAAAACGTTTTTCTCGCAGGTTATCCCGAGGTTTAAGGCAGCGCTCGTTAAATTCGACGTCGCATTTCCGTACGGTGGCAAGCACGAGCAATACGCGACCGTAGCGGCCGATACCAAAGATTCGCAAGATCTCCTGATAGCCACGGTGGGCGTCAAGGACTTTGGCAACAAGGATAACTCCGACCTGGCGCAACGCTACAACATTAAGAAGGACGACTTCCCGGTAGTTTTATTATTTGTACAGGGCAAATCGACACCACGCAGATTCACTCCCGAGAGGGATTCCGATTTTACGGGCGAATACTTGAAGCGATTTGTCAGATCCAGATCGAGAGTATACTTGGGCCTACCGGGATGCGTGGAACGGTTGGATAGGCTAGCCGAAGAATTCAAAGCCGCGGGAGAGCAGGACAGGCAGGTAAAGGACACGAAAGGACTTGAAAAGATCACCAAAACAATCTACGTTTCATTGGATGATTGGATTATGCTGAAAATGACTATGCTTAATAACAAGCGCTTTCTCTATGAGGCACATTTATTCTTTTTCCTAGGAAATATTGAAAAAGGCAAGAATCTTTGAAGAGACTTTACCGGAAGAACAACGAGAGGCAGCAAAAATTTACGTCAAGACTATGGAGAAGATCCTCGAACGGGGAGACGTGTTTGTACAAACGGAAGAGACACGGGTACAGGGACTTCTTTATAGAGGGAAACTGTCCGATCAAAAGAAGCGTACGATGGAAGAGAGACGAAACATCTTGCAATCTTTTTCAGCGAGGGATGAGCTGTAGAGGGCTCGAATCTCGACGTATTAATGATAATAATAACTAACGATAAGTAACATCTAGCAACCAAGTTTTATCGTTAGTCCGAGTGTCGATTGTATCTTGGATGACACGTAAGTTTTATACAAGTGGCGATAAAAACAGGAACCATACAAGGTACACTCAGACGCTCTATTGTCTATATTTAACAGATACCCCACATTTTACTTGAACGTATTTTTCTCAGTTTCATTCTTCTCTAATTAAGTATTTCTTGCTTTTTCTACTCTGCAAACGCGAAATACCTAACGTTATTTGCGTCATGCATATTTCACGCAATCTTTTTCTTTTTCTTTTTTCTGTCTTAACACTTTAAACATTTCATTTTTCTATACACAACATATACACAAGTATAAAGTTATAAAGCAAATAGCCACCGAGAGTAAAAACACGTGTTCGCGTGTTCACGTCCTTTTACGTTCTTTTGTTTTAATATATATATATAAGTAATCACATATATATAGGATGTCCCATTTTAAACTTTCCACGCAAAATTGTCTCTCGTTTGGGAGATACGTGCGTGGAAAGATAAAAATGGAACACTCTGTATAATCTTATATATCATATATACATAGAGAGAGGGAGAGGGAGAGAAAGAGAGAGAGAGAGAGAGAGAGAGAGAGAGAGAGAGAGAGATGTATAATTAATCATATGGGTCATACAATGGGCAGAGAATGTGTTAAATAAATCTATCGTCTATTGCACAAAATAGCAGTAGACAATTAAAATTAATTAAAAATATTGTCTAAGAAAATGGAAGGTTGACAGGTTGTGGATTAAGACGTTACATCTAAATAAAGTAAAGGCAGGTTGATCACGTTTATATCGATTATTATGTACTCCTTCAACGTGCTACTTACTCTTCTTAATCAAGGAAAACATAACGCGCAATCATTAAAAAACTATCAAAAAACATGTGATATAATGCCGCGATCATTTTTGTGGAATAATGAACAAATAAAATGCGAGAGACTTTTGTTCGTACACGTGTCGTTGTATTTATTAGTTTCTCGACAAAGAGAGTCAACATACATCCCTCACATACATTCCTTTCGGTACAAATGCACGTTCATATCAGCGTTAATTCGTTTTAAAAAAATCACAGATAATATGTTCATATAGATACAGTTTTCACACGCTTGGAACAAAATTTAATAAGCTTTCCCATAATATTATTGCTAAAAATGTATCTATGCACGTTTAATCCTCAAATAATGAAACAATGGCATGTGTAATATATGTCTGCGCGCGTAATGTCAGAATGTGCCTTTTGATAAACTCTGTCTCGAATATATATATATATGTATATATATATATATATATTCGTGTCATCGAATATACACAATCATTACTTCTCACCTTCGTTTTTCACTTTTAACTTTGCGATTTCGTTGATTATTGTCTCTTCGCTCGTTACCACATCTTTCTCTTCCACCGTCTCTTTCTTAATATCCTTCTGCTGAGAAATCGCGTCACAGTCTTCAGTCTTCCGCTTGAACGATTTCGTTTGGTCCTCGTTATCAGTACTTTCGCTGTAACTTACATCGCTGCTGGATTCGCCGTCACTTTCAGCGCGCTTTTGCTCCGACGTGCTTTTGCCAGCATAAATCTCACATTTAGACCCTACGATCTTCTTAGCCGTCTCAAATACATCCTTCCACATCGACGCGTCTATCGCAAACAATAAAAGTGAAACAATGCGGTACATATAACGCTTAACATATACAATATCCATTTGCACATAAAGCACGTATTTCGGCACGCGAGAACTTACTTTCAGCATTTGCAAAACGTATCGCGAGTAATTCTGGTTTGAGTTGTTCGTCAGCATAATCGGCAAGAACGCTCCAAACCCATGCTCTATCGCTGCCGCAATTTGGTTTCAATTCCATCCATGGAGTGATAAAATGATTCGCACAGATCTTGAGAGTCTTGTCTCGACGCATGACTACTCTGACTGTATTTTTTATATTGTGTCTTAGCAGTTTTACCTCTCCTGTGCCACGTTCCTTCCATTCCGCAGGATTATTCGACGTATCGTAACGATACAACTTTGCCCGTCTAAACATCCACCGAAAGAATACGCATAAGTATATTTATTCTTACGATCCCTCGAGATCCTTAATCAATATCCAGGAATTATTCAGCAGCTAACCAACGCCAACGGGTAACTTACAGCTTTAACATCTCTGTCTCGTCTTCTTCATTGTTGGATACTTCTATCAAGGGTAATGAAATTATAGGTACAAATTGCACGTCATTTTCAGTATTCTCTTCGTCGGTGTTCTCTTTGTCTCGAGGCTTACAGGTGGCACCTTTCACGTCAATATGATCACCGTTTAGCTGGGAAAAAAACAAACAAACAAACAACCAAGTAACGCTAGGTACGTATTTAGAAAAACTTACAGAGTAGGAATATCCTTGACCTTGATATATGTTATAGAGGGTTTCCTACGTCCTGAGTAAAACTTGCTTTAAATCAAGCGGCGGTCTCTTATACACGTCCCGAGATATTTCAAGTTAGAAAGAAATATGTGACTAAAAAATGACAGTACACACGTATTAACAACAATTCTCATTCATACACACCAACTATAAGAAACCACCACCCGTTTCAAAGTGTGTTTCACTCAGGAATTAACCTTCTATAATGTCAAGATCTATGTGACGAGATCAAGGATATTCAAGCTGTGTAAGTTTTTCTAAATAATTATATACCCTTAACAATATAGAGACACGTAATCACGTAATCGTCGTTTGCTTCTAAATAAATATATACGCGAGAGAGGAAACTGTAAGAAACGTGAGATTAAAAAAGAATAAACCCTAGTCGAAGAAGGCACGCGGTATCCATCTCGGACGCGTTCACGTTTAATTTTGAATACGAAATTGTAAACATAACCTATTGTTCACGACGCACGTTTAATCAGTAAATAATCAAGCGATCCATGTACTACGTTGGATCGAGAAACATGAAAGAGGAAAAGAAAGATTTTGTCAAGATCCTCGATACACGTACCACGGTCTCCGGCATCTTCTATTGTCTTCTATCGTTCTGTCGGCGTCAATCGTCAATCGTCAATCGTCAATCGGCGTTAGCTTGTTAGCTAAAGAGCTATTATTGCTATACGAGATACGAGATACGAGATGATCTCACCGACACCGACAATCGCGTATGATCGTGTACTTCCGTAGCACAGTGTATACCGTGTCCGTAGTTTCCGGTTTCCGTACCGTTCGGCCACACAGACACACAACAGTCTCGGCTCGGGCCTCGGCAGATATCTTCGTCAATCTTCGTGACGTCTGGTGACGTCGACAATCGATTTCCTCCTCTATCCTCTATCGATCTATCTTCTTATTGTAAAGTCATATCGAGAGACATATCGAATGCGTTTCCCCTATTTTAAGATTGGATGGCCGCCGCTCGTTGACTGTCATTGGTCGCATTCAGCGGACCAAGCTGCTCAGTAGCGGTCGAATGTGCGTGGCTCTTATGCCCGATCTACAATAGCTGTAGTAAGCTGTAGTAAGCCTCAAGATGTAAGAAATTGACCAATCACAGTCGATTATTCTCCTCACATTCGCCTGTAATTGGTCAATTTCTTACAGCTTGAGGCTTACTACAGCTATTGTAGATCGGGCATTATGCCCGGTGTCCACGATGCAAGAACTTGGTCCAAGTTTTGGTTTAAGCCAATCGACTTGCAGCTCTTACGGAAAAGCAGCAGTTTCATTGGCTTATGGCGTTTTCGATTTACTACTCGACCCGACTCGGGTCGCATCAATGGACATGGAATACATACATAGATATGTATGTATTCCACGTCAATGACTTGCTAGAGTCCTGTACATGATGAAAGCAGCTTCGGTTAGAGTCACAAGTCGAAACGCTATTAAACCGAAACTTGGACATAGTTCTTGCATCGTGGACACCGGGCATAAGGTTTAAGCCAATCAACTTGCAGCTCTTACAGAAAAGCAGCTTCTGTAAGAGCTGCAAGTTGATTGGCTTAAACCAAAACTTGGATCAAGTTCTTGCATCGTGGCTGAGTTTCCACTGAGCGCGTCACGCGTCGCGTCGTCCGAGTTGAACCACGCAAAACATCCCATTTCCGTACATTCTTGTGACGGGTGACGGGATCGAACGGGGCGGTTTTGCGTGGTTCAACTCGGACGACGCGACGCGTGACGCGCTCAGTGGAAACTCAGCTTTACTTTTAGAACCAACCACGCAACGCAGAGGCCTAGTTTACACCGATCACTTGATATACGCGTATTAAATAGTAAATAACTAGTAACGTAGTTTGATTATTGGCTGATCAGCTCAAATATTATTTGATACGCGTATCGAGAGATCGGTGTAAACTAGACCAGTGTTGCGAAGACGAACTCAACAGTTGTGTCTGCTGAACGCGGCCATTTGACTTCCTACTAGGGAGTCTAGGGACTGGTAAGAACAGGGAGCAGGGACTGTAGGGACTGTAGGGAGTATATAAGTGACGCGCATGTTCGAGGGATCGAGGATCGAAGAAACGAGTATTGCGCGAGTAGACGCGTAGGGGAAGGGGTCGTTCGTAGCCATCGTAGGGGAGCGGTGTGGCGAGGTGAGGAGTGAGGAGAGGAGAGGCGGAAGGGAGTGGAGAGTGGAGTGCGCGGTTATCCGGAGTATTCGGACGGCCATTGCGATTGCGAGTTACTTGTGCGAAGCCGCGAGCGCGATCCCGTGTCGTGCGGCACGTAAGCGAGTAATTTCGGTGGACCGACCGTCATCCCTGGTAGTAAAGTGCCCCGTGTGAAGCTCGGGACGCGCACGAGACCCCGGCTCGATGGCTGAGACCGACAAATTGAATATCGACAACATCATAGCTCGGCTCTTGGAAGGTAAAACTGGTCGATCGCCGTACACTGGTCGCGACGGAGCGAAAAGTGGCAGAGGAGGGGCGGATGGGGGGATGGCGACGCGACGCGGCGAACATCTCGACTCGCCCGTCGCCCCCGTCACACCCGCGCGTTTCCTTCGCAGTCTTCGCACTCGCACTCGCGATTTCTTGCTACGCTCTCGGACGTGCCACGACGACGCCCGCCCTGACCCGGTCTCTCTCTCTCTCTCTCTCTCTCTTTCCCCTCTCTCTCTCTCACTCTCTCTCAAGGGCATATCGAAACGCCGTCCCGACCATTATCTCGTTCCCGTCGTCGTTACGCAATGTCCTCGAAAATGATGATCGCATTCCGATCGACTCGTCACTGAACGGCACGCGCCGTAATTTGTTTATGCGAAAGCGCGCGTTTGACACCGCACATACGCGTCACTGCTGGTCACCACGATTCTGGGCGAGGTCCGTAATCCGTGGCCCGTCCATTCGTGTCGCGAGAGACGTTTAGCCTCGTGGAGAGCAAGCGAGAGAGAGAGAGAGAGAGAGAAAAACACATCTCTATTTCTATATTATATTTCAGACGATAAGTATGCTGTGCTAATATATGCAAATACAGAGCAAAACTAAAAGCGGATACTCTCTTAATATCGATATATTTTCTCTATTTTTTTATTAAAATATTTTGATACGTACGTTACGAAAGACTTGAGGAATAAAATTTATCTTGGTTATAATGTTAATGATTTTACCGATATTACCGTTACAAAGATATTGTTTTTCCATCGTTCTTTAGTACGAGGAGCGCGACCAGGCAAGAATGTTCAGTTGACAGAGGTGGAGATTAGAGGACTGTGTCTCAAGTCGCGTGAAATTTTTCTATCGCAACCCATCCTTTTAGAACTCGAAGCACCGTTGAAAATATGTGGTAAGCGAAACGTGCGCAAAAATTCCAAGAAAAGTTACATCTATTTGATATTGTATAACTTGACGTGACATTTAAGTAATATTGACCTTGTTTAATAATCAACTTTTTTTCCTAAGGTGATATTCACGGACAATACTACGACTTGTTGCGATTATTCGAGTACGGTGGCTTTCCTCCCGAAAGTAACTATCTTTTCTTAGGAGATTACGTCGATAGAGGGAAACAATCGTTGGAGACTATCTGTCTCCTTCTTGCCTATAAGATCAAATACCCAGAAAATTTTTTCTTGTTGAGAGGAAATCACGAATGCGCGTCCATTAACAGGATATATGGATTTTACGACGAATGTGAGTGATCGAAGACGTGCGATATCTCTATTGTGATATTCTTTTTACGGATAGTTATACGGTTCGTGGCTTCGCCCTTCGCTTTAACCGCTGAACGTATGTTTCAGGTAAACGTCGTTACAACATTAAGCTATGGAAAACGTTTACCGATTGCTTCAATTGCCTACCTGTTGCCGCGATAGTGGACGAAAAGATATTTTGCTGCCATGGAGGCTTGAGTCCGGATCTGCAAAGCATGGAGCAGATCAGACGTATCATGCGACCAACGGATGTACCTGATCAGGGATTGCTCTGTGATTTATTGTGGTCTGATCCCGATAAAGATACTATGGGTTGGGGCGAAAACGACCGTGGGGTATCGTTCACTTTCGGCGCAGAAGTCGTTGCCAAGTTTTTACACAAACATGATTTCGATCTTATATGCCGTGCGCATCAGGTAAAATCATTTCAAATGTGTATATATTCGATACTTGTTTTTTTTTTTTTTTTTTTCATTTTTTTTTTTTTCGCGAGATCTTGATGCATCTTGAATCGAAAAATTATTCTTCAGGTGGTGGAAGATGGTTACGAATTCTTTGCCAAACGGCAGTTAGTGACCCTGTTCTCGGCTCCGAACTACTGCGGCGAGTTTGACAATGCAGGTGCCATGATGTCGGTGGACGAGACTCTCATGTGCAGTTTCCAAATTTTGAAACCGGCCGACAAGAGGAAATTCACTTACGGTGGTCTGAATGCTGGACGGCCTGTGACGCCACCGCGGGGCGCGAACAACAAAAATAAGAAGAAGTAAAATCCTTAGGTTTATCTATTCGAATGCGACGCTTAGGATCTTACAACTGCTATCGCCCGCCGACCCACCATTTATCAAGACACTAAGACCTTGTGTGTGTGTGTGTGTGTGCGTGCGTGCGTGTGTGTGCGTGTGTGCGTGCGTGCGTGTGTGTGTGTGTGTGTGTGTGTGTGTGTGTGTGTGTGTGCGTGCGTGCGTGCGTGCGTGCGTGCGTGCGTGCGTGCGTGCGTGTGTGTGTGTGTGTGTGTGTGTGTGTGTGTGTGTGTGTGAGAGAGAGAGAGATATGAGTTATAATAATTATTATAATTATATTATTATTTTTGATTGACTACGAAGCCTGTGGAAATAACTACAAAAAGTCGGGAATACATCTATCAGAAAATCTGGAGAGGCGTTGCTTTTCACAGAGTTTATCAAAAGTAGTAAGTGATAGTGCGTAGCTAAACGTGTTATCGTATAAAACAAAATAGTAGTGATAAAACCACGCGGTCAATCATAAAGATTAGAGAGAATTTTACGTGCTCTTACGAAATTCTTAACACGTGCGAAAAGTAAAAAGTAGAGAGAAAGATAGGCACTTTCACTGTGTACGTCGTCTTTCCCATTCATCGATCGTAACATCTGCATCTTGTAACTTGTTCGTCATTTGCATTTACACTCACTAGTCTCGCAAATATCTGATTACTCGAGAAAAGACGCGACCTCTTTTGATCACTTTACGCCGTAAGAAAAATTGACATGATAATAGTGTTTTACACACACACACACACACACACACACACACACACACACACACACACACACATTCACAGGCACGTACATAGCGTTCTCGCTTCGTTTCATTACGTAAGTATGCTGTCAGCAAAGATATCGATACACAAATAATGAACTAGCGATCATCTAAACTTAATTCCCTAAAATATAATAGGTATTTATAGCTTGATACTTCTGTAAGTTGCACAAATTTATAAACGACATCTATTACGTCATACCTACTTTTATAAATATACATTTATATATGTGTGAAATACAGAGAGAGAAACAGTAGAGAGAAAGAGAGAGAGAGAGAGAGAAACAAGATTTTGTTTTAAGAGCAAGTGTCCGTTAGAGTGTTTTAAGAGAAGCGTTAACGAAATACTAATATGCACATTATATATTGTCCCGCGAAGAACAGGAATATTTGTATCGCGGTTATTATGGTGGCAAGGCTTCTCTGGATTAATTCTAACGATGCTACAATGTCCGTATATAAACGTGGGAAGATATTAATCATGTGATGTAAATTAGCACACGCGAACGCGCATCGTATAACAATTGATGTCACACTAATGTCATTGATGATAGGCGATTCTAATTTTCGAAATAATACGAAAAGGAAGAAGCCTTTTTTGCGGTCGGGGGACATTTCATTTCCCGATCGAGACAGTCCTGTTAACAGGACGAATCATTACTACTTTTAGTATCATCTTCCTCCCCCTCCCCTTCCCTCGCCCCCATGCTCCCCCCCCCCTACCATGTTCATTTTATTCGGTTCCCCGTTCATCCCAATCTTTGGCAACCTTATTAGTCGATCCATAGATTAATCCTCGATAATACAGAAGAAAAATTCGATAGCTACGAGAAACTACGACGCGAGGATCTTAGTACGGGATCTTGAGACCGATCATATTATTCAACTTCCTTTCTTCATATACTTGTACATTAATTTCTTTTTTATAAATAAAATTCACATAAAAACATCCATCATATTTCTTACACAAGTCGATGTATCGCATCCATCATCCCGACGCAATAGACGATTTCTAATATGCGAATCACGAGTTTTACTCGTTCCAAAATCTATCCTTTCCTCCTTTGAGGAGCAAGTAACTTTGCGCGTGACGCGTCACTCTCGATCTTGCCCATCACGAATACCTCATATGTATCTATCGAACGCATAACACAGGTACTACCTTATATTTAAGTATATGATACTACGCATACGCGCTCTCGTGACACGTTCATTTATTCTTTACACCTGTACGTATACGTTCGAGGTATACGTCTGTATCTATATGTATAAAACTTGGAGTGTGTAGCTCTTCAAGTTTCGTTATCAATCTTGTTATGTTTATAGATAGGTCGTTAGACTCGATGGTTCCGGCAGATGTAATATTTTTACCTATGTCACATTCGGGGATACACGTATATGTTTGTACAAGGGCTAAACAATAACACCAATCGTTATCTCTTCGTCTTATTAAGCTCCTTAGCGACGCACTTTCGTCATCGCTTGTAATTCCAGAGAGTTCAACTTGAATTTAAGTACGGTGAACGTTGTTAGAACCGTTGATCACCAACAGTAACATATATGTCTATAGTCTAGGTACGTAGTACTTTTCAAAATGGAACGTACACATATACCGAAGCGAGGAAGCGGGAGAGGGAAGAAAGTTAAAAAAAGAAAGAAAGAAAGAAAAGAGAAAAAAGGAGAAGGATAGAGTATAGTATATCGTGATTAAATACGATCGACACATGGGCGAATTATCTTATTCAACTTTCCATTGATATCCAAAGCATGTATAAAAGTATACACATCGATCGCAGCTCTTTATTACACGCGCGAGATGTGATTGTATCATATAGGTACAAACCGTAAATCAAGCCAAAAATAAAATCATAACGAGCCGGCCAAGGGGATTTTCGATTTATTTACTTTTCTAAATAATTAAAAATTAGATTACGTATTCTACTTATCGATAATCATTCTCGTGTAAGTGTTATTAATTAACAATTACGTAGATAGTATTGTATTCTATTAATTAGTTATTATATATCGAGTTGCGTGCGTGAAGAATCGACATCGGTCGACACGCGCGCATGCCGCGGGAAAGCCGAGAGCCGAGTCCGCCAAAAGCGCTGTTTCTTGCACGAGCGAACGTGCATGTTTCTTACCAAGGTGTCGAGTAACGAGCATCGCGAGATGCCGGAGACCTCACCGCTCACGCGTGGGACAAGTCAGAGTCGAAGCGCTTCGCTTCGCACAACGCGCGAGCGATCTACTTAATTGTTAGAGCAGATTAGTCAAGTCGAATTCCGCCAAGATTGCGCAAACTGCGCGAAATGCGAAATGCGAAGAGACGCGCAACGTTTTTAATAGGTGCCTCTACGCTCCTATACTTGACAAAAAAGGGAAGGGTAAATAGAGAGGAGAATGATACAAGCCTGCGTGGTCTTCTTCAAAACATATAGGTGACGTGAGAGAAATCGGTAGGAATCTCTATCGCGCGAAAAATATCGTCTTTTTAATGATCTTTATCTTTATCTTTAAAGTAATCCAGGTTCCGAAAACTTTCAAAACTTTTTAACGTACGTTCCTTCAGTCCCGATAAAACAGCATTTTATATATTTTTCACGAGAAATCGTACGATTCTTCTTCTGGAGTAACCTTCGGCGATTTGGAATATCGACGCAAGTGATTTCACCGTTGACATTAAAAAACATTTCTGCAGGTAGCCTTTATTTAATTACGTAGATTAGAAACTTTGTTCTATACTCAGAAACACGATTTATTTCAATTCTCCTCCATTTGCTTGAATTTATTTACATTTTACATATATAAAACGATACTTAAAAGGTTCCGATTCGTCACGGCGTTCGAAGAGCCAAGATCGAGGTCGAAGTCGAGAGTCGAGGTAAAGGTCGAGATCGGAATCTTTTCGGCATTGTGAAAATTAATGAAACATTTTTTCTTTCGCGCGCATTGTCTAATCTGAAAATAAAATTGTCAGTCTATAAAAGTCGGTTTTTGTGATGGAGCGAGAGAACGGTTTTACACCAACTAAAAGAAACCTTGCGTTTCCAAAAATAATGTACATGTTAATTTTATTAAACATTAATATATTAATAGAATGCAGAGTTTTGTGAAACGTCAAAGCGAGACACGAGCAAGCGCATGATGACATGCGGATCTATAAAAATGAAAAGTTACCGTATATTTATATTCAATCGGTACTGTGTAACACCCCTGTACGTATATATATAGTATAAGTTATTATTAAAAATAACTCTGTGAAAAGGAAAGGACGTTGTACATATAAATTGAAGGACGCGGAACATTAATTTAGCCCTTTTTAGATCTCCTCCGTCCCCTCTCACCCTCTCTCCCAGTTTCTCCCAATTTTTTCAAGTTAAACTGTTAAACTTTGTTCTCGCTTCTCGAGAACAAAGTTGTTTGTTTTACACACACACATATTATATATATATTATTTTACATTTACAAACTTCTTCTTCGATGTAGAATCGTCATCCTCCCTTCCTTCCGAATTGTAGTGGATCCCGTCATCCTCTCGATAACGGACCATCTTATGTATATGCGAAGCGCTACATATATACATATAAAATTGAAATATTTATTCTCGGGCGGCACGACGGAGAGGCCCATTCCTGAGTCCATTGCACCTACCCCTGACATTTTTGGCTCGCCAAGACTCCGCCTTCTGGCATCGAAGAAGAGGGCAGAAGATTTGTGCACACACAGCATCCCATTGCCGTCCAGCGGCGAGCAGCGTGGGTGCCCGCGTAGGAGGATCCTCAGAGAAGCCCTCCTCTCTATCGCGTCCCTCCCTACGTCGCTCTCGTTCTATCCTTTTCCCTCGGGACGGTTCTCCAAGCTCGCAAGCCCAACGCCCAAGTATAAGCCCAAGCCCAAGCCCGAGCCAAGAGACCAAGTCGAAGAGAAAGAGAGAAAGAGAAAGAGAGAGAGAGAGACCAAGTCGCGAGGCGAGGGAACGTTCTCTACTCGGAGAGAGAGAACGATGTCGCGATGATAAGCGGCGGGGTAGTCGCCTCGGGCAAGTTCTTTCCGATTCATCTCGGATTCGAGAAGCTCGCGGCTTTGAGCGTCCTTGTCAACGTCCGGACACGGAGGTGAGGACAAGTCCTGTTAACGGCCGAGCAAGCGGTCTTCGTCTCGACGATGCCGAGGTTCGTCGGGCACTCGGTCGCGGGAATCGCGGGATCGGAACGCCGGTGTCGCGGCGCCCGCTGAAATCACGCTCGGATCTTCTTTCAATGGGGACTATGGGGAGCCGCGTGTCGTGAGACGCTGAAGAAATCCGCTTGTTTCACACGCGCGTTACGTTACCGACGACGTCGGTTAATAACGAGACATCGCCGCGCGAGGAGGGAAACGAGAAACGAAAGGGGAGATTCTCCCGACGAAAGCGTCCGCCTCTCGAAAGCGAATTACGGACGAATGCGGATTGCGGATGCGGGGCGAACCGCGAACCATCGTCGCTCGTCACCCATCCGCGATTATTAGATTATTATACGTCGCGCGATTATTCCAACAATGATTTTCAGTAAAGTGCGCGTCTTCTCGATCCAAGAGACATTGTACGCGTATACCTTCGATCTTCGAGTGGGAATCGATTTTGATACCCCGAGAATACCACGGCGATGAAAATAATTCGCGAGTGTCGTTTCTCGTTGTTTTAAATTAAATTTTGCGTTACGTTGGAATGTTGAAAATGCCGAGGAATCGTGCGCACGTGTGCCACGGGGCGCACCAAGTTGAAGTAAATTTCGCGATATGGATTACGGAGTCATGCGGATAATTCATATCTTCTGTCACGGTAATCGACACGATACCGTCAATTGATATCGATATCGCCGATTTAATTGACGATGCAATCGCAACACGAGCAACGACGCGAAATCGCCGTCGATTGCTGCTACCAGCAATGGTCAGCGCATCGTTATCACCATCACCATCATCATCATCAGCAGCAGCAGCAGCAGCAGCAACATCATCATCATCAGCAACATCAGCAGCACCAGCACCAGCATTTGCCCGTTGTACCGTCTCCGATGCAACAAATGGAAGGTGAACGATACGTTCTGATTCTTGTTTTTTTGTTTTTTTTTCCCTTAGAGGTGCATGAAACTTTTCGAAAGCGCACATTGATATATTTCGACTTATTGGTAAACAATTACGCCATTATAATATTCATACACGGAATATATATATTATATATCACGATGGTCAAAACGGCGGCTAAAGATACGTTAGTAGCGACTGCTTCTCTTTGGTCTTTTTTAGTTTGTAGCTTTTTCGTTGCATTCTATACTTATACATATGCAGTATTCGTCAGTTTTTTTCTCTTTTTCGAGCTTCTCTCGCTTCTTCTTTTTCGAAAAAAGAAAACGTTACGTCGAGATCGATTTCTTTCCGCGATACGTCATTGATCATTCGGCTATTTCCAAATTGCAAGTTTCTAACTTGAAAGTTAACGAAAGTTGGCACGGGTCACGTGTGCGAAACACCTTCGACGTGTTAAGTAAAAAATAAGGTGAACATTGCGAGCAGAAGCCGACTTAAGCCGACTAACTTGAAAGATTTTTTAGAACGTGCCCTGCCGAGTAGAGTACATACATATATAAAAGCCTAGCGTATTTTTGCTAAATCTATATTAGTCTGTTTATATAGGTACTAATGTGCAGCTGAATTTTTTTGCAATTTTCTCGTAAAGCGATGACGTCGATATCGCTAACCATGCAAGTATAATACAGGGGCATTCTATATATCTATGCGTGTCTATACAAAAACAAAAGTCCTTCTTTTCGCGTATTTAACCGCGAGGGATGAGCGCTCGCGGATGAGCGTCGCATTGTCGACGCACGATACGACGCACGTCCCTCGGTTGAACCGTCCTCAGTCCTCCAACGCCTTTCCAGCTTGTTTGCAAAGCGCCGGAAGAGTAAAGAGATCTCGCAGTCCCAATCATCCGATAAAGGCCGTTTTGCCGATTCACTCGACGACGTCGAATTCGGCGAATCCGATATCCCCCTCTGCCACGGTGGAATCGCGCAACGACAGCAACAACAACAATAGTCATCACGATGACCATCATCCGAGCGAGAACGGCCGCGGCGGGTCCTCCGGTGAGGACGCGAGCGTGGGCGCGGACGCGAAACGGCCGCTCCATCCGGCGCTGCTCGGCGCCGGCGTCGCTCTGGAGGCGAAGCCGCTTTGGGAGGAGTTTCATCAGCTGGGCACCGAGATGATCGTTACGAAAGCCGGACGACGAATGTTCCCCACGTTTCAGGTGAGGATTATATTCGCGATACTCTCGACAACGTCGCCGTCAGGAACGAAGAACGAAAAACGAAAACGTCAATTCGTTTTCGTTCGCCGAAGCGCGATGACGTACCTATGTACCTACGCTATACAGGATGGTTTTGGTGATCGGCAGTGTCGACTGTTCGGCTTGGACCCGAACACGGAGTATCTGATGGTGATGGATTTCATTCCGTGCGACGACAAGAGGTATCGATACGCTTTCCACAGCAGTGCCTGGGTCGTGGCGGGTCGCGCCGATCCCGTCTCACCCCCTAGGATCCACGTGCATCCCGACAGTCCTGCGAGTGGTGCTCATTGGACGAAGCAGCCAATTTCCTTCGACAAGTTGAAACTGACCAACAATCAGCTTGACGACAACGGACACGTGAGTTGACATTTTCGCCACGTATTCGTGATAATAACACCTGTCCCCCTTGCGGTAGCGATATCCCGCGCTACGCGAGCGGTAGATACGCTTACGTTTCTTTATAATTCGTGATATTGACAACACCCTCCGGCCTGCACGCGCACGCGAGCGCGTAACACAGCACCGTATATATTCTCCTCCAGCTCAATCAAACTATCTTATATTTTCTATCGGATTTAAGATTTTATTTGAAATCTTACAAAATCCACCAACTAATATCGTCTCATCTTTATCTATACGTAAAGTAAAATGCATTTAAGTAAAACACATTTAAACGAATAATTTGGAAAATATCAAGTCCTTTTCTCTTCGCAACGTCGAGCATCGATAATCGATTCCTGAATCGGAAATCAAAGTTGAAAATGAAGATAAGTACATTTGTGGTAGTTTGGTAAAACAAAAGATTAATCTTCGCCAGTATAATCTTACCGCGACTTGGTCTCGATGTATCCTCCTTACTCGTAGTATCGTTGTTTCGTAAAGCGCATCTACATAATAAAGTAGGATGAAAGATGCGGAGGGGTTTCCACGTGTTTGTCGTTTACGCACGAGTTCGTCTTAATTGACCTGAGATACGAGCCTGTCGCTCGCACGAGAAATTACGCGACGGAGAGAAACGACGCGACGCGACGCAGTATTTTCACAAAAATTATTCACTGTTTAGAAACTTTAAAAGATGCCGCCTATAGATTAACGTCATCGCGTATCTTACCGAGATTTCTTTACGTCCTTTCTCACCGAGGTACACTCGTCGCGTGTCGGTTGTCTTAAAAATAATTAGCACTATAGTCGAATAATTGAAACCGATGGTTTCTAAAGACGATTTGAAACGTTATATTATGTTCTAGTAAAAATATAAAAGAAATCAATAAAAAAATGTTACAAGTATCCGTGAAAGCTCCTTTAAAGATTTACTTATCCTACATTAATTTTTATACGTATTTTATACATATTTTGTTTCCTTATACTAGACACAACGATATTAAACATTTATATATAGTGTATGCGTCAAGCTTTTTTTATTTGGTAGAAAAGTCCTCTCTCTCTCTCTCATTATATTTTATAATCTTTTATGTTACAAGAGTTATTAACGCTTTCGTTACATCGCTAATGTAAAAGCTTGTCTCGAATTCAAGAAAATTAGAAAATAGTTTTTTAAGTTTCACGCTATTCGTATGGCTCGAAATATTCTGTCTGCGGTGTATTATTCTCGCCTTCCTGTCACCGCGGATAGACGCGAGAGTGTCGTGTGTGTAAAGTAACGTAAACAGATGTAATGTAAACCGTGCATGATTTATAGGCCTGGGAAAGAGACCGTATTTAGTAACGAGCATAATACCGAGAAAGAATTAGCATCGGTCAGCGTATCTGCTTATTCTGACATGGTGTGACGTCGATGTCTTGATTCGGAATCGATTGCGAAATCTTTTTCAGGAGTGCAGCGCGTTTCGTTGTCAACTTATTATTACGAGGTATCAATAACGAAGCCTACTTCTCACGAATATAAAGATTGAAATATGCGTATAAAATAAACGTTGCAATAAATAATTCCTGTTCCAATTAGAGATAATCGAGTTATCGAAATGGAAATCAAAGTATTAGAATAAAGTACTCTTTAGGAAAAAAAATGAATTAAATCTAGTACAGCATTAGTTTAGAAGAATTGATAAAAATATTAATCTCTTATTGTTAGCACAAAGATTTTTGTTTTTTTTCTTATTAAAGAGTTGTTTATTTTTTGCTGACATTTGTAGGTAAGTCTCTATAATCGAGTATTCTTCTCTCGCTCCTTTATATCGAACCAAAGGGCCTGTTTCTATCGTCTCTATCTACTGTGCGATGTAAATCGTCAAGACTTTCAAGAACATCGAGTATCGCGAGTCTGTAGTCACGGGCTGACCGAATACCGAATACCGAATACCGATCAGTCTGATCGCCGATCACGAACATGATTGCGCTTCGACATGACCTTTTCGATCGCGTAATAGCAGCGATGGCGATGGTGACGGCGACGGGCGGTGCCGGTGTGCGCGTCGCGCACCGTAGATGCGCAAAGTCTACGGAGCCGAAAATAATTTCTCGCGACCACGTTCGTGCCAAATTCATCAAGACGATCGCGAACATGATCGCGAAACAAACTCTTTGCGTCGCAATGTCGCGACATACCTATATACTTATACTTACTCCGCGTCAGATGAACGAAACGACGCGACGCGACGCAATGCAACGCGACATGCCGACATCGTAAGCTTAAGTAAGCTGTAAGCCGTAAGCACGCGTGTCAATCGCAATTTAGGCAGGCAGGTTAAAAGGAGATCAGGTGGCCAAGCCACTCGCTTTCTTTCAAAATTCAAATCCGGCGCGATATTTCCTGTCGCGAATATAACGATAATGTTCACACGTTCGATTGTATTCGACGCAATATCGAGTTTTATATATATATATACGCACGTTTAATAAGATTAATTTTCTTGTTCGAATGTTTTTCTTTCATTTTTTTTTCGAAAATGAATAGATTTGTAAAAATTATGATAGCATAAAATTTACTCTCGTGCTTATATTAGCGATATTCTTTACACTCTGTGTGTATTCAGACTCGAGTAATCTTTATCGTGTTTTAAATTTATGCAATCGCGTAAAGGCTGTAAAGGACGCGTATTCTCGAGGCGTGATTTATTATTTGACATTTGAAACATCCTCGGCTCAGAGACTCAAAGACTCGAGAGACTCACAGAGAAGGAGGAAAGTTCCGAGTCTCCGCTCTCGCGTTTCTCCCAAGAATGTATCGCTCTTCTTTCGCGGGAGAGGACCTCTGACCCGTGGCGAGAGGTCGTTCTTTTTCTCGCGCTACACACGGAGCAGTTTGTTCCTTTAATTGCGCACCGAAAAATCTGGCACCAGGCCGCGTAAAAAAATCGTAAAAACTCGCTGTGGGCGGGTCAGGAATGCTCGCCCCGATGCGCTCGTCCTTAATTGACGCATCTCGCATCTCGCTATCGCGAGATGTGTTTCCGGATATCTGACGGATATCGCTTTAACTTTCACTCCAGATTTCATCCTGATGGAGAAGTAGACGAGGAGATAAATAGTATATATTATAGGAATTAAATAAAGGTAGAATTTCAACTTTAGCATAATTATTGTGCCCGGGAGATAATTAAATGTCTCGCACAGAGATGATCGATGACCAAGTTACAAGCGCAGAGCACTGAGTAGCCAGAAGTCTCTTTATTTATTTAATAACTTCTCAAATTGATTTTTTATTCGAGCAATACTTTCCATTCCTATATAATATCAATGCAAAAATGTTGAGATTTAAGTGTACAAAATTGTGAGAAATATAAAAAACAGTAAATTTTTAACTTTAACCAACGTTTAGCCGAGAAAAAGTGAGCTAGTTAGTTAGGTATTTCGAGTAAGTCGAGGTATTTTTTCGGATGACAAAAAACGTAAGATGTAGTTGTAGAGGTAGAGTGCACGCACGATCTGCAAGATGCACGAAGACTAGGAAGAGCGCGAGTCAATGTTCGATGCGTTGAAAGATAAATTATTGCGAGCGTGACAAAACGTTAGAGAAAATTGTGAAATCAGTGAAAAGTTTGCTCGCGAGAAACGGTGTCCTAACGTTTCGTGGGCCACACACGGGGCCATGCTTTTCCTCTCGCATAGAATACGCTGTGCACGCGCGTGTGTTTCGGTATATACTAATACATATGCCATGCTACTCACGAAGCATGTGCGCATATGCGCATATGCGCGTGAGTGCGCCAAGGAAAGGACGAGGGTGTCGGATTGCGGGCCGGGGGTTAGTTTTTATACTAATTAGTCACCGAGTCTCTCGTGGCTGTCAAACATTGCGACCGCCCCCCTGTGGCGCTCCTTCCTTCCATCGAATACGAGCTTCACGTGTCCCCAGACTCCCCGCAGTCCCCATATTCCTCCTCTTCTTTTTCTCTTGTATATCTCTTTTTTTCTTTTTCTTTCTCGGTTAGTTCCTCGTACGAAGGCGACTTTACCAAATTGTGCTCATCGATCGAGCTGCGTAAAAGCGTTTGTCGTCCTACGTCCTAGATACGTTTGTCACAAAGTCACAATATTTGTATAACGTTAGGTCGCTTGTGGGTAGCTGGGTAACCACACCGTCACAGTACCGTCACTCTTGTGTAGTCTGTATCTTTACAAAATTGAAAAAAAAAAAAAAAACAACAAGGAAACATGTTTTAATTTTACAAATTTTATAAATCTCATTTGAGATAACTGGGAGAGGGAATAATTAAAATCAACCTTCTTCTTTTCTCTTTTTCCACTTTAAGTCAAATCGAATCCATTTATCAAAGTGGATGTCACGAAATTTTACCCCGCTTTACTATGGCTTTACTATTTAATCGTTTAATGTTAATTGATCGAATTTGAATAACATCTCTACCTTCCTTTCAAAATTTGTAAGGAGGAAAAAAGTGCCCCGCGCCCCGTTTTTCTCGCGTCAAGGTAAGGCATTCCGCAAGGAGCGCGTTTTACTTTGATCGTCCCTTTCGCGTTGCAGATTATTCTCAACTCGATGCACCGTTATCAGCCGCGCTGCCACGTGGTGGTCGCTCCCTCGCCGCCGGGCTCGGCGCCGGATCCCCGCACGGAAAACTTTAAGACATTTTCCTTCCCGGAGACCAGGTTCACCGCGGTGACCGCGTACCAGAACCATCGGATAACGCAGCTGAAGATCGCCAGTAACCCGTTCGCCAAGGGCTTCCGGGATTGCGAGTCGGACGAGTGCGACAGCGTGGTGGCCGTCGGCGGGATCCCGCCGAATCCCGCCAAGAGGCCGGCCACGGGGCCCACGGGCCCCACGGGGACCGCGAGTGTTACGAGTGCAGCGAGTTCCGTTCTCCCGTCCGGTTACAACGCGATGTCGGCGGCGATGCAGATTCCAGGTGTACCCGCCACATCTCAGGAGCACCATCAGTTCTACGGTGCGACAGGTCCAGGTAGCCATTGGACGCATTACCCGAGCCATCATGGCCAGTCATCGGCGCACGTCAATTCGGTCCACTATGCGACGCACCCGCAACATCCGCATTCGAGCGCGTCTCTCTATGGACCGCGATAGTCTGTTATACACGTGTTATCCGCGTTCGTCTTTCATCTATCGCGAAACGAAATATCGAGATGGAGATGGAAAGAATGAAACGTTCGCATCTCGATGCTTTTCAAACGACGGACCGCGAAATCGTCGTCGTGCGCGTGATCTCTCATCGACTACGTTGTTCCGGTCGATAAGATCTCGAAAGAGGAATGGAGTTTCGACGTATTTTTATATCGATCTTTACGTCACGTTATGCCTCGCGTCTTACGCGAAAGATGAGAATGTATCCGCATCATTTATTTTCCGATCAAAAAGATCAGTTTGCCTAAAACTATTTCAATTGAAAAATGAAAATTTTTACGCGCATATATCTATAGTTTCTATCGTTAGGTGTATTTTTATGTGTAACGACGGTTTTCGATATAAGCTTATTCAACTGACAAAATGAGAGTTAGGTGTACGGTAACTGATAAATCATTAGACGTATGTAGTCTCGTTACTGTACCAAAGATTGTGCCAATATCTGACTTAATGAATCCGTGCCCAAGTTGAGTGCACGTTATATGGTCATACATATATGGTGATATTAAGTAATAATAAGAAAGTAATAAATTAGCTGCTGGCGATACGCGCATACCATTGGTGATACCGACATACTTTTACAAAATGCTGACGTACCGTATATCCGCGGTACTAAAATTATAACAACAAAGACAACTGTACGAAACGTATATTATAATCGACAACGCTAGTTTCCACGTAATGAATTTTTGCGAGCGTTTGAATTAATTTGCGCGTAAGAAACGAATCGACCGATCGATGTTACTGGCAAAGTTGCGGAAGATCGTTGGGGGAAGTAAGAAGAGAGAGTAAGTGCCTTTTGTAGGAGCAAAGTGCGTCTATTTATACTGGGTGTCTCAAATGCCGAACGAGCCTAAAACGTTCTCGACCAGCCAAGACGCCGGGAAAGTAAACGCGCCGTGACACTTGGTGAGAGTAACGTGGTTACTAAGTGCCTTAATAAATTATGCCACCCGCGGCCCGCGGGTATCGTACCATTCGTACCATTGTGCCTTCAACTTTTTAAAGAGTTCTCGTCATCGTTGAGCGTACGACGCTTAGCCCTGGAGGGGCGTTTTATGACCAAACGAGGAATAAACGGTCGAATAACGCAAAACACGCACAATTTATTTCTCCTTTCCTAAAAAACCGAATTAACGCATGGGCGAATCTTATCTCGATCGGAGAACGAATGTTTTCCCCGTTCTTTCTTCGACTCGTTTAAATCTTATAATTTTACTGACTACTTTTGTCAGTCATTTAACACGATTTTATGCAATTTCGTAACGGAAAAATGTATCTCTTTCATTTTTTTTTTTTTTTTATTAAATATTCACAATAGTAAAAATATATTGATATTAATAATAAAAATGTGCGCAAACAAGGTGCTCGATATATTATAAGCAAGATTTTTTAGAGTATTAGTCGTCGCCTATCAGTTGACGCATGACAGTATCGTGTGCACCAACCGATTAAAGCTAATAAGTTATTAAAGCTTAGTAATTAAAGCCAGCAACGATATACGTTTATCAACGATCATGCGCGAGCCACGCCACGGTTTCGCGACTGTCGGAAACGACAAGCGAGATGGAAAGGAACTCGAACGTCTAAACGTCCAAGTCTAAAGCCTCCGTGGACAGTGGAACGATGGAAGACGGACGACGAGGCGCGCCGCGCGCCGACTCGACGTTCGCCGTGATTGATGACTGCGCGAGGAACAACGCTGTGTAAACATATTACAAGCGTATGCTTAATGATCGTCGGTGGCTACATTCTCCCGGTCTAGCTAAACGTTTCGCACTCGTCCGTATTTTAAAAAATGCCCTCGCCCCTAACTAAAGGAGGAAAATAGTGAAGCAGACGTAGGCTCGCTTACTCCGGATATATATGCTCCGGATATACATTTCCATTACTTATAGGCTACTTGAGGCTTCGTACCTCTTCGGTAAGCGATATCCATCTCTCATCGAAAGTTACGTGCTCAATCTATGTATATCTATTATTCTTGTGTAAAAAATTAATAATTATACAAGTCGCAGAATATGATTTTTTATCAAGAGGATGTATAAATAAAGAACGTATGCTTATCTCGAAAAATTTATCTTTGCGTTTTAGTGCACTCGATGCAACACGAAGAGTGTTAAAATGTAATCGACTTACAGCTGATTAGCTTGTTCCGCAAAATCAAGTTATCAATTTAGTTGGCGCGAAATTTACTTTGCGAGGGCCTATTAACTTATTACGTGAAATGACTTTTGCGCTTTGCGCAGGCACATTACGAAAAAAAGTCTAGCGTGTGCCACGACAAGGGGGGTCTCGTCGTGTACTTTTGACACGTTAACGCCAAGAGTGAGATATAAGCTAGGCTCCACTGCATGACCGCACTGGTCTCTCGACATCTCGACATAGCGTCTCGGGCGTCTCGACAGAGAAGCCGCGCTTATCGACGGCGCGTGACGGCGCCGGCAGTAAAAAGACGCCTCCCTTCTCCTCCATATTCTTTCATCTTCGCCGTAGGTGTTGCGGCTAACCGGAGTTAATCCTCGAGAGGTCAACCGACCCTACGCCACCGTCAGTGACACCCCCTTCTGAGCTTGCGAGAGTTGCGAATCAAAGGCGACGCGGTCCCTCGAGTCCTTTCCCCCCTGATTAACGTCGAGAAATAAAGGAGAACGTCACGCGAAAAGTTTTGACCGCCAACGTTGCTCAAAAAGAAAAGAAAAGAAAAGAAAAGAAAAGAAAAGGGTTTATGAGCCTTTCGTCAAAAGCAACACGCGTCAGTCCGTTAATTACACCGCTTACACACGTTATAATATATAAAGAATAAATTAATCGCGAAAATAATGAAAATATGCAATTAAGACTGTTTATATATAATTAGTCGAAATTATTTGTGAAATTAATCGCGATGTCAAGTGTTAAAATTAATTAGAATTAATTATCAGGTTATCAATTAATTGGAAAGTTAAGTTTGGTGAAATTAACTAAAGTGCGTCATTTATTTTGTAACTAAAATTATTTTAAAATTGTAAAATATAAGGCAATATTTTTCTAACAATTGTATGAAGTGTAAGAGTCGGCAAATATATACATGTATTTGATGATAACATTCTCTCTAGTCATATTTTTACTGTTATAGCTTCCTAATAAAGTTAAAGATATGTGTGCGTGTGTGTGTTTGGTGATGGAAAGAGTGTGCCGGGTGCAGATTTTCCATTTACCGAGCTCCTTTTACGCGTACACTTATTAGCCCTTACAAACCCTCTTTATCGCGGAGGCGTAACCGGTGACTTTCAAGGAAACGTCTGGAATCTCTCATCCTCCCGTCACGTCCGAGTATCTTTCTAGCCAACCTAAATTCTGACCCTGTTCTCAATCGCTGAATCAACGCTCACGCGCTGCTGTTGTACCGCTACCCCGCGCGCGGCATACCACTATAATATTATATGTAGTGAAAAGTACCCTATATATACTTGGCAATTCCGTGTTCGGCTTATTCGGAATTGGATTGGAAGAGCATTAGACGTGTATATCACGCACAACTGGAAAATAATTATCTTTCTCATTTAAATTTCTAAAAAAAGACCTAACTTGTCTCTCTTCTCGTATCTTTTCTTTGCCGCTATTTAGGGTATAGGGAACGTTGAAAGATAATGCTCACACAAGCGCACAAACAAAAATTTATATTTTACGATCATCGCATTCATCGTTGCATTAATATACTTGAGATAAGAGAAAGATATATTTTATTTGTGCGTGCGCAATAAAAATATTCTTTAAGTTTGGCAAATATCTAAGCACATCAATCGCAAAGTTAAATTATAATATATCGCTACGTTATGTTGGCGAAAGAATACATAACGAAAAGACGAACTTGTGTGAATCTTCCAGATGTTATACCATCAACATAATCGTTCTACGACTCCGTGTCAAGATAAATTCGAGATAAAATTTTTGTCACTGCCACCGCTATTGAAATTATTTCAAAATTGGACAATTTGATTCCGAAAATTCTCAAAAAAAATAGATCCTTTATCGCTATCTCATTTATCGATACCGAATGGAATGCCGAACGGATATAACAAATATAACGAGAAGCGATGGTCGATGGAACGCGAAGCGCGAAGGAGCTTAATAAATCTCTCTAATTTTCCGGCGGTGGCTCGTTGGTCGTGGATCAAAGACCGACAAATGAATCGCTCGGTAGATGAAGAGGAAAAAGAGGAAGGAAGAAAGAGAGGGTGTGCAACCACATATCCAGGAATCCAGGAGGAAGGCGCTATAGACGGACCGTGCTACGATTGCCACGGAACATGAATCCGTCATCACTACCTACCACGTACGATTCGTGCGTGCACGGTGGCAGAGCTTTTATAGTTTCCACATCGTCGACTCGACGCGACGCGACGCGACGCGGTGAAACGCTTTCCGACGTTTCGAAGAAGCTCTCGAGTTGGCGCGGTTAAGCTATATGCTATGTATATTTATAATTAATAATACATATAGAACACGAAAAAAACGACGAAAAAAACCAACTCCTAAACGTATCGCGAAGAAAACATTTTTTTTTTCGCGAAAAGAATGTTTTTCAAACAAAATTTCCATATTTCCAGATCAAAATGATGCGACATACTTTTCATATCTTTTTTTTACACTAGTATTTTTATATCAACGTTATCGCGATGTTTCTTGAAGCTTAATTCGCGAATCCTTCTACGATTTCTTAATTTGGAAATTTCGTCGATTTCTTTCAAGAACCAGAAGAAGACTGCGACAATGAGCAAAATTAAGTCAGATTAGGCTCTAATTTTTTACCGTTATACGCACATACTCGTATATTATATCCATTTATATCGGTTCTCGGCTCGTTACCTCTGACACAAATACCGCTTGCGAATATAAATTGTTTCCGCAGCGACATATTTGTCTCGCTGAAGAAAAACCTTGAAGCAAAATTTAATATGATGAAATATGTACGCGAAAGAGAGGAAGCCTACTTCATTTTGGTAAAAAAAAACCGACGCGACGCGACGTTCTCGTGTCAGAATACATATTCGGTGAGTCTAAGTCACTCTAGTCGGTGCGATTAATCTTTGAAAATAAGAGTCATTTCGCGTCGCAAAATTATAATAATTATTAATAATAACGAGAAGGTGCGCACTGCGCGGTTTCCATAATCGCGAACGGTCGACGGATGACATTAGTCGATTAGCGACTAGTGACATTACTGGCAAAGCCACTGGCGCGATGGCGCGCCTCGTCATAAAAACACGAATAACTATACTGGCGGCGGCGCGACGTGATCAACGACGTTTTCCACGAGTTCCGCATATCATTGTGTATTGAAATAAAATCATGACGTTACGCAATTACGATATCGCTGCATGCTGCATCGCGGTAATAAATAGCGCCCGGCGCCCGGCGCGTATCTCGATCTTACAATTAGGGAAACGTCAAGTACAATAAAAGTACGGTATAAAAAGGAGGAAACGAGAGCGAATCTCGCGCAAATAAATCAAGTTCGAAATCAAGGTAGGAACGCTATACTATAGGAACTAGAAACGCGAAGAAAAGATATGTAACATTTTGTTGAAATCATTTGCGTTGAAAGGGGGAGGGGCATTTACATTTTTCATATAAATATAAACCAAAGTACTTGGTATTTCCTTAGAGAAGCAGATGCACGAAAAAGGAAGAAGACGCGTCTATCGGCAAGAGAATGAAAATAAGGCTGTCCAAGCAAGCGGAGCTTGCGCGAAGACAGACGCGGACCGTGCCCGTGGCGTGGGTGCCTACGACCTGGTCCTAAATAAAAGAGGGACAATCTCCTATGTCATTAGACACACACGACAGTGAGCCGAGTGAGCCGACGTACACGTGAGTTACGACGTACGTCGATAAAAATTCAAGTTTAATCGAGTTGCACGAGCAAGTGCAACTTGCCTAGGACCTACGCTCCTCGATTGACAGAAAAATGCGGTAAGCGGTAAGCGATAAGGATCGGTAAGGATCTCTCCCTGGAACATTCACCCGCGCGCGCACGCACGATTTCTCTCGCGGACTTAAATAACTAAACTAGTAAACTACCAACTTAAAATACAAAGAGAACCACGAAGGGGAAAGTCAAAATACGGTGGCGCGCAAAGACGTGGTCAGCCGCGGCGGCGGAGATAAAGCGGCACAGGGCACAGGGCGGCATCGTATCGTATACGACGGCGCGGCGCGGACGGCGAAAGTGGAAGAGAGCGGTAGGAGAGAGAGAGAGAGAGGATAAGAGGAGAGGAAACGAAAAGGTTGCAGACGTAAAGCGTAAACAGTCGAGGTGCGATTTGACGTGCACTCCGGCAGCTCCGTTCGGGTCGTTGGAACGTGGGTGAGGGGCGCGAGTCTTCCGCTTTAAGAATCCGCCCCGTGCTGTGTGCTAGCTGTGTCCGCCGTGGCCGTGGAAGAAGACGGCGATGGCTGGAATCTGTAAATCTGTCATTGCGCCCGTATTCGTGCGCGGGATATGAACTTCTCGATCGTCGCATCCGCACGCCGCTTCGCGTCTCACGACTCACGACGCGTTTCCTCGGATCTGGCCGGTTCCGCCGCCGCGCCCGTCGCGGTCGGAGCGAGAGAGCAGTTTCCTTCAAATCTCTCGAAAGTAACACATGTTCGTAGTACGTAGCTCGTAGCTAGTCCAAAGTGGTACCGATTGCGTTCCCAGATTCTTCCTTTTTCGTGCATCTGCTTCTGTAAGGAAATACCAAGTACTTTGGTTTATATTTATATGAAAAATATAAATGCCCCTTTTTCAACACACGAATGATTTCAACAAAACGTTACATATCTTTTCTTCGCGTTCCTAGTTCCTAGTACAATAGTATTCCTAATTCCTACCTTGGTTCGCACTTGATTTATCTGCGCGAGATTCGCTCTCGTTTCTCCCTTTTTACCGTACTTGTATCGTACTTGACGTTTCCCTAATTGTAAGATCGGGGTCCGCGCCGGGCGCTATTTATTTCAATACATATATAATGATATGTGTCGTGGAAAACGTCGTTGATCACGTCGGCGTCGCGCCAGTATATAGTTATTCACGTTTTTACGGCAAAGCACGCCATCGCGCCAGTGGCTTTGGCAATAATGTCGCTAATCGACTAATGTCGGTCATCCGTCGACCGTTGATCGTCGATTACGGAAACCGCGCGGCGCGCACCTTCTCGTTATCATTAATAATTATTATAATTTCGCGATGCGCACCGACTAGACTCACCGACCATGTATTCCGACACGAGAACGTCGGCTTCCGGCTCGAGTATGTCGCTTGCTGTAAAGCGAGTATACATATATGTAGAGAGAACGCTAATTTTCATTTTTCCGTTGTATCAGTTGTATGTATACAAATGTGATATGTGATATGTGTCGCTGCGAAAACAATATACATATAATCGCAAGCGGTATTTGTGCGTCAGAGGTGGATTCTATCGCTTTCTCCAACAACGACAAATCCGCGTATACTCAACCATACTCGACGAGAGAAAATTATTTCGCCACGATAACGTTAGCAAAGTTTGATATCGTTTTCGCGTCGAATTTGTTATTTGCGACGTTAGCTGCACGTGCGCGCTATACGATAGGACAGGTCGCGTCATCCTCGTCTTATTTTCCACTTGCGCGTCAAATGCGAATGTATGGCGTATGTATACTTACGTCTTTGACGATTGTCGCGCGGGGCATTGTCTCGTGAGAAAGGAGGAAATGGGAACTGGGAACTGTGGTGTCGAGTTTTCGGTCGCGCGAGTTAGTAATCGGCACGCATATCCTATCTCGCCGCTGGAATCCTCATATGTCTGTCAACGTGGCTCCCCAACACCGTCCAACACCTCGGCTCGGGGCCTCGGCCTCGGCGCGTCGGCACGACGAGAGTGTCCCGTCCCCGTCCCACTGTCTCAGCTGGACCAAAATATCACCGGCGCGGCGAGTGGTGGCCAGGGATCCAGGTCCGTCCGTTCGATCGTGCCGAGTGTGCCGACTGGTGCCGACACCCGGCCACCCGCCCCGGCCTCAATCTTAAATTTCTCAAGGAGCCTAGAACCTTAGCGAGGCCGGCGAAACCATTTTTGACCCTTTGACAAATCACAAATCATTCGATTATTCTCACCTCAAGCTCATTTTAGAATGTGACGATCCAATATAACAATCAAATTACACGTAAATGTCCCGAATTCGCCACGTGCATTCGTCGCTCGAGACGCGAGACGCGAGACGCGAGTTGCCTATATATTATTATCTGAAATGAACTCTCTCTAACAATAACTCACGAACTTACGGCTGACGTTCATGTGGCACGACTAGGCCAACTTTTCACATCGGCTTGCATCTTTGCATCTCCAAACGGTCCAAACTCCCAAATGTGAAACACACTTCGAAAACTTTTAGCTTATCCTATGCTTAGCTTTATATTGATATGCGAATCGACTCGCTGGCGCGAGGCGGCGCTGCGCAGCGCTGCGTGACGCACGACAGCAGGTATGGCAGGTCGCGTATCATGTGTTCATGCGTCGGTACGTTCTACGTGGTTCGTGGTTCTACCACCTACGCCACTGTCGCCACTCGATCGGGCAGAGGCAGAGGCAGAAGCAGAAGGCAGAAGGTAAATAATCTCCAAGTGTACGTTACGTACAAAAAATATTCCCGTCGTGATATATCGTCATATGCCTGGCCCCGAGGTCGCGTTCAACGTTCAACGGATTTGCGACGAATAATCGAGTATTTCTTACCCTCGTAAACGTTGAGCGAGTAAGCTTGGGCTGATATTGAGCGAGAATTCCGTTGCGTAACCTCAATCGTGAAGATTGTATGCAGCGCGACTTGATCGACATGAGTAAGTACCGATGTAAATGTACCTCGTCCTATTATTATATATTTACATTTTACAAAATAGAAAAATTGTCGAAGCAGACAACTGCTTAACAAATTTTTCCACTCGTTTATCCAGATCCTTGTGTCAATTTTACTCCTTCGCAGATTCCGTTACGGACAGTCCAGGCTCTAAAGCTCTCGAAGCCGCTAAAAATATCAAGGATCTGACTGTGTTCAAGAAGCCTGTCGGATCTGTTAAGAGGAGCAGGAGTACCCGACCAAAGATCTTAGACGAGGACACGTATATTGAAAAAATGAGCGAAATTATACAAAAGGACTTCTTTCCGCACCTGGAAAAGCTACGAGCGCAAAATGAGTACCTAGACGCTTTAGAGCAGAACGATATGAAGAGAATGCGAGAGCTGTACGCCAAGTACAGCTCCGGCCGACCCGTCACCGAAAGGCCGGTCAGTCCGGCGACTTTCGAAACCCCGTTGCGCAAAACTGAGTCGGACGACGCGCCCGCGCCCGCGCCCGCGCCCGCGCCCGCGCCCACGCCCACGCCGCACCCCTCTGAAGCATCGTCTCGAGAAACCGTCGTCGAGTCTGTAAAGAGGAACGATAAAACCGGAATCGAAAGTAAAACAGGCCTGGACGATTATTTGAGCGCTCACACGAGCGAGGACAACGCTAGTTTCCAAGAGATGATGGTCGAGGCTGAAAATAAACGTAAGCTCAAGTACGCCTGGCTGTACGAGGCGGAGGACAAGTCGAAGGCGTGGCTCGCCGTCGGCGGACCCACCGCCGACCACCGTCGTCCGAGTGACGACGTCCCGGGCCCAGCTGTCCAAGACTCGAATCGCAGACCCAAACGAGTGGACGGTTGGGCTTACGAGAATAAAAATTACATTATGTACGTTCCCGATGGGGTGGAACTTACGGCGGAAGAGAAGATAGAATTGGCCAAGAAGAAACAAACCGTAATGCACGAGAATACGAGATTGCGAGCGAACCCGTTTAACGAGCGACGAAACAAAGAGACGATCGACGAGCTGGCCAAGTCGCAGTCCAGAGCTAACGACGGCAAGATTGGCGTAGATGGCAAAGAGGTTGTCGGAAACGCCGCGCCACGAGTGAATGGTTTTAGTTTTGTGGCGACGCCAAGTCCGAGACCGGGAGAGTGCGAGAGCCCGTTGATGACGTGGGGTCAGATCGAGGGGACACCCTTCCGATTGGACGGTGGGGACACCCCGTTGTTGAGGACGAGTCAGGGACCTTCTTTCAGAATAGCCGAACCGCCGAAAAGAGAGCAGCTGGCGTTGCAATTGGCTGAGAAGGCTGGCGAGAGACACAGAGATCGAAAGAACAAAGCCTTGGAAGCAGCCAGAAAGTCATTAGCCACGTAAGCGATTAGCGATTAGGAATAGCTTGGAAATCAATGTTGAATAAATTTTATGCGCGACGCGCCAAAGTTGACGAGCGACCGTATTCTTTCCAGCCCGTCACCGAGATCAACCATAGACCGTCTGAGCACTATGTCTCCCGCGGCAAGAAGATTAGCGACTCAGAAACTTCGGATATCGAGTACGCCGTCCCCTCGGCGAACGCCATCGTCCAGGACTCCGTCCGTGGGCATCGAGACACCTAACGCGGCGTCACGCGCGATCGACCCGGACGATAAGGAAGCTGCTTGTCAAAAGTCGGAAACTAATGCCACGCGTATACAAGGGCCCGTACTCACCGATAACTTACTCAATCTACCTCCGCAACGACAACGAGCGTCAGATTTCTTTAACAAATGAGAACTTTGTATCCTTGTATCCTTTTGCAAAATGTGTGTATAATAGAAAGGTCGCGCGATAATAGAGACACGTTCCAAGTTCGAACGACGTACATCGTATCGATATATCGACGCGTATCGAACTTGTCCGTCTATATTGATATTAAGGAGGATTAAGCAATCCGTGTATGTATATATTTATTGTATAAATAATGTAAATGATTAATTATAGAGTTTTTAATGTAATATAATATAATTGTTTAACGAGGCTCCTTTAAGTCTTATCGAGTCTTATCGAATGATCGTTGCTAGTCCTGTTACGAGTTGTACGGACACGTGCGTTATGTCTACGATTACTTTTTACCACGTTTGATTTCAATACTTCCTATGTATGTGATTTCCTATATTTTTGTACAAATTATTAATTGTTGTATCTTGTATCTTTCTTTAAATAGATTAGTCGAAGGGAAATGCAAAATGTTCGGTTTCGATAGGCTCTCTCTCCAAGTCTAACGACATCGATTCACAACTATGGATCAATTTTCAAAATATCTTATGTATCGGATGTGTGAAAAATGAAATATGTATTTTATGATACCGCACCTAGTTTTACAAAATACAGTAGATTTCTTTCTCTTCAGAATTTTTTTCTCGTGAAATTACCCCGACGTGTTCTCCCGATATTATTTTCCTTATGTAAGTTTTCTCTCACTTGTGAACTTGCGATAGGTGTTTGTCCACTCAAAAATGTACATAGTAAAAACTACGAGAAAGGGAGGAGCGCTTGGCCGCGCGATCGATGACCTTGATCTTCCTCTTTTGTCATTTATGGGCGGAAACCCATATTCCGTCCTCGCTCTCATCCTGGTGGCTCTCCGTTTCGTTTATCATTAATCAAAAATACGGAAATAAAATTAAGTCAATCGGACGCTTCCTCTACAACAAAACAGGTGATTACAATGTCTTTTTCTCTCCCCCTCCTTTTCCCTCTCCCTCTCTCTCTCTCTCTCTCTCTCTCTCTCTCTCTCTCTCTCTCTCTCTCTCTCTCTCGACGAGTGAAACTATAAAACGCGGTTTTTTACGCAGTTTATTGGAACATGCGAATTCAGGAAGTGACAATAAAGTCATAATAAATTTCCCGTATAAACGCAGCAACAGGAAGTATTCGGGCATATCCAAGTCGCTCAAACAGTCATTGTTGATCGATTACAAAATCGCCGCGCTCGCCAAAGAGCCTGGCGACTTGTCATATAAATGTAACGTCAGGAAGAAGAAGAGGAGAATAAGGAGAGAGAGTATTATCGTTGAGACAGATATGAGGTCCTCTTTGATCGTAGGAGTCGCCTTGCTCCTGACGCTAGCGACTCCGTCCATCGTCCGAGCTCGCAAATCAGGAGAAACATGTGGAAATTTAGGCCCAGGTACGTGGACTGTATTCCGCAAATCGCACAAAAATCGACATTACCTTCCATTTCAATATTTTTATTTCGCTAGACAGCTGGAGCGGCAAAGACTTTTGTATACAATTACTTTTGTAATTTACTCTCATTATCGAATCATTAATGTCCTTATATGACCTTATACTTAAAAATGTAAACCCGGCATCGATACGGGATTGACGGCGTCGGTACGGGAAGAGATTCGATTATGTCATTAATCGTACGTTGAATTTTTCCAACTAGGCATCAACGCGTGCAAATGCGGGGAGATAGTGGTGAAAGCGGCCAAGGTGCAAAAGCCGCTGTTGTACGCGTCGCCGGAAGCGATCAACGAAGCTGCAGTGGCACGCGAAGCGTTTGGAAGACTGTCCGTGGAGTCTTTTCCAAAATATAAGCCGTACGCCAGCGGAGGAACGTTCAGCGGTAGCAGCAGCAGCAGCAGCAGCAGCGGCAGCAGCTTTAGTTCCTCAAGCTCCTCGTCTTCCGTCGGAGTTCTTGGGGGACTGATCGGCGGAAGCAAAGCTTATTCGCTCTTCAGCCCTGGCAAAGTTACCTCTAGTTGTGGATGCGGAAAGACTTCCGAATCTCTGCAAATCCGCGATATCCTGTCCTCGAATGTCGAAGGAAAAGTCGTGCCCAGGTATCTCATCTCACGTCGATTATTTTACATCAAATATTACAAACGTTCTCTTCACCGTTATAATCAATTTAATCAAACGTGATTCGTTGATTCGACAGTTTTCCACCGATTGGCGATCTGTGTTACCCGGGGAGTAGCCCACGTAGCGATAAATTCCAGGTGACCACCAAAGTGACCCCGGCATATCCTGGCAAAATCAAATGCGTCCCCCCAATCCCTTACGAGGTTTGCGTTCAAATACTCAATGGACAGATCGACGAGGCTGGATTGAGAAAACTCGGCTTGGCGGCCGGTGGAAACTTGGGCAAATACATCTCTAACGACGTAAGCGGGGCGGCTACGCAGGGCGGATTTTACCGGAGTCTCGGAGGATACGGAGGGTACGCGGGCGTGGGTTCCAGCGCAAGCTCGACCGCAGGCTCATCCGCGTACGGTGGTTACGGTGGCTACGGATCGTACACGGGTGGTGCCGGCGCGATCGGACAATCGAGCTCCAGAACGAGCGTCGTAACGTCGAGCAACGGAGGGTCGGCCGCGAGCTATAGATCTAGCTGCGAGTCTAACGATTTTGGCGATGAATCAGGTACGTATCGGTACTTACTCTCCCTTCCCTAATTTCGCATATCTGCTCTACGATTAGTACGGTAGTGGCCCGGTACTTAAGTGGTAGAGGCCAGGCCTCTTCTGCCTTTTCTTTAATTTTCCCGTCTACCAAGCTAACAATAAGACGAGTTGTGCTCGCGCGAGACACGCGCGAATTAATATTATAATAGTTAATTATATATTAACATAACGATTAAACTCCGATTATGCTCCAAACTCTACGAAACAAATTATGATTCGCCCTTACAATTAGTCGTCACTCTCGAGCTCTTAACCGCTCTCTATCGCTTTAATTCAAATATATCCTACCTATAAACGACAATACTACAATAATTCAGTCAGTTAAATTTGATAAGATCGAGATAAACGTTTCAGAGTTCTCCGAGGACTATTCGTACCCCCGGCTGCCAGCGGATCCGGTCTCGGTCACCTTGGCGTACAAAAATCTCTTTCCGCATACCGTATACTACAACAACAGAAGGACATTCGTGCCGGAAGACAAGCTGGCGTTCGGCCACCGAACTGTGCCGACCGAATCAACGCCCGGCAAGAAGGTCGCGGACGTTCCCGAGGAAAAGCTTCAGACTCTCGACAAACCCGTCGTCGAATTGAAGCCAGTGTCCCCGGTTCCCGTCACCGTTGGCGTTTACGACGAGCACGAGGAAGCAAAGTTGGCGGAGCTCGAGGCCATCGAGCGCGAAAGGATAAATCAGGAACAGATCGTCCAGCGGCAGCAAGAGAACTTGATTACGTACGGGTAAGGGTTGAAAAAAGGGAGCGAGACATCTCTTCCGCGGCATCTTATTAGATTAACAATGCTATGCTCAGGAGATGTAAAATTACCTTACCATTTACCTTAGCATTTTTTTCTCGCAACACGGAAATGCCCTGTGTCTCTTCACTTGGAATTTCCAGATCCGAGATCGATACGACATTTCGACATTTTCACCCACGTGGTCATTTCGCGCGTGAGCATAGTTTCCGAAACTATTGTACCGTTCGATTTCGAAAAAATCAAATTTAGATCCGCAATCTCGCTGCTAAACTCGAATCTCCATTCGCAATGTTCGTTGTTTAAACAAGTTGTGAATTAGAGCGCAACGATACGCAAGCGTAACATCCAAGAACGAAAACACGCATTATCCGTGGTGTGCGCGAGTGTTGCTTAGAGTTGCTTTTAAGTATATTATATATATTATATATCGAGCAAATACTTGCGGAATATCTATGTATTTTGGCGAACAATCGGTTTTAGAGATCTAGGATACGCTCCAATCAACCGAGTGCCGACGGGGAGGTCCTTCGCGGCGGGCCCTACAAGCGTGTTCAATGCGGAAAACGAAGTCGAAGCGGATTGCGGTCCGGTAGGACCACCAGACCCCGATTACGTTCCTGGCAGTATCGTGATCGACCGAGAACTCGTGGAGAACGAAGGTGAGGTCGAGGCTGACGTCCCGAGAAACAGCCAAGGTTCAGAGGTGTACGTTCGTCACTACGCAGGCGACGAAACTAGCGACGAGGAGGACGACATCGACGATCCCACGTCCGGCATATTCGCTAGGTTGAGAAGCGTCGCCCGGAAATACGGTCCCCGATGTGGAGCTCCCTTGTGATCTTTCGAGAAATGTGAAACGCGTGGCGAAAGGACTCCCCTCATTGACGGTTCGCGACTATCGAGATGAATCTCGATTCTTCTGCTGAGAAACGTGAAGACCTGGACACCCTCGAATATTACCCTAGTCTCAGTTCTGTGTCTTTGTGATGTTATTATTCTTAAGATAATATATAGCAGTTGTGCGACAGTTAAATCGTTGATTTCATTACACGATTCCCCCCAATTATCCTTATTTTTTCTTTCACACAGAGAATTTTATATACATAGGTATATATAGATTATATGGAGATGTACACATATGTCGTTACCTGCTGTATACGTATACGGTCCAACGAGCCATGTGCGTGTGTGTGTGTGTGTGTGTGTGTGTGTGTGTGTGTGTGTGTGTGTGAGTGTGTATGTGTGTGTGCGTGTGTGTGTGTGTGTGTGTGTGTGTGTGTCCAAATAAATAGCGGGAATGAGAAAAGATACAACTTGAAATTAAAACCGGAAATTGCGATTTGTACATGTGCATGTACAATTTAATGTAGCGCATTTTAATTGCAAGCAGTAATTACACAGATATAAGACACAATTTGAGATATAATTGTAAAAATTAAATTTCTTTATTTTCATTCTATCCGAAATTTTGGCAAATTTTGTCAAATTTGATTGAAAATTAGAGAAATCGTTGTGATAAATCATTGTAGCAAACTTTATAAATACGTCTAATAAAGTTCTCCTATCTAACTTGAAAAACTTGACGGAAAGACTTCGAGAGTTTTGACCGATTTAATCGTCAAACAAAATTCCTAAACTATTTCTACTTTATTATTATACTTACTTCTTTTAGCACGATTTTAGAATATATTAAACATTACTACACAACTGAACAAAGTTCTTATTTTGTAGAAATAATCTTATTTATTGTAACAACAAAAAAAGATTTATGATAATGATTGTACAGCATTGAAAATTTTTATGATAATAAAAGGTTCGTCCAGGCAACTTGTTAAAGTTCTAACGGCTTTCCGTCTATAGTGTCTACGAAGCGCGGAAAAGATTTATAATCTCCCTTCAACTTCCTTGGCGAAAACACGACCGTCAGCACGTCATAAAATGTTTCAGGCGGGAAAAGGGAAGCACCACATGGTGATGCACGATGATCGCCACGAAGGAAACATAATCTATCTCCGAGAGAGCGAGAGAGCGGCGCGGCGCACCGCGCAGCGGGCCTCTCGCGTGCGCCGTGCGCCGTGCGGTAGCTATTTAAAGATGCTCTATACGAGTCGAGTTCAAGCGCTTCTCTTCCCTTCTTTTCTCTTCTTTCTTCGCGAGCGTGTGCAAAATTTACGATCCATATATACGCATCGGACTGATTTATTTCATTTACATACGTGGCATAAATTACAAGTGGCGAGGCGAACGAAACGACTGCGAGCGAATAAGATATTCATTTATGATGTATGTAAGTCACAGGATGCATGATATATCGTTTAAATACATATACTCGTATAAATTCTATGTCGATATATCTAATAAATTATACGTTATACTGGTTATACAAATATCCTTGTCGTGATCAGCTTGAATATCTCTCTTACTTTCCCCGCGACGTAAAAATATAATTAAATATATTTGAAAGAGAGAAAAAGAGAGAGAGAGAGAGAGAGAGAGAGAGAAAAGGAGCTTGCTTTTTTCCCAAGAAGGCATATATATTCTCATAGAATTAAGAAGAGATATATATCCTTCATTCGAAACGTCAATACTGGTGTGTCCAATGCTTTTCTAAGTCGACAATGATCTTTTCAGCATAAATCAGTTCTTCTTACAAAAGTATTAAGTTAAGACTATCCAAGAGTGAATAATATATGAAAGATTGCAATTTTGTTTTTTATTTTAACATATACTTTGACATAAATAATCTCTGACAACGTATTGATTGAGTTTTATATAAGTTTTATAAGAGACAAAAATCGACTTGTGTAACGACTGCGACAAGTGCTTTTTTTGTTGCAATTATATGTAATTCTTTTAAACTAGTCTATTCTCTTTCTCCGGCCGTTTCTGTTTAAAGTGTTTGGGAAAGAATTTAATACTAATGAGAAGATTACGTGAATCTGAATAATTCATTACATGGAATGGCTCTATAATAAAATAATATATATATAAGTATATGTATTGAACGTAGTTTATATATATTATGTATATCTAATTGTAAATTGTCATATAATATATATTCATATGTTATACGATTAGTAATAAATAATTAGCGTAGCGTGGAGTAATCAATGTAATCATCTTTCATTCGTGACGATATAATCTTGCCTAGTAAACAAGATGATTTTTGTGATCTGCGTGACACAGGAAACGCGAGGAATCCCGCGTGGACACGCACCAAGCCAAGTATACGTGCCTACTCCACTTTTCGATCCAACTTGTCGGTCTCGCGGGACACGTAATAACGAGAGGTTATTATTTTCTGTTATTGTTACAATAAGTTTATCTGTGGTTACACCTAAACAGGAAATATTTCGTGAACTTGTCTTGAACGGAACCACTTCTATATCAGGAGCACGCGGTGTGTGCCGAGCACACACGTCAGTTTAGGTTTCGTAAATCCTCGCGACGATGGCGGCGATATTTAAATTACAATCTTTTATCATTATCATCGTCTGTTTTCAGTCGAGATCTTCTTATGGCTTTAAACTGCCATATGATGGAGCTAAAATAGTTACGTACGGCGAACCGTGTCAGCCACCGTGTTATCTGCCTGTTACAATCGAGGTATACACATAATAAGATACAATATAATACATCTTATCCTTATCGCATTGTAGAGCAATTGACTCTTACAGACAAATCGAAGCGAACTATATTATTCAATTATCCAATTTGTTAAATATAATCAAGAGATACATATTTTAATTTTTGTCACGTACAACATTTCAAAGAACGTGCTGCAGCCCTTCCTAAATAACATACATCTATTTTACAATTTTATTTTGTTCATCATACATATTGTATAATATCGCCATTCCCAGTGAATCGTTGTTCAGCGAATAAGTATAATACCGCAAAATAATTTATAGGAACCTGAAAAGCCTGATGTGACAGAATCGGTTTTATCCGAATCCTACACCTATCAACCGCTGAAATTAAATTATCGAATGATCTCCACTAAACCGATTCAAAATTATCAACCGCAAGCGGAATATCCAATTGTCGTACAAGTGCCCCAGGTTCCTCAACCCTTGGTTGAGGAAATAATCACGCCGGATCCTCTTCGAGGAAAATCCTACACGTACAACATCCAGACTCTACCACCTCCGTCCGTGCCGATCTCGAGGAGATATGATTTTGATTTTCAAGTACCACCTTCTTCGCCAACTTCGTAAGCATCCTAAGATTTCTTTTTTACTTTTATGTTAAATTTAAAAGAACAAATTCCGTTTACACAGTCGAATTAATTTGTTATGTTATTTGTGAATTTATTTGCTAATCTGTTGCATCACTTTACTAATAAATCCTTTCCAAATAACGTGCGGATTATGTTTACTGGAGAAAAATGCCTTTTCGTCAAGTAACAATATTTATTTTTGTATTTCAGAACGGTGCCAAACGATACGCCACAATCCGTTAAACTTTTGACTGGCCTTACGAGCAAAATTGACAGGGTTTTAATTCCTGCTTGCCAAGTGCCATCTTCTAGCTGCTGTAAGACTAATACGGCATGAAATTATTTATGTTATTCTGATAACGCGGTATCTCTCATCGAACTTGAGAAATACGAAGTGTATACGACGAACAAATAAAAAAAATAAATAAAGAGATTTAAAAAAGATGATTTTGATCTTTAATAGCCTTTTATCCCTATATTTTATTATACCTTCTTCTCATGTCTTTATATATTGAATCTATTACATCCTCCCCCCCTTGCTATCTATACTAGCTTAAAATTTTCAAATCCTTCTTTGATAAATCACAATAAACAGTCTTCTTTTTAAATTTGTTTTATTTGCCACTGTGCACTTATTTGTACTAAAATTATAGCTAGACGCTTTGTATTTTTTTTTATTTTATAAATTTAACCTGATTTACGTACTTTTTTGTGTTACATAATAAAAATGTAATAGAAGAACCAGATCGAAATAACAACGAAATAGTGTAATAAATTTACATTACAAGCACAATACGATTTGATTCTTATTTATGAACAGAAGATATTATTATGACAGAAATTAAAATTCGTTAAATGCATGAATTTTTTAATTTTACTTTATTTACTAAATTTTACTAAATTTAATTATTTTGTAATGTTTGCAATATACATAATTACTTAATATGTCATTGATTGTTTTATTAAACAAAATTTATTCCATGAAATAATGCAAACAATAATAATATTTAAATTAGATAAGATATTTGTAAAAGTGTGAGTAAATAATTTTTATATTTGCATGCGCGCGCGGGTGTGCACACACACACACATTTTCTTATTTTTGCGAATTATTGAAATTTTGGCCAATTTGATGTGTGGAAAATAATCAATTATTTTCACCGGTTCGTTAAATAATTTCTTTTTTATTTATATTAACTGTTTATTAAATATAGTAAAATTTACATCACATTTCTGACTAGAAACTTTTCATAAACATTTCTAATAAATTGTTTTTCATATCTCTAATACGTGTACACGTATACACGTAAATACGTAAATACGTATTTATATTCATATAAACGCTAATAGATGTAATAGATATTTACTGTAAATGTTTATACATGTACTTATACTTCTTATACATTGCATATATTAGGTAGATAGTACACGTGTGTGAAAAAAAAAATATATATATATATATATATATATTTTATTTCGTTGACAAAAAAAATCATTCAGGATTATTGCACAAACATTGCGCAAAAAATATCACGTTAACAACCTCTTGGGCCAATGTTGATGAATCGTGCTTCATTATAAAGCGAGTCGTCGATGAAATCATGGATAATCTCACGCGCATCAGAACGTATCTCAGTTGTCGATCGTCGTAATCTCCGGTGTTGTTTGATTCCATCACGATCTTCGTGCCGAATCTAGACACGATGATAATGATTCTGAGGGTATATGAAGCAGCCTGTTGCAGCTAGAGTCATCGAGTTACCATCGAAACGCATCATGGCGAATACGAGTAACGTACTCGCGGCATTTGCCATCGTCTTTCTGGCCTCTTTGTCTTCAAGTTCGGCTTTCACTAAACACAACTTGGATACCCTTAATGCCTTTGAGAAGCGTCTCGACCACAAGTTACAACCGCTTGTTCGCGAAAAGAGACAGGAGAATCCGGAAGTAGAAGGGTTTCATCTGAAAAATAATAGTCCTTTGGAATTGGAAGAGGAACTGTCCGAGCCGAAACCCGTCTACGAGAGAAGAGCGGTCTACGCGGAAGAGGCAAAGGAGGTCGGCCAGAATGATGAGAGAGAGAAGGAGGAAGAGAGGGAACAGGAGAAACCGAATGCCGCGCCTAAAACGGGCAACGACATCGAAGAGGAAGAGCAAGATGCTCAGGTAATAATTAAAATATGCCATTTATTTGTTAGCGCGAATCAAAAGGAATGGAATGAATCGGAACGCGATATAGAGTAAGTCTAAAGTCCCTCTCTTCTTTCAGGATGATGTATTTTCGTACAGGAGTATGCACGATCTCATCCAAGCATTGATTCTCGCGGATGAGGAGGACATTGCTGAGAGACTGCAACAATTGCGAGAGGCAAAGGTAATTGATGGAAAGTTTACAACATAGTCGCTATAGTCACTGCTACGCTACGCTATTACCTATGCAATGTACAATTTATTAAATTTAGCAAATTTATTTATTGAGAGATACTTGAAAAATTATTTCATTCATATTTAAACAATGAAAAAAAAAAGATCAGAGAGAGAGAGAGAGAGAGAGAGAGAGAGAGAGAGAGAGAGAGAGACACGTGTAAAAACGCTTTGCAACAAATATTTTAAAACTTGAAAATTTAACGAAATGGAGGGCCGCGATTATCTATAAAGGTAAGGAGGTGTACATTTGTTTGCAGAATGCTACGAGAGCCAAGACATCCAGTAATTTACTGAAACGTCAGGCAGTCGCGTCCGCGTCCGCATCCGCGTCCGCATCTGCAGCCGCGGCTGCACCGAACGGCCTGCTCGGAGCGAATCTGTGGGACGTCGTACCTCTGGTTGATCTAGATGGTCACTCTTGCGAAGTCGAGGCCTTCTCGCACGGTCATTTGCACGTGTCAGGAACGATCGTGCACGAATTCTTTTGTGAACTGAGAAAATTCTGGCATTACGTCCTGATCGTCCTGCGGAACTTGAGGTCCGAGCTTACCCTGGGGCCGCTGATAGCCGGAAACGTCGCCAGCGATGGCATCTCCGACCACTGGTTTCATCACACCTCGCATATTCTCCACACCGTAATCAGAGAACCCCATCATCTGCTGATTCTGCCCGATATAATCCGAGATGCCGTACCATTCTCCAGTATCATCGGAGCCATTCACCGGGTCAAACAAGTCTTCTTCAAGGTGCTGCACTTTGGCCTCGATCTCATCCGCGGACACGTTCGTCACGTCTTCTCGCACTTGTTCTCTCATGGCACCTTCAAGCATCTACGAGAAAGGCTGCATCACTTGCGAGGATTCGGCTCGACCCTACCGCTGGAGGAGATAGTCGCGAACCCGATCGTATCTACAGCGACGACTGCGACAGCGACGGCGACTGCATCCAGCGATGGCTCGATCATCGTTCCGGACTATCACAGATCATTGGCCGAAGTGCTGTCTTCGATCCGCGGCTTCTACGACGGCTACCACGCGTCTGGACTACGTCACCTGATTAGAACTGGCGTAAAGAGCTTCTCCGTGTCTTCGACGTTCTCCAGAATCCGCTCGTACTTGTCGAGAATACCTTTCCTTAGTCGCTTCGGGTGCGGAGTGGTCGAGCAAAGCACCACGGTGACGACATCCAGCGCATCCAGCGCATCGAGCTCCGTTAGTACCGGTGGTCCGGTGGTAAGCCCGGTGATAGAGCCAACGATAGTCCCGGTAGCACCCGTCGTTCCTGTCGAGACCGAAACTGCGTCCGCCACCGCCACTGCCACCGCCACTGTCGCCGAGACGCAGACTCCGGTGTTATCCGCTGGACCGACGATAGTTCCCTCGGTTATTCCCTACGAATCGATCTCTTCAAACACGGCAGCTGCGGCGGCAGCGGCGACGGCATCGCCGGTAGTTTCAGGCCTCCAGGCTACTGCGCCTCTGATACAACCGGTACCCACTCTGTCCCCGACGATCCTTTCCAACACAGTATCTGAAAGTAGTTCCGTGGCTACAGCCGCATCCGCCTCCGCCTCCGCAGCCGCGGCCGCTCCCTCAACCGCGAACGTCGTTGGACGAGTTGGACAACCGCTCACCCTGTCGTCGCGTAGATACAGGCCTAGGCCGATCCTGTCCACTGTCGCACCCGCACCCGTAGCCGCAGCCGCGGCCGCAGCTGCGAGCGCGTCCGCTTCCACGGGCACGGGCCGCCGCACCCTGCTCGAGCCAGCTCGATATCGTGGACTCGATCTGGACATTGACCGCAGAATCAAGTATCCACTGACCCATTCGCGAATCTTGCCCGCCACCTCGTCAGCCGCCGCCGCATCGGCTGCGACCTCCGTTTCCGACGGTTCTTTGTCGTCCGCCGCGGCCAGCAGTTCAACCAGCTCCGTTTCCCCGGGTGGCTTCAACCTCGTTCTGCCCAGGGAGCAGATAGTTGGCGCTCTGGGTTACGACTACCTACTGCCGGGCGACGTGATCGCGGTCACCCTGAAGAACAAGTCGATTCTGTTTGGCCGCGTGCTGGACACCACCAGCCCGATCACATTCAACTTCCTTAGGCCGAAACTGCGTGCCTCCTTGCTCCGCCACGGTGGACGGGTCTGGAATCTCCTGCCTAGAGACTTCAGGGATCCCGAGTGCGCCCGGAAATTCAACAATCCTCTACTCCTGCGTTACGGCCTTTAGATATCACGCGCTATATTTATCTCGTGCGACTAGTCCTCAATCATTATCGACTACCGAAATGTATACTTAAAACAATTGTAAACGATTTCGATCGTGAATAAAGATGTGTCTTCTGAAATTGACTGCGCGCGTATAATTGATTTGGTCGCTCCTTTCTCTTTGACATATAAAAAAAAATATATATATATATAGATATATAGATATATATTTTTTTTTCACACACGTGTACTATCTACATATATGCAATGTATAAAAAGTATGAGTACATGTATAAACATTTACAGTAAATATCTATTACATCTATTAGCGTTTATATGAATATAAATACGTATTTACGTGTTTACGTGTATACGTGTACACGTATTAGAGATATGAAAAACAATTTATTAGAAATGTTTATGAAAAGTTTCTAGTCAGAAATGTGATGTAAATTTTAATATATTTAATAAACAGTTAATATAAATAAAAGGAAAATTATTTAACGAATCGGTAAAAATAATTGATTAGGTATTTTCCACACATCAAATTAGCCAAATTTTCAATAACTCGCAAAAATAAGAAATTTTGTGTGTGTGAAGGTACTTGAAAATCAAAATCATATCTCCTCGAGATCGGCACGGACGGAGGTGGTAGAGTCTGGATGTTGTACGTGTAGGATTTTCCTCGAAGAGGATCCGGCGTGATTATTTCCTCAACCAAGGGTTGAGGAACCTGGGGTACTTGTACGACAATTGGATATTCCGCTTGCGGTTGATAATTTTGAATCGGTTCAGTGGAGATCATTCGATAATTTAATTTCAGCATACATGTACATACATTATATGTATATGTGTATGTACGTGCGTGTGTGAAGAAACACGCGCAATGTTCGTTTTAAATAGAAAACTTTTCGCCGCAGTTATTTTCCTAGCGCGAGGATAAATCAAATAAAATTGTCGTTGAACTGTTAAAAATCAAAAGTTTCCTTCACATTTGTAGAAATATATAAAAAATTGCATTGTGCAGATAATAAATATACAATTGTGACGCATTAAATTCTTATTAGGCAACCGTTACACACGGTTAATCCGTGCACGGTTTTCGCAAGCGGATCGCAGCAAAAAATTCGCTGACGAATTATCGAAGCCGCTTTTATCGCGAAATAGCCCCCTTTTCTTTAACAATCGATGCTCGTCGAAATATCTCTATTCAATCCAAGTAAGCGTGTAAAAATGAAGCGCATCGTCTCTCGAAGCGAATTATCATATCAAGTTCTAGGAAATTCATCGAGATATCACCAACAGTTATGGGTCATTGCAGAGAGCTTGAACCTCTAGCATCTAGTGGATGGAATCCACTGGAAAAAAGATCCACGTTTAAATTTTTTCTTTTATTCACATGTATCATTCATTGTTGTCACGAATGTCACGAGATAAAATAGAACGTTCTCAAGAATGTAATGTATTTTTATTGCAAAACATCCGTTGCAATATGCAATATCTTGAAGAGATATTAAATCCATCGTTCACGAGATATTAAAAATGACAATTAACTTTCTTTTTTCTGAAAAAACTAACGAATAACACAAAGTGCTGGTATCGACCGAATGTCGATCGATGAATTTTGGCCGAGAAAAGATCAATATAATTTTTAATATCTATTTTATGATAAAATAAAACAAGAAAAAAACATTGTCAAAGAGATTTGCTCGATACAGTTTGTCCGAAGGATGTCAGAAGTCAATCGAATCGTCTAAACGCGTTTAAACCCTATTAAAATTTATTACAAGCATACCGCTCTCAATCTCGGTACATATGTATATACAAACGACGTGACGCGCAAGATGTAGAAAGAATAAAAGAAAATCGACCAACACGTAAAAAAATCACCCTGGCACAAGTGGCACACATTGATACGCGACATTCAACATTAAATCGTAAGAATAGAGAGCATAAACATACCCTTGGTATATCTCTAATTAATCTTTATCTTCAATATCTCCATCTCCATCTCCATCTCCATCTTCATCTCATTGATCGCGGTATGTGTTCTAATTTTACGTTTTAATCGACGATTTAATATTCCAGATGAATATTCAATTTTGCTGAGCCTGAAAAATATAATAAATGGATATACAAAAGAGTAACGATATATTTTATTTATTGTTAGAATAAAGACGATGATATATAATGAATTTATGTATACAATTTTTAAACACACACACACACACACAGACACACACACACACACTTTAGAATTTTGTACACTAGCGAGGAAAGTTATTGATATCGTGAAGAGTAAAAATAATACATAAGATTATAGCTTCAATATATAAAAAATTGCGTCATTAAGCCCAGAAGAGGTAATTGAAATAAATTGTTGACAAAGGTCGGGTTTGTGGTGTCGTTATAATATATTCTGTAGATTACTACACACACGATTGGAACTGATGGTGATAATCAACTCGTCACATTTGTTTGTGCCAAGAAATGTTTTGAGCAAAGAAACGTTGTGTTGTGTCAGGCGTTATAACGTCTGGCATAATCTCTCGTTGAATCTGTAATTAACCGTTTCAATTTATGATGTATCATTATCACACGTAACAGCGCTATTCAGTCAAGTTGGCACAGGTGTGCCATGTCAAATAATGCGTTGGCAAATGAGAGCTAGAAATAATGGTTAGGCACCCACATGCAACAAGCGCAATAACCGCATTAAACAATTTTCGGCTGATATATAAGCGTATTCGTTGAAACGATTGTCATTGCGTATCATTGCTTTTCTCTTATCCGACGGAGAATTTGACCCAGCGTCCCTCGATCGCGCGTCACTTTTATCCCCTTCGCATGCAAATCGCAATGGCTCGCGTTGCTTTTCTAGTGACGGTGCTGGCGGCCCTGTGTTACACGAGCCAGGTACGTTATTACACAAACGCAAAAAATTGTTTTGCAAGTCCAAGAGTGTTCTCGATTCCAAAGAAATGGAGAAAAATAAAGAGTAAAAAATTGAATCTAGCACGATAAATATCAAATATTGTAAGATGCTATAAAATGCAACGGTGATCGGCCGTCGCATTTTCGCCATTGACACGAATTGTAAATGTTTGTTAGGAACATACATATAATGTATGATAAACTTGATGTTTTTATTAATCGCTCGTTAGGCCATCCCGGTGCCAACCGAAAATGTGGAAGGTACGCAACCTGAATTGCCCGGCATCGTCGACGTCGACAAGATGCAACAATTGCTTGAGCAGTTTCCCAGCGAAGTGAGAGACAAATTCAAGGATCTCACGAACAAAATCACGGAACTTGTGGAAAAACTCGGAAAGGAGCTCCAGGAAAAGAAAAAGATCGCCGAGAGCATTTTCGAAGACGCTAAAGAGAATGCCGAGAAATTATTACAAAAGGAGAAACTAAATGCAAACAAAATTTTCGAGAAACTCGAGAAAACGAAAGACAAAGTTGAGAAAGATTACCAGTATGCGCTGGACGACGGAATTGAGAAGCTGAAAGATGCCATGGGCAAGTTCACTAGTGAGAAAACGCGTGAGAAATTGAAGGAGAAACTGGATTTACTTACCAAGGGCAAGGGAAAGCAGATCTTGGAGGAGATATTGGATAAGAGGCAAAGTGGGGATGAAACTTATGGCATCGGAAATATCCTGGAAAAGGGCAAAGGTATTACGAACATTATCCAAGACAAACTGAAGGAAAACTTAAAGAAGATTAAGGATAATGCCGACGAAGCCGTGAAGAAACTTGAAGGACATGTAAGCGGATTCGTGCGGAATGGTAAGAAAATGAGGGAGGAGTTGAAAAACAATCTCGATCGATCCTTGAACGAATTAAGCGAAACAATGAAAAGTGTCAAGGAGAAGGCCAAAGAACTCGGGGACAGCGCGGTGGATCGTTTCGGCAAATTGAAAGAGAACGTAGCCGAGAAAGTGAAAGACAGTGTCGAGAAGTTGAGGGGAAATGTCGGCAAGTTGAAGGAAGACTTGGGAAACGTATTGAATAAAGTTGGAGACAAAGTGAAAGAAGGTGCCGAAAACATGAAGAAAAAGATCAGCGAATTAACGGAGGAAATTGAGAATCGAGTGAGTAAACTGAAGGCAGGCGTAAGCGACGTAGCGAAAAACATTGTCGAGAAATTCAAGGAAGAGCTCGGCAAAATGAGGAAAAAATTGGAGGACAAAGTCGATGAACTGAAAAACATGGCGAAAGACATTGTCGAGAATACGAAGAAAGAAATCGGCAAAATAAATGAGGAGTTTGAGAATCGAGTTGTCGAGTTAAAGAAGAACCTGGCTGACAAACTAGAGAAACTAAATACTGAACTCGGCAACCAGAAGGACAATGTCGAGGAGATGACGAAAAAACTCGGCGAGCGAACGAAGAAGGAGTTGGAGGACCTATCCGACAAGCTGAGAGACGCGATGAAAGACACTGTCGAGGAAACGAAGGAAAAAATCAGCAAACTGAATAAGGAGCTGGAGGACACGTTGAACAAAGCGAAAGACACGCTAGAAAACGTTGTCGAGAAAATGAAAGAAAAAGTCGGCGAACTGAAGGAGAACGTAACTGACGAACTAAAAGACAGTGTCGCGCGAATGAAGGAAGAAATCGACGAGATGAGGAAGAAGTTGGAAAACATAGTCGATGAATTGAAGGACGCGGTGAATGACCTCGGAGCGAAAATGAAGGAAGGAATCGTTAAGTTAAAGGGGGAACTGGAAGATCAAACCGGCAAATTGAAGGAGACATTAATGGAAGAAGCTGGCAAACTGAAGGATGAGATTGGCAAAGTATTCGAGAGGACAAAGGGCGGCCTGAAAGAAGTTCAAGACAAGACAAGCGATATGATTGGCGGAGTTACCAACAAAATTACAGATACCGGCAAGCAGCTTGATAAAGAGACTGACCGTCTCGCGGGCAAATTAATAGGTGGTATCAAGCAAGGTGGAGAAGCACTGGAGAACACTAAGGGGAAGATTACAGGGCCCCAACCTTCAGGCTTGATAAGCGATATTTTTCTTGACGCAGGTGACATCGTGGGAAAAGCGTTGGACATGGCCGACAAGACCGCGAAGGAAGCAATAGATGGAACGATAGGCATCTTAGGGGGAGTGAAAGATTTGCACGAGAATATCATGAAGAACACGGGGAACATAATAAAGAAGGGGTTGAGACTCGGCGGAAGGAGGGTAACGAAAGACGCAAAAAAGACTGCAGACATCAAAATTCAAGAAGAAATAACGAGAGACAGCATCGAAATGGCGAAGAAAACGCAATAGCCCTTTTGGTGAGAGAAGGCTGGCATGGCGAGGGAGATTGTCTCTCTCTCTCTCTCTCTCTCTCTCTCTCTCTCTCTCGGAAGGGGTCGGCGGCTTCGCCGCGGTTAGAAACACAAATTATTACTTTGGTTATATTCGAAATTAATGTGCTCGTAAGACGTCGCAAACCTTAATTTCAGTTTAAAGAATTCTCTTCTCGGAATTTCACAGTTTCTTCAATAACTTGGCATTTTACTGCCGAATTAAAATTACGCCCAGTGAGCAAAATTTGTAATTAACGTATCAAAGTACAATCCTTAAGTCTTTATAATGATTAAGATATTCTCGGGGCAATCTTTTTTCAAGATTATCTTTTTCGGGATCGCTCGAGTTACGTAACGCTTGTCGTAATTACGTTGAAATTTATGGGATAAAAATAAGAGAGACGTATCGATTTGCGACATTGCGACAGAGTTGATTTTACTCTCAGCATGCGCATTGTACAAAAACTTTAATAAAATAAAATAAATGTCATTATATATCTATATACAATATATACCTACATATATGTGTATATGCATATATGTACAACGAAATTATTTTCCTTAAACTCACACCTCACCTTACGTTTTATTAGATATAACATTAAAAAAACAGACGTTTCAATTATAGAAGAAAACGGAATGAAATTTACACTTCCAAACCTATTCTTACTGTCTATCCTGATTATGATTATTTAAATCTGATCAGAGTTAATTCACTTTAATTTATATTTATCCTTTTACAAGAAGAATAGATGTTTACAACGAGTGAGGCTCATCAATTGAATTTGATGTCACGACTTATATATCGAGCGATTAAATACATGATATATCGACTAAACAGCGTTTGAAAGAGTCTGTAATCTCTGCCCCGCGCTCTAAAAAATTGTGAGCCGGACGTCATCGCAGAGTCAGCAGTGTCGGGTGTATGCATATGTATAATGTACATGCACATATACACGTACATCCGTTTAGAATATATCTTTATCCGGTTGACGTAACCTTCCGCGCCGCGGAGGGAGGAATGGATATAAGTTAAAACTGATAATCTCGCCTTGAACTTTGACTTCTCTTCGTCCGAAATCGTATCGCTTCGTTTCGAGTCGTGTTTTAAAGCTCACTATAATAAATTGTATTTAAATAACGGAAAGGTCGCTTGCTACAGCTAAAGTAAAATATCAGACAATTAAATTAAATTACACATACTTTATTGAGTGAAGTTGGTTTTCGAAGCAGACTCCTGTAAACTTTCTCGACGATACGATGTAAACATTGTAATCTCGCGTCAGAAGGTCGGGACGCTTATCTCAAATGAGAGATTTCCTTCTAAAAGGCTCTTTCCTCTGCCTCTCGTAAATTATATAAGTTTCACTGTAAGTATACAAATGCATTATTCCACTTATAGAATAACATGTCCTTTATCGCGTAAGTTTATAGTATATAGGAAAGGGAGACCAGTCTCTCTCTCTCTCTCTCTCTCTCTCTCTCTCTCTCTCTCTCTCTCTCTCTCTCTCTCTCTCTCTCTCTCTCTCTCTCTCTAAAAGAAATTATAATAGCGTTACGTTTATAGGCTGATCTTGATCTGAAACAGTACTTTTGTACTTTTGTTAATGATTATCGATAACCGTCAAATAATCGTCAAATTACCCCGATGTGTCAATAATTTTAGTCCTAACTGCTTATTCTATGCTATACTAATTTGCCGACTCGTTCATAGTATATACATGTATCAAGATTTAACGCTTGACTCAATCGGAAATATAATCGGAAATGCTGCGGAAAGATCAGCCATCGGCTTTCGGAAACAACTAAAATTTCACTTGAGCTAAAGACGTTAATAAACTTATTACTACTAAAATTATAAAGTGAAAAAATTTTTTCAAGATGGTATAAATATTTGATGTAATAATTCTACAAATAGCTTATATGCCGTTATTTGTATAAAATTCCTAAAACATTACTAAAGACAATGGCTTTTTAATACGGAATCTTTTAACAAGAATCCGTATATGATATCCATAAAGAAGTAATTCGAGAGCATTACAGCAATAATAAATATAATAGAATGAAATATAACGAAATAGCGTAGGCCGTTTCCTTATTACAAATTATCTTTGACTTTGAAAATATTTAGAACGTTCGCCGTTCCGATTTCCAAGATTCAAATAAAGCGCGGCCTACTGTGCGCGGTGAGAAAAACGCAGGTCATTGTCCAAGTGAGATAATAAGCACTTTGCCCCTGCGTCGATAAGAAACGCCTATAAAAGGAAGTGCGATCCTCCATCCTACGCATCAGTCGTATTTTCCTAATCGACCAAGGAGAAAATACCAGCGTGAGATGAGGTGCTTACCCGCGGTTATCCTAGCCGTCCTCTTGGTCGCGACGGAGGGCAAGGTTGTGCCGGCTAGCGATGTCGAGAGCCAGCAGACTGGTACGCAGCAACCCCTTCAATTGTCCGATCACATCAAAGAGGCCCAAGCGGTCATCAACAACTTGGGCGCTCAGCTACAGCAGCAACTCAACTTGCCCAACCAAGAGGAATTAATCAACACCATGAAGGAGCAGAGTAGCAACTTGGTCAACAATGTCCAGGCGTACCTCAAGAACATGTCCGACGAGGTGAGTGTGGCGAAGAATATTTAAAACACACCCGTTGCCCCTGCACATTTTTTAACCCTCACCTCGACAAGATGAAACGTTTGTCCCCTGCAACTTGTCCGCGGACCAGCAAAGCGAATGCTCGAGTAACTATTAATTGTTTATGTTTTATGTTAAAAGCGACCGTTTTGCCTACCGAGACATCTCGATTTTATCGAGATTGCTCGTTCGATATGTCGTGGCTCGCATCATCGTTTGCGCGTCGCGCATATGCCACGATTCACGTATATGGAGATATATTAAAGGCTGGATTGTTTTGTTGTTCGCAGTATCAGCGCGCTACCTCTCGTACCTAGAGACCTAAAGATTACGCATTTTTTAAATTAGAGATAAAAGAACCGCATCTCGTCGCATCGTCCATTCTCCACATAGAGGATTACTTGCTCTCTCGGAGCTCGCAAAGAATTGGCAAGAGGAAAGCCGAATGGCTTATCGATCTAGCCATCTAGCCTAAATCGATCCGCAAAGAAACAATCAACGCAAATGGGCACGCCAAAAAGACGACAATTGATATCGATATCGAAAACATTTCAAAATAATATCATTGATATATCCATGCGTTTTACGCGAGTCAGCGAGAAATCGTAATATTATTATATATAATATGCCTGTGTGTACAAAAATAAAAATACTCATCGGTAAACGATAAGTAATAAACACCGACACGTTTCTTACCATTTTTCTACTTGCAGATGAGAAAAACCTGCCGATCAAAAGTAGAAGACAATTTAATATTATAATTAACGCGCGCGCGCATTATATTAGTTCCATTTCCTCTGTTACGTACGCCCCGCTGTTGTTAAAAATAAAAATAAAATATCAAGTGTTTTATCGTTATAAAAATTAAATATTTTGTTGCATTGATTCAATAATTGAGACAAAAATTTCAATTTCCGGTAAAAAAAATATATCGAACGAGTCATTAAGCGTGAAATTATTTGTAAGTTTGCACGTGCATTCCTCATACGCTGTAATTCCTCTGTGCTATCGGAATATTTTATTGCTCATCTTGCCTATCTTCGCATCCGCGTACGTTCAAAATCAATAAAATTTCAAATCTTTCGATACTTGGAATTTTTCCAACGAAAAACCTTCCTTCTCTAATCGTAAGCGGTTTGAGATAAGCCTCAGAGACCGCTGTATGCCACTCCTGGCTGTACGCACGCATGGTGGATCGTTTGCAGATCAAGGCCAAGAGTCCCGAGTTGGAGAATCTTTGGACAAGCATGAAGAGCAAGCTGTCCGAAACGTTCGACAATCTAAATGTCAATCCCGAGACGACGGAACAGGTGAATCAGCTGCGTGCCAAATTCCAAGAGGGTGTCCAGACTCTCGTGACGGAGTCGGAGAACGTCGCTAAGACCATCAATGAGAATTCCAGCAAGGTTCAGGAGGGTATCGCCAAGTTGACCAAGCAGGCAATCGACATCGCCGTGGAGGCTTCGCAGAATTTGAACAATCAGTTGCAGCAGGCCACGCCGGCGCCGCAGCCACAAAATTAAAGAGACCAAATTGTTTTCATCTTGGAAACATCTTGGAAAAAACCAATTTGCACGGAGAGATCCAATTTCGCGCATCAGCCGATCCGTCTTATCTCACAATCAAAATAAATACTATAAACAGCTGACGATGATCGTTAATAAAAGTACTTGATCGTTCGTGCCCTTTGTCCGTTTCTCTGAACCCTACATTGTTACATCGCGCATTATAGTCCGATAATATCTTTTCTCATAACTGCTCTTACATGATTTTCACTAATTAAAAATTATTTAACATTTAGAACCGCTAGCTTTCCTTTTTGAAGAATAATAAAATAAATCGCTGTAATAAAGAGAAATTTATCCTGGGAACGGCATTTGTATCGCAAAATTTCTATATATTTACAATATACGTGGAACAACGTAATATTGGTAGCGATATGGCGTATCAAATGCGATAAATGCAAAACGGGGAATGATCCGTTAGTTGATAAACCGATATTTTCGGGGGTAACTCGATTTACATCAGGGACTCGTACTTCGATACGTGAACGACGAAGGATAAACGTGAGGATAAATTAAAAATGATTTTCCGGACGATCGCCGTTGCATCGCGATACTCTTATCGCGTATTTCCCGCATCGCAAACATGTAAATATTTGCAAACGCTTGGGAAAATTTTCTTTCCGCATCCCAACGATAACCGAGTTAAAAAGCACTGTCACTTTCACATTTCAACCCCGTTATTTCGCGCGACATCTAATTTTAAATTAACGACTCGATAAAACTCAAACGCAACGACTATAATAATTAACTAATACATCGGTAGCTTCTGCACTTTTTAAAGTAATTAAACGTTTTGCTTTAAATAACGTTATCGTAGATTAATAAACAACTTTTCCTTTAGCGTCCAATTACATACTCGGCTTTCGATTATTTATAACAATTTTAATATTGATGAGAGAGAGAGAGAACATTTAAAGACAACAAAAGGGCGATATAGGATGGCTTAATTCTTAATAAAACTCTTTACATTATAATTGTGGCCTTTAGTGAGTCGAAAGTAAAGAAAGGAGTAAAAATTATATAGAAAATAAGACATCTTTTTTTTTTGCATCTGCTTATACTCACAATCAGTCAACGCAGTCAACTAGAAAATAATTCCTCTCTGCTCATCGTATCGTTGTACGCATCAGTTATGCGTAACGACGAGGCAAGTAATCGCACCTGATCAGCAGATTCCGCTTTGGTTTCGCATCGCGAGCGTCAGTCAAACCCACTTTTATTACAAGAAGAATTCGCCGTGGTGACCTATAAATCAAATGTATCATTTTACGTGACATGAAATTTTATTAAAAAGATAATATGGAGAATCTCTCTCTCCGTTACTCTCGATATATTACAGTGATTCAATCAAATTAATTTTAGCGTAAGAAGATATTAGCGAAGCATAAAAATTATTCCGTCCGCCTACACAATATTGCCGAATATGCACATATATTTGATTCTTATAAAAGGATGGGTATCGTCGAATCGTCTCATTTTGTCAGTCGAGGACATTGGTGTCGAATCAACGATATCGAATCAAGTGCGGGATATTCCTGTCGATCGTTATTTCTTGTAAAAGAGTACGAGCGTTAGACAGAGAGAAAGAGAGACGAGTGCCGCGTATATTTTGTCAAAATGGATCTATTTTTTCTCTCATTGTCAGTTTCTGTTATGTGTACGGTAAGTATATATGCATAAGTATAATATAGGAGCCTATATATATATGGCACAAAGCGGGCAATGGTTTCAATTAAATTTAATTTAATCAGAAAGATAACGCAGCGATATCCTGCTTCTCCTTAATAAAATAATGAAAATCTTACCGAGCAGATATCACTCGCAAGGACCGTTGAAATTTCGACGGAGAGTAAACCTGAAAAATTGTCCACGAGTTTACTGAAGAAAGAATCACAATTCCAAATAAATAAAGGAGCCATATCCGGCGACGTTGAGAGGTCTGAAAGGATAAATCGTGGATTTGAAAAGATAATCGAGTTCGTCAATGTTTTGGGCCAAATGGATAATTTTGTCTACGACAGAACGAAAAACATCATTCGCAAGCTCAATGCAATTTACGACATGGACGAGAATCGCGAGAACGTAACGTAGATAATAAAACTAAAATGTAGTAAAATGTGGATAATCAAGTAGTATTTTAATAAGCGCTAAAAATAATTTACGTGCACTTTTCTCGTTTACTCTAGCTCCCTTTCGCTCTTTTTCTCGTTATATATATTTTTAAGTTTTCCGTTATATATAGAAGTAGAATGTGCATTTTTTGTCAATTGCTATCATATATATCTATTCAAGACAAATAAATAATATTCTTTAATCAACGTTTTTGTATAATATATGCGTATATATACTTGTGTTTTTATATATGACGTAAAAATGGCTAATATGCAATATCATTCGATAATAATGTATCCTCACCTGAGTCGAAATCCGCCTGCATTTATAAATCTATGTAAATTTACATTTAACGTGAAAATCAAGAAATTTTCAACTTATAACAATATAATTATCTTATCCATTCTCGTGTTATAAGCGCTGAGGCGCTGATAAGCGCAAAGAAACGAAGCGAGCATCGTATGTTACGCGTACGTCGCCATCTAGCGTTGCATTCAGTTTAGGTCGTTCAGGTAGCTGCCATGGTATATTACCAACGTACACATTCCATACATATTTATATAAACGTCTGATGATAAAATGATAAATGTCCGCGACACGCGACACGATTCGACATCGACGGTCGGTCGGTTCGGTCGCAGGTCGCAGGCGTCGCGACGTCGCGAGAATGGAGAATGGTCGAGACTTAGCAGATAGAGAGTCTAGAGACTAGAGACCGCCCGAGACTGGTCGAGGTCGAGCAGACTCGAGTCACCGAGAACCGAGACGCAGACGGTCGAGCGAGTGAGCGTCGTGGCCGTCGTGAGCGAGTACTCGGACTCGGACTGTTTGGAGTTGGGTGTCGGGTCGAGACTCGACGACTCGCACTCGAGCGAACGGGCCGGACTGCCCCAGGTGGCGTAGCCCTTAACCCTTGTAGGTACGTCAAGAGAGAGAGAGAGAGGTTGCGAGCCCGTCGTGCGTCGTTCCACCACATGTCGACTAGTTGAAAACGAGGAAAGAAGCGCGCATACTTTGCGGAGTCCGCGGACCCGGGCCCCTCGCCGCCCGCGCCACTTGCCGCTCGTCGTTTGTCGTTCGCCGTTTGCCGTTCGCACTTTGCGGACCGTCAATCGTACATACATACATACGGTACATATACACGCGTACGTCCTCTCCCTCTTTCTCTCCCTTGCGGCTCGCTCCCTTCCCTATTCCCTAGACGTGAGCGACGTGAAGGTGAAGCCCCGTTCCCGTTGGCCGAGGCCGAGAGTCGTACGGACGGACGAACCGTAAAGCGCGCAACTTTCTACACTCTGTCGAGAAGCAGCCGTCGCCGTCGCCTAGCGCGTTACGTCACGCGGTCGTTGACAATCGTCGGAGCATCGTCGAGAATCGAGACACGAGCGTGGTCAGTGGTGGTGCTTGCTCGATCGCCTGTCGTCGCCTTGTCGGCCTTGTCGCCCGATCGGTCGAAGCCAACTTGCGCGAAGCCGCTCGCGCGCCGTCCACGTCGTCCACCAGTCCACCCCGTCACTCGTCACTCCGTGCGTACGTATCGCGTATCGTTGATCGCTGATCGCTGATCGCCGATCGCGTACGCGCGTCCTCCGTTTGGGTTACTCGGTTCGGGTTCGGGCGAGAGCGAGAGACCGTCTCGGCTATAGCTTGTAGCCCGTAGCCGCGGTCGCGACGACGTTTCGCTCCTGTCGAGTCACGGCTTAAAGTCACGCGTCACGCGACGCAACTGATCAAAGTCGAGCGCGATCGTCTTGCGCGCGTCGTACGTTCACTCGCCGTGCGAGCCACTTTGCTCGCGTTCGACGTATAACCTCAAAAGCCTTCGTGAATGTTGATAGTTTTCGCAGCCTTCGCGGCCTCCTTTTTCTCCTCTTCTCCTCCTCCTCCTCCTCTCTCTCATCCTCGACATTCTCATCTTTATCTTCATCCTTGCCTTCGCCGACGGCCTTCCTCCCTCTCGTGGTCGGTCGTTCCCGTCGTTCCGCGAGAACGTTGCCGACGAACGTAAGAGCGCCGCCGTCTACGGGCCTACGGATCTTTTCGACGTCGAGCGGTCATCGGTCGAGTAGTCAAAATTCCGGTCTCTACTAGGAATCGAGAGGGCCTCCGACAAACCGGTGGCGGAAATCCATCAGCGATTGGCCGAGAACCGTCGAGCAAAATGAATAGCAATAGCAAGAGGAAGAACCGTACGAACAATAACAGGTACTGCCAATCACTTGGCTTTCCTCGTCAAGATCATAATAGCAGGTATAATATTCAACGCATAGCGATACGTATATATCGACCGTTAAAAGTAACTCCTTCTCCTTGATCCGTGCCTTCTTCCAGATCTCCGCGGGCGCGCGGGCCGCAAGAGAGATGCGTCGCAGCCGAGGGGGTTTATAACAATGCTCATTTTATGCATGCGGTCACTAGCCACGTTGGCAACGTAGTGCAGGTAGGACGCGACCGGCCAGATGTGAGCTAACGCGCGCAGACTTTGACTCCTCTTTCTCTTATCTATCTGCAGATTCAAACTCAAAATGGCTCGGTGTTCGAGGGCGTGTTTAGGACGTTCTCGAGTCAATTCGACGTAGTGCTGGAGATGGCTCATCGTGTCGAGAGCTCGGGAAAGATTAGCGTGGATAGCGTAGTAGAGAAATTAATTTTTAACCCGAAAGACGTTGTCGCTGTATCTGCCAAGGACGTCGATTTAGATTATGCTATAAGAGATACTTTCCAAACGGATACCGCCATTAGTAAGTTTAATGGTTTGATCGGCGAGAAGGAACTCGAGCCCTGGGATCCGCCGACTACTGTGAACGGAGCCGATTTAGAATTGGACGGTGCCGCCGTAAGCGCATGCGTTTCTCACGAAAGATGACCCTATTCGTTTAGAAGGGTATATTATTGTATTGTATTGTATTGTATTGTTCTATAAAATTTTGTCTCAATTTCAGAACGGTTGGGACGTGAACGAAATGTTTCGTAAAAATGAACAAGAATACGGAGTTCAAACCACGTTTGAGCCTTCCTTGGTCGGTTACACTCTACAACTGCAACGTAAGGACACGAAGGATTATAAGGAACAAGAGCAAAAGGCTGCTGAGATAGCGAATGAGATTGAATCTCAACCAAATCACAAAGCTAGATTAGAACTGGAAAACGGCGACGAGGAGGAAAGATTTGCAGCTGTGGTGAGAGCTTCAGATTTATATTTCAAAATCTTTGCTTTTATTCTCCCCTCCCCCTCCGCCCAACGGACTCTTCTTATCATCGGTCACTATTTGATTCTAGTCGCGACCTACCGAGGGAAAATATATTCCGCCACCGTTAAAAAAGAAAAATGGTAATACTGGTAAACTGATGCGATCCGGTCAGAGCGAGCCTCCGTCCTCGCCAGGAACCACCAACAACAAGAATGTCTACGGTCAACCCCCTCCGTCCACGGTCAATGTAAATGTCCCGCAGCCGAGCGTGCCGGTGGGAGTACAGCCTGCTCATACCTCGGTGCAACATCCAGTATCCTTAAATATGAGTATGCCGCCCAACGGAGTGGTTGTTACGTACAATAATCCGCCACCGCCGTTTGTGCCTCCACCGACGACGCAGTCGCAGCAAGGTATGTTGCTTGTTCGCACTCGTTTGTTCGCACTTTCCTGCGAAGGTGAGAATCAAATGGAAAATGCTATTTGGAAGCTATTTGGTTGCTGTTCGGTACACTTGGTCTGCGCTGTTCCAAGATTACCGTTTTTTATCAATCGACTTTGCGAAGCTACTAATAATTCGTTTAGCGACTTGATTCGAGTTTCATTCTGCAGTGCGGTGATCGTGTGTGTAGTAATCATCGCGATAATAATCTTCGATTAACCATACCGTACTATGGTAGGGGCTCTTTGTATACGATGTCGATGAATATTTTACAATTAATACGGGGAATAACAATATTTTTAGACTTTCCTTCGTAGCGAACGTACAATGTTTTCCCCTTACCTCAGGAAAGGTATCATTGACGGGCAGTGTATAGTTGTAGCCGCCTCCGTCATACGAAAGGCGATTGCACGATTGTGTGAATGATATAGTAAGTTTTCTCGATGTAGCGATCCAGCAGAATCAATCGCAACCTCAAGTTACTCCTTCGATGGCGCAAGTAAACTTCCCACCGCAACAACAGACGCCCCCGAGTAAAATAAATACAGAGAAACGTGAGCGACCTGGCAGACAACAGGTTTATCAAGCTGATAAAGCGCCACCAGCACCATTTCCACAATCGAACGTTGCGTCTTCTCATCAGCAACAACAGTCTTCGCATCAACAACATACATCATTGACGCAACAGAGCTCGGTAGAAGGGCAAATAGTCATACATAAGTCGGACCATAGAAAGGTACGGCACATACTCTCATTTAAATATGTATCTTTTTTTTTTCCTTTTAATCGCGAGGCAACTTATATATGCCTATAAGTTTTACTTTAAGGTTCCAACGCCACGTGGAAGAGAAGAACAGCATTCGGAATTGAGACAATTTGCCACGGAATTCAAATTAGCGGAATCGCAAGGGCCGCCAGATACCCCTCAAATATCCAGAAAACAACAGCATCAGCATCAACAAGACGTGCATTCCGCTACTCCGATGAATCAGCCGCATCACCAAGGTCCCCATCGACATACGAGTCCACAACAGCTACCGCAACAACAGCCACCTGCGCAGCAGCATACCAGTCCTCATCAGCAACATCAAACTGTACAAGATGAACCAGTTACCAGTAAGCCACCACCAGGTCCATCCATAGTAAGATCGACAAGTCCGCCTCAGCAGCAGCAGCAGCAACAGCAGCAGCAACAGCAACAGCAACAGCAGCAACCACAACAACAACAACAACAACCACAGCAACAACAACAACCACCGCCGTCACAACCACCTCAGACTAATGCTCCGGTGACGGTGCAACAATCTCCATCGGAACCCGCGGTTGATAAGATAACTACTGCTTTTAAGAAATCTACTTTAAATCCAAATGCTAAAGAATTCAATCCAAATGCCAAAACATTCACGCCGGTAAGTAATGTGTATCACCTGTTAGAAAGTTGAACCTGAATGGAAACAATAAAATTTGTATCCTCACAATGTGCAGCGCTCACCTAGCACACCGACGCCTAGTCGACCGCATACGCCACAGACTCCTCAGTATACAGGGGCGACTATGCCCGCGACCGTTGTTATGCCGGCATACGTAACGCCAACAGCTTTCAGTCAACCACCTGCTCAACAAGTGGCAAGGTTCCGGAAGGGTCAGTATTCAGTATTCCCACGATGCATTTATATATCTCGAGTGCAATTTTCTTACGCGTTCAGGTGCACGTAATAACATAGTTGACAAGGTTAAAGTATTAATACGCAATTATCTTTTTTGTAGTACTAATATAGATTTGAAAAGAGGTCCTTCAAAGTTTTCTTTGCTTCGAACGCGATTTGTTCTTGATGTTCTCGTATACGAACCTCACGAATTCAAACTTGGAATCACTCGTTCTTCCAAAGTTAGTTTAAAGTCAATTGTAGTTTTTCTCTTTCTTTCGTATGTATGTGTTTGTGCGTATGTACGTGTGCGAGTGTGTATCTCTCTTTTTGCCGATCGACCATAATTACAAGTGTTGTAGCGTCGTATGAAACAAAACAGACACATTGTGTAACGCGAGGTACGTCGTGTTTTTTATAGTGCCAATGATGCAGCATCGCGCGCCAGATATAGCGTCTCAGATGCAAGTGGCCGCAGCGACGGGACAGCCGTTATTAGCGCCTGCTATACATCCATTCCAGGTGCCTTATCCAGGACAACCGACGTACCAACAAATGGTACGAATGGTCCAGGCACCGCCGCCACCGCACATGGCTACTCCGTACCATCATCACCATGACTCGCAAGGTCCACAAGCCCCCGGGTTACAATACATGGGCCCGCACACTCATCCGCACCCTCACGTAGCTCAACAGCCGCCCAGCCAAACGCCGTCTCCGGCCAATCCGAATCAACCGCACACCCCGGGTGCTTATAATCCGCCCGGTACTCCACAGCCTACGTATCCGCAACCTCCGCCGCAAAGTCACGCGCCGAGCTATCCGATCATGTGCCCTATAATTCCATCTCACATACCGTCAATTCCACCGCAACACATGCAATACCTGCAACCGCAGCCGCCTCCGGGTGCGCAGCAGACTATACCTGTCATTTTACCGCACAATCAGTAGCCGTGACATTAAGTAAAGGAAGGAAGCACTGTTCTAGTATTCTGAAAAAGGTAGGATAAGACTTTCAAAATTGAGTTGCTTTCACGATGGCCCCAAATCGCTACAAATATACCGAGTCTCAACTTTGACGAGCAGCTCGAAGTCATCTCGCGTTACATTTCGTTACGGCAGAGAGAAAGAAAGGGGCAAAATATAATTTCAGCCGGTAATCAATGCGAAGCAACGATATCCCCCGATACCGAACGGTATCGGATACAAACGGATTCTAAAACTGCTGTCTCTCTCACCAAAGAGAGCGTTGACCATCTTGAAAGTAACCCGTTATTAAAAAATATTCAAACGTAGGTCGATCGTTGAATGACCTATGGCCTGTATCGTCGTCGAGTCCCTTGAAAATTTCGTTGATTATTTTAATCAAGTTTTAAAATTGTAAAATGATAGTTTATCATTATGCAATTTCGCAAAATTCTCTCACACGTTCACTTTTGTCGGATTAGCATGCGTATCGAAGAATATACCTATATCGAGAAAGAGTCGACGCGACTTTCTCGAGATCGTGCATTTTTATCGAGTAGCGCTCAACTCAACTGTCGGAGAATAAGACGAGGACCGCTCTCGTTCAATAGACGTATTTTAAATTCAAGGGTTTGAATTTTGTCTCGTACAGAACATAGCTAAGCTTGCACTACTTTGTCAGGTCAGGTAACAACCAAGATTTAGCGAGAGAAACAAGATTGTTGACGCGAGAGCGAATTCATCTCTCTCTCGCGCTCTCTCCCTCCCGTCTGCCCGCTCGCCCCTCTCCCCTCTCATTTTCTGTCTCTCTTCTTTTTTCCGTCGTTTTTAATCGAGATAATTATTGAAATTATACGAGAATAAAGTATATGGAAGTACACATGGCATTGCATGGCATATTTTTCTGCCCGTGACTGACAATGGGTGTCAATTCGATTTGGAGTAAGGAAGAATTCGGAGAAAAAAGAAGATGGGACGAGATATCGCGATTCCTTCGAGTTTAATTTGAGAACGAAATGAGCGATAATTAACGAAGCTGGAGTACGGCTTGCAGGGTAAAACACTAGCGCGAGATACGCGATTCTGCGATTTGTTGACAATGAGTTTTGTTACTGATATGAGGTGTTGATATGCGCAGGATCTTTGAACGCGAAAGATATAGACTATATATATGCGAGATAGATACGCAACATGCGACGGCACATGGACGAATCTCGTGCTATAACTCAGTGGCGTTAACGGTGCGAACAGCAGGCATTCGAGAGGTACATAATTTGCATTTGCATGTCTTGTACATTTCAAGTTTACTATCGAAATTTCAATTTATTTCAATTTATTTCAATAGTAAACTACGTACGTTTGTATAGCCGTTGTATTGTATTCCGCACTAATGGCAGACAACCTGCGTTTTCCACATTTTCCACATTTCTCAATGCTACGTACGCAATTAACAGACACAAGATCCAATAATGAGAAAAACGCATTGTTGGAGATTCGATACGTTTATATTAGGTATGGCGCGACACGACGCGCGCTTAAAAAGTTTTTATCGTTTTAAAAAGGAAAAAAAAAAGAAAACTCGCGCGCGATATATATATATATATATATATATATATATATTATTAATAGCTTTTGTTGCGCTCTCCAGAAATCCAGATTAGTAAAGATTGGCGTATACATTTTTGCGAGATGTAAGAAAGAAAACGTGACGAGGCTAGGAACGAGGCGCTATCGTTTCTTACATATATTTGGTGAATTATTTTTTTTATTTAATTTTACGCAAACGCGCTTGTCCGTAAAAAAACATCCGTGCATAATCCCGATGAGAAGAAGAGAAATTGATCGACTGTCACGTTGTTACCTCGTACCTCGTACCTTTCGTAACGAAGACAACGTTACTCGCGGGGCGACGACTTTTGGCAGAGGTGGGGAGCAGGACGATTGAATTACGCGAATCCTACGAATCGTTTGCCAATTATGTACCTCTTATCGACAAGTAAAAACATAGATACCACGGACTCTTGGAAATCTATCTGAACGTAGCGTATACTGCCAATTAGGTCAAGGGGGGCATGAGATCAGAGGCGAAAAAGAATTGCGTTTAGCAAGCCGGCATCGTATCTCTTCATTGATCGAGCGCATAATGCACAGTCGTCAACTCTTTTTCTACCGAGTACCGACAGGATTTATATAAATGTATAAGTCTTTTTCCAAGAATAAAGGGGATATTTGTGCGCTCGCCCCGCGCCCGCGCCTCGCTCAATTAGACTCGAAAGGATTAAATTTGTATATCGTACGATATTGAACTTGTATTTTTGTCGCGTAACCACGCGTGGAATGCGAATGCGTTGCGCGTGCGACGAAAGTATATTTTTATTTTGCGTGCGTATACCATATCGAAATAAGGGGGGAGGATTAAAAAGGGGAAGAACGGAGAGAAAAGTCCGTTTGTGTTTATTCGCAGCTAGAGATGCTAGAGATACACATACGACGCGTCGAATTGAATCGAGTCGAGAGAAAAAAAGGTGGGCAAAGTATTCCCCCTTTCCTTCCCTAATCGCCGCTAATCTCAGTTTCCCCTTGTAGAAGGCTCCGTTCGGATGAATTTTTAATACGCGCTCGATACCGATTGGGAAAAGAAAGTTAAACAACTATACGGCCTTAGACCTAATCGTGTATATAAACGGAAGGAAGCAAAAACAACTTTTGCCTGAGAGAGATAGTTGAATGTGTGGCATCGTTAAACAGATTTTATATTAAAGAGATTTAAAGAAAAAAGAAAAGAAAAACACATCAAAATAAAATCAATACGTTAAAAACCAATTTTTCTTTTGCGTAATTATCTCCCCTTCTTGTCCTCTCACCTCGCGTATAGTTTTCGAAAAATTTACTCAAAGAACATTGTCTCGGATATTTCTTTAATTTACATTTGAAGCAATACGCATTCGCATTGCTTCAAATATAATGGATTTTATTATAATTGGTTCTTTTCTTGTTATCCTCGCTTCTATTCTAATCTCATCCATTTGATTTTTGATTGTATACGTCTGTACGTTGCCGCCAATGTAAGCCGGATTTTTTACGCGTGCGCGATAAATGTGACTCCAAATAACTAAAGCCCCTTGCACGATAGGCGATAGCGAGACAGCGCGACAAAGTTGCTGATTGCTGACGGGCCTCCGCACAATGAAAATTCTTCAATTGAAACAAAGGAGAAGAGGAATGCTTTGAAGACGCTTTGTAGCGCGCGCGTCAAGTGAACCAATCGCAGGCTTGAAAAGGCACCTTTACTTCTCTAGGGACACTAGTGGTTCTGGAACGCAGCCCTAGTTTGAAGTTTGAAATTACACACGTGTGGTGCGATACCATCGACACAGCACATGTCCTTTATATAGCAATGGTCCATGTTGACGATGGGTTATGGGCAATGGGCACATGGGTCTGAGTGCGACATTCGTGTTTTAAATGGATAGATGAAATTATTCCCCGATATTATTTCGGGATAAACAAACGGAGAGATAAGAAGAAGATCACAATGAAGACACGGAAATGGGAAGAACTGGATGTGCGATTGAGTGATCCTATACTGAAAACGCTCAAACAGTTGAGATTTTTCAACGTGACACCGGTTCAGGTAACATACCACGTACATCGTCTCACAACCGACAGAAACACGCTTGTGTACATATATACACGTCTGTTTAGTATTTCGTTTATAGACGCAACATTTATATTGCGATATGATATGTTTTGTTTCATTTCTAGGCAGCATGCATACCGTTATTATTGAACGGTAAGGATGTTGCGGCGGAAGCGGTTACAGGCAGTGGCAAGACACTCGCTTTTCTTATTCCTCTACTGGAGATATTACAAGTAACCTTTCAACTTTTCAACCTCTTAACCTCTCGACCACTTTCAACCTGTCTCAACCTCTCGCTCTCGCGTGCATTTATCTTTCGAAACGTTTAGAAAATGGCAGATTTTTCGTAACGTTCAACCACTACTATGTACATACATCGCTGCGCGTCATGATTTTAATGATAATATTGGAAATGCGTTAAAAACAAATATTACTTGCGCTTAAAGACATAAACAGATTAAGCGAAAGATTTGTCAATCGCACGTACGTGAGAGATAGAAGCTGAATTAACGTAGACATCGAGTACTTTGATTTGTTTACTTTTTTTTATTTATCTTCTTTTTCTATCGACTATCGACTACCGACCGTTGACTAGCTATTCTACAGATTTATGTTTTAATGTAATATAATGTATTAAAAAGTTTTATCGCAACACGTGTATAGAAGCGAACTGAAAAATGGAAGACTATGGAGGTAGGAGCGATAGTGGTCAGTCCTACGAGAGAACTGGCTACGCAGATTAGTGAAATTTTAATCGAGTTTTTGGAGAAAATACCATCGTTGACGCAAGTGTTACTGGTTGGCGGTGTGACGCTTGAGAAAGATGCAGAGAAATTGAAGAAAGGAGCTAATATTATTGTCGCCACACCTGGTAGATTGGAAGATATCTTGTCTAATCGTAATTCCATCAATTTGAATCTGTGTGTAAAATCTTTGGTAATTAGCTCGTCTTCTCGTCTAACGATCTCATTTGTATGCAAGAGAAATTCCCAAATTATTAACTACTCTAAAGGTATTTACGTTACTTTGTTCTAGGAATTTCTTGTATTGGACGAGGCAGATAGATTACTAGACTTGGGATTCTCTGCGACTTTGGATAGTATTTTAAGCTATTTGCCGCGTCTTAGAAGAACAGGACTGTTTTCTGCGACACAGACGAAAGAACTGCGGCAATTGATCAGGGCAGGACTGAGAAATCCAGCGTTAATCGTTGTGAAAGAAAAGTCTAATGTTTCCACGCCTGTAAATTTAAAAAATAATTTCACAATTGTCCATCCTGAGTACAAGTTGCCAGTGATGATAGATTTTATACGCTTGATAGGATTTAAAACCAAGTACATGATATTTTTACCTACCTGCGCGTGCGTGGATTATTTCAGTCGAGTTATAGAGGCGTGAGTGCATAATTGACAAATATCTAATATTACAGATTTATTTGCTACTAAATTCCATATACTTAATTTTACCATCTGAAATGTCTCTGTTGCTTTTCGTTTGCGACATTTTTACTTTATTGTCAAACAACACAATTTTTTTCCAATTTATTTTCTCACCGTAATCACAAGTAATAATAGAGATGTTTCAGATCAGATTAGGCAAAATATTCTCTACGAGTGGTTGTATGCAATAATGCACGTATGTGTTTCACGTATATGTATATGCGTGCACATATTTATTACAGATTATTACCATCGATAAATGTACTTGCTCTACACGGTAAAATGAAAAGCAAGAGGTATAAAGTATTCGATAAATTTCGACATGCCGGAAACGGTATTTTGATATGCACAGATGTAATGGCTCGCGGAATCGATATATCAGAAATAGACTGGGTATTGCAATATGACCCTCCCTCTATGGCTAGCAGTTTCGTACACAGGTAACCTAACAGGTGTTACGTAGTATTATATAGAAGCAAATGTATATTGATCGATGTTTTAAAGATTTATTCTCCGACTCTAAAACGTAATTTTTTTATCGTATAGATGCGGTAGAACCGCTAGGATTGGTAATGAAGGAAACGCATTGCTGTTTCTTCTAGAAACAGAGAGTGCGTATGTAGATTTCATTAAAAGAAATCAAAAGGTCGAACTGCATCGAATGGAAACGAAATTGAACGAGGATACTGTTGATGAATGCTTACGGTGTATGAGGCAGATGCAACAAAAGGATCGACTTATGTTTGATAAAGCCAACCGTGCCTTTGTTTCATATGTGCAAGCGTATAGTAAACACGAATGTAATTTAATTCTTCAGTTAAAAGATATCGATTTGGGAAAATTAGCTATGGGTTTTGGTCTTTTGAGAATGCCAAAAATGCCAGAGCTCAAGGGGAAGAATGTGTCATCTTTCGTTTGCCCTGAAATCGATGTAAACGCGATACCTTATGCAAACGAACAACGTGAATTACGTAGAATTAAAAAATTGAGCGAATACCGGAACACTGGCGTTTGGACGAATAATTACAGATGTAAGCAAAAGCGAACTGAATCCTGGTCTGAAGCCAAAAAGAGAAAACTCGAGAGACAAGAGAAACGAAGTAAACGAAAGGAGAGGAAGGAATTGAAACAATTTTCAACAACTTGCAATAAAAAGAAGAGGAAGCGAATAAATGACGAAGATCTTGAGCAATTGGCGAAAGATATAGCATTAATTAAAAAATTTAAGAAGAGGAAGGTAACTCGTCGATTTCTTCTGTATTACAAAACCAAATCTCTCCCCACCACCACCACCCCCCCCCTCTCTCTTTTTCTCTCCTTCCCCTCCACACACACTCATACTCTTAACTTTTCTATTTTTATTGTTTTGTATTTCATATTTGTACCTTCATATTTAATTGCAGATATCGCAGGAAGAATTTGATACGGCTTTCGAAGTCTGAAACTATTGGACATAATTGCGCGAGACATGTTTAAGATATACTTCGATCAAAATTCTCATTTTCTTAATGTTTTCACTCTGTACGTGGTTCTCTCAAAATATATTATACGTGTGAAACTTGGTAATGTAAACGCACAGTTAGTATTTTCTTGCGATTCCTTTTTCCTTTGAGTTAATTCCTGTAAAATGTTTACAGAATTCGTATCATTACGTAGGTAAATGGAGCGTTAGAAATTGTCGCGTTTGTGACGAGTGATAAATGTTTATTTGCAGGAGATAAGGATCGCTCAGAGGGGATTCATTTGTTGACTTTGCTATGTTATAAGATTTGACACGAATACGAAGTTCAAGCGTGCAAATAACGTGCACGCGATAAAATCCAAGACTCGCCTTTGTATGCTCTGCTCGTCTCTATCTTTGTTGGGTCTTTAAAAGCGTCCCCACTACGCGACGGGGCCAGGATAACGCGGTGGAAGGGAGCGAAATCTACTAACACTAATACCAACAGACGTACGTGGTACGTGCAGGGCAACGCGCGCGCGCGTGTTTATGTGTATGTACATGTATATGTATACCTTTTGAAAGAATGGGGCTGTCTGTGTCTCGGAAAATCACAAAGTATTGGTATGGATAGTCATGTCGGATAGTTGCTTCGATGATTCATGCTCGTTCGTGTTGTATGTCAAGCGAATGCACGAGATAAATTTACGTTAAATATAAGAGTCGTCTTCCAATAATAAGAGTCTTTATTCTCATGTTGGAAAATGGAAGAGGACGCGACAAATCGCCCAAAGTGGCTGTTGGAACTGGAAAGTCGTAAGCGGAAGGTACCTACCCTAGGTCAAATTTCAACATATACCTGTACATACTTTGGTTAAAAGTTAAAAGTCGATAGATGAGAGGGAAGCGTAATGTATATAAAATTAAGATTGAAAGAGAGTCAATTGATTGTATCGTTCTTTACGTTTGCTCAGCCACGTTTAGCGCACGAAGCTGGAGCTGGTGCACCATGCACAAACTGTAATTCCGCGTGTCCTGGTCTCGATCTGCATTTCTGGCGAAAAATTTGCAAGAATTGCAAATGCGGTCGAGATGATCACGATGTCGATGACGATGAATTCCCGCAATTTGATCTGCTACTTGGACCAAGCCTTGGAAAGTTTAAAAAGAAGTCCATGCGTAAGTATTATTTATATACATAATTAATCGCAACTATATAAAAGTGTTATATTTTTCACTCTTTTATAGTTGCAAGTTGCAAGGTATGAAATTGGAAATTTTTAAAAAATCTATCAAATTTAACACGAATAACGACACTACTTTTACGATCACATATACGTAACACATTGAACGTTTTGTTTGTTTAAAGTAATATATGGTCAAAACATAATTTCTATTTCTGAGTAAAATTCTGAGTCAGATTCTTATGCGAAACTTAATATCTTTATAAGATATAAAGGAAAGGTATTTTTATGTGTGCGTGCGCGCGTGTATGTACATATGGTATGTATATGTGATAGATACACGCACCACATCTACCTCTTACGTTAAAAATTGATCTTTAGGTTTGCAAGTAAATAATAAGAAACAAAACGATGGTGAAACTACATTCGAGTGGGTGCCGCCAGATACAACTAAAGAACTTGCTGTGGATTATATGAAAGCTTTGCCTGCGGAGAAATTGCCGATTAAAGGATCCGTCGGTGCTGTTTTGAGAAGGCAATTGTTACAGAAACAACTTCCCCTTCATGATATCGATTATAAAGTCTGTGATGAACTTAGCGAACAGGAGCAGAAACAATTTGAAAAATATTTAGAGAATATAAAGAGATATGTAGGGCAAGGCAAAGTGATGAAGGTAAGTCATATATAGCGACTTGACTCTCAACAGCGTACATCTCAACAATAAATCTTATTTTAGTTGCAGATTTGTAAGATTATGTAAATATCGCACAGATATTTACATATTTGAGATTTTTTTTCTCAAATGAGAGTGCTTCAAGTGCATTTATCTATTTCTCTAGCGCGCATTTATATTTCGTTTCGCATAACGTAGATATTATTATTTTCAGATGTTCGGTGCTCGCCCATTTGATCGTTCTCTCATGACACCTGTCAATGCAACCGATATGCAAAAGTGCAGTCCACAGCATAAATCTCATTCTCAGGTATCTTCCACTGGTGTTCAATTACGTACACCGAGTAGCTTTGCTGTGAAAGGTCCGTACGCGAGGCATCCGTATGAAGCTCAAAATAAACGAGACGCTTCTACAGTCGTCATAAATAACGATGAGGTATTTAGTACAAAGGAGTATAACTATACCCTAGACAATGTGTCTGTCAGCAGCAGTATCGCGAGATCGCAACCGATCGAAGGAAAATTGACTTGTGAGAATTTCCAACGTGCACACGTGCACGATACTGTATCGGTAAAAGGTATAAACGAAAAAGGTATAGATGGCAAGATGGTTAATTCTTCGATTCTCACACATCTCGCTGAGCAAGAAATCGTATCCGCTCGCGAGAGGCATGCTTTCGGAAATTACACTCCTCCTCACGGAGGAGACGCTTTCGAAGGAGGACACGGAGAAACGCGATGCCTGAACGATACCGCGTCGCGCATCGCGCATCCAGAAGATGCGCATAACGACGAGACGGCTTTCATCGCGGAATCCATGCTGGCGGACGCGCTTCTTCCGCCCAGTGCGATACACGCCAACGATATTATCGGAAGTACACTGGACGAAAAAGGATTGACGTTTATAAGGGAGAAGCTCGCCGATAAATATAACGTCGCGGAGAATCCAGTCGCGATGCGCGCTGTTTCCAAATCGCTCCGACCGTTAGACACGAGTAATACGTCGTATCCGCGTAGCGGAGGAGTCAAGGAAATCGCTGCTGCGAAGAACCCTTTCGAAACGGCAGAGATAATCGCTCCTTTAGAAGCAGAGAGAAAGATGTATAAACCTCTGTCCGAAGTAATCGAATCGACCATTCTACCTGCCAGTAGTACCGTCAGTACCGACGTAAACGAACGAAAGCGATGCGGCGCGGGCGGTTTGTTGTCGAATAGCAAAGTGGCGAATAACGATTCGCTGGTGACGGATACAACTAAAGCCTCAATTACGGAAAGCATTGTGGATCCATTATCGAGCAAACGCATTATTTCCACAGATCCTACTTTTCCCACGTCGAACCTATCAACGCAAGCTCCTGATTCGCAAAAGCCTATCGATGCAAAATCCAATCCGTTGCAAGTCGAGTTGAGTAGTGGGATCCTGCAACCGTCCCTCATACATTCCGAACAGTTGCAAAATCAAGTGTTTCCTCACATCGTTGGAAACTTGAACGAACAATGCGTACGGTATACGCAACTTGCGGACCGTCTAAAAGATACCATTGAGAGCTTAAAGCTGGACTCGACAAGAATGCACGAGTGCGAAAAATGCCACGAGGACATACGCGTCGGCGACGTAGTCGTAATCGCGGAGAAGGCCAATAACGCATCCTGGCACCCTGGCTGTTTCGTTTGTTCGGTATGCAACGAATTGCTGGTGGACCTCGTATATTTTTATTACAAGAATAAATTGTATTGCGCAAGAGACTTGGCTGCATTTCTAGGAATTCCTCGATGTTTCGCTTGCGACGAGGTAAGTGTGCGGGAGACATTTCTCATTTTTTAAACGCACATCCTTTTAAGCGCGGGTCGCGTTCTTGCCATTCGCGTTCGACCAATTTCAAATCGACTTGAATTAACTCGGCAAAAATATCGATCGAAAGAAGAAATCGCTCATTATCGCAACTTTTCAATTTAGAATACTAAAAAGTATGTAATATTGAAAGACTATCAATTGTAATAATAATTTGTTATTATTATAATTTTAATAATCCATATTATTAGATATAACTTTAATAAATATTTTCAAGCCACGAGAAATGGCTGAAAATGACAACAGTGGTGATTCGACCAACCATTTCTATTTGCTGCAGTTGATCTTTGTACGGGAGTACACGGTTGCGGAAGGGCATAATTATCACGTGAAGCACTTTTGTTGCTGGGACTGTGACGTACCATTGGCTGGGCAACAATACATTACCGAAAACGATCGACCATTGTGTCTGCCTTGTTATCAAAAATCATATGCAAAAACATGCGCCGCTTGCAATGTAGTGATTGCCGCCGATCAACAAGGAGTAGCTATAAAAAATTTAAACTTTCACGCGACTGAAGTTTGCTTTTGCTGTTACAGCTGTAAGAGAAACTTACTGAACGGTAGAATGGCGATAAAGAAAGATAAATTGTTTTGCAGTAAAGAGTGCGTCGCAAAGTTTTGCAATTAGTAAATCAATAATATATAATAGACAAAAGAAGTCCGACTGCTATTTTCTGACGTGTTGTTTTTTGTTGCGAGAGAGAAATATAATTACGTAATTCCATTATGAGAATATAAGAAACATGAAGTATTAAAACGTAAAATGTGTCATTAATTACTACTAATAGTTAAAAAAAGTCACGAAAGAACTTGAGAAAATGTATTACGTACGAGATTTTGTGCCGTAAATCAATTATAACCCGATTATAACTGTTGTAAATCGAAGATGAATCATTTTTGTTTAACTGTATTTTAATCCTTTTGTTTAAGCTTATAGTGATTTTCGTACGTATTTATGTACATACGTATGGATGTTCGTTTTCGCTTCGGAACTAGTGCAATTAGAAAATGAAACAAATATATTTTCTTTCATCCTAACTTATTGCACTTGTTCAGAAGTGCAGCGGAAACGAACAGGCCTAATAACTCTCAAGTCTCTCTCTCTCTCTCTCTCTCTCAAAACTTTAATAATTTATTGTTGTAATGTGTACGTACACATACTTACGTTAATTTATGAAGCGCGATAGTCATACATTTTGATTCTAAAGATGGGAGGGAAAGACGATAGAGAATGTTTTTTTCGTTGCGTTTCTTTACAATTATATTTGAAGACGTAAAAAAATAGGAAGATTTGTGGTCAATAGCTCTTAAATGTAAGTTTCTTATACACATTTCAGTTATGTCTTTAACATTGGTTACGTGTAGGTTTGATGAAGAACCACAATTACTCATATATATTCAATATATATCTATATGCTACGGGTTAATTTCCAATACATGAAAATATAGCGTTATTCTTTTAATTTAAACAAATTATCATCTATCTCAATCGTTCGATAATATAAATTTAATGCTTTTGGTGTTCCATCTTCGGTTATCTCTTCATATTTACACAATATGAAATTTATCATCCATCATGAAATATAGAGGTGCTACGTGCTACAGAAATTTCGAAATTACCTTTCTCGTATCAGCTATTAGCGATTTACTTCAGGAATAACGAGTTGATGAAATAAAAATTCCATTCTTTTCGGTATTTCTAGATATCAATATACAGTTACATAATTTACCGATACTAAATATACGATATTTACGTTAAACCGCGGTATAAGAAATAACGATAATTACGATATACGATATACGAAATTTAAGGATAATATAAAATATTCCCCACATATGCACGTACAGGTACGCACCGATACACCATTGTGCGCGTGCGCGTGCACACATCGTTCAACAATCGTCAGGAATCATCTTGCAAACATGCCGTGTTCTTTATTCCGAATCGCTATCAACAACAGATTGAATACGCCTAAACGTATTACGAGCCTCTCGATGTCGCGGCGGCGTGTCCGGAGGTGTCGTTTTCTTAACGTTTTCCATATTTCTTTGCGCACGCGTAACTCTTCCTGAAATAGAAACCAATTTAACGTGCGCGCTATGCTCTCGCGATATCATTAATTAATATAATATAAATTGACACAAAAAAACTTGACAATATTTACCTTCAGATATAATATTCGACGTGTCCAGTTCGGATTCCTCCCTTATTTCTCGCGCTCGTTTACATTTTTCGAACGTTGGCCTGCCACTAACGCCATTTTTTTCCAACAATTCCTTTAGGCGCTTAATTTTTGCAGCGTTACTTTTACAATCAGCCCAAATGTCATTGTAACATTTTACTCTCACGCCAGCGACACTTAAATATTTCTTCAACGCTTGTATGCGTCTATCTTGTGGTTTCTGAAACAATTTAAACGCTCGTGGAAAAAAACAGCGCACAGCGCGCAGCGCAGCGGTTTGAATGGCTATATCGTAAAGTTTATCTGCCTGTATAAACTGCTATACTTACAGCATTGCTACGTCTCCCCCTTCTACCTTTCATAGATCTCTCTTCTCTTTCGGAATTATCGCTTTCATCTTTATTCGAAGATTCCTTTCCCGATAATTCTTCCTCTATTCCATTTTTAGTTTTTGTCGTTTCATCCGCTCTCTCTGCTTCAGTCGCGTCTTCATCTTCGTCGGATATACATTGGGTATTCTTCTTGTGGGAATTTCCTCTCATACCTCTACCTCGTCCTTTTTTTGACTCAACCGAGCGATGTTCGTTCGATGACTTCTTCGCGGTCGGAGATGACTTTTTCATCTTCTTTTTTGTTCGCGGACTGTAATCCTCATCGGAATTGCTGTTCTGGCTATTCTCCGAGTCAGAAACCTTCAGTTTACTGAAACTTGTTCGCGAACCTCTTCTCTTCCCCCTGGTCTTTTCCGATTTAATCTTCAACGTGTCGGCGAGCACTCGCTGCGAATCAGACTTTTCTCTATCCGACGAGCAGTCTAGTTCCGACTCATTTGGTTCGGCTTTGACGATTATCGTCTTTGGCCGTGGATTTGCATCTTTTTCGTTTTCGCTCTCAGAACTCGAATCATCTTTGTCGCTCGCATATTCAACCGAAAGCTCCAGTCCATCTACCACTTCTGTGTCCACAGTACGTTTTTTGCCGGTATGTCGTTTCCCCATCTCATCCTTCTCGCTGTTTTCCTTTTCATCTATCGTTTCGTCGATTTCTTCTCCAACTACCTTATTGCCTTCCATTTTCATTTTCTTGTTTTCAAGAGTGGACATTACATGTGTATTTGTAGCAGGCTTTTGGGCTGGACTGTCCTTTTTTAGTATATATATATATGGAAAAAAAAAGACATAATTATGAAGGGCCCAGACAACATCTCGTTCATTGTATGCGCAAATTAAATTAAATCTAATAAACAGAATGTATCTCACGTAAGCTAATTTTAAGGTCAAAACATCAATACAGTTTGGATCGCACTACGCTACAAAATATAGTAGAAAAAAAAGTAGTTGAAGGGAAAAAAAAGGAAGAAAATTTAATATAAATTTTTGATATCTAAAGATCAACTGTCTAAGCTTTCGGTAGTGATGTAGTTTGTATATTATTACCTCATTTTCAATAATTTCCTTCTTAACATTTATGTCTCCAGGACTATCGTTCAGAGCAATGTTATTCTCATCTAAAGGGCTTTCATTCCCATTATCTCGTTTCAATTTGTCACCCCGTATCTCTTTATTCTCCCCGTCTGTATCTGATTCGGACTGATTCAGGGATGTCGGTTGTACCGTTTGCTCATTTTCTGGACACAATGTATATTTTTCTTTCTTCACGTTACATTCGTCCATATTGTTTTTGTCTGAAATAATTTCAGCGTTGTCATCTTTTATCATTCTCGATTGTTCGCCGAAGGAACTTATTTGTTGTTTTTTAGCAGGTAACTCTGCATCGTCTTCAGAATTTTCTACTCGTAGCCTTTTCCTCGGTAGTACACCGTCTGTAGAATCTGACGACAGTTGTAATTTGTCCATGTCTCCTTCCTCAGTTTCACTGTGATCGGATCCTACCATTTTATAATAGTGATCTGAAATAATTGCACGTTTCATTGTCAAGCGTTGTAAAAGGTATGCATAAGCTGAACGACGAGACTTGCTGGTGTGTGTGTGTGTGTGAGATTAGAGACACGTAGCGCGTAGAATTTTTGTAAAAATGTCAAGAGTAAACAACAAACCCTCCTATTTTACGTTGATTAGAAGGAGCCTTACGTGTACCTTTCAACGACGCCAATTATATCGAGGATGTGCTGAATTTCAACGACGGGCGACGTAACGATTTTCCTGCGCGTTGAATTACGTTAACTGAAAAATTGTTTCTCGCCTCTCACTCTCGTCGCTCATCGAGAATCAACAATCTTGCAAAGAAAATTTGTCGCGTTGCGGATAAATAATGATTCAAACCATCGATGTTCCTATATAAATCACGCGCAACACTTTCGTTGTCGCAAAATATCAATATTCTAAATTATACGTATTGCCACTTTACGACAAATATTCACATAATCATCATAATTTACGGTCGCGTAAATACGTTTGCGCGGCAAAATCTACACGTTAATGCGAATATGGAGGATTCCGGATTCGTTCGTATTCGTTTTTTCTAGGGAGAAGAATATTACCAGAATTAGGTGGGTTTTCATGGGCAATTGAAATGCTGCAGGCTGCAGCCGCTGCAGGGCGCAGCAGCAGCAGCGCGCGGCGAGAGCAGCTGCCCATGAAAACCCATCGTTACATATGCTGTGCGACGCGTATGGAGCACCACACAACGCAACACAGCCTGTGTGAACAAAAAAAATATAAATAAAAATATATAAATATCAAATATCTATTGATTCAAGAATCAAGAGAATTATTAAAAGACTGAAATACCGAATTTCTCAAACATAGCAGTTTGCTAGGGCGAGCACACGGTTATGGTAATTCTTATTTGCTACTTTATTTCGTTCTGCATAAACGCTGTATAATTTCTGTATTCTGTATAAATTCTGTGCATTACTAGTTGTATTTTTTTACAGGATCGCGTAGATACTTGTAAAACACAAATTAACAAAGTCAAATACAAGAATGAAGATATCGGCTCCGTTGTGCACGGGAAATCAAGCAAAAAGTCGAAATCTAAAAAGAGAAAAGTTAATAAAAAGGAATACAAGAAGCGCGAGAAAAAGAGAAAACGCTCATCCTCGAGCAGCGTGAATATCAAAGATTTTACAATTCTTGGTTAACATTTGTACAACTGTACGATACGACATAAAATTTTTATGAAATATCCTTTTAGGAAAACGACGACGGCGATGAATTCGAATGGGTGGAGAGAAATGACGGAGGACAAGTCTCGTCGTGTACCGTTGAAAATCTTGCTGATCGTAAGATACAAGAAAATCAGATTGAAAGAGACGAATGGATGAATGTGGAAAGTTTTGTTCCATATTTATCAAAGCCCATCGGTGCAAAACTACAAGGATCGGACACAACGGAGAAAAGCAAGACTGAGATTCTTCCAAATGAACCAGGGCAAAGTGACAGAGAATTGAATCCGTACTGGAAAGACGGAGGTGATGGGTTACCTCGAAGGAATCCAGGAAAACCTGACAATCCCAAGATTTTGGATGCGACGTGGCTAAAAAAGAGTCTTCGGCGTGCCGAGGAACAAGCTGTTCGAGATGGTAAATGTCTAGAGGAAGTGGCTGCTGAACGTTGGGGTGTAAGTTAATTGAGAGAGATAACAATTTGTACTACGAAATGCTACGTTAATAGTTAATGATAGAAATAAAGCTGTTTTTCTTATCGTTAGTCCCTAGAAACTATACGAACGATGATAACCGAAGCGGAAAGAGTGTCCAGTGCCGAACGGAATAAACTGTATCGCGAAAGGTCACGCAATGACGGAAACAACGAAGATTTCTATAGAATTTCCGGTCTGAGAATGAGAAAGCATTCGAGATCGAGATCTAAAAGTAGAGACCGCGTTGAAAAACACGCAACATCTGACTACTCGTCCCAACGTCGCGCAGAGTTAAAACAAACTTATCGAAGACCCAAAGATAACGACGATCGTTATCGACGGACTATGCCTGCCAGTAGTCGTATGAAAAATTGGAAAAAAGATAAAGAACGTCGAGTTATCGATTTACCTGCATCCGAGCCGAAAGAAGTCGATTTAGGGAACGTTGACAGCGCGAATGACATGGATGAGGGAAAAAGCATTGTTTTCACCGAAGCGGAAATGAACAAATTAGGAGCAAGAATTATTAAAGCTGAATTAATGGGCGATGATGTATGCTTCCTGTTTTATTAAATCTTGTTAAATGTCACGTTCAACTTGTTTCGATCTTACGTTTTACTTATCGGAATGGATTTATTTATCTAGGACGTGGCAGCGCACCTTAAAATCCAATTGGAGCACGCGAGAAAGCACGTTGCATCGTGCAGTACCAATGCGCAGGAGGATAATGTAATTCTCACGAGAACCGATGCAAAAGGTACGCGCATTTTTCTTTCGTTTCAAATACGTGTGAAAATGAATCGTGTTCACATTGAAATTACATGGAAAAATATATGCGTGTTAGGTACCGCAAGACCGATACAACCTAGAAGTCGATCTAAGCGAGAAAATTACGGAAAGAAGAAAACTATCGAGACGCATATCTCTGGTGAGAGAGTGCGCCATTTCATAGACGATGATAAATATTCCTTACGAGAAATGGTGAGTAATGGTTTCGAAACGATTAGTCTCGAAAAGTCTCAAAGGATTGCAGCGCAAATTTTTATTTGGCAGTTTCAACGAGAGAAAGGAAGGTCCACGAACGAAGACGAAGCACGTTTCGCTAAACTCGCTTCTAGAGTAAGTCGATTGAGTGAACTCGAAATCGCGTTGAATGAATATTGAAAATAATATCGAAAATAATATCTCCTTTTGCAGAGCATGGATGACATAGATGATATATTTGAGCGACAAATTATACGAACGGATTTGGAAGCGAGACAAGACAAGTTGGATCGTACACAGGCGATTAAGGAGCACAAAGATTTATCTAAATGTATGGACAATTGTTGGTGGTGCCTCGATTCGAAAAATATGTTGAAGCACATGGTCGTTGCAATGGACTCTGTGATTTGCTTAAGCCTACCCGCTTGTACCTCCTTGAGTAGTGGTCATTGTATATTGACTCCTGTACAACACGTGGCGTGTCAGTTGCAACTAGACGAAGATGTATGGGATAGGTTGAAGGTGATTGTATATACATATATATAATTAGAGTTTCACATCGGTACCACTCTGCACAATGACACGAAATTGCGTGATACACACATTTTTACAGGAATTGAAAAGAAAATTAATAAAGATGTTTACGAAAGAAGATCTTTATCCGATATTCTTTGAAGTGTATAAAAGACGTTGTAAATTTTCACATATGCAATTAGAATGCATTCCCTTACCGAAAGAGATTGGCGAGTTGGCACCGATATATTTTAAGGTAAGTAAATCATTGCGTTACAATTACGATATAAGATTCGTATTGTTAATCTTCAAACTTTAATAGTTAGCTTCTTTCTTTCACAGAAAGCTTTATTGGAATGCGAAATTGAATGGTCCATCAATAAGAAAATTGTCGATCTAACGTGTAAAGGTATACGCCACGCCATACCGAATGGTTTATCATATTTTACGGTAGAATTTGCTTCGCATCCTGGTTATGCTCATGTGATCGAGGATGAGGAAATGTTTCCGCGGAATTTTGCCAAGGTGAGACATACTCACTAATTATTGTATTAAAATTATTTACTCCAAGACTCTTCGGTTTTTAACGTAAACTGATGCTTTTTATTTATTTATTTATTTATTTATTTTTTTATTTTTAAGGAAATAATAGGAGGGATGCTGGATTTGGATCACAACCTGTGGCGCAAACCAAAAAAACTAAGTTTTGAGGAACAAAGAGTAAAAGTATTAGAGTTTACAGAAAAATGGAAAAAGTATAATTCTCTACAATCGGAAAGCAATTAATCGTTTTACTCGGGAAAAAAAATGATACAATTGTAAATTTAAATTTAATTGTGTATATTTTTTATTCTTAAACAAATCTTTCTTTAATCTCTGTACATACAGCGTTAACAAATATCACGTAGTTAATGAATTTTACATATGTCGATATATAGTTCATGTTTATAGGAAAATTTTGCAAAATTATTTCTCATCGTAAATCACTGTAAATCACGCAAACCGATGCTTTTCAGAAATGTCTTTTCGACAAATATTGTTAAATGATAATACATCAGTCTATCATTTTTCTATCTGTAGATTTATCTCGTCAATAAAAAATTTAAAAAGAAAGAAAAGATGACCTTTAACTAAAAAGAACAGACCATTGACAGCAACTGCAACTGCACATGATTGGGATGCAGAAAGAGAAAAGAGATACGCCTTCTCTTTCTCTCTATCAGGATTTTGACGATATCGCCTTATGGCTAGACTCTAATGAAACCAATGCAGGATCGCGAATTGAAGACTCAGTGGAAACTAGGCTTGTGTTATACATATATCTGTTTACACCGTGTCTCCGTCTGGCGTCTCTCAGCTCTCTGTCGTGCGAAGGCTCTCCCGTCCCGTCCCGGACCCCGGTCGGCCCGGTCTCGCGGTCCCGAGTCCCGAGAGTCCTGCCTGGGGTCAGTGGGGTCACATTTACGCGGTCGTTTCGTTGGTCTCTCGTGCATATCGGTGCAAAAAAGAAATAGAAGAAAATATAAAATCATCGAAGAGAGCTATGCGCGAAATTGAGATATAAAAAGCAAGGATATAAAGAAACAAGGTGGTCGCGAGATAGAAATCAACGATGGACGATACTTTAGAATTTGATTATGCCGAAATGCTTCATCACATAAGCGTAGTCGTATCGGACGGTAAGCTGCCTGAATTTTAGATTTACGTTTGCACAACGAAAATTTGACGGGTGAATCACGTCTGTCTTGCGTCTGTCCTTTCGCTCAGATTGCCTACGTTCGGAAATGGTTGACGGCGTACCGATACGAAAATTATTCGTCAGCAATTTGGCTGAAAGGGTTTGTATCTTGTCTTTGTTTCTCTCAATTTTTATGCCATAAATGTTATATAATTCCACTATATTTGTCCGACTATCCGTCTGTCTGTTTGTTCGTCTGACAAATTTTATTCCAGACAACTTTCAAGGACTTGCGCAATTACTTTTCTACGTATGGAAACGTCGAGAGTTGCTACTTGCATAGAAATCAGGGGAAAAGTAACTATGCGTTTGTCACGTTTACCAAAGTGGCAGATGCGGTGACGTAAGTTTCAAAAGGAGGCTACGGCTACACTAGCAAATTACTGACAAACAATGGTCGTTTGTAACCAATTGTTCGTAGAGCGATGCAAGACGGGAGTAGGAAGCGCATAAGATTGCACAACAGAGATTTAAGGGTGATGGCCGCAGATTCTTGGCATCAACCTGACAGTACGGAGCAGAGATCGTATACGATGGGAAAAGACTCGAACAAAACTTGCGAAAGAAAGCTCAGCGCGGAACGATACGTTCACAAGTATCTGCAAAATGACACCGAGAATGTATCCATCCATATGCTGAATGACGATTGCTTGAGACATATCTTCCTGTTTTTGCCAATTATAGATAGAGTCCGCATAGAGATAGGCGAGTATCTTGTTATTCAAACGCGTGGTGCGCGTTGAAGATTTTATACGTATCGCGCGACCTTGTACGTTATTCCCCTACTATATTTATTTACAGTTTGCAAGCGCTGGAGAGATTTAAGCCAAGATTCCTGGCATATGATTAAGACGTTGGATCTCTCGCCATCTACGTGGGGTTTCACGTACACCCATACCATCCGTACGGCTTTGCTTCGTAAAATATTGCTTAAATGTGGCAGATTCTTAACGCGAATAAAGCTAAATGACCCGATTCATTATTTAAGCCAAAGCACGTTGACCGTTATCGGGAAACTTTGCCCCAATCTTACGAATATCGACGTTACCGCACTGACAGTTTGCGCGTCAGGTATACGTACATTAGCAAATAATTGTAGAAACATAACCAAGTTTAATTTAGGACCGTCTACGTATAGTTGTGATAACGAGTTAAAGTGTCTCTTTAAGCTAAATCAAAACTTGGAATATCTCGCGATAACTAGAAATAACATTTTGGGCAAATGCTTATTATGCTTGCCAGCGCAAACTATGCGTACGATTATATTGGACCGTTGCGACTATCTTCGGGACACTCACCTTTCAATGGTAAATAGATTGTTGTTTACTTTTTTTCACTCTTGAACGATACATCGATATTGTCACGTACACAGGCACTGAAGGAGCTCGAAAATTTGAACCATCTCGCGATAAACGAATGTATCGGTATAGCTAAACACACATTGGAAGTTGTCGGTCAGCATTGTAAAAGTTTAAGAACATTGGAGCTCGACGGAGACTTTCCCTCCGCGCAAACGGCGGATATGTTGTATTTAATTCACCTTGTCAATCTGCAAGTGTTAAAAATCACGTACAATCCTAAGGTATCGGACGATTTTTTTACCGATTTGGTACAACATTGTCAGCAGCTTACCAACGTAGACATTACAGGTAAATTGCAATTATATATCTATATAATTTGCCACTTTTTTAATCCTATTTTATAATTATCCTTCCATATCCCCAACAGGTTGCTCCAACGTGAGCGATGTCGGATTAACGGCTATTGCTACGTTAGTGAGACTAGAAAAATTAATCGTCAGTTATATGCATCAAATTACTGACGATGGCTTGAAAAACGTGTGTGGCTTAAAAGAATTGGAGTGCCGAAGATGTCTATTCAGCGATCGGGGCATGACAACGCTCGTCCAATCCTCGCCCGAATTACAATTGTTAGATCTCTCCGGATGTAGGAATATTAAGGACCCCACTCTTGAGGTGGCTAAAGACGTTTGTAACAGTCGAACTAATAACGTCGTGTTGAAGATGATCGTTGGGGGAACAGCGATTCTCACTAAGAAAGAAATAGGTCAAGAGAGACTGCCTCCGCTATTGCATATGGTTAACGTCGATTTGTCTGATATTGGTAGCGTGTCTAATACGTGTCTCGTGGACGAGCTGGATTCTTGGTACGATGGAGATTCAGATTATACAGAATATTCCGATTATATAGAATATTCCGATTATACGGACTATTCGGAAGATGATATATACTGTAGAGAACCTGATGAATTAGATCATTATTCCGATTATTAACACTCTCTGTATCACAATTTTCTACGGTTCTAACCGATTTTTTTCTACGATTAGTCTTACCGTCATTGAGGTTCCTAAGATTTCGTATGTCTTGTTACATGCTGTCCTATGTTACATGACCATTGACTTTAGAGATACTTATTCCCACGAATATAATGCTACGATCAAACAATTACATGAATACACACGCGCGCGCATCCACACCCACTCGCACGTACACGTAGCCACGGTACACATGTATATATTTATTATATCGGGTATTACGCGATAATAAAACGTAAGTTCATCTTCATCTACCATAAATTCGTACCAGTCTGTGATCATACATACCTGCTTTATCTGTTCTATCAGAGAAGTCTGTTTTATCGTACCATTTTCTCTCTCCACCACTCTCTCTTGATACATCATTATTATCCGCACTTGGGTTTTTCAGATATCTAGCGTAGAATTACAACATTGATGATTTTATTATATTTATAATTAATAACGTTTAGACAATGAATCAATACAACTGCAATTATTATGCACATATATGCAACAAGGAATGTGCACATATTTTAATAAGTGCTAGGAATTACGAACTTTGCGCAAAATTATGAATCATCGCTTGATAAAATTGCTAAATTATATTGGCATTTCCATACATTTTACGACACGATCTTTTCGCGCGGATATCTTTCAATCGTGTGTCTTGTCTTCCTATGGTAGATAATGGAAACCATTTTACAACAATGTATGCATTATATGCGTTTGTCTCTTTACTATATTATTGTGTTGCCGTTGATCGCGATATAAACGTAATATGACTTTAATTCTTGAGTGTCTTACGCTCTCATACATATACACACATGGAGAAGTATCTCACGGCATATATATACACAAGTTATATATACTCTCTTTCTCTCTCTCTCTCTCTCTCTCTCTCTCTCTCTCTCTTGCGCGCGCGTGTGTGTGTACACTGGTGTACACATACAAACACTCGTAATACTTCAATCCGGTGATTAATTTTAAGTCAACTTGTGACTTAGACTTAGACAGTTGTTACATGCGATATGAGACTAACTTGTGTAGATTACATCTGCAAAATATATTCAGCACAAGACATTTCGACGAACGATAAATCGGTCATCATAAGACTATTCGCAATCTATTCGTATTTCCCCACAATGATCTCATTGCATTGTTTATGCCTTTTCACTGCTGAAATATGTCCCGTTTGTCAACTTTTATATCAATAATAATGTAATCATTGATTAAGCGTTGCATGATTAAATTTCTGTTTAAATTACCGGAAAATTGCATGAGCAATTTACATTTAATGAAGCATGCTGATAAAGATGAGACAACGAAATAAAGAGAACTTCTATTAGCATTTAACTTTGCAAATATTCGTGAATTTCATGTTGACCATAAAATGGCAAGACGTTTCTCAAAATACATTTATAAAAATTGCACAATAAGATTTGACATGCAATTGGATGCGCAAAAGGTCAATTTTTTTGTTACAGTTTGATCATGTGTATGCACACACACGCACGCACACGCACGCACGCACACGCACACATATGTATATTTTATTTTCATTATTCGTCAACAAAATAAAAAGGTGAGATACTTCACTCTATTACTATGATGCATTTTATAATTTTAAATTAATATAAAATACCGGTAATAAATCCAGTCTTTATCGCACATTTAGCACTAGGAAGGAATCGAAAATATCACCCACTGTATGCACGTATACTTTGCAGCAAAAAAATTTATAATGAAATATTCTAAATCCTATCGAGTATGTAAATAGCTCAAATCGCGTTACAAAGTATTTCATCATTCGTAATGCAAATCGCGATTATGTGAAAAATCAGATAAGTTTCTTTCTACTTTGTACGTTTGCCAATGTACTGAAAGATTGATTATTATGCGATGACAGAATTGATCTTTTTTACATCTTAAATGTATACAAGAGTCTAATAAATGTAAGTTGATACATTAATGTTGATAAATTCGCAAGCGAGTTAATTTCAAGGACTTGAATCATATTATCAAAATATTTTCTCTAGGTTCTCTTTTTAAAATGTTCACTATAATGTGAAAAACGCGCGCGCGAACGCGCGTATGTATGGGGCACGCACACACGCGCGCGTGTATGAATGAGTGAGTGAAAATAAAGATTGCAACCGTGTTTAATCAAAGTCATGCATCGATATAAAAACAACGGTTTAACGTGATCAAGAATGAAATTTTTGATCGTGTAAATAACGTTTCTATGGATGTCAGGTACAAATCTTATACAAGTAACTCGATCTAATTAATTTTTTCAAACGACGTTCGTAAGTTTAATGCTCATTCGCGCATCCTAATATTATATCACGGGGAACATAATTTGCCCATGAATCTAATAATAAACTTATATTGCAATTTGTTATCTTACATACTTTCAACAGAAGCATAAGACGAACACGTAAAGTGAATCTTACGAAATTAATATTTGGCACAGTGGCGTGCTGCGTACAAATTACTTGGACGAGCAAAGTCCGAGCGAAACGTGACTGATCCGACCCGTAAGAATCAATTCGCAAGACAAGTACATAAGTTCACTTATACATCACGGTGATACTTGACAGATTATTACACATATTACAACACGTAGTCGTTTCTCCCTGTAAAACCAAGAAAGTAGCCAAGATACATGACAACGTGGTATCAATTGGATTCCTTACGACTGCCTTTATAACTAAATCCTCTCCAGTAATCATTCGCGTAATGCTCAAGAGTGAACAGCGATACCGTGTGTTGATCTGATCTACGGTCCACAGATCTGGCACATCTACCAAAAGTATTGGTAGGTCTATATTAATTTTGTAAAAAAAAAATCGCGCGCGCGCGCGATAGGAAAGAAGACGTAGGGGATATACGCCACCGTTTGGCCGAATGAAAACCTAAATGAACCGAGACGTAACTTAGGAGTACTGAACGCGAATATACGTAGTCAAGTATGTAAGAGTTACATTTATTCAGGACTGCACGGTCGACAAGTGCGTTGGCGTAGACGGTTGCAGGTTCAGCGTGCGACACACCCATCCAGCGAGGTCTACGTTCTCCGACTCGGCTTTCTTTATCCACTCGTGATTCTAAAACACACGTTGCGGATGACGTTTCTCCTTCCGTCAAGCTGTTTTCCAACTGTCAGACGTTTTTATACGAGAAACAGAGGGACATACCGTCAACGTTTTCAAGTCTGCCCTGTCGTTTGGGTTTCTCTTTAAACACCGATCGGTGAAATCTATGAAAGCGTTGCTGAATAATCCGGATGGCAGTCTCGGCGGTGGTTCATTGACTATCAGTTCCAACAGTTCGAATACCGCCAAGGGCTTGGGAGCGTGCGTGCCTACGCGATAAAGAATCGCATCGATTAACATTCGAAAACACACAACAATGACGATGCGACAATGCATCGTAAATCGAGTGAGTACTAACAACCTTTCGTTGACGGCGTGGACTCGTTGACCTGACGGTCAGCCGGATTCTCCCCGGCGTGTTGCACCCATTCTGAACCGAATATCGAGGCTAGAAGCTTATCATCCGGTGGTGGTATAGGATACATTCCAATTGCCATTTCCACGAGTGACAGTCCGAGCGACCAAATATCGCTCTGCACCGAGTAATGCGATCCCTGGAGTCTTTCTGGCTGTAAAAAACAAAAAAAAAACAAAAAAAAACGCTCGATATTAATCTCGACGCGCAATATCACGAGCATACATCCATGCCGTGGCTTACCGACATGTAACTTCGTGTGCCGACGAACGAATGAGCCATCGAATCAATCAGTTGTCCAGAAACGCCAAAGTCGCAGAGTTTGATCTCGCCCGCGCTATTCACCAAGATGTTGCTTGGTTTTACGTCCCGGTGCATTATGGCATGCTTATCTCGCAAGTAGGTTAAACCTTTTAAAACCTGTAAATGAGAAACGATATAATTTATCGCAAACAAGCGAACAAAGTATACAAAGCTAGTATATTCTCGGACAAGTTGGCAATGAGATGATCTAACGCGGATTGTCATTTCACGAATCGTCATCGAGGAGGAAAAAAAGGAGGAGGAGGAGGAGGCGAAGAAGAAGAGGAAGAGAAGAGGAAGAAAAAGAAGAAGAAGAAGAAGAAGAGAAAGAGAGGTATATTGCTTTTTCCTTTTTTTTGCACCAAGTATCAAGTCTCGACATTGAAAATGTTTATCGCGTTAAAGAAATGCAGAGCACTTCGAAGGCGCAGCAAACGGCACAGCAGCCGACTCGCGTATCTTCTATACCGCATCAACCGAATCGCGCGTCCACCATACACCTGCACAAGAGGAAGTTGACCGAACGGGAGATACAAGAGCTGCATCAGGAATTGGAGACCGTCGACCACGTAATAGCTTTGGAGACTTTGTACGAAAGATTAGGCACAAATGCAGATACGGGCCTGACAAGGGAGCAGGCGCGCAAAATCATGGAACGAGATGGACCAAACGCAATGTCACCGCCCAAGGTCACGCCGGAATACGTCAAATTCCTCAAGTGCATGTTCCACGGATTCGCCTCGTTGCTCTGGGTCTGCGCGATTCTATGCTTCGTCCTGTACGGCGTCACTCATTTGATGCACGAGATCGACACTGGCATCGCGTGGCTAGGCATAATCATCGTTTCGATATGCATCACCTCGGGGGTATTTGCGTACATACAGGAGAGCAAGAATATCAAGGTGATGGAGTCCTTCGAGAAGATGGTGCCCACCTTTGCCACCGTGATTCGTGACGGGGTGAAACTGCGCCTCGGCACGGAGGAGCTGGTTCTGGGCGACCTGGTGGAAATACGTATGGGCGACAAGATTCCGGCCGACATCAGGATAACCGAGTGCCGCGGGCTCAGGGTCGAGAACTCGAGCATCACCGGCGAGAGCGAGCCGGTGGCGCGCACCGATTATCCCACCGACAGAAATCCCCTCGAGTCCGCCAACGTGGCCTTCTCCACGTCGTTCGCGGTGGCGGGTGACGGCAAAGGGATCGTGATCGCCACGGGCGATCGCACCATGATAGGCCGTCTGGCCGGTCTCACGTCGCAGCTCACCAAGATCGAGACGCCAATCGCTAAGGAGATCAGGCATTTCGTCGAGATCATCACGATCGTGGCGGTTCTGTGCGGCCTGGGGTTTTTCGGCCTGTCGCTGCTGCTCGAACCGAATCTCGTGCGAGCGTTTACCTATCTGCTCGGCATAGTTATCGCCAATGTGCCCGAGGTGCTGCTGGTGACCGTGACGACAGTCTTGACGCTGACCGCCCAGAAGATGGCGAGTAAGAACTGCCTGGTGAAGAATCTGGAGGCGGTTGAGACTCTAGGCTCGACGTCGGCCATCTGCTCCGACAAGACGGGCACGCTCACGCAGAACAAGATGTCCGTGTCCAATTTGTGGTTCGGCCACACCAGGTACAACTTTCCGCCGGGCGAGAGAATTGGCGTCGAGAGGGACCTGCTGTTGGAGAAGCCGGCTTTCGGCGTCATGTTACGTGCCGCTACTCTCTGTCTGCGTGCCGAGTTTACCGCCGAATCCTTCATGCTGGCGCCCATCGAGGAGCGCGAGATCATCGGTGACGCGTCCGAGACCGGTATCCTCAAGTTTTGCGAGCACATCCATCCGACGCAGAGGTACCGCGAGACTCATTCGAAGGTCGCCGAGATCCCCTTCAGCTCGACGACCAAGTATCAGATGTCGATACACCGGGACGCCTACGGTTATACGATGATATTGAAAGGCGCCCCGGAGGTGATCCTGGACACGTGCGCGACGATCCTGACGGCGGACGGAGAGACGAGGGAGATGGCCGCCAACGATTACGCGATATCCCGTCGAGCCTGCACCGAGTTGGGTTACCTCGGCGAGCGCGTTCTAGCTTACTGCGACCTGCATCTGCCCGCCAGCGTGTACGGGCCGAATTACAAGTTCGACACCGACTCGCCCGCGTCCTACAACTTTCCCGTCAAGGGATACAGATTTGTCGGGCTGATAAGTCTGCAGGATCCCCCGAGGCCCGGCGTGCCCGAGGCGGTGCATAAATGCCGCACCGCCGGTATCAAGGTGATCATGGTGACGGGCGATCATCCGGTGACGGCGATGGCGATCGCCAAGAAAGTTGGTATCATAAGCGAAGGCCACGAGACTCGTTACGAGCGAGCGGTCCTGCGAGACAAGTCTTACTTGCAAGTGACCGACTCGCAACAAGCGGTCACCCCGCCGGACACCGCCGCCGCCGCCGCCGCCGCGATCGTCATCACCGGTGCCGAATTGAGGAACATGGATGCGAGCGAGCTCGACAACGTTATACGCCGTTACGAGGAGATCGTGTTCGCGAGGACGTCGCCGCAGCAAAAGCTGCTAATCGTGGAGAGCTGCCAACGGCTGGGAGAGATCGTCGCGGTCACCGGCGACGGTGTCAACGATTCACCGGCGTTGCGGAAGGCCGACATAGGAGTAGCGATGGGGATCGCCGGTTCCGACGTTGCCAAGAACGCCGCGGATATGATACTCATGGACGACAATTTTGCGTCGATCGTCACGGGTGTCGAGGAGGGCCGCCTGATATTCGACAACTTGAAGAAATCGATCGCGTACACGTTAACGTCGAGCGTGCCGGAGATGTTGCCGATGTTGAGCGGCCTGTTACTCGCGATTCCCCTACCGTTGGTCATCGAACTGGTCATCTGCATAGACGTCGGCACCGACCTGGTTCCCGCGATCGCTCTCGCCTACGAGAAGCCCGAGTCCGATATAATGCGCCGGGCGCCGAGAAACCCTCGGTACGACAAACTGGTCAACAAGCGTCTGATATCCATCACCTACGGCCAGATAGGAATGACGCAGTCGTTGGCCGGATTTTACACTTACTTCATGGTACTTATGATGAACGGCTTTATGCCCGATCGTCTGTTGGGATTGCGAATAGAATGGGAGAACCCATCCATCAACGATCTACAAGATTCCTGGGGCCAAACGTGGACTTACGAAAATCGAATGAATCTCTTGATGGAGGCGCAAAGCGGATACTTCCTTTCTATCGTTATAACGCAAATGATAGATCTGGTCATGTGCAAGACCAGGCGCAATTCCATCTTTCAACAAGGAATGAGCAACTGGCTTGTCAACTTTTCCTTCGTTTTCGAAATTATTCTAACGGGGATCTTGCTCTATGTTCCAGGCACGGAATACGTATTCAAGACCATGCCACTGATGGCCTATTGGTACTGGCCTTGCCTGCCGCTCGGTGCATTTCTTTGGATCTACGACGAATCGAGACGCCTGTGTATTCGTCTCTTTCCAGGTGGAATCATGGAAAGAGAAACGTATTATTGACATCCTTCTTTCCAATGCGATTCCACCGGGAAGAACCGAACGGTTACTCGCAGATAACTGCCCGTTCGCTTCAAATAATTTACATACTCGTTAACTATCCGTTACGCGCGGGTCTCGCGTCTCGAGCGTGTTACAATCCCGCGATTAGACGATCAGAATTTACCGTTACGAGACTGCAGTATTTCTTCTTCTTCTTATTATTATTATTATTATTATTATTATTTAGTTGGAAGAGTAATTATCATTACGATAGAATTTATCCTAATTGCGAGATCCTCTTTCTCTCTTTATTTATATCAATAATAAAAAAATCTGACTTACAGCACACGTGATTGTACTTATCATGGATTCTGGAATTCGTCCTGCTCTTTTCATTATTTGGTCCAACGATCCACCATCCATATATTCCATACATATACAAATTTCTCCTCCACTGAAATAGATAACGTATGTATATTCACATAGCTATGAGGGCCCCCTCCCCCCAACACACACACACGCATATATATACACGTGTCCCGAGAAATATTTGAAAATATAAATAGCTGTTAAAAGTGTTTACCTGCAAAAAGCACCATAAAATCCAACTATATGTGCAAAGTTACATTCGTGAAGGACTTTTAATTCTCTAATTATTTGCTTCTTAATGAGTGGCTTCACTTCCAAGCGTATTTGCTGAAAAGTAAGTAAAAAAAAAAAAAAAAAGAAGAAGAATTGCTAGCGCATCGCAAATGTCTATGACTTTGTAAGTATACGACCATTTACCTTCATCGCCATTATAACGCCAAATTTTTTATGTTTGACTTTCGAAACAACACCGCCATTACCCGAACCCAAGTCACTTAATTTTTCAAAGTCCTCGCCGCAAAGTTCCCCGACTCTTTGTTTCTGTCCCAGAAAGCTCTCCAGTCGTCTCCTTTGTTCCTCGTCCATTTCCAGCTCCTCCAATCTCTCTTGGAGCGCCGCTATGTTGAACGTATCCCTCATGCCGCTGTGAAAAATTATAATCTTAGAATTAAGATCACAAACTTGCAGATAATAATTTTGTAACGGCGTACGTACACAGAAACTTTACAAACTCGAGCGGTACACGGTCAATTTGGCAACCATTTTCAAATTAATCGGGATCGAATAGGCCTGTTTTTTAGCTGTACTTGTACAGTAATTTTTTCTCTTTTTCTTTTCACGTTGGAGAAAAAAAAAGAGAAAACATGAACCGCGCAAGAAGTTGAGCTAAAGAGAACAGGCCTAATTTTTACGTCAAAGTTCTACAATATAGACGAGGTGGAATTATCATATGTGAAACATAATGGTCGCTTTCCATTTACATTAAGCAAAACTCAGATAATTCTCACTCGTGACGTCATAACTCACCGTCAGTTAAACGCACGTTCTTTTTGCACGCCGGCAAGCGAGATTCGACTGACAACGAGGGTTTAATAGACTCGAACATTAGCGAGGCTACGGACAGCCGTATTATCGCGCGATAGCTTTGTCACCAAAATAAGCAGGTAAATAGAAAAAAATGACATATCTTACCCGAGTAATACTCACAAAATACTCACATAACTCTGAGCGACTCAGATCGCTTGAGCGTAAATGGAAAGCAACTACTCGAAACTCGAAACTACTCGAAGGATCGTTCAAGTGGACTCACTCGGGCATCTCTGCAGGTTCCGGGTAGGCAGGCAAAGGTGGAACCGGTGGCGACGGCGATGCTTCTGGTACCGGTTCTATCGACCCAGGTGGCAACGTCAAGTTGAGTTTGTTCTTTGACATTTTGGCCGTCTAAAAGCGTTGAGAAGAAACAAACGTTACACTACGAGAATTATCACTCGACACTCGACACTCGACACACAGACCGCACAGACGTGAACTTGCGGATCACGCGAGATCGATCTGTCTCATTCGCGTAGCCTATTTCTTGTTCCTTTCAACGAATAACCGAGACAGATCCGTTATCGGATGGTAAAATAATCAACCGTGTCCGTCCGCGTCAATATTCCGCGATCACAGTGCTCGCGCAAATTTCGCGGCGGTACTCATCGCGTATTTCTTTTCGCGTGCATTCATGAGCGGAACGTTCGGTCGGCAGTCGGCAGTGTCGGCACTCTCACTTTGTATATACGTACAGCGTACAGTGACAAGGGCGAACTCGCCAACCGTCAAATCGCAAGTCGACAAATCTTTTCGTTATCCAAAGATTTCATTATTCCGCGAGAGGCGAGAGACGTTTCTATCGCGCTACGACAGGCGCGGGCAATCGCAAAGTCACTCGCGCGACAAGGAGGAAATATGTCGCTAACCTAGCGACAAGGGTGTGGAACACTCGCGAAAAGCAAGAAAAGAGGTTATACGAATCTTCGCGGGAACCGTAAGGAGCGGATGCGTCTAACATCACTATACCCAGTAGTCCCAGTCCAGTACTCACCGAGCGCGAGCAGCTGAGCACCAGTCGAACGGGATTGGTTCATACTTATTGATTTAAACGATTTAGCAAATCACGTTCGATCGTTACCTTTTTGCACTAATAGTAATCTACTTATCTCGTTTCGTTTTAAGTGCAAAAACTTAGGGATTTCGAGCAACACGCACAAACCTATATGAGTAATGCATCGTCGTTCGGCGTCGTGATTGGCTAAGTTCATTTGCAGTTAAATAGCAGCGAGCAGCAATTTAGTACGTTCCTAAAAATTATTTAGTAATTTCTAGGAACGTACTAAACTTTTCTAGAAGTTACTAAGTAATTTCTACTCGCTGCTACGGCATTTTACTGCAAATGAAAATTAATCATAAGGGCACAATGGACATCCACTATTAAGGTGCGAATTCATGGGACGCTCGTTTCAGCGTATCGCAAAATCACGTGATTTCGCGCTGACGCTAGCGTCAAGCAAAGAAAGCTGGATTTTCTCAGCTTTAGCGTCAAAGCCAAAGCAGCGCGAAGACGCCGAAATTTTGACGCTGTTTTCTTTTTCATGAATTTCAATTGACGCCGACGTCACGTGTGGTCATGCGACCTTCTTGCCGCTGAAAATGAGCGTCGAGCGTCGAGCGTCAGCATGAAAAGGCCCCTTAATGCGTGTACGTACGTTTACACGATTTTTTTTATGATTCTCTTCCGTGTTATTTCCATGATTTTTTGCACGTGGTCCGGGGCGAATCGTGGACATTGGCCGCTCTCACCCAGGTAATTCATAAAATAATGGTGCAACATTTTGTCTTCAAATGATCGAACGTCCAATAGAAAAACGTGTTTTTTCGAGAAGGGCCCGGGTTTGTTCTTTGTAGTTGAACTGGCTCAACTGGCTGCACTAGTTAGTTACTAGTTACTAGTTGAGCTGGGAACAAACCTAAGGTAAGAGTATGCTCGTGTTGCTTGAAATCTCTAAAAAGTTTTTGCACTTTCCAAGATTCTGAAGTGCAAAAAGTGTAAGCAACGCAAACAGACTTATCGCTGCTTGATCAACTTTATAAAAATAATTCAAATATATTTGTGATTACTGATTTACCGATCGCTCGATTACAGATCACAGCTTTTAGGTTTCCAGTTTCCAGTTCGATATACATATACCTGTGATGCTGTCATTTGTCCCAAGTCCCAACCGTTCCCAGGGCGATCAAAGTATCTCAATTATTTTCGAAGGGAGCAGAGGTGAAAGAAAATAAAAGGTTGTGACTTGTAAACGAAAGAGAATTTATGTTAAACAATCGCGTAGTGATATCTCTGTTTGATATTGCATTGGTAGTTGTTTTTTGCTGTAAAAGAGATTTACTTTTGCACACGTGTGGTATGTATGTGTGCATATGTAAAATGTAAATAAGGAACCGCGCGCGCGCGTTCAATGAATATTTGTTTCTTCGAGAGACAGGCAGCATGGAAGAGAAACAAGTTCTTATTCGCCGAGACGCGACTACGCAGACGGTATAGTCGCGTACGTAGTGTACGTACGGACTGCGCATCGCGCATCGCCTCATCTCACGACGCCACATGACGACGTATGCGGAATGCTGATGCCATATGTATGTGCGGTATGTGAATGCTATAGTATATTTGTGTACTATATACTATATAGTATATATAACATTATAGAATATCCTTCAGGTTCCTCCAGCTCCAGGTTCCTCAGATTCGTCGGGTTAGCGGGTTTAGCACCGGCTCGCCCGGTTATCGCCTATGGATGTCGCCACTGCTCGATGCACGTACGATACATCAATATACATACCGCGGAGCGGAGCGGAGCGGAGCGGAGCGGAGACTGCGGAGAGCGGGCGCAAACGGCGCGGACCGCGGACGTGCCACGAGAGTCTACCGTCGACCATCGACGTGCGTCGCGCGGTACGCGCTGTGCGCCGTGCAGTTGTGTGCGGTCGAACCGGATTGATCGAATGCAGGCAGGGAATGGTCAACGGTGAATCCGCCGCGTCGCCGTGGTGAGTCGCATCGCGATCCAGTCGAAATAGGTCGACCGGGCGTCGCGCGAACGATGGAACTCCGCCGATGTTTCCGTGGCGCGTGAGCGTCACGCCCGAAGCTCGAGAGAGAAGCCTCCCCATCCCCGTCTCTTCTATCGTCCACCCTCCACCTTCCTCCCTCGTCGCGTGTGTTTTGTGCGATGTGAAGTGTGAGGGCGAGCCATAAAAAGGAAAAGAGATCTTACGAAAGCGCGCGCGCGCTACGGAGTACGGAGTACGCCGAGTACGGGGAGCGCCGAGCGCCGAGCGCTACGAGAGCGCAGTCTCGACGGCTCGACGCGCGACGTGCCTCGACGTATCGTCGGATCGTCGCACGATTGTACGTACGTACGTACGCAGCGTGACGCAGCCCTTCATATATGCAAGTACGTACGCGTAGCGCGCACATCTCTCTACCACTCTCTACACGCGTGACGCGACGTGACGCGACGTGACGTGGGTGTGTAGATGCGTTATATTATACGTAGATGCAGATTCACTCTTGTGTACGGTGTACGCATTGATATTTGAGTGTCTTGTACATGGCCACGCGAGTAGGCTTTATTTATACACGCGTAAAATTCGGATATATCTGTTACGTGTCGTCGTTGAGAATTCGGTATATCGTGTGCCATGCCAGCGGCGTACGTATATATATGACATACATACCCTGTCTGTGTGTATGTGTGTGTGTGTGTGTGTGCGTATATTGCAAATTATATATATTTCAAAGCATGCCTGAATGTTTGTTCAATAATCCATGATAATAATATTAATAATAATTCATCAGAATTGATTTTTTACGAAAATGTATCGAGGCAATGATAATTTTCGAATTATAATCTAAAACGGAAAGCTTTTCGCGAACCAGAGTTATATTGTATAGTGTTTCATTTGATTCTTTTTACAAGATTATTATTGAAAGTAATATCATTGTCCAAAATAGCGTATCGAATCAAAAGTATTTTGTTTGGAGGGGGACATCGTATTGTTAGTATCGTAGTGTAACTTTGTTCTAGAATTCTAGATGGAGTCGCTTGCCAGATATGAGTCACCCCTATCTTTTTAAATGGAATCGTATGATTTTCCTGATCGATATACCTTTTTTAGTTATTCTGCTTATAAAAATAAAATAAGATGTGATATATATCACCTGAAATATTCATTACTTTACGTATTATATATTGAGACTTGGTTGCGATAGGTACGCGTACAAAAATATATCTGTTAAAAGAGCGCAATCGTATATATCGTAGGATATATGTGTATAGATAAGTACTGTGGAAAAATTGAATCATCGATTAATTTATCTTATTGTTCTATAACAATATTGCGATCAAGGATCATTGAAAAGTGATTATTTTAGGAAATATTTCATATTTTATTGCAATATAAACCATTCGACGTGTTTTGTTAGATTGAATAAATTTTTCCGCGGTATTGATATAACACTGACAGTTGAATGCGCATTAAATTATAATCGAGGCTATTTTCGGCATGTTTTTTTATTTATTCTACTTACTTTTTTGTTATAAAATTTACTTTCTTTATATTTTTCTTATTACTCTAATACGTGGAACGATAAAGTTTGATCTTTTTTCCCCACGTTTACTTGTATCTTCTAACAAATATTTTTCTCCCAGAATAATCTGATAACCAGAGATACAGCACTGAGAATTTGAAACAATAAAGCGTCGAGAGCTTCGAACAAACGTCCGGGCTATCCTACGGCAATTTTTAATGTAATATATACAGTGGTATATTGAGGGTATAGTGACGCACAATGAACATATTTAATACTATAGCCGAGTTGGTTGATTCATTCTCAAGATATAAACCATTGATAATAAAAACGCTTTGTCATGTATTATTTTCATAATTAACTGTTGACGATAAAAACACTTTGTCATGTATTATGAAAATAATATACGATAAGACTTATCGTCGTCGCACACTGGAATCAAAGAACAAACGGTTCACAATTAGGAACTATTTATAAGCTTGTTTCCTCCGGAAATCTATGGGAAAGTTTTCCAATTTTTCCTTGGCGAAATGTTGAGCGAATGCACGCGACGGGCTACAAAGTTATCAGACCGTAAGTTCAACGAACTGGAAAAGAACATCGCGGGCTATCGGCACCTTCGATGCGGGGTATTACAGTTGTTCGCAAAGACGTGCCGCGAATAAGCAGCAGCGAGAGTCACAACATCTCGATGGAATCGATAATGAGATGGATGATTCGCTTACGCTGGCGCTGGCACGCTTTCCTAAATATATAGTGTTTATTTCGACGTTTCTTTTTCTCTTTTTATTTATTTCACTTCTTTTTTATATAGCTCTTTCTATCAATCTTTCATAACGTGTGTATAATGTTACGATACACATAGATAAAAACACGAGGCAAACACTTTTTTAGAAAACAGAGACGAACGTTTAATCTTTTTCACGTTTAATTATTACCCTAGATCTATGTGTTTTTAACATGTCGGACACTTTTAGAATTTTTAGAAAAATTCTGAAAATATGGAAATTTTATTGATCGTATTATCGTGGAATTTTCAATGAAACGAATAGCCCTGTCGAAATAAAAAAATTAAGTGAAAACACTTTTTGTTTTGCAGATAATGACGAACTGATGAGCTACCGTGAAACTGAAAGCGAACGATCAAGACGATGGATCAGATCGGCAAGAAGCAAGCGGCCAACTCACCGGAGGTGGCGTTGGCCAGCGAGATTTTCGACCAGTTTTGCAACGCCGCTACGTTGAAATCTATTCTCAGCTACTACAGACAACTGTGCGAATTGCTGAAAATACGACCGAACGCCATTAATCAGTTTTATCCAAAGTTGAAAACAAAACTGCGATCGTGGAAGGCGCAAGCTCTATGGAAGAAATTTGATCAGCGAGCAAATCACAAGTGTTATAATCGTGGCAAAGTATGCCCGAACACGAGGGTAAGTTTATTTATTAGTTTTTACCTGCCATGAGTTATTTTCTATCCTATCGTCGAAAGAAATTTTTCAAGTAAGATACATTTCTTAGGTTTTGATTATCGGCGGTGGCCCATGTGGTCTGCGCACAGCTATAGAAGCGCAATTATTGGGAGCCAAAGTCGTTGTGGTGGAGAAAAGAGACCGAATGTCCCGAAACAATGTTTTACATCTATGGCCTTTCGTTATCCAGGATCTACGTGGCTTAGGAGCGAAGAAATTTTTCGGCAAGTTTTGCGCCGGTTCTATAGATCACATCAGCATTCGACAGCTGCAGTGTATTTTGCTAAAGGTTGCTCTGATTCTTGGTGTCGAGTTCCACGAGAATGTAAGCTTCGATTCTTTGATTCAACCACCGGATAACCAGGAAGATGGCAGTAAGTAATAATTGACGAGCGGATGTTTTAAAATTTCTTTATTTTTTTTTCACACTTTGTAACTACTCATTTTTAATGAATTACTTCTTTGCAGAATTTGTGTTTCTTACTATAATGTCTTTTTTTTATTTAATATATTTTCATCAGAGATCGGTTGGAGAGCGAAGACTTCACCAGCTGATCATCCTGTCTCCCAATACGAATTCGATGTGCTAATTGGAGCTGATGGCAAGAGAAATACCTTGGAAGGTTTTAAACGAAAGGAATTTCGAGGAAAACTAGCCATCGCAATCACGGCAAATTTTATAAACAAACGGACCGAGGCAGAGGCTCGTGTAGAAGAGATTAGTGGTGTCGCCTTTATCTTTAATCAAAAGTTCTTCAAAGAATTGTACCGAGAAACGGGTATTGACTTGGAAAATATCGTGTATTATAAAGATGATACGCATTATTTCGTTATGACTGCCAAGAAACATAGTTTAATCGACAAAGGAGTTATTCTGCGGGTAATAATGCAAAACTTTACGAACCACAAAATATATCCAATTATTTCTCAGAATGATAAAGTGAACGTTATTATTTATTTCTAGGATCATGCTGACACTGCAAAACTACTCGCAAAAGAAAATGTGGATCGTGAAGCGTTGATGTTATACGCGCGAGAAGCGGCCGAATTTTCGACGGAATATCAAATGATGGATATGGAATTTGCGGTAAATCATTATGGCCAACCGGACGTAGCCATGTTCGACTTTACTTCGATGTACGCGGCAGAAAATGCAAGTCGCGTATTGGAGCGTCACGGTCATAGACTGCTCATGATCCTCGTAGGCGATAGCCTTTTGGAGGTAAATACCGTGTACTTTTCACATCGTCGTTCGAACGTACGTAAAATCTGTACAGGGATTTACAGTATTTAAATCCAGATTAAGTTTTCTAAACATATAGATTATTAAGAGAGGAACGTTCAAAAATTACATGTGTATAATAAAAGGGGATAGTGGATAGATTTTATTTATTACTGTTCTTTCAGCGTTTCTTTGATTTCTTTACGATTAGATTTCGATTAGCATTTCTCTAGCGTTTCTAACGTTTCTAATTTGATCTTCAATGAAAAACTAAAACTTATTGTAGCCATTTTGGCCTACCGGCTCTGGTTGCGCAAGAGGATTCTTGAGCTCTCTGGATGCGGGCTGGGCAATCAAAGGTTGGGGTGCTTCGTTGTTACCGTTAGAAGTAATTGCAGAGCGTGAATCCATATACAGACTGTTGGGACAGACGACACCAGAGAACTTGAATAGAGATTACGCCGCATATACCTTGGATCCTCACACTAGGTAAGATATCAATTATCATTATAAAATTGAATTGGATAAATTAGCTAAGAATTAGTCTCAAATATCTAAAAGGCGTGAAAATTGTATCTTGTCTATAAAAATATAACTATCCGATTGTTTATTTGGATTAAAAGAAATATTTTTATCTCTCAAGTGTCTTCAAGTATTTCTTTTGCTTTGTCCCACCAAATAATTTAGAAATAATTAAATATTTTTTACTTTAATCTTTGTTTTCTCAAGGTATCCGAATCTTAATGTACGTTCTGTAACTCCGATACAAGTGCGCAGTCTTTTTGACACGGATGATCCTGAAAACATCAAACAACCTGCGATACAGTCTGAAATCGATATTCCAAAGAAACGAAAACGTCGCGGTGAGTTCATTAATAATATTAAAGATGGCTTATTGAAATCTTGAGTTCTTAAATAATTGGATTCTGTAATTCTGATGTTTTTTTTTTTACATTTAAATTACTATTTGATCTTTAATACGATTATTTTTATAAAAATAAACACATTTTTATGTAGATCTGAGAGCTGACACTCAAGTTCATCCAGACACGTTGCTTCGCTGGCTACAAAAGCAAGTTGCATTGTACGATAAAGTTCACATCGAAGATATGGGTGCCTCTTTTAAAGATGGTTTAGCTATTTGTGCAATAGTTCATAGATACCGTCCAGATTTAATTGATTTTTATAGCTTAAACGCGAAAGATGCGGTAAAGAACAATCAACTCGTCTTTGATACATTGGATAAAGAATTGAACATACCACCGGTAAGCATATTGTGTTTTTTATTTTTTCACTCTGACATCACGAATCGTGGATATATTTTTTATTTATTTTTAATGTATAAACTTTGTATTTTTAGAATTATTTATTATTGCCCAATGATATGTCGTGGATATGTATTCAGTTCAATCAAATTATTTATATATGTCCTATGATTTTTGGGTAGAATATTAAGTGGAGAAAAAATATAAGAATTACATATTAGCTTGTTCAGTGAACTGTTAATATATCTTTTTACTTTAAATAACAAACAGATATTATCTCATCACAAAAAGTACTATACAACATATGTAAATCTATATATTATATCTGTACTTAGATATAATGAGAGAAAAATAATTATGCTTACAGATAATGACGGGAGAAGAAATGGTTCAATGCGATGTTCCTGATACACTTGCCATGTTTTCTTACTTAACGCAAATATATGAAGTTTTTAGAGGCGAGATTCCATACATCAAACATCCGAAATTAGTAAGTAACTAAAAACAGAGGATTTGTTTACTAGTCTTTAGAGTCTCTTTTACTTCAAAGTACACTAGCATCAGTTAATTATTATTATTACTTTTCTAAAAAGTCCCAGAGTATATGAATATCTTTGCGTGAAAATAATCATTAATTTAAGCGCCATTTATTGCAACAGGAACCAGAAGCGGAGGAATGCACCGCGCATCTAAAGCAACTGAAACAATGGACATCTGAGGAAAAGACTACGAAAGCACGGCACTCACGCTCACGGCATGCTAATGAAAATGCGCACTCTTACGTGGACAAAAAGGATAATACGGTTGGCCGGCGTTCTCGAAAGAGGCGAAGTACCGAGAAAGTGGGGGCGACGATGGTAAGCAGAATGAATTGTCTGCCTATTTACAGTTTACAATGACCAATGCTTGTCTAAAATACAGACAAATGCAATGGCAATTTCGCGTAAGACGTTAAAAATTTTATAGAAAATCAAAGTTGAATTTTTTGTAGTGAATTTAATTAAACCTAACATAGCCATACGTAATTATTGACTTTTAGAAATACTGAAATGCTTATATCTTATGTAGTCACGATGGCAGAAGATCGAAGCTGTTATGTGTCGCGGGATATTCGTATCATTGTTAATCGTATTTGTTGGACTTACCTTTACCGTACTTCGGGAGGAACCGGACACATACTGAACGCGCGTAATCCACCATAAAAGGAAATAAGTTCAGACTATCGGTTATGTTGTCAAATTTTTTACACAAATCTTTTTCTTGTTAATATAATTGCTACTTTATGAAACCTCGAATAAGATTTCTTTAAATTTTTAAGAGATCGTGCCAGAAACATTAAATACTATCTTTTATCGTCTCTTAGCGTAAATTATAATACAGCAATAACGTAGTTAATTATGCATATAATATAGAATTATGCTAGCAGTAGCCTAATAAATCGAACAGGCCAATTTTCTTTTGCGTTTTATTCTTTACACATACTTACATACAGTTTTATAATTTCTTTCTATTTTTATACATTTTTTTATCTTAATTTTGCATTTTATTTGCAAAATGCAATTTAAATCGCTTAAGAAGTCATCTATTTCGAAATGAGAACATTCAAGATTTACAGTTCCAAAGAGCTCTGCTCGTATGTATCATCCCATCGCTGCTTCATGCTTTCTCGCATAATTTGGTTTACAATAATTTGCTTTGCTGCAAAGAAACGTGTTTCTCATTGCTTGGATCGTCGCAAGAAACAGATCAACATTCGCAATTAATTGATCGCGCGACTAATGACAATCGTAAACTCGCAATAAAGGATGAAAGGCAGAAAAAACTCGATGAAATCGAGAAGCATCGAACCGAGCGCATGAAGAAGCGGCAATATTTGCGCAAGATGGCAACCCAGCAGTTCTACAAAAGTATGCAGATGCTGCAAGTCAATGCAAAACGCGAGAAAGATGAGCCCTTTGAGGATTACTCGATTTTTTTATACCGTCAAACTGCACCAGATTTCAAGGATAGAGTAAAAGACTTAGAGCAGAAAATACTTTATCCAGTAAGCTAGAGACTGATGAGTGCAAATGTTTGACTATGGTTTTTTTTCTATCTGCTGACGAAAAGCCTGCGTCTTTTGATGTTCAAAATAACAGCGTATTGTTTCTAAAAATACTTGACAAAATAATCAATTTTATTTTACCAGATCTTCTATTTTCGCCTCACTGCATTCATATTAAATCGTGGCATACGCAGGGAAAATATTTACATGATTTATTTTTTGACGTTATATAATTTAGTATGACTGCAATGAAGAAATAAAAGTGTTAATACATTCGTTACTAAACCTGTTTGATAGTTGCAAACATTATTGACTATTGTCGATTAACATGCTTGTTTAATAAGTAAATTAATAAGATTTTTGAACTTTTTAAATTAATTTTTATACGAGGAACTACATTCTATTTGCGCATGCATCGTCGTGTTTATTATTGCATTTATGAAACTGGCGTCAGAAGCAAAAAGAAATACTGTACTAAATAGAAAAGATAAGAATAACAATATTTATGTTTATATTTTTTTAACTTAATTTTTAACTTAATGAAAATTAATTCACCTAAATCGTATTAATTGCATTTGAGTGTGAAAAATCAAGTTGAAGTTTGAAATCTCAATCATTTATTTAATTTCAGAATACTGCCTCATTACTATTATATGTATTTTCCACGAAACCCCGTATATTTATATTCAAAATGTACTACTTTGTAAGATGTACATAATTTTTGCTCGCATTGTTTGTGATACTTGTACTAATTTTCTATTAATCACCTGCTTATAATATATTTCTATTAAGTTGCCAATTATTCCTAGGACAGACAACCTAAAGTACGCATTGGTCACCGAAGAGGTAGCGTAGACGAGGAGTTTTCGGGAAGGATAAAGGATTTTGAAGATAAGCTGAAAGGGACAACATCTTCCGAGAAGAAACCTAGAGATCTTTTACGTGCTATCGGTTTGTACACATTTTTCATTTACATCTAATCACAGTAAAGCTTTTTGTCTCTATTATGTATCGCAAATTGAATAATATTATAAAATACATCGGTTTGTACGTAGGTAAAATCGAGAAAACTGATTGGAACGTGAAAGAAATCGAAAAGAAGATTGAAGAGAACAAAATGGGCCGCGGCGTTGGTCACGAACGTGTAGAGAAAGTGCCGAAGTGGAGTCGCGAGCAGGTTGGCAAAGAAACGCTCAATAGTGCTGACGGTCTCGCACTTTTTCAGATGTGTATATGTTTCATTCAGTTTTTAGCTCGGCAGATCAAGATGGAGAAGCGAGGCAACGATCAAAGGGATACCTACAGTAAGTACGCTGACATAGACAATACCCTGAAGAATATAGGCAAGAAGATCCGGGAAGGTAGCGCGCTCGGGTACAATAAAGTTTCAGCCATGGCTGAACAATTTTCGAATAAAAATCAGGACGTGGAGCCCAAGCTGCAGAAATCGGTAAATACGAGTTTTGCGATCTCTGTAGGGAAATGGTCTACGAATATTAAAAACGTCTATGGTATATCGGTGTCTATTTTGTCTTGTATTCCCATCATCTTATAAAGAGAATTTTTATTCAACTACAGGAGGGAAGATATAAATCAGTAATAGGCTTGCATTCTCGAAGAGATTCATAATTTATTTTTACTAACAATTTTACAGGGCATTTTCAGTTGTTTTCAGTAATCAGAATTGTGTTTGATCTTGGTATAACACGCACGTATCTCAAAATATTCTAAAAAATATGACGCAATATTGTATTTAATCTCTTATTAACAAATTTTAATTTTATGTTCATAATTTTAGTTTGCAGTGTAAATGGATTTCTTAACGTACTAAATTGGAAATGTAAATACATGAATTGTAATATATGGGATGAAGTTGGCTTTTTTCTTTTTAATCTAACTTTTGTAAAATGTGTGCCTGCGTGCGTGTGTCGTGAAAATGTTGCAAAAAGTAACACAACTAATTATAAATATAAATATAACATAATAGTTTTTGATAATTCTTTATATTGAAAATGGTGTTAAATAATTACTTAAATTACTATATCGGATCGTACAAATTATTTTTGTGTAGAACACTAAGCCTGCTGTCGTACTACCTGTGCAAGGGGGTTCAGAGATGTGCCATTTTTGCAATAAAAGAGTTTATCTTATGGAAAGACTTAGTGCGGAAGGCAAATTTTTTCACCGCGGCTGCTTTCGATGTGAATATTGTTCCATCTCGTTAAGAATAGGTAATATTCAATTCTCTCATTATAATATTTTATAAACATTTTGATATTTTATATAATATCGCTATTAATGTTTTATAGGAAATCATACATTTGATCGCGAGAAAAACGGAGGACGCTTTTACTGCACGCAACACTTTGGACTATCGGGAACGATAAAAACTAGAGTAGAAAAAAAGAAGATCAGCTTGGTGAATAAAGAAAATGTATCTAATGCCGCGGCTATGTTAAAAACACCAGAAAAGGTATAGAAACTTGTACAATGATGTAGAAATATATGTATAAAACACTGATACACACACAAAAAACTTAATAAGATGATATTTTTTTGTAGAATTTTCAAGTAAAATAATAAAAAATGATGAACTTTTATACGAAAATGTATAATATATATTCTTTCAGGCCAAGACATCCTTAGAAGGCATTGTCGGACTCGATTTACTCGATCGTGGTCAAACTCCGGAAAGAATTGAATTTGAAAATCTGGCAGAAATATCAGATCCTGAGGAAGCTTACAGTCAAATGGATGAAGATGAATGGACAGATAGAAATTTTGGTGCTTCTACCGCAGAAATGGGATCCAGTGATGATATTTCGGATATGAGGTAAATATGCACGCATACACATAATTATCTATATTCTTTGTACCATATAGCTTCGTAATATTTTAAATTTTATTAATTTTACCTTAGTTATAACTGATATGAATAAATGTTTAAAATTTAGATATTTTACTGAAATATATTTATATTTTATAATGATTTGTTTACAATACAGGAAATATATATTATATGTACATATTATTTAATATTTTAATTATAAGATTGTTCAAATTATCATATATCGTTTGTTTTTTAGTAATTCTGATGAGGATAATGAAGTATTTGAGGAAGCTATAGATCAACCACTAACGACTGAAGGAACTCTCGAGTTGGCCAAGAATTGGACATTGCGTTATTCGCATCCGCATGCTACAGTCGGACAATCTGACACTGGCAGCAATGAATATGAAGATTCTAGCGACGAATATACTAGTGAAGGTATCATTTATCATGCATATAAGAGGACGCACGCAGCGTATATGCGTTAAAGCTTTTGCGTAAAACTATGTAATATTAACTTTTTTTATTCTTTTATTTTGTGTGGCGTGTTTTTCGCGAGAATATTCTATCTATCAATTAGAGATAAAAAAAAGAGAGAAAGATGGGTGGAAAAAACAACGTGCGATAATTTTAATAAATTCTTCAACTTACGTTACTTGTCTGTGCTGTAACGTATGTATCTTGATTTTGTTGTTAGACGATGAAAGTGGCACTGCGACTGAAGACGAAGAAGACGTACGCGCACGAGAGCTCCGGAAGCAGGAAGTGTGGTTAAAGGTGCCACCGCGCAGCTCTGATACCGATACCGGTTCGGAAACAGAGGTGAAGCATTCTCAAGATTCTATAGATCCCGCTATAGTTCAAGAATCATTCATTTCTTTCGAATCTAAAGTAACATCGTCCTCAATGTCCAACATAAACACAAATGATAGCGAGTTATCGTCCGACAGAAATGCTCTCGAAGGACTGCTAGAATTCTCTAACGAGACGGCATTAGCTTCTAATGAATTAGCTAGAAGCATACACGGTCAAGACAATATGACTTCCGCTCATAAAGATGGTGCATCTCTCAATGTTATTTCACAAGTTTCTGAAAATGTTATTTGCGCGACCGATTCAATGCCTCTTTCAATGCCAAATAATATTGCCGATAATGTTTTGGATCAAAATGAATCCTTGGTTCTTCTAACAGATATTGCTCTTAATCATTTGGCTAAAGAAGATTGCAATTCTGAGTACGAAAGTTTTGTGGACGAAAATGTTCGATTATATTTAGACGGATCAGATAACAAAATTGACGCGAAATACAATTGTTTGGAAGTTGGTTCAGAAGAGGTTGCGAAAATTACAATTTCAGATACTATACCTTGCATTAAAACAAGCAAGGATTCCAAGGTTTCCGATAGCGAAACTACCCTTAATGCTGATGATTTGCCAGGTGCGATCACTTCTTCTTTAAATGGAAGTAAAAGTTCTTTATCTTCCTCTTCGTCAGAGATTTATCAATCGGTGGAAATGTTGCATAGTGGCAATTCAACCATTAGCGATCATTTGGACGACTTGATAGAATATTCGAAATCTAACTTGCCTGAAGAAATAAAGATATTTAAGTGTGAAAATATTAGTGTTACTAATCAAAGCGAAGACAGCGATTTTATTAACAAAAATAGAAATGTTAAGTTTATCAATGATAGTAACGTTATTCACGTGAGCAATGTTACTGATAAGAAAGTTGACATACATTTAATAACTCCGATGCTTACTACAAGCGTACTACAAAAATCAGCATACCCAATAGTAACAGTGACATCGCCATCTCCGACACAAGAGATACAATTTGAAGAACTATCTTTGGAAACTTCAAGATTGCTGGTTCCCTTGGAATCACATAGTATTTCGAATTTTGGTAATTATGACAACACATTCGATAAGCTGAAGCGCGATTTGAAGCAAAGAAAAGAAAAGAACAAAGCTATAGGAAATGGTCTCCGACCACTGTCGACTGAATATGCCCGGTTGGAAATGAGTAAATATTTTACGGAGAGTAAAAAAATTATTCCGAAAAGTCAACCGATAAAAAGTGAAGGAGCTGAGGAGACGTCTAATATGGAAGTGGTGAAGTTACATATTGAGCCCAAGTTGTCGAACAAAGTAAATGCAGAGGAAATGCTCAAGTACTTTAATAATAAGAGTTCTTCGAATAATAAAAAATCTAAAACTTCCAACATAATCGCTATTAAACAAAATGAACGACGAAAGTTAGAAATTGATATTGGAGAAATAAGTGATTTGAGCAAGAAAGACATTGATGCGATTGATCAACAATTTAATCAAATCGAAGAGCAGAATAAAAGTGCATATTTGAAAGCTGACGACATGGACTATTTGTCAGGATTTGAAGTACGTAATGATGAAGAGGGAATAGCGTGCAATAGTTTAGATTTAACATGTAACGATTGTGTTGAACTAAATCCTCAATCAAGCATTGACAGTGATTGTGTCGATCCAGTAATGTCAAACGATAATATTCCTAAATTACAGGACAACGCAAGAGATATTTCATATTTACATATAGATACGGATATGGATATAAATATTAACAATTTCGAGTTACATACTGCTATGGTTTCTGAAATATCAACTTTGCATACAGATGTAAAAACCAACATTTATTTTAATGTCACAAATGATGGAAAAGAACAAGAAAAAATCAATCCAGCAGATAATGTTCTGAAGAGTGACATAAGTAGTATAAATAAAGGAAAGGAAGCTAACGTAAATTTAACTAGCAATGAGATAGACGATGATGTAATTAAAGGAGACAATATAATTAAACCAGACGTACAAAGCAATATTTTAAATAATGCAGTGTATGAAGAAAAGAAAGCGATTTCAATGGATTTAGATGGAATCATACTGAATAATAATAGTGATGAAAAACAAGCTGATAAAATGAATATTCCGAGTGATGACCTAGATAAAGACAATAAATCAAACAAAAATTTATTTGGACATAATCTCAATACGCATCTTAATGCAAAGTTAACTACTTCTTTATCATTAAATAATAATACAGATAAAGTCATTAAATGTAATAGATTGCATAAAAGTGATACTAATTTAAATGAAGATACACCGCGAGTTTTTTGTAAAAGTATGAGCAATAATACTTCTAAATCATTGTCGGAATTAAAAAACGTGATATGTAAAGATGTGTCAGCTATAAAAGCAACAATTATTAAGAAGATAATACATACATCTACGGACATTAAAGATACGATTACACACAACAATTCAGTACAAAATTGTGTTGAAGAAGTTCCTAAAAGGCCCGAGCGAAAAAATTTGTCTTATAATATTAATCCCTTTCAAAAAACTCCAACAGCGATTCTTAATTCGACAATTTCTAACACCGAACTCTTTTCACCTGAAATTCCAGCGAGAAAAAAATCAGCAAAGAGAAGCTTCAAAGATCTACGTCGAAATCAGGCTGTTGAAGATATGCCAAAACTACAAAGTCAAACTATCGAGAATATTTCAAAATTACATGGTCAGAATAGCGATGTTTTTAATATTCAAAATCAAGATGGGGAAAAGCTTTCAAAAGTTAAAAGTCAAGATGATAAGAACATTGCAAAAATAACAAGTCGTGAATTCAACAATGCCCCGAAAATTCAGGATATTCCAAATAATGACACTAATTCAATGGATATTCAAAGGCCATCGAGACGAAATGTCGCAAAATTACGAAATCGAGATATCATGAATCTTTCAAATGTAAATAAGGAAATAATAAAAGATGTTAAAGACATTACAATAGCAGAAAATCGAGATGTTGCTGGTACGTCAAGATCACAAAGTCAAAACAAAAGTATATCGTCGACTCAAGAAGCTCATCATCATACAAATTTGGATTTGTTCCATAAACCTGAGGAATCTATAAAAATTATTTCTAGCAATAGTCAGTCAAAGAAAGACAAATGCATAATTTCATGAAATGCATAATAGATAATATCTGTGTTATATATACAGTTGAAATATTTTGTGATGTAACGTTTTACGAGAAATGCTTTAGCTTCAATTATATCCGTTTTAACGTTTTATTATAATTATTTAATTCTAATTTAATAACACAATTATCTATTGTTTTTTAATATTAAAAATTTATGAAAGCTTTTATATATATGTATATATATAACTCAAAGCATAGTTTTATCAAAATGTTTAATATGAATACTTGTAAGAAGTGCGAAAAATTGCAAAAAATATAACATGTAACTTGAACTTTTAGTTAAAAAGCTATTTTAAATTGGTCAACAAATCTATTCTTCAAGCATGATCCGATATTATTATATATTCTGTATATTTACTACAAATCTATCAAACGTTGGTGGGTTATATACATTTTGTTTGCACATCAAATCAATTCATATATCAATTGAGATAGGAATATAACTCTCATATTTGCGATTTTTACAAGAACATTTCTCTATAGAGATTTCTGAATCGATAAAGTATATAATTTTTCGTATTTATCAACATATACATATACACACACATACACGAATTTACAATTTTATCAAGAGACACAGTAGTGTCTCACGTCAAGTATGCATATACCTATGTACACAAATTTACAATTTTATATTTTATGATTCTATAGTTTATAATCTTAGAGATCTTTATATATCTTTAATAAATATTGTAGTTGTGCAATTTTATAAATTAGGGAAAATTGTGTGAGATGTATTAATAAAGTAAATAGAAAGAGTGTATAAGCAAAAATCTTGGCTGATGGTGATTGACTTTTCAATTTTGATGGGCCTAGTATTTAATCCACCAATTAAGGAGGGTTAAGAAAAAGGTAATCATTTTGTTGTGTATGAGTGGAATGCTATTGAATTAATTTATCATTAACAGTGACTTAAATCATTAATCGTTTGTGTTTGATTTAGTACTCATGCTAAAAGTAGCGGTTACTCACCAATGTTGACTAATTCATTCAGAGATTACCACCAGCCAGTACTTTATTAAGTGTCTCACCACGTTTTTGTTTTAGTCATAAAATTCAAATTTATACTCTATGATTCGACATATTAACCGTGATAAAATATTAATTTATAAGTGGACACCATTTACAGATATAACACATATCCAATCAGAGAACACATAATAATCGGAGTGTTAGCATCTCTCTCAGAGTGTCTTTATCTACTCTTTATTTAATCCTTACTAATTTACTAAACTCGCTTATTATTTTGACTATATATTTGTTATAATTTTTATTTATTTAGCACACTTTGTTTCGTAGGTTGTCTCGTCGGAAGAAGCGTCGACTGAGGAGAGCGTGGAAAATTCCGCGACCGAAATTTCGACCGACTCCGAATTTGAGCACGATGAAGCGACTCCGACACAGCACGAGATTCCCGAGATTACCATCAACGATTCCTACGTGCGGAAAACGAGAGGCGCTTATGTTGAGCCGAAGAAAGTACAGGTGAAGAGTAAGGTGATCTCTTCGATCAATGGCAACCTGACGCAAGACGCAAGACAGCAAGATATTAGCGAGCAGTTTTTGGGAGACCGTACTAAGAATCTTGAATCGAACAAAGAAGTAAATTGCAACGTGCCGGCTTCTGTCGACACAAATAACTGTACACCATTGTTGAATCCACGAAAGGGAGATTATCTTCTGAATCGCACTCACTCCACCGGCGGAATCGCTTCGAGACTCTCCTTAGAATTAAAAAAACGTTATTTGTTAGGCGGATCAGCGTTGGGTGGTTCCGTCATAAAATCAGGTTCGGCGTCTAATGTGGACACGAAATTGAGAAACTTTACTGATGCAATCTCTCAGCATCAAAAGTTATTAAACCCAGCACCGGAGCCTAGTCCTACCATGCAAGCATTTCTTCAAGGTATTTTATTTTTATGCTTTTATATTTTTAATGTTAATTTCTATATTATTTTATGACATATTAATACTCGGAACTTTCCAATGACATAAAACAATATTTCTGATATGTTAATTACTGAGAAAGATCCGAGAAATAAATTTTTTAAATGATATTTTATTCTTGTAAAGCATTTTTTATATATGTATTATTGTATTTTTTTTAAGGTACCAGTAAACTGCGAACCAACAATGCACCGCTTTCTCCACTGTCGCCTACAGTTTTATTTTCGCGACAGTTATCAACCGATCACTGCCGAAATTCATTAAACGATGTCGCGAAGCCGACAACCTTGATAGAAACATTTAAAGCACAGCAATTACCTGATTTAGTGAAAGAATCCAGTATTTTGAAATCGAAGACAGCACCCAACATCTGCAATGAGTCTTCAGTGAAAGACGGGAAGTTAATCGACGAACAAGTATTTCTACAGGAAACTAATAACTTGACGAAGAAGGCCTCTACTGTCTCTACTGTAGAGGATGTAAAAAGCTTGCAAAATACAGAGAAAGTTCTCTCGAACAATGCGGAGGAAGGTAACGGTTTTAGACCGCGTAGTCCTCTCCACGAGACATCCATTGTCGTGCCGCAAGTAGACTGGAGCAGGAAGAACGAAGACAAGGATGCCAGTTCGGGTGATTCTGAGATGGACAGCGATTCATTATCCTCTTCCGACTCTAACGAAGCAGTTGAGAAGCAACGTGCCGTAAATCTTTCGCCGCCCAGATTACGGATTCATAGCACCGATGGTGATCTTTTACTGGATGAGGAAACTGATCGATACACGAAGCTTTACGATCCTGATGATGGCCAGACTTTCGAGCCGGATTCTATCGAAGTCTCCTTTCTGCGGGACCGCCGATTACTCGATCCAATTGACAATACTGTTGAAATGGTGAATAATAATATGGAACGATTAGATTTGCGGGATGACAATAGAAAGAGCAACTGCAGCAGCCCTACTTCCGAAGTTTCGGCAATGTCTAACAAACAAGATGATTCCGAGGAGAACGATGTTACTACCGCAGCATTCACTGAGACAGAGTTTTCCGAATGGGCCCGCGATGGAGAGGCTTTGGTTTCCGACGACCTTCGTGACGTAGAACTCGATATTAATCCTAATTTTATCACTGTACGAAGGAATAATGTAAAGTTATCTTGTACACCCGCCAAAATTGCTAAAGAGGAGGATATGGAACTCGACTATTCCAAGATCGATCGGTTAATCGATCACGAGTACCCGGACAATAACACGTCAAAACTCTTAGTCAATGGCGAAGATATTAATTACATGGACACAGACAATGAGTCGCTGCTGGATGACAGCCTTCAAGATGCTTCCAATATCGCGATGCTGAAAAATCGAGGTTACATCGAGTTCGTAAATATCAAGACGACTCTTTCCAACATTCCTACTTCAACTAACATGTGCGATCTACCAGTCGCTGATGCGCCAATAGCGAGGCTCGATCTGGAAAACGATTCGTACGGCGAAGAAGAAGAGGAAGAAGGCTTCAAGGACGCCAATGTGATCGAAATTGATCCAGTTTCTATGGAGGATGTGATGGGCAAATTAAACGAGCCTAATGTGAGTAAATCGTCAATGAAATCGGATATTCCGGTGAAAGAACCGAATGAGGGGGAATTTAAGGAGAACGCGAAGCGGGAGCAATTGGCAGAAGCTTTTAACAAGGAATTACTTCAATCGATGGAGGAAGATAGTTTGTTACTTGTAGAGCCAGCGGAGGATACGACTACCAGCGAAGTCGTCACAGTACTTGCGAGTCCGATTAATCCTCAGGTGCCTATAATTCCTGTAGAAACGACGGAGAAGCGCGAGGAGCCAGCCAAAGCGGACTCGAGCAATCCGGACTATCTGGAATACGTAAAGAGATTGCAATCTAGGATCGCAGAGTTTAGCAACGCCAAGGATTCTATTGACGTAAGAAAGTCAAGGCGAAAAAACTCAAAAAGCTTGGCGCAGATTCGTACCGCAGAAATGATCGCTGAAGAGATCAAGTGCCAGGAAACGATGAACGTAACGGTAGACAGTAATGGTGTCAATTCACCGGCAACCTCGAGAAAACTTGAAGAGATTACAAGAGAACGGTCGAAGCAAAAGAACCTTATTCAGGATCTTCTAATGGATAAACTCGAGGCTCACAAACAGAAGTCAGCCGAGAAAAAGGCCCGAAGAGCTGCCAGAGCCTCATCTTTTACCACAGCGTTGTCACCGATAAAACCGTCATTATCAAATTCTTCTTCCGTTGGTAATAAGTTTGTGCCTACTTCTATAATATCACCAGTGAGCAGTCCGAGTCGCACAACCTTCGGGGAGGCGAACAAGTCGTTGAATCTTTCCATGTTTTCGTGCCCTCGTGAGCAAACCGATCGAGAAGAAGCCAAAGAAAAAATCCCAAAGAAGGCAGACGAAGAGTCGATTACCGCTAGTCTAGAGAATTCTTTTAAAACGCCACTTGCACCACCAAGATTGAAGAGCGAGGAAGCTAGAAGAACCGCCGAAAAGGCTAGACAAGATGCACGAGAACGGGCTAGAATGAAGAGCGACGAAGACTTAGGCTTAAGTCCTGAAGACAGAATCAAGGAATTGAGAATGAAGGTGACTCGGAGACAACTCTCGATGGACGATACGAAAAAGGACGATACGCCGAAGACTGAAAGAGTTAAATCGTACAACTTTAGCACGATAGATAATTCGGAGCCAAAATTACAAATCAGCCAAAGCACCGATAATATGAAGAACATCGCAAAGAAGATCAATTTCCAGAAGCTGCCAGCGGCTGGCGCGAAATCGATGGATGAGTCGCTGAATACCGCAGGTCTGTCCCTTTCGGATAACAATAGTATGGCAACCAAACGGGATAAGAAGAAACAAAAAGACTCGGATAGACGAAAGAGTATTATACAGGCGGTGTCAGACTTCTTCTTCAAGAAAGAAACAAGTCCATCGCCAAATCAGAAGGACAAGTTATCAATGTTCCGACTGACTTCAAAATCAAAAGGAAAAGTAAGTATTATTGTCACAGTTGTTGTTGTCGTTGTTATTATTATATTGTTTATATTGTTATCATTAACATACGAAGTATTCAGAAAGAAAATTGTGTATTGTTTTAAATTGCACATCGTTTCTATGTTAAATGCAGATTGATAAAACTGTTTCATCGAAATGCGACACAAGACCTAAAAGTGTATGCGAGGATATGCTCGTAGGAAATTTTCTAAGGGAAAATCCCCCGCCTGTACCGCCGCCACCGCTTAACTATTCTGCGTATACCGCTCAAGTGTCAGGTATGACTCGTACAAATGTATCCTTATTGCTGATTTTACGAACATCTTATTACATTATTTAAATTACAAAGTATACATCTCTGTATCATATGCGCACATTATACTTAGAACGTAATAACTAATGATATTGTAATATATATAACACATGATTTATTTGATTTTATTATACTTTATTTATACGTAAAATAAAATTTTTCTTATTTTTCGAGTGAGTGATACGTTTTATACGCTATTTAAAAATCTAATAGTTACGAATATAAAGTAATATTGTATTTTGATAATTTTATATTTTTATGTTTCAGATGACAGTTTATCAGATGACGATACCAAAACAGCTGCTTTATCAGGATCGTGTATGCAGAAAGTTACGGCAACTGAAGAATCGTGCAATAGTGTTTCGCGTAAATTGAAGACTGCTAAAAAAGTAGCCAGACAAGCACAGTTAAAAAGGTGAGACATAATACACTTACATTATATTTGAATAGAGAGAACGACGTGTTAGCAAGTAGGCAAATTTTTAGAAAAAAATATTAGAAAAAAATGTACAAAAGTGAGTAATATATATATATATATTTATATATATATATATATATATATTTATAGAAACACAGCTTTAATTTGAATAACTGCTAAATTGAATATATTTTAAAGATTGCGGATGGCTCAAGAAATACAAAGAAAATTAGAGGAAACTGAAGTAAAACAAAAGGAATTGGAAAGCCGGGGCGTAAGTGTCGAGAAAGCGCTACGTGGTGAAGGAGGTAATAAAATATTCTTTAAGTTTTTAATATTTAATCTTCGTTATTACAGCTTGAATTATAATATTCTGCTTATATCCGATTATTATAATTTTTAATCTCTACACACATTCTATTATATATATTTATATAGATATTCAATCTTCAATTGTCTTTAATTAAAAAACCAAGTGAAGAATAACTGACATATGTCAATTGTTGATAAATGAATACTTTACATATGTTTTCCCGATGAGTGGAAAAAATTTAATCTGAGATATGAAATAATTTTATTTAGATTCCTCCAATCGTGAAGAAGCTGATTTGCTCAGAGAATGGTTTGACCTTATGAAGGAACGTACGGAACTGCGTAGATACGAAAAGGAACTTCTAGTGCGTGCGCAAGAGGTTCAGTTGGAAGATCGTCATGAACGATTGCAACAAGAATTGCGCGAACGCTTGGCTGACGATGGTATTTTTAATTTTCTAACTTAATTTATAATATTTTACGATAATTAGAATTTATATCGAACATTAAAATGATAAAACTGCCAATATAATATTAGCAAAGGGAAATTTTTTGAGTAATTTTTAGATTACAGTGTATGCGTACGCCACTGTTTTGTAAATTGTAATATAATTTTACAGACGATAAGAAGACCAGTGATGATGTTAAAAAAGAAGGGGAAATTTTGACGGAAATGTTGGAGATAGTAGCAAAAAGGGATTCCTTAATCGTCCTATTGGAGGAAGAACGACAAAGGTGGTGTAAATCATCGCGTTTGACACCTATTAGTTCCGCATATACAAATGCACGTTATATCCGTATTTTTAATATTTCTTCTAAAAAATCGGAGCATCTATCTTACATTTTCAAATTGCTAATTATTTCATTCGTTTATATTTTCTCAGTACATATAGTAGAAATATTTATTAATTGTAATCAGGAATTATTAGCATCTTTTAATTTTTAAAATTTTTACAAACGTTTCACGATAAATATGTTATATAATGTACATATGCTTTCTTCTACTAAACTCTGTACGGCAAATAGATAACTAAATTTATATCCTCATAAACCTGAATAAGTTATTATTTTAAATAAATGCTTTCTCAGTATTCGTGTGTGTCGTAAAGTGACACGGCAATTCGGTAGGTACGGTATTTTGATCCTTGTGAGAAAAAAATGTCCCGTTTTGTGCCTGTTGGAATTGTATTCATCGTTTGTTATTCGCGATTTCTTATTTACTTTTGCTCCAAATTACACCCATTTTTATCGTAGCTTAATTGCAAATCTTGAAATGTGTTTTTATGTCTTTTTTTTCATCTCGTTATGCTTACCGATGTGATAAAAAAAAGAGGTCGCGAACTTGACATTCCGGACAGTATGTGTAAAATCAAATGTTTTTGTCATTGAGCTTTACCCTCGATATAAAATTTTCATATAGTTGAACACACATATCGACTTTTGCGTGCCTAAATTCTCTTCGTATCGAGCAAACGCATTACTAATTAAAATAACGTGCAAAATGTCTTTGAAACGATTAAAAAATATTCACTTACTTCAAATACTTGGATATCTGTAAAACGCACAATTATTTAATAGCACAATTTTATTCGCGGGTGTACTTTTTTATACGTATAAATGTATAATATAATTTTAATACAGAGACGTAACTGTTTAATTTAGTTTTTAATGAAATATAATTTATCTTTTTTCTCGCGGATGTCAAAGGCGAAAACTGCATATATTAGAGTTGCTATTATCTGTTACCATAATTTATATTTTTTTAGATAGTCACGACGATAGTCATTTTGAACAAGAAAATAAAGATTTAATCTTATTATTTGTGTGTTAAAAGAAGAAAAATGAGTTAACAATAGAACGTGTACATTCTTCAAATCTAAATGTAATCCTTTGACAGAAGCTAGATCGAACGTCGATATTTCGGAAACCGATAACGATGATTTGCAGCAAATAAGTTTACGCGAGTACATTATATACCATTCCAGCAAGCACAACATAGTATTTATATTTAATTAATACAAATATGTCTATTTCTTTTTTAGATATCAGAACGAAGATCGCGACCTCGAAGCTCAAATGCTGGCTAAAGGCCTGAGATTAACGCCAATTAAGAAATGTGGTCCTAAATATTCAGTCTAAGGGAGATACGCTTCTGTACATACATTCTCCGCTACAGTTTTTTATCGCGTGATAACACCAGAAGAAAGATATATATATATATATAAATATATAAGATTTGTAAATAGTTTAGGTGGCGCAAAGGAATTTGAAGAAGATAGAAGGGAGACTCGTGTATGCCTAGAATATTTCTGCCCATTTTCAATATATTCAATATTTAATAAACATATCTTTTTTAGAAATATTTTTTTAGATAATTAAAATCCTTACGTTTTTATACATAAAAATAAAGTACGTAAAATCTGCTTCATCGACACAATACATATAATTTAATTGCATAAATGAGACATACGCTGCATCGCCATTACGACGCGCAACATAAAATAATATTTTATTGCAAAATGTCAGGAATAAGGTGCGATACTGAACGTAAATAAATACTTGGATTTGTAAATTTCCTTGCAACGTGAAATAAAATTGAATTGGTTTATTCTTATTTTTAAAGATGAACCAAACGCGCCGTTTTATAGTTTTGGGAACGTGTATGACATTTATACGTATTACGCGCGAAATCCAGTGTATATATAACTTTAGCGATATATGGTAGGGCGATCAAATTAACCAAAGGATGCTCTTTAATTAATCGTTCGTATTTATGAAATTCGAAAGCGGGAGAGCTCTCATAATATATTTCGTTAGGTGAAGAGTACAGAGAAAAGCATTTGTTTATATTTTATACAGTACCTATGTAAATTATGTATACGACACAAATTGATGTAAAATTTTGCTACTACATTATTTTCGCCTATTTCATTATTTAGCGACACATACATATTACACGTCGGCAATAAAAAGGAAAGGAAGCTCGAACGCAAAACAATTTATGCGAAATTCGTGAACAGCGTAAAGGAAAAATGGAATACGCGCAACTCTCCTTATAATTCGAATCTTGGATCTTGTCGCGCTTTATATGCTGCAAGCATTTTTATTTTACATTTTAAATGTTCCCGCGCTTTGCTCCGACCGCTCCGATTGATCGAGGCGAGGGCGCGAGCGCGAGGGGGCTTCTGGGGGCGTTCACCATCAGCCGGCACCCTTACCGCCCTCTGGACTGGAGTAAACGGTGGCAACGGCGGCACTGACGCGCGCGCGCGCGGGCGCTCGCACTGCTCGCAGCGCCGGCCGCCGATGGCCGATGTCGCTGTCGCTGTCGCTAATCGCGTTCAGTCGATGCGCGCAGCTTGCGTCGTACGGTACTCCTTTTTCGAGTTTCGCTCGCCTCCCTCCGCGTCGTCCGCGTAGAGAAGAACCCGGAGAGGAGGAGACCGATTCCTCACCTCAGAGTTGCGCGCCGTGCGCGAAGCGAACGCGAACGCGACATCGCGTTTTGTTCTGCGTCAACGGGACCGAGTGGCCGAGTGGCTCGTACATCGAAGGGTAAATTGGTAAATAAGTATCGCGAGAGTGCCGTGAAAAGTGAATCCGCGAGAAATGAGTACTCCAGTGAAGAAGGTGCCCATTCATCTGCAGGTGAGTGCGTTTTAGCACCTGTAACCGTAAGCTTCCGGCCGCCTCTCGTTTGGCGGCGGCGCCGGCGGAGAAAAAAGCGTCGTTATTTTTATCTGCGCGCGACGGCGAACGGGCGAGATGGCGATGGACCGACGGTGGAGGAGCGAGGAGCGTGGTGACGCGATAAATTGCGATAAACTAGCGCTCGATAAGGTCATTGGATTACAATTCCACCCCTGCCCTGTTTCGAAATCGGAAAATCTCGTCGACCGGGCCGGGGCCAGGCTTCAACGAGATATTCGCTCTCCCGTTTTTCGCAATCGTGTGAAAACTGTTGAGCGGCATGGAGGTCAACGTGGAATTTTTGAGAAAATATTTTCACCCCTTGTTTTAAATATATACGTATTTCTCGTAGATTTTCATCGTCGATAATCATCTTGAAGAGGAAAGTTTGTCCATGCTAAATATATGTATATGTATAATATAATACTAAAACTAAATGTTACCGACAATGAGAATCGTATCATCGATTTGCCAAAGGGTCAGCCGCGCCGGCCGTGCCGCGCCGCACCAATGTCGTTAGCTCTAGCCGACTTCATTTTTATCTCACTTTCTCAAACGAATTAAGGTCACTTTTCAACTTTGCTCATTAGAGCACTTCCGCGTCTCAAGCGCTCCGTAATCTATAATTCTCGCTTACGCTTGAAAATTCGATTTATTTGAAATAGGATGCGTAGCAATTAACAATTACTTATTTGCAGCTCGCTCTGACAAATAGCACATAAAGATAAAGAGTTGGGACGATTGCTGGTTGATAGTCGAAGTTGACATTCTCGGTATAAAACTATCACTGTGGGCGCTCGAAGCTATAAACGATAAGTGATATCGTGTATTTTTTAATCGATATATCGGCTTACATAACTTTGACGGTACATAAGAAGACGATTCGATCGGCGTGGGGGGAATGTGAGGATTGCGGATCGTGCTGCACGTTGCTCCCGATTGCACGCGACAACTCTTGCGAATCTTGCGATTAAACTTTAAAGATACCGTTTATCTTATTGAGGTTATCGTTCGCATACGACATAACGTATGTACACGCGCATTTAATCGGACTACTAACGCGGCCGCTGTAATAAGAGATTACCTCGTCTATTTTTCGAATTTCACGTACGTACGTGTACGCGTGTCTCGTCTCGTTAGTCTGTATCTCACCAGCGCGATTCGTTTATGACCCTGCATCTTGCTCTTGCATCGGCATCGTGTCAAACGTATTTTTAATTAATTTTTAATCAATGAAAAGATGTTTGTAACGTTCGGCGTAAATACGATAATAATATATATTTTTATTTTTTACGACTTCTGATATAGATAGAGTTATTTGCATTATTAAATTAAATGAAATTAAATATTAATCGAAAACTTTATTGGTTTTTCGATATTTATTAAATGCTCGAATAAACAGTTGTCGATCAATGTATTTGGAAAAATACATTTGTCGATGCAAGCCTCATATACCTCATATACGTATCGTGCGAGGCGTGAAATTGTCGATCGCTCCCCGTTGAGAATATGAGAGCGTTGCGAGACTGCGAAGAGAGTCGCGACTAATTTATATTATCGATTTTATGACGACTCGATGTATTTTATTACCGCACTTATCATTTACCTATATATAATTGTACAAGTCGAAGGTTGAAGAGTCGAAAGTCGAAAGTCAAAAATATAAAAAATGTCCACAGTGTAAAATTACGAAATTATTAAAAAGCCGCGACGTCTACATTTTATTTTATATCGATATATTTAGATCAATGATGCACAAATGATGGGTTGAATTTTTAGCGACCGCAATGTTGCCTATATAGAGTTACTTGACGTTTGCAAAGGATATTTATTATACCGTGATCATAAGAAACGGTTATAAGAAACGCTCTCGTTATAACGAAAGATGAAGATGAAGAATCGTGATTCCGCAATTTTGGGTAGAAACAACTATCGCGAGGCATCGCGCACCGCCAACTGCCGCATTGGCACTGCCGCGATTTAGAAAATAGGGCGACATTTGCGAGGCAGAAACTGTGTAATGTGCCAACGTCAATAGGAACATTAGGAGCGATAAAAAGAAGCCTCGTGTCATTAAATAACGCCTATATCGACAATCTATTGTTGTTAGGTCCAAGTCTGTAGTCTGTATTATACAAATTGTAATTGTTGTGCGGCATTGGGATATAAAGCGTGACGGCGCGTACCTGACGATGAGAAAGAAACGTGACTGTTGTAACGGACTCCGATACACGTATATGTAGAAATTTTAGCATCTCGTCTTTAATCGGTACTTGCTAGTTAACGCCAATTAAAAGCAGAAAGCTCTCGTCCTCTTTCTCACCGATTCTGCAAACGGAACAATCGCCGCGCGCCGTACCGTTAGGGTTAGATTCAAGCGTGTCGTCTTTCAAGCGCCGACTGTATTTCACTTAACGATCGCAACGTTGTTTATTAGAATTAGATGAAATAATAACGCGGTTTTTTTCGTTTTAAGACTTTCCACGTTTCTTCTATAATTATATATATATATATATATATATATATATATATAAGTATATTGTAAAAAATCTCGAAAATCCATCGTATCTTTTTCTTCCGCAATTACCTGCGGATTCTATCGAGAGAGGATAGAAAGCGCGTGATATGCGTCGATACGCACCTTCCTCGACTATACGCGTACCGACGTATACAATGGAGAGATGATTTCGATGGGAAAACTTGAGCGGAAAAGTAATTTCGGTAAATTTAACGTCGACAACGTGTTGTCAGGTATAAAAACATTTATATTTATATTTATATTAAATATTACATAGCTAGAGGATAGAAAAAAAGATTTGATTGAAAGAAATAATGTGTTGGGAATATCGTGCTGGGGAAAAGTGAACGTCGCGAAAGCTCAAGCTCGCTTGTTTCGTGTGCCAAAGATTTGTAATGTAATATAATATAACGTAAGATAACGGAAAACGTAACAGGAAAAATCATACGGTACTGGGACGTGAAGGCCGACCGGCGCGGCGGCGCGGCGCTCCGCGGCTGCGACTGCCCGCGTCGGCGGTCGACCTGCGGCCTGCGAATCAATAGTTCGTCGACTCGACTCGTCGACCCAATGTCCAACAACTGGCCGATATCCTCTTTAGCATACGTTTTGCGACATCGGCTTTCAGACTCCGGAGAGAGCCGATGTTATTCGAGCGCTGATCCACGAATACGTTTTTCGGATAACGACGATTTTCTCTCGCGAGAGAATAAAATAAAACGTATTATCTCCGGCGCGCGCGACGCTCCCACGCTCTTTTCGACGGAGAGAAACGCGAGAATCCCTGACGAGATCAAAATCCGCGCCGTCCTTCTTCGATCGTTCGACAACCTTTTTTAAGTATCTGTACAATTTCACGAGTGGAACGAGAGTACGCGGGGGATTAAACAAAGGCGCGGTTCGACGCGCGACGACTGACGACGCGTGAGGCGTGCGAGACGATGCGATCGCGCCTCGCGAAAGATGTACGCGTACGTGGAAGACGTGTGATTAATGGAAACTGACCTGGTTTTATTTGCGTCCTCGCGCGTTGTGTTACGTTTATAATTGTGTACACCGTACGCGTTTATAATTCATTTCAACGGAGAGAATACGTTATTTTTATCGTCGCTGATCAACCAATAATTGGTGACGTATCCTTGCCGTTTCAATTATTAAATCTAGACTACTATTCTATCGTAAAATAGCTCTTACTATAATCTTTTTACCGAGCGTTGTGTAAGAAGCCAACGGCTTAGCGGTTTGCCAAGTTCTCCGCTGTGATCGTCGGACAAAGCAAACCGAAAGATTTTTATTCGACCGTTCAATTAATTAGAGTAACAATGATTAACTTTGTAAACCATCTACTATTTCGTCGCTGTGTGTTTATAAGAATTTATGATAAACTTATAAACTACTGTGCTCTATTTAGTCTATAAGTAACTTGAATTTCACGTTTGAACGCGCGAGGTAACGTTCGAAACTCATCAACAACATATATACGTCTTATTGTGTTTGCGATCCAAGTCGATCTTGATCGAACGTAAAGTTGTATATACCGTATCCTCGGATATCTATTATATTATCAAATTGTGTTCCAACTCTTTTCCCGAACAGGAATTCCAACACTTTCCGACGCTTACCCAAGAGCTCAAAATTCCATCAATTATTACGATTTATTACAATGTCGTTATTCTAAAAATATGGTGCTGGCTGTGCGGAGACGGTCGATTGACGTGTGACGATAGATTATCGTCGTGTCAACGATCGACTAGATCACTGGATTAAGAGATCGACATTTGTAGCTCTCGAAGCATGTCGCGCTACTATTATTCTCGACAATTTTTGTTAGCTACTTATCTCGCGCTGCTTCCTCTTCTATTCGCGCGTCCATTTATTTTTGGAGTTTTATTTCGAGTTGTCGTTGGTCAAAGCGTCAAAGCGATCTCGCGCGCAAAATTCCCTCTTACCGGACAATGTACGTCATCGGCCATCGCGTTGTCCCGATGATCCGCGGTATCGTGTTAAATTTGACTGGACCGCTAACGATAAGTCGGTCAAATCGAAACACGCGTTGCCAGCACCAATTCCGATTGTGAATTGTGAAACGTAAACGCGATAGAATCGGATAGAGGAAGCCAGGTGTGACTCGTGTTGGCCGTTTCCGGTGCACCGGGTATTTACGAATGTAGAGTAGAGTGGACCGACCGGCGCGGCGCGCGGTGGATCGTTCGCGACCCCGTTCGCATCAAGTATATAAAGCTATGTGATAATAAAGACCATAGAAGTTACGCAAGATCGATATACTAACAATAGCATTGCAGTATTCTTAACGCGTGTCAATTAAGAAAGAATCAATGCGTGCGTAGAATGCCCCGCATGCGTGCAAATAAAGTTATTAATTTTTCATTAATAGGATGTGGGAAACCTTGGACGATATTTTGCGTAGGATTCAGACAATTCAATGCCATCAGTCTTGTACGCGGTGCATCTTCTCGCGCGAATAATGTAAAACAGGGTAAAACGCGATTGAATGCGATCGCGCGGGTATATGGTCCAAGGACGCCTTCGTCGCGACGACGATGTCGTTTCAAAGAGATCTCTCGTAAATTTTGTGCGCGGTGCGCGTGCGTGTGCGTGAAGCTGGCGTATCGTTTCGTTGAAAATCGTTAATTATTGAAAGTTCTTTATTTTCAATAGTTCTATAGTTTCCGATAGAGTAAACAAATAATTCTGGCCGTTAAAGCCGAAAAACGCGTCGGTACAAACTGAGACGCTGTACTCGCACGCAGCGTCTCGCTTCGCTTTGTCCTGCGAAACTTTCCGGTACGGTATTTGTCAGATTTTAAAAGATCTGTAGTTCTTCTATCTGGCTATAAAGCCAGAACTCTAAATAATTAATGATTTTCTACGAAATAATGCGCCAGTTTCGCACACACTTTTATACGCAGTCATGAATTTACGTCCACGTACGGCATCTCTCATTAAGAACGAGACGCAATTACTTAATAGGCGCCGAGCGTATGATAAATAATTTACAAGAAGCAGTTTGCGTGTCTTGCGTAACTGTAATATTGAGTCTTTCAGGCGCAGATTAATTTGCATATGTACCTATATATATTTGTCAAACACTGCATGACTACCGTGTGCATTTGGAAGAAATAAAAAACGATTGCAAACGAGTCTAGTTTTCATGAGAAGTGAAACTTCTTAAATGTACAATATTATTATTTTTATCCTATTTCATAATTTTTCGTGAAATTTCAGTATTATTTTACTTTGTTATAGGAATATACATTTCTAAACCACATTTGCCATATTCAGTGATAATGATATAGTGTGATGCGAATCGTCTTTTAAAGATAGAAAAAACGTTAACCATGTGTCTTTGGTTAAAAAATTTTCAACTATTTAATAATCTTTTTGAATACGAGACATTAAATCCATCAGGTGATTGCGCGATGCTTAAAGTTATTTGGCTGTGTGTGTCGTCCGCTAATATTTAAATACCGAGTCAACCTGGATTCCGATACCCTGCGAGAGTTTCGTTATAGTCGCTTGGGATTACCGGTTCAGACGCAGAGGGTATCTTTTGTTTCTTACAAAGATGAAAGGTAAAAGATACTTCGGCACAATTTTTTTTTTCTTTTTACCCCAGACGCCAGAGCTTTTTTGCGTGATTTTTCGCTGAATTGATCTAAATTCTAACTGATCATCCTGCGTGTACTTATATCTGAAGAGTCAACGCGTCACAACATTACCTTCAATTAAATTAAAATAAAATTAAATTAAATTAAACGAGCGGTATATATAAATTAGAGGCGCGAGTTGCAGCGAATTTTTGCAATTTGCACCGCTCTCGCTTCTCAGCTTCTTCCTTGTTGACAAAGGAAGCGACAGGCCGCATAAATATTGCAACCGAGCAGTAACGGAGATTCGTTGGGCGACCGACCGATCTGTCTCATTTGTATCTACGTTCCTCGCGCCTAGCCGGCTTAGCACCGAAAATCTAAAAGCGGAATCCAATTCTCACAGTTCACGAGAGACCTTGAGAGATGAAAAGAGAAAGAGAGTGGCACGTTCTGACACGCCAAATTGCCGCTCGCGATCTAATCGCGAAGAGATATTCGCGATAAGGAATTTTCGCTTACAACCGCGTCGATTCGCGCCGGCGAATTCGAGACGTATATAGACGTATAAAGACAGGAAGTGTCGGGGACTATTGATTTTAACCAGGGCCCCTGCCCTGGTCTGGCTTAACGCAACTCGTATTTTGTCTCGTCGTATTAGCCTCGCTTTTACACAGCGAATTGCTTTGTATATAGTAAACGATAACTTGTATATTGTATACGAAATATTTTTATGAGAAAAATATGTACTGTGTGTTAAGTTGAAAAATTAATTGTATCTAATTAGAGTTATATTCTCTAATATTTTATCATACATTTCATGTCTTTACTTTTTTTACATGAGGATACAAAGGTTTATTCTAACTGAGTTCAGAACTAGTTTTTTTGCGCTATTAATTTAATACAATTTATTAATTTTTTAAAATTATGTGATATGATATTTTTACCGGATTACATTAGATGGAAAAGATGTAAAAAATGGCGAGATGTTTATTTTTTGGATCGAAATCTGCAATAGTGATACATGAATAATTTTATCTACTATATAATTAACAATTCGCGAGAGAGAGAGAGAGAGAGAGAGAGAGAGATAAAAAATGGAAAAATAAATTTGTTTATCGCGTAATTTATCGACTTGCGAGTGTCGAAAGAATTAAATCTTAGATACTGATACTTCGCTTTAAGAGTTAATGGGATTTTGTTGCTCTCGAGGCACTCCTGCAAAGATTTCACTTAAAAAAATTACACGGTGCCGTATACGTGACGTATCTTAAGAGCATGCTCGTCGAAAATACTCACGCGCCGATTTCTAACACATGAAACGCATATGTTCTCGGCCGTTGCTAATGCTACACTTCCAAAAGATGACAAGGTCTCCGCCCACGTAAAAATACGTCTGCCGATGATCTCTCGACACGTAAAATTCCAAGGGCGAGCCTCCGCGTTTCTACATTTCTCACGAAGCTTCTCCTACACGTACCCTACGCCTACCGCTATACACTTCTGTTCTATATTTAATTTTATACATATTTACTGTTGCATCGATTTTATTGAACGTCTGCAATCGATATACCGAATGTCCTAGATCTTAGATCCATTAAAAAGTATATTAGTCTGTTTGTATATCGAATTATCTTTAGACGCAAAGCAATACGGAATCGATCTCTCTTAATCGGTGACGTGGAAGCGTCAGTGCACTGACGCGGAAGCGCAGCTAAAGTTCACCCAATAAGATCGGAAGGCTCTCGTGAAGCTCGCCCGAAAGAACTCGTTGCCAATATGACTATACATATAGTTATGACTAGTCCCATGGGGCGCGAAGAGGTCTAGAGTCTAGACTAGCTGGCGTGGGTGGCAACAGCCAGGAATTGTTTTTTTCCCCTGACGCCCTGTCGTCTTCATTCCCATCGTCCAATCGTCCCTTCTCCGGGAGCTAGGCGCTAGGTCTTTATATTCTCTTCGCGCACGCACGAGGGCGAAAAGCACGAAAGCCCTTTAAAAAGACGCTCTCGTTCATGCACCCACCCTGCCATGCACATCATGCAACCTGCGGACCCTGCGGTGTATCAGTGCATATACGCAATGTCGGCTCTCTTTTTTTTCGTAATTTGTTCCTCCAAGAAGATAAGGATCGTACACGGAGTACGATATTACGTCAATAATAAAACAAAGGATGCAACTGGAAGTTGCGTCATATTCTTTTTTATTTTATACGCGTTGGTCATGGAGATCGTTGACATTAAATGGTAATTAAATCTCGAGTTTCAGTTTTTGTATTATACAAATTAAAAAAAAGAAAATATATATATATATTGTATATATATAATTTATATGTAAGAAATGGAATACAAAAAGTATGATTTATCAATTTAATTTATCACTTAATATACTCATGTTCTGTATTTTATAGATGGCGTTTGCAAGCATTACGTTAATTAAAATTTTCGTTTGTCAATTCAGTTGCATTTCGCTGCAAAAGTAAAGAGAAATTTTCTTTAAAAAGCACGAGATAACTGTTTGCTTATCGGATCATGCACATCGCGATCATGTACATGCTCTAAATCCGTATCGCGTACATTAGCGGAAGTGCGTGAACCTTCGTTCTCTTATACATTGCTGATTGATAATACCGTAGTGGCGTAGTAGCTGTATACTACATAGCGATGCGCGTGTATATTAATTGCGTATGCCGGATGTTGGAGTCCATCAGTCCATGTCCATGCACGCGTTGCGTACTAGTCGCCAAGTTGCGTTATGCGTTATAGTCGCGTTATATCAAGGACGGTATTCGGGCGAGTCATGGACGCGAGTGGTGGACGAGGCTGAATCCGTTACGTTAAATCGTTAATCGTTCCTCGATTGTTAAGCTCGTATTTTTAAAACTGTAAAATAAACTATATTCTTGTTAAACTAACGCAAATATTATTCTTTTCTAGAGCTCGCAGAATAGATTGCTAATTAAAAATGGCAAGGTCGTGAATGAGGATGGAGTAATCGACAGCGATGTCTATATCGAGGATGGCATCATCAGGTATGCAAATGCGAGATGCATTTTTATCGCACGACGCACAATATTGATTTATACGGGTACATATTCTGCGTTTATATAACGTGTCGTTTGCGCGAAAAACACTTTTCGGCTTGTTAGAGGAAATTGTGAGGCGCGGATCCGCGCGTTTGTTTGTTAAAGGTAACGAGGCATTTTACTTGGCGATATGACGGTATGAGTATCGTAGTATATTTACAGTTTACGTGTCTAATCGCCACAAACGAAACGCGATTCGTCATCGCGGTAACTCTATCATGTAGAACTGAACGAGGTGGCTACAGAGAGAGCGAACACACACACGTTTACGTTCGCTGTAATTTATCAAACAAGCGCGACTGATCGTAACTGTTAGGTAATCGGTGGACCCGGTAGATCCAGTAGACTCCGTCCAAGTATCAATGTCATATGATTGTGCGGAACGAAAAGATTGGTTGACAAATATTGTCATTTTTGTTTGCAGGCAAATGGGACGCAATCTCATTATTCCGGGTGGCACAAGAACCATCGATGCTCGTGGAAAATACGTAATGCCCGGTGGCATAGATCCGCACACCCATTTCGAGTTCGAATTTATGGGTACCAAGTCGGTAGATGACTTTTATCAGGGCACGAAAGCCGCTGTCGCTGGCGGTACCACGATGATCATCGATTTCGTGGTACCGCGAAAAGACGAGAGCCTCGTGGAGGCTTACGAGAGATACAGGCAGTCGGCGGATCAAAAAGTATGCTGCGATTATGCGCTGCACGTCGCCGTCACATCTTGGAGTCCAAAAGTAAATTTATTACGATATCACAGTTTTTTTTTTTTTTCTATATTTTTTCTTTTTTCCCTACATATAATAAATATATTGCAATCCGATTAAGTTTAGAATACAAATATCTACTTCTAATCTGTTCTAATCAGTTTTCCTAACTACTTATTAAGCCGACTTATAGCTTTCTAATTATTTTGAGATAAGTTGTATCTGATCAACGTATAGCCTACTTTTACGACACGATGCGTCAATCAAGCACTCACTCTTGTAAATGCAATATAATGCTTACGTCAGGTCATCGTTCCATGTGCGCTCTCTATTCTGTCTTTTTTACCCGGAACGAGATAATTGCGGCATTTAACACGAAATCTTCCTAAGAAAGAAAATTCATTTAGGTTTGACCTCTTTCTTTCCCCTATTGATCATATGCAAAATTGAAACTGCACAATTTATTTATACGTTAGACTTACGCGCGTTAATTATGTTAACTAGGCGCGCAATGACAATTGGCGTAACGACAATTTACGTAATTCCGGTGCAATGTAAATTACAGTGCCCACGGAATACATAACATTAATCCAATTCTACCTTTTGTAGTTTCCGCTCATTAAGATGGTCGTAATTCAGTTTATTAGAAGTTTTAAACGAATTTATTAGATGTTGACACTTGATATTAATAATTCAATTCAATTACATCAATAGTCTTGATCAATTAATATTTATATAATTCGGTTTCTCTCTCTCTCTTTCTCGTCCAGATTATACCCTTATCCATACTATATGGAGACGCAGATAGAGAATTTAATTAGAGTTAAACTCAATTCTATCGCTAGCTTGTTAGTCTTAGCGTGGTTTGAATCTCTTACGTTCACAGCTTCGATTACCGACATTCGAAGGATCAGTGCGATTCCAAACGTAGGAAAACCAACAAACTTGTTTCGTAAATTGGCGACTGTTGTGCAGATCTCGTAACCGGCTTATAACTACGATTGCCGATCACGCGACTGGAATACCGAGCGACGGCGGATGAGAAAACCATTCGCACGTGCTGCCTGAGGGCACGATGGAAGAGAGTGATTTGCCGTCGAGCCTCCTTATTTGCTGCCGTCAGTCGTACAATCGAAAGGAAGCCGCGTTCGCAATTCATTATTCATCGGTATTCATTGCCTCGTCTGTTTGCAGGTCAAAGAGGACATGGCAACGTTGGCGAAGGACCACGGCGTCGGTAGCTTCAAAATGTTTATGGCGTACCGAGATATGTTCATGCTCAGAGATCCAGAACTGATCGAGACTTTCAAGGCGTGTAAAGAAATCGGCGCCGTTGCTATGGTGCATGCGGAGAACGGTGATCTTATCGCTGAGGTATACATATAAAATTATGATAACGCTAATGATAATGCACATATTTATCTGAGATCAATTCCGCGTTTCATACATTTTGCTACTTTTCACTATTAATCTTCGCTGATGTCCTTCGGAGATCGTGAGATTTCATTTCAACATTTTCAGACTCCATAGTCCTTTTAAAAAAAGTTGTCTTTTAATTCTTTATTTATAATTTAGTAAGTTATTTGTAATTTAAAAAGAACACATATGCGCGCGCGCGCATTCAATATACACATTTAAATAAAATAAATAATAAATTTATATTTCACAAACTAGAAAATATACAAATATTTTTATATGTAACTTTCAAACTTTTGCTCTTCAAATATTATAATCGACGACTAATCTAAAGTAACATAAAAAGAAAGCTAAATAAAACCGCTATGTGACTTGAAAGTTACGTTGGATAACGGAGGCTCAAGATGTTGTTTGAATGTTGTTTGAAACAGGATTTTAATGCAAAATACAATTTACGAGCTCTCTCTCCTATCGTCGTAAACTTGTTTTAGAATGCGAAGAAATTACTGGCCGCAGGAGTAACCGGCCCGGAAGGCCACGAGATGTCACGCCCCGAAGAGGTCGAAGCGGAGGCTGTGAACAGAGCGTGCGTTATCGCGAATCAGGTAAGCGGAACGCTTCGCAATAATGTCGTTGCTAAAACGTTGATATTTCTTAATCGGTCTCGTATATTCGTGTTTCGTTATCTGTTTTGATATATACTTTATTTCATCCGAGCACGTAAAACTTTTTTACATTTCACCATTTTTTAAGTCCTATTACGGATGTACTTGGCACGCTACCCGTAGTGGTATTTAGTTCACGAACGATCATAAATTTCAGTAGATTAGAAACCAGGACGCTGCTTTTCGTGGCATGTGCCCAATGTCCGAAATTCTCAAATCGTGCCGACATCAAGAAATATCTGTGTCACGCGGTAAAATGCGATAATAGCCTAAGAATATCTAAAAATGCCTACATTCTATACATTGTATTTTTCCTTTCTAAATCCTCGCCTTATTATCTTTCTTATATCTTTTTAAATTTCATTTTTTCCTTTTTTAATTTTATATTCTTAAATTTCCTCTTTATATACACAATCAAAAAAGATAATATTTCTCCATTTTTTACTCTCTTTCTTTCTCCGGCAACTAAAAACGTATTTAGGCACTATCGCATCTATCGCCCCGTACTAGTATCAAAATTCTGCATGCTTAGGTCAATTGTCCGCTGTACGTAGTGCATGTGATGAGCCGTAGTGCCGCCGAGCAAGTGGAAGACGCGCGTAAACGCGGCGTTTGTGTCTTCGGTGAAACCTTGGCAGCTGCAATCGGCACGGATGGTACCAACTACTTACACAAATGCTGGAGACATGCCGCCGGTCACGTTATAAGTCCACCACTCAGACCAGATACGGACACGCCACGAGTACTCGTGAACATGTTAGCTAAGTGAGTCGAAACTGTCGATGAATTTACAGAACGACTTTGACATCGAAGCGAGCTAGAACGTGAATCTATGAAACCATCTGTGTAGAATTGTAGAGATAATTAACACGCGAGCACAATTTGAGGATTCATCGTTAGCAAGTCGGATATGTGTATTACGAGCCAAAATTAGGTAGAGCCAATACGAACTGTTAGTTGTAAACAGCGATATTTAAGAAGGGAGCCAGAATTAGAATGCTAAGAAAAAGCATAATTTTTGCAATTTTTTTCTTGGCTCCAATGAAACGAATCTTTTCGAAACTTTTGGGGTGTTTTATCACACATTTTGACATTAACAAAAAAATTTTTTTATACAAAAATATTGATTTTTAGTATTAAATGTTCAGCAATATCTACAACCACGTTTTTCGAATTCTCGTACAAGATAGAGAAAAATCTATTTGACTAATCGACTTGATCCAAGATTTTTTAGTTACATAATTGCATTCTCTTCTATGTGAACCTAAGAGATTTATGAAAAAATTAAATTTAACAACTTTTTTTAAACAATTGAGTTGAAAATTTTTGGCGAATTGTAACTTTTTCTTCAAAATCTCACAATTAGTTTAATATTCGATATTAAAAAATTTTTTTAGGTTTACATAGAAAAGAATGCAATTATGTAACTAAAAAATCTTGGATCAAGTCGATTAGTCAAATAGATTTTTCTCTATCTTGTACGAGAATTCGAAAAACGTGGTTGTAAATATTGTTGCACATTTAATACTAAAAATTAATATTTTTGTATAAAAAATTTTTCTTGTTAATGTTAAACTGTGTGATAAAACATCCCAAAAGTTTTGAAAACATTCGTTTTATTAGAGGCAAGAAAAAAAATTGCAAAAATTATGCTTTTTTTAGCGTTCTAATTCAGGCTTTCCCCTTAAACATAGATCCGATTGCATTCTTAAATGAATCCCCCTTGCCAAGTATAGCATCTTGTCCGTAAGAATGTTGGAAAACACTTTCGTTTCGAGATCGATGGGTTACGTATCGACGTACTTTCTACTTCTAAAAGGAATAACGCACGAGTGGTCTTTTCCTAAATAAATGAGTCAAGTACATTGAGAGAAAAGTTGGATTTGTACAGAGTACTGAAAAATCTCGGATGGAGAAACTCGATGTTTCTTCGCGACTTTACTGTTAATTATCTTTATTCTATCGACTATTCGATAGAATATTTTGAGAAAAATTGCGTTTCCCAAATAACATTGCAGCATGTACGTATATATTCGGCTCAAAGTATCGACTTTACCGAGTCTTGGGTCTATATGCACACCATTGATTTTACTCCCTCCACATACTTTCTATCCCGCTTATTAGCGGAAATTGGTTGCAATTGCAGCAATAGTAATTCTAGTTATCCAGTTTCTATGTTATTCTATGTCCAGCTAGACGCTTGTGACATACGCGCAAATTGCACAGTTATGCCGTCCCTTATTTGTCCGTTCGCACATTGAAATTTATATTTAATATTTAGTTCCGTTGAGAGAGAGAAATCCGACCCGCATGCATATTGAAAGTAGCCATCATTATTTTCGTTCTCTCTCTCTTTGCTCCTTTATTTTTATTTATTTGCCTGTTACGTGTACAAATTCCTCTTACGATTATTTTTATTGGACTCAGCATTGCGCATTATACATATGAAAATTTTATATAAAGGTTGATATAAAAATATGTTCATAAAAGATAAATCTGAGCACAGCTGAAAAATATTTTATGGCTTTTCCATTTGTAAATTTTATATTTATAATATCAATACTTGGCATATATGACATACGTATGTACGTACGTTTGGAATTAAAAATATGAATATAATTTTACATATACCTACACATGTGTTTTATACATTTTATATTAAATAAAGAAATTAATTGCTTTAATATTAATATATAAAGCTGATTCTTATATGTAAAATGAAAGGTAATAGTGATAATTTTAGTACTGGAGCATTTTGAAATTTTTATCGAAATTTCAGTATAAATTTTTTTCCAATCGTAAATTGCTTTGTCTAGTATATAGACCAGTAGAGAGAACGCAGCAGTTATTTCAAAGAGAGAATAAAAATATCGACTTTAGGTGAATAGTCCGTTGTACATAACGGCGATTTCGAGCAAGTCGGCTGCCGATGTCGTGTCGGCGAAACGATCGGACGGTATCATCGTTTTCGGGGAAAGCCTGGCGAGCACCATCGGTATCGATGGTAGCGAGCAATATGGCAAAAACGTGGAAAGAGCAAGGCGTTTTATTACTAACCCTCCGTTGCGGCCTGACCCAACGACACCTGCCTATCTAACCGAACACCTGGCCCAGTAAGTAGAGTCTCCGATCTCTTTATAATGGCTGGGTTGGTTTAAAGACTACCATTAAATGATTACCGTTCCTCAACTTTTTATCATTTGACGTTTGCTATTTAATTTCGTATTATTAATTTCGATTACTTTAGCTTATTCGATGTCAAAGTAACCACTTAACTTTTTTTTTTTTTCAGACAGTTCAATCTTCAGACGCACTAATATGACCATTTTTTCAGAGATAATCTTCAAGTTACCGGTAGCGACAATTGCACGTTTAGTACTGAGCAGAAGGCTCTGGGCAAAGATGATTTTACGAAGATTCCCAATGGCGTGAACGGCGTGGAGGACAGGATGGCAGTGCTCTGGGAGAAGGGTGTACACGCTGGCATAATGGATCCCATGCGATTCGTTGCGGTCACCAGTACGAATGCCGCCAAAATCTTCAACCTGTATCCCCGAAAAGGTGTTATAGCCGTCGGCTCGGACGCTGACATTGTCGTCTGGGATCCCAACAGGAAACGCACCATTTCCGCCGAGACCCATGTCCAGGCCGTTGACTTCAACATCTTCGAGGCAAGTTTGATTGAATCATCCGCTTTCAACGAGAAACGATAGTTGTAGTATTGCGCAGCACAGTGTTGTGTGCGTTATATTTAGACAATTATTTTCGTCGTAATATATATGACTGAGATCTACAACATTCTCAGCGCGTCGTATAATTCTTTCTGGAAAAAAAGAGAGATTATCGAATTGCGCGATTACGCTACAACAATAAAAATATCACACGCGGTTGTAGTTTAATTATTTAATTAATGGTCGATTACAGGGTATGGAAGTGACTGGCGTACCTGAATACGTGATTGTCAGTGGACGCGTATGCGTGGACGAATGTGAGCTCAAAGCTGTTCATGGCTTCGGAAAATACGTAAACACTGATCCATTCGGCGCTTATGTGTACGATATGATAAATGACAAGGAAAAGGTATAACATACCGATCCTTTTTTTTTCTTCCCACTCTTCGTTTTTTGCCGCTATTTTTTACAGATGGGTTATTTTTAAATAATAATGTTAAAAAGCGATTATATTTTTTTAAATTAAATTTGAAATTTTTAAAACTTGATCAGAATAAAATAAAACAATAATAAAAATTTTATTATTTAAATTTGACATTATATTGCAACTGCGTAGAGACCACGTGGAGTCGCACGAACCGAAGCGGAAGCGAAGAGACATGCCGAGGAAGACGCCGCGATTGCGAAGGCTAAAGAAGAAGCGAGAGCGGCTGCAGCTGCGGCTGCGGCACGAGCCAATCAGAACGGTTCGATTCACGATAGTCCAAAGATAAAATTGCGATCTATTACTTGTACTTTACCAGAATCCGCCGTGGTGACACCATCCACGAAGGGCCCAAGACTCGAAGGGCAGAGAAACCTACAAGATTCTACTTTCTCTATCAGCGGTGAGTCTTATTATAAATCATTTTTTGAGTCTTTAGACATACGTGGCATATATTTTCTGGTGGTCTCATACTAATAAAGGATAAGTCTAATTCTAATAAATTGTTTGAGCTTGACATCGTAAGCCAATTGTGGGAAATACATTAATTCTTATTCATTTGTTTTATTCTTCATATTGTGGGAATATAAGCGCGGTTTTTCTTACAGAGGATGTCGAAGAAGCACGCAGGGCATGCATTCGCGTAAATAATCCACCGGGCGGGCGCAGTGCGGGAGGCTTTTGGTAATTTTTACAAAAAGAAAAAACATCAAGCTTTATATATAAGGATCACTTAATGCAAGAATTGAATGGGATTTTACTTCTCTTTTCCTTTCTCCTTTGTCATACTCCTTTCATTCGTCATAACACACGTACACACCCTTCTTCGTTTCAAAGAGTATCAGTCCGCGCTTTCAGGTTTGCTATTCATTAAATATTACACTAATGTAAATCGTTTCACATTGTATTCCTATCGGTTAAGGTCTGTTCCATCGAAGAAGGGGACGGAAGCCACTGGCCAATAGGTTGTACGTTCATACATATATTCATATTAATCATTCAACTTTCGCTTCATTATCGCTTCATCGATGTACCGCACCGTATCGTTGGCGTGCTTCAATTATCTTGGTCCATTTCCTGATTTCTAAATTATTTAGAAATTATTTTCTTCGATTTTTTTGACAACGTTATGTGTTAATAGATTTTCTGTAAGAGATCACTTCCATTATTATTACTTCAAGATTTATTTATTGTTGCATACATAAAAGTGTACGTATAATTATATAATTTGTGTTATATGTCATAAAATCACAAGATATGTATTTAACATCTGAACGAAAAATACTATATTGGACGAAACATTTTTGAAACAAAGACTTTCATAATATGTAAAAAAGTTGATAATATTTTATGACTATATACATATATATTGTATTTTATTATATAAAATTTATTTCTGTGCGTTCGGCAATTATATTCATTACGAACGAATTCTAAAAATCTCACTTATTGTTAGAAAAAAAACCCATTTGTTATATATTATGAACTTCGGTATAGGAGATAAAATATTTGTTTTCTTATTTCCTTTCTTATTCTTATTGTATGATGATTTTTTTTTAAAGGAAACCTTGTAATGATGATCAGGATGAGATTTCTTATCTTGTGAATAAAATCAGGTGATGTGATATTAGTCACATTATTAATAAGACAGTTGCTTGTTTATTATCCATGATAAGGAGAATTCGTATTAGAAAACTGTTGTGGGGCTCAAAGAAACATAGAAAGACATGTTATTTTAAGTTACAACACTTGCATTGAGCCATCGATAAAAAGTTATGTTTATTTATAACGTGAAATGTGTTACATAAATATATTTATATATACATATATATATGGACTAGTTGCATCTTGTGGTGTAATTATATGTATGCTTGTATTTAATAGAGAAATCATTAGAATTTTATTTCAAATTTAATTTTCACAGCAATTAATATCTGTTGCGTGTATACGAAATATTTCTAAGTCAAGAGTAAAGACTTTCCATCAGTACAATTATTTTATCGTTAAAAGCTATAAGTTGAACGTGACATTATTTTGCATATTGGAGTTAAGAAACATATATGTTTATATTTCGATCCAATTTATTTGTCTTATTTATTATCGCAACAATGCACATAAACGTTAATATTACTTTGCGTTACTTTTACGAAATTAGAAAATATTTCAGTTTAAATGTGTAAACACGTTTAATTAGATCGTTGAATGTATGTATAAAAAAGTGCAGTTTAAGTTGAAGTTAATTTAAAAAAATTCTTACTGTTATAATTCTCTATATAACTCTATACAACTACTGTATCGCAGAAATTTATATGTGTTTTATTGGAGGTTTTCTAAATGAGGTTGAACAATGTTGCATTCTAAATCTGTTGCGATCAATTAATATTCATCATTCGTTAGCCATTACAATCAACATAAGTATATACAATCACTATAAGTCGTAACATAAGCGTGTAAGCTGAAAGAATCTTGTCATTCGTATTAATCACCTTTTTATGATCACGTTTTCGATAAATTTGTACTTGGTGTAAGATTCTAGAGGTAATACGCCAAAGGAAAGTAATTTTAGGTCGAATAATGATTTATACTTTGATAAATAATGATGAGAATCAAGATTTTCCGTTTAGCACGTAGATTTATGTAAATCCTATCGACAGAAGTTTACGGCAATGCTAATACCGATTCTCCGCATTCTCTGCGTCCGCGCGAGCGCATGATATAAATTATAAAAAACGACGCACAAACTTTTGTTCGCCCATATCATCACTGTAAGATTATTACGATAAGAGCAAAATGGGAAATCATGTTATATAAATGCATTCTCTAATTGTAAGAACTCTTTACTTAATTTAAGAGACACTCATTCACAAAATCATACGTTCTCATAATAATACGCATGTCGTTATTAATCATTTCACGTAACCCAAGTTATTCGACATTCCGATTTGTTAGACTCTAGCTCCTTTTATATCTAAAATATTGAACACTACTCTTTTCTCTACCAACTTAACTCTTTCTGATGATTTAATCACATATTATTAACACTTGAAGTATATAATTGAAAATACCGTTATCACTACTGAATTTTCTTTAATATAATAATGATAAGGAATGACAAGAATAATAAATCGTAATCACTTAATCGTCATCATTACGTAACAAGTGTTAATTGTGTAATCATTCATGTGTAAAAGAACAGTTAAGTCTTACGACTAAGAGCTTATGCAAGTCAAAATATGAAAGACCAAAGCAACGTTGGAAATCAAAAATTTTCTAATAGATTTTCTATCGAAATTCTGCCGACATTTCTATGCGTCTCTGTACTAATGATAATCCAGTACGTTTATTTGAAATAGTAACTTTTCTAAAAGTTGCATCGACACAAAGTACTTTTGAGCAAAGTTTTTTATTTCTCAGTAAATTCAAAGTCGTTTTGAGACAGACTGAATACCTTGAAAGAGATTTACACATTTAAAAAAAATTTATTTAATAACGGTTTTATTTTAAGAATTAGCACAGCGAAGGTAGCGAATTATAAGACAAATTATTGATTCATAAAGTATCTTACATAGCACAGAAATATTTTAACGCATTGTTATCAATTAAACTTCACAGAGAGTTATTATTATACACTTTGCACGTAACGCTGTTGATATTTTATGCCAGTGTCGAAGATTTTTATGTTATCGCTGTTGGATATCTACAGTGACATTTATTTATTTATTTAAATGGCATATATAAAAGTGCTTTTAAGGACAAATAGCATATTACAATTATAAATGTGTTCACGTTACGTGACCTCGTGTCGAGTACTCGGAAAGAATGTATAGTTTATCGGCATAAATGACACATCTAGAGTATCCTATTTATGTCTGTTATGAGATGTATGTGATCGCTTTAAATAAATATAACATAAGTAACATAGACCACGATTTTCCTTAGCGATTGACCTTAGACAACTTACTATAGATCTAATATATATATATATATACATATATATACATATATTGACCGTAACGTAAAGAAGTAGAACACAAATATGTAAAAGAGGATACATTTGGCCGATCGTTACTGTCCTTTTCATTAATTAACGATTTAATTAACAATTTGTGTTGAAGATACATAATTGATGATTATCATACATATTTATATTACACATACTGTAATTACATATTCTTTTATAATTGCTATCTTCCAATATCATTACCGCATTCGAGATAATATATTCCCTTTGCAACATTAAACTTAATTAACATTTAAATTTAACTTAAAGTGCTCAAAATGTTGCTGTCGAGTACTAAAGCGGTACGTAAGTTTGTTAAAATAATGGATAATATTGCTCGCAAAAAGAACATCGCAGCTAATTTATTGTATATAGCGCATGCATGCCAGCTTGCTGAAAATCTTTGATACGTGATATGGCTTTAACTCGTAATAAATAATTATCACAATACGTAAGATAAAATAAAATAATTCGATATTTATCTTCCATTTTTCTAAATTTGCTATTCTCACGTGACAACAAAGCGCTTGCACATATCGCTTCGATATTTTTGCATCATTCCAATTTCCTGCAGCATTCCGGTTCGCGCATATATTGAAATATAAGGAATATTATGATTCACTTTCTGACTTCATCCTTATCGTTTAATTTTTCCGCTCTTTGACGCGCTTTTTCTAAAATTTGCTTGAGTTCTGACGATCGGGCAGTTTTGTACTGTAAAAAAAGAAAAAAAAATCGAAAAATGTTGCAAACGTTACAAAATCTTTTTCCATTAAAGCATGCTTACCTCACATTCGTTTTTCGCTAAAGTTAGTTGCCCATTCAGCCTGCTTCCCTCGGACAGACCGCACAATTGCTCCAGTCGCCGTCGCGATAAATTGAACAATTCCGTGCCGTTCGTATTTTCCAACTGTTTGCAAATTCTACAAATAAAATATACTTGTATTTATTGAATGATGAATAGATCACAGTTCCGTTACTCTCTCATAGCAGAATTATATATATATAGTCAATATACTTTTGCGAGAATCCTTTGGCTGATAACCAAGTTTGAACTTCCCAAGGGGTCGAGTGTTGAGTCAACCAAATTTCCTGCGTGCTGTTATTGATAGGAGAATTTGCTTTCTTCTCTCGAAATATCCTCAGAACGAACTTGAGCTCTTTTTGAACTTCTTCTTGACTGGAAATGCCTTTTGAAAGTAAGAGTAAGAATGCGCCACAAATACATTTACTATGATAATAATTGCTAATTATAAAAATTTTCATTTAATTACATTTAAATAAAAATCCATTTTATTAAGAGTCCAAGTAAGAGTCGGGTTTTAACAAATAGGTATGTATAAGATGGATTAACAAGATGAACTAATTATTAACATTAATATTTGAAGGCTAGTACTCACCGTTGAAGAGTTTACTACTTTTGAAAGTTTCTGCTTTATTAAACGTAAAAGTTGTCGATGGCACAGATTTTTGAGTTTGAAACAGTGGGGTAGATCCTATTGGCGTCGGCGGCGGCGGCGGCGGTGGTGGTGGAAGTGGTGGAGGCGTCGGAGGTATCGTCGATGAATCTAATGCCGGTACAGGTGATGCTGGTGCTGATTTTAATGGAGATAGTATTGGGATTGATTTCAATACAAATAATGTTGGTGCTGATTTTGATGTGGGTAATTTTGGTGCTGATTCCGATGCAGCCGGTAGTGCTGGCGTTGATTTCGATGCGGACAGCTCTGGTGGTAGTGTCAGTGCAGCCGGTGCGGGTAAAGCTGGCTTGTCGGGTATTACATCTAGTATTATATCGCGAGGTGGTGAATGCACTTCCACGATGCTTTGTTGCGTATTAAGCTTTCCGTTCGACCGAGAAATACTCTCGATAGAAGAAGTGCTAGATCTACTGCTATCACTGATGGATATTCCGTTGTACGAACTAATGTCGTCTGTAAAACAATTTTTACATAAATTAATTTGTATCAAATTGTCCTTGATAAGATATGATAAATTATTTATTGCACGAGTATTTGATTCGTTCACGGAATCAATACGTCATAATGCATATGCCAATATAGACGAGCTTGAAATACGTGGAAAGGCTATAACTTACCCCACAAAGCTTTCACATAAACTACACACAGTTTTATATAATTGGACGAACACCAAGCATATATAAGCATCATGTATAATAATATCTTGGATTCTACTAATATATGAAATTTAATATCGCGATAATAAATCGCCGTTCGTCATATATGCATGTTCGTTATACAAGGTGTTTTTTTTTATCACTGCACTAAACAAAGTATCTTTATATAAAATATAACGAAATGATACTACAATTATATCTAATTGTTGTTGCGATTCGCAGGAGACAAGAGAAATGACGGGAACGACGACGACTCCTCGCACGAATAGAATGTTTATTAATAATAAGTGATGTACACATATAAAAAAATTACAGTACAATGAAATATACTGATGGATCGCATTCCCGGCCCGTGGACACACACATAAATGTCAAACTAATATTTCGATCGATCGCGAAATAAAGATAAGGAGATAGCGCGTAGTTGTTCACTTTTTTTAGCTTTATATATTGTAATTTCTTATAAAAAATACACGTCGCATTGTAAGGAGCGTTTTATCAATACGATTACGATATATAACATCACAATCTAACAATAAATAAAGGAATATGAAGAGAATGTATCTGTAATAGAGAAAGAATAACAAGAACTTGTACTGCTTGTCCACGTTTATTATATTGCTCATTGACTTCTTGGTCGACTAGTTATTATCTCGTTTAAGTCAACACTTTGATATATGTAGGTTTAAATATATGACAATAAATAATGCAAGTCACAAAAAATAATAATAGCATCAATTCGATAAAATCGATTCTGTCTTTTATGCTTGTACTTTTTCTGTCTTTCTTTGACAGTAAAGATTTACAATTAGAAATATATCGAGAGAAGCTTAGATTTCGCGTTACAGCGAAATTTATATAAATCATATGGAGACCATGATTACAAGAGATCTAGTTCGTCAGTGTTTCGTATTTTTGTATTTCTAATATTTTTAAACTTTACAAAAATTTATCATACATGTGTGCGTGTGTGTGTCTTTTCTCTCATTGTTTTTACAGCTCTCTTTTTCCTCGTATTCCCTTCGGTCGTTTGTACAAGCTTATTTACATTGATACATACAAAATGCATGCGACAATGACACGTACAAGCAAAATTGACAAAAAGATTCGCTACGTCAATAGAAGCTATTGATAAAACGGAGAAATAAACATGAAAATGTATCGTCAGATACCCTAGGAGCGCAATACATTTGCAACATGTTGGCTAAATATTGGTTGTATTAGAAGTACAAAACACTGGCCCCTTGGCCAGTATTTCCTAATGTAAAGCATATTGGTTATTAATAAAATGCAAGTGCACTGCCAATATTAGCTCAAAAAGAGAGAGCGTCTACTTAACAATATAGTACCAATATGAAAAATTAGTCTATACCCAACAAAAAAATTGGATATATGTCCAGTATATTGTTAGCCAATATTAAAATATAGTATAATATAATAAAGTTGTGCTACTAGGGTACGTATTTTCAGAGAAGTCGTTTTCTAATCTTCCACAGTCTCCCAAACGATTTTTATCAATAGCTTTTATCGAAATCGTAGAATTTGTTCGCACAATGAAGCTCCAGTAAGGACAAAGGACAAACACAGTTATAATTTGAACGGAAATATATATATATATATATATATATATATATATATATCTAAGATAGATTATATCATCCCAACTAATTTAACCGTTTACATATAGGTGCGTATTTATATCATTTCATACTCTGCATAACTTGCATTGCTCTATTAGTATAAGTACTTTTTAACGGAAGAAAATATCAGATCTTAGCGGGTTTAACGTCAGATATCGTAACATTTTTACTTGTAAAGTAACATGATATAATATGTATATGGATTCTTCTTTCTGCCATTATAAACTACATAGCTAAATTTGGTTAGTCGATAAATACAGAAGATAACATATATGTAACGATACGATCGATTATCAGAAGTATAACATTAGAAACTAGTTGGTAACTCTCAACCACGTTAAATGCTGGATGATTGTCATTATATTTTCATTAAATTTTAAGCGCGTTACGAGATTCGTGATTCAATTAAATGCTTTTATATGTGGTTGATAGTCACTGTTATCCAATAGCTAACAGATCTCGATCATTGTTAAACGGCTTATTAATTAATTCACACTAAACGTGGTTCCAAAATCTTAACTTTTATACAAGTGTCTGACAATATGTCTCGATATATTGCCTTGGAAAGTAGTTTCCCTCGATAACTCTGCCGCGTCGCCATTATTGCGCTGTCTCATTTCTGATTATCATTAATCACAATGTCTGTATTTGTGATAACGATACATCTGTGATAATGATAAAGGAAAGTCAACAAAATAATCAAGTCAATCTATGCGTTTGAGAATATAAATTATTATGAATAACCATTTCATACGGAACGAATTATTACTTGATACATTTAGAATCGTTCTTCATACTTATTAACTCTTTCAACAATGACCATACAGATTGCTGGATTGCTGCAATGTTGTAGGCCATACGAGACAGAGACAGACAATGGCCTTGTAACGCAAGGATACGAGAGCAATGTACTTATATATGTATAGAAAAAACCACAATTTACCAGTGTTACTCTATAAACGATACATATATGCGGATCAGAATAATTGCTCTATCCGAAGAACCTAGAATACCACGCCCCCGTTGCAATCGTATAAATGGCTCACACAGTCTACACTCATATATATGTACATGTTTAAAAGAAAATTGTCAGATATTACAACATTTCTTCACGAGAGTGCTAATCGAAATGCTAATTGAACGATGATCTAATGGTTAATTATACTACAGTCCGTTTACAGTCTAATGTGATGCGCGTTCTCCTACCTCTTATGTATATTAAAGTATAGCTTTATTGGATTTATTAATATATCGACTTTAATGTCACCTCACCATCATATTAATCGAGACAGCATCTTTTGGAAGACATTCGTTGTTGCTAAAAAATCTTACTTATATAAGAGGCGATGAAAGCTGAAATTTATAGCTTGGCACTTTCCTAATTCTCAGAAATTTCTCAAATTTGGATAAAAATAGGAGACAGATATATAATCGCGAGTTGGAGATAAATGACTTAAAAGTATCGAAATTCACCTTTTTTCCCAAGTCTTTCCTTTCTCACCCAATCAGCAGGAGCTGGCGGCGGAATCGCATGTGTTCGATGTGTGGCTTCCGGACCTGGACTAGTGCTGGTTCTTTCAATCTCCGAATCCTGTGACACACAATCAATTCTATTACAAATACATAAAATTTATATAATCAGCTTAATAATTCACATAATTCTCTTAATTATATGTCGATACTTTAGAGAGTGAAACTAAAGTCCTGTCTTTTTTGCACGCTGCAGCGTGTTTCAATGTAAACTTGTATTTAAAAAAAGTTTGTATAATTCATTGTTGTCGAAATATATATCTATCCTGGTGGAAAAATGCCTCAGAACTTTTCACATTATTTATCAGAATGCCTATAAAAATTTTAAGACTTTCTTAAAATTGTTAAATTTTCTAAGATTTTTATATATTATTAATTAGAATATTTTTCAGAAAAACTCTTAGACAAAATAATAATAAAATATTTCAGATTTTTCCCGCCAACACATCTTTGTAGAAATGTGAATAAACGTGAACAAAAATTGTCCATAATTATTCATCAGCAAGATATCCAAAGGTGTGTTCACCTCTTAACGACTCTCACCTCATAATTATAGCCGTGCCCTTGCCTCGGATATCTGCTGGTATATAGAGGATTGTTAAAGACGTCATTGTCAGCAGAATGAGTAGCGGGATTGTGAGGCGCAACGATGGTGTGCGGCACGTGAGCGACTTGCCCTCGGGAGTTTCTCGCTTTCCACCATTTCCTGCTATCGTCAAGAACCTCCAGATATTCGCCTCTGACTACCGTGAGCTCCTTGTCGTTGTTCGCCGTTCGTGGATAAGTGACTTGCACAATTTTGCCATGGCGCGCTACCAATTCATCCAGCCAAGCCTCCTGCGCTCTCTCTATACCGGCGGCTGCTCTGGGAGCTCTCTCGATCGAGTCTACGGAAATATCACTATGCGCCCTGGTCTGATCCACTCTCTCCTCGCGACCATACAATTCAGAGCTCGGTCCATAATTCCTGTCGAAATATTCGTTACCGCCGCGCTCCTCCCGGCTCTCGTACTCGAGATAATCGCTGCTGTAATGCGATTCATCCACATCACGGTGATTGTAATAAGGATCGTTCTGTTGTTCTGGCAACTCGTCCCTTTTTTGTTTATCCGCGTTCAATAAGGACGCCAAATGATCGTGATCCCTGTCCTCGGGAATAGGATACTCTGGCGACCAACCGTCCATGAAGATCGGATGGTACGGCGGCACGTGTCCTTTCCATTGATCGCGCGGTATCAGCCACGTGTCGCCCAGCGAGTGCCAGAGCTCGGTCTCTTTGCTGGTGACGCAGTTTATCAGCAAATTGACCGCTTCTCGCGTGAGGAGCGGCGACACTACTTTACTGGGTAAATTCGGATCGTAATTGGTATCGTGAGAAGCGTCCACGATGAGCGCGAGCGGCGTGAAGAGAAAGTGTACGAGTTCCGGCGCGTTGGGATCGTGGATATGCGCTTTGAGCTTGGCTAATAGGTTGAACGAGAGCTTGAATTTCTGGAAGATATCAATGAACTCCATCTCGGGAGGTGGCTTTGCTCTCATCGTTAGCATACCGTCGCCGAGGTTTCTCTTCTTTGATTTCCGATTACGTCGTCGGCGCTCTAGCTCCCGAGACGCAGCAGCCGCGTGCTGCAGACGCGCGATGAACTTTTCGATGTCGTCGAAGCAATGATTTAAGATCGTCACGTCGCGCTCGTACTTCTCCGACGATGTCGACGACACCTCGTCGTTGTTCTCTTCTCGAGACATGTCATTCTGTCCGTCTGCTATGTTAAATTATATTATATTAATATTATATCGTAATTATATATCCTTGAGAGTTTTTATATTCAATGGTGTTTCAAATTAATGGTAAAAATTTATTTAAACATTGATTTCAATGATAGACAATATAACACAATTTTTTTACATAATTGCACACTCACCATTCGCCGCGTTGAAAGCAGACACCTGCTCCCTGACATTAACGCCGTTCAAGGGTGGTTCCGGAGGCGGTAAGGCAGGTGGTGGTGGAATATGTCCTCTAGGGCCTCGGGGCGAGCCACCCGTGACCAGTTTTCCCATTTGCAGCATCTTCAGGTCCTCGACGAGGTCCTGCGCCGAAACACTCTGACATTGGAATATGTGCATTTCCGCTCGCTGGCCAGAACCACTATCGTCAGCTACCGTAAACACTAAAATGTTGTTGTACATCTCCATGGGATCTCTCGACGTAAATGCCGTCGGTTCTTGTATCAAGGAAGCCGGAAATCGCTCCATAATGGCCTAAAATTATCAATCGTATATTACGTTAACTTAGGTGAATTAGAACCGTCGATTGTAGTTTGTACACGCAGTAATTTTGCGAACAATCTATACTTTCTCAAGTTGATACACGTTGATATAAGTTACATAGGTAATTCTCAATCAATTAATTTCGTTTACGACTTACGATATCACTTTATTATGGCCTCGAAGATTGTAACAGTTCTTTATATCGAGGATCGAAGACGTGACAAAATATATGGATTTAATTAAAAGCATCGTTAAGTTCCGCAAACACGGACCCGTTTTCCGGACGCCTGTGTATTTACGCGGCGCGGCGGTAGAATCTGTACGGCGTAAAAGAGAAAAATTACCCCTGTTTCGTTGTCCATGATAAGGACCCAGTTTCGCTCGAGACGGAGCTGCATTTTTTGACTCCAAATGCCATTGCTTTTTTCCAGTTGTAGAAGGCGGCGCATACCATCCGCCGGATAAACAATACCGGTTTCCTTCGTGACGGTGAACGTGGCCAAGTGCTCCATCATATACGTCGGCTCCGAGCTGCTGGCGCGACCGCCAGAAGTGCTCGACGGTCCACTGGAGCCGCCATCTGAAATGTGAGACGTGCCTTTATAATAATTAATCCATATACAATTCTTCTTTCGATATTCCTCATTTCTTTGTTATTTATCCTAAGATAATACAAAGTGCTACTTGAATTTTCTTTCGATTTTTTTTATCAATATTAATTTGCGCATGTCATAATAAAATTAATTCTTTTTTTGCAGAATATTTTTTCTCATTCTTTTATATCTAAAACAATGCATTGCTATTGATATTTTAAATTTGTTATTCTATTCAATTTTGTGTTGGAGTTTACATATGGCATTTCGTCTTAATTTTCTCCAAAAGATTCGCGATAATCAGGTTTAATTGCCAGACAAACGGTACATTAGCGAATGATAATTTATTTCGAAATGTAATTAACTTGTTAGTTCCACGGTATAATCTAAATGAGCAGGTTGCTCACCTTTGTTATAAGCGGGGCTGTGACCACTGTTGTAGTACGGCATGGTAACCAGGATGTGCCGCGCTGGTTATAACTGAAACAGAGGAGCCAAAGTTCCCATTATGAAACGTATCGCTAAAAGAGGCTTTGAATTATGTGTCAGGCAATAATTCGTCACGGGCGAGTAAGAACGTATACGAAAATCTTAATTGGCCTTCAGAGTTCGCGTTCGCAAGGCTCCGGTTAATTTATGCGCGTCCGACTTCGCCGGCCGTCTTTTCATTTCAGATCGGTGCAGTTCGGTGTAGTCGTAAAGATATCGTTATGTTGCCAGGCGCAGAGTATCCGAGTTCGATAACTTAATGACAGCAACGACCAACGTCGATACTCGCACGTCGCACGTCGCACGTCGCCGCGGTCGTATATCCGGCTATCGGGTCAGCAGTGCCATACTTGGCGCTCAAGAAAGTCAGCAGAAAGCAGCAGCCCCTTTGCCCCTCGCTAAAGTGAAATTCCAATGAGTTTAATTCGTTTGCCAGACATGTCTGGAATTTCTCATCTTCCTTCTTCTTCTTCTACTCCCAGTTTACTAAACTTCATTTTCGAAGGTGAAATCATGGAGCTAATCGTGTTCGCTACTCGTTCGGACACTCTACTGCCGTTTGATTGGCGCGAGAGCAGTCTCGTCCACTTTTCACTTCCTTCTATACCTGTTTCGTAGTTGCATTAACCGCAATCTTTATGCACGATTAACGTGCCTTGAAATTTCCTAAATATCATATCCTTTAATGTAATATTTTACGTAATATATCAATATGTTATCTCTTTTTATTAAAATTAAATAATCTATAGATATGAAATGCTTTAATTGTCGCAGTTAAAGTATAATTTCTAGATAGCTTACTCATTATTTCAAATATTTTATATATATCAAATATTATATTGTATATATATATATGTATTATTTTTTGTACGAGTATTTATGAATGCAAACTATTTATGAAAAAATTAATTAAAATAAAAATATATAATTCATGCGAATGTAATTTGTTTATAAAGCAGAATATTTTGTTGAAATTTTGTATATCGCGTAAGTAATTTCGGAACTGTGAAATGGTTGTCGTATAATATTTATCATCGCGTGTAAATTGATGCGTCATAAAATCTACACGCTCGTCGATGGATCATTCCCGATAGAATTAAGAGAAACTGAGACGACAATTCGTTTTTGCATAGCTATGTGCGAAGAATGTGAATATCTGAATTTGTTCCTAGAGAACGTCCTCCATAATATTCTCCTCTGATAGAGTTAACCGCACATGCAAACGCGCAACTACTTGAAAAATATTCGAATAATTAAAAAAAAAGAAGAATGTAATATGTATAAATTCAAAATTAGTGATTTTGACGTATATACATACATATTATAATAAAAGTTTACGTCAAGTAAATATGTGTATTTTGTTATCGCATCGTGTTAAATCAAGATTTTTACAAGTATTCTGTTAATTTTCTTTAATACTGGACGAGTCTTGTGATATTACGTAGAGTGTAAATACTTGCTCAATGAGTCCCGTAAATACCTTCGGCAACTGCGAGTTGTCAATCGCATTTGCGTAACTATACATTAACGAGTTCACGTGAATGTAATATCTCGTTGGTGAAAAAAAAGTTATGCGTTTCCTGCGATATTATGCAATTCAGTTTATACGCAAAGAAATCTCCATCAAAGATGCTTATAAAACTTTGCAAGTTTTCCGAAAAATAACTTACGACATTGGTATATCTATACAAATATGATAAACTAATCACAATTAAAATAAAATAAAAGTAATTGTGATTTATATATAAAAAATTGTGATTTATAATAAAAAATTATGACTACCCTCTCTCTCTCTCTCTCTCCCCCACACAACGTGCGTGTTACGTGAATATGTGAACGGTAATATTTTAGGAACAGCGAGAAATCTGCAGAAATTTTTCTTCAAGTTTCTCTTCATCTACTTGTATGGATCTTCGTCTCTATTGGGACAAGCATTCTTCGAGTCATTAAATTGTGGTTTAATTGTTTAGTTGACTGCGCCCGTTTATAGTTTCGAAAGTGCAAACAAGCGCCTCTATAATCGCGCGAGCGCGAGCGGTCAGGCGTTTCGCTTCGAAATTTTCACTCGCGATTCTTTAATGATTCGGCAGCTAAGTCGGCCGCTAAACGTAAATCTATTCGTCGGCACGTAAAAATGAGTAATAAGGAGATGCTTGTTAAACGATAAATAATTTTGATTCGCTTTCACCGACGTCGACAGGTTGTTCGGAAGCAATTTTGCAATTCACGACGGGATTGGATACCGTGAGAACGGAAAGAAAGCATTGTAATATGACAGGCACGTCGATCGGTTGTCATTTCGCACAATGACAAGTAAGTAGCGCTGTTAATATGGGCTAGACTATTCTTTACGTCAAATAACTCGCGCAACTATGTGACGTAATTAAAAAATGCTTACAGTATGTTAAAAATTATTAAACATTTCTTACATAAATAACAAATCGCTATGTAAAGTAATGAACAATCACAGGATGAAAGATATAAATTAACAATCGGAGCGCTTATCAGAGCGCTTACACGTTTCGATTATTTCGAGTATTTTGAATATCGGAACGATTCATGATTATTTTATACATTGTTCGATTTAATATCCGGCGAGTGGAATAATATCAGATAAATTATCACAATAATATTTTATGCAACACTTCATACGTTCTAATGAGGGAAGGAGAGGGCAAGAGAGAGAGAGAGAGAGAGAGAGAGAGAGAGAAATATGGTTGCCTCTTTTACTGGCATCCGCGGTCCAGGCTGTCGTTTCATTACAAATACGTATAATTTTATGTGCTAGCGAATTTGGATCACAAAATTATCACGCGTCAAGTCGATCGATTGATACTATTGCGATACGTGATCCGAGAAAAATTGACGTTTGGAATCGTCATATCGCATCGTTGGGAATGCAACTTGTATATTTGCATGTAACAAAAAGGATTATTGTATTTTTTTTAATTACACTACTATCCTGACTGCAGTTACCGCACTATTGAGAAAAAAGTCGCGCAAAGTCCTGCTTGACGAGTTATAATAATAATTGTATATAGAGTCTCAAATTTTGTGTATTATATACCATTGCACTTCCTTTCCATAGATTCTTTGGTCAATCGACGGCCGACTTATTCTTAGCGAGAAAGTTTAATAAAATATCCATCTATTTTAACCTTTTTAATTTTCAGCTTATCGCTATAAGATTTTCTTTACGTCATTTTTCTTCAGGCTAAAACTCTATATGCTATATTTTATAAGCATAGAGTTATTTTAAAGCCTAAAATCATTACGGCTTTATCAATTCTGTCACGTTCATGTATCTGTACATACATACACATTTTATTATTTTTTATATATTTAGTCATATATTTTTCAAGTTTATTTCCTTGTTTCTAGTATAAGTTTAAATTAAAAAAAGAAATAATATTAATCTAGCAATCTAGCGGAACGGGAATTGTAAAAATGAGGAAATAAAATTATACGGATATCGTATGAGATACTAAATATAACTATTTTGCCGGCGAGGTTCTCACGCACTGTAGAGTCTGCAGACTGTAGGTAGCTACGACTCGACGTGAAAGAATTCCTGTTCGCAACGCGGTTCTAATGCTGGCCTAAGGATCTCGACGGAGGCCTAACTCACAGCAGTCACGGCAAAAAGGGAAGGGAAAAGGAAAGAAGGTGAGTGGGCTTCGGTGTGTATGCCTCTCCGCGAGACCCAAGTTACCAATGCGTTTCGATCCTGCATACCAGGAATTCCTCATCAACGCTCTGAATTCTAGATTTTAACATGTAACCGAGAATCCCTATTCACGGAATCAACGATATATCAGATGTACAGAATGACGTCAACAAAAACTAACGAGTTATTAGAATCAAAATTAATTGTATACATTGGATATTTTTTTTAACTTTATATATAAATAGGAACGCAATTTATTGTTCTAACGAGAGTTGGAGATTTAATAATTCTTCTTCCAATCTCGAGAAATGAACGCGAATCGGCTATGCAAATGTAATCTCGAGAAATGAACATAAAATTCGTGTGGAAGAATATGCGCGTATCCAAGTATCTCTGAGATATCACTTCGTAAAACTTTGTAAAACTTTGTAAAGATTGGATTATGCAAATTTTGTATCGGCGCGGAATGTTAGCATACGAAAAGGATATTACAACATCCGAGTTCTCATTGAGAATACAATTTTTTTTACGTCACCGAAGAGATGCACCTAGACGTCCAAAAAAAGTGTGGAAAAAGAATAAAGAGTATAAGTATATTATGAATATGTAGTACATATGCGTAAACGTACTTCGCGACAAATTTATTTATGGATGCGGACACATCTCGCGCAGAAAAATTTAATCGTGGAATGCGTCGTATCGTGGATCGCTACCTTGAATGTACTTGACACCTACGAACGGTTTAACCTTGGAACCACTAAATTTTGCGTCCAATCGTATCGTAGGAGCGGACAAATATACAAATATACAAATTGATTTTATGCAAATCAAGATTTTTTACCGCACCTCTCCCTCTCTCTCTCTCTTTCTTTCTCGCTCGCTCGCTTTTTTTATTACATTCCTTTGATTTCTGCAATTTTTTATGCGCATATGTGACAGTTTTTTTCGCTTTAATTACAAATCTCGAAAAATAAAGAACGTGAATTTTACTTGTTCGATATATATTGATGTATCGTGGAAAATAAAATATCTCGATAACTCGTAAGAGTTTTGGCAATGTTCTATTTTTACTCCTTACAAACCGTACGAACTCTTTTTACGTACAAAGTGGAAAACTCTAAACGTAATTTTCGCCTATGCCAATGGGTTAACAACCTTGGACATGGTCGAGATGTTCCACGCACTGGCGACGGAAGGGAATGCGAGCAAGTATTTTGTTGCTCGTGTGCGCGAGCGCGAGCGCGATGATAAATCGAGATGATGCACATTTTACGATCCACATATACGAACGTTCCGTTAACGAAGGTATAAATTTCATTTTTTCCGCGGCATATTCGTGCTCGACGCGATACGTTGTGTCAAGAGCCTTTAAATTAAACGACGACACGACTAATCTCGGAAAAACGCACCGTTTGCATCCTCAGCCCTTTCTCCGTTACGTCATTCCATTTTTATTTAATGGTCCGTCTATATTAGGTATAACGAGCAGTTACGTATGTGATTGTGAGAAACAGGAAAAAAATAAGTCCAAACATCATTATAATTGCAATGAATTAAACTCCAAGTTCCAATTCCGTAAGTGTGTAAGTTGAAGAATAAGTTCGATTCTAAAGAGTCCAAATAATTTTTATATTATCATTTATTTGTTAATTCTGTTCTTTTCTTTCAAAATCCAAAGAAAAGCGAATTTTTATTTTATTTTATATCCTTCCGCTTCTCTCCGGTGTAATATTCCCGTGACGTATAGACAAATTGATCGTGCCGAAGACGTTACCTCGCATATGCCGCCGCTCTTTTATGGAACTGAGGTTTCTCGAAGTCACGGCGCACCTCAAGAATCGGCAATGCACCTCGGGAATGCAGCACGAGCCGCAATTATGTCTGGATGCACCATGCACGTGCGCGGGTCGCATGTTGCATCGCGCGCTCGAGAAAACGTAATCCAGAAGAATGTCTCGCGATTATGATTCGCCGTCTCTATCACGCGCGCTCTTTTCTCGTCTCTCTATGCGTTTCTTCGATAAATTAACGGCGAATTAAAATTGGCACGAAACGAAAATATTGGAGAATTAATTCTTAAACTCTTTTGACATATCGCACAAACGTTTTCACGCGCCATGTAATATGTATAATATTGTCTATATATGTAATATTCTAATATGCTATACTTAATTACAATAATTATTATAATATATACATATTGACAGTCGGTTAATAAATATGCAAAAATTATCGGCGTAAGGTTCACTTTCAACTCGTCACAATTATAACGGCATAACATCTTTAGGTCCGCACACGTATACCGATCCTCTCCTTTACATTTATCCAGCGATTTCGTTTATGCGTGATCGGAGCTCGCGTGCCGCGACCGAGTGATATTATCGCGCGTTTTAGTCATTTTTATTTTTTTAATATATTATTGGAGCACACACACACAGCCGCGCGGCGATTTTACAGGCCAGTAGGCACAGGCGTGTATGCAAATCGCAGAAAACGTGGAAAAGGCATAGGCATCGGCATCGGTACACGGCTACGCGTAGCTGGTAGCTGCACGTAACCGTTGACGCGACGCGAATATCGCGTCGTGTTACCGTATAGCATTCGGTCAACGTTGGATATACCGTTGATGAATATTTATACGATTCTTATATGTATCGTCATTATTGAAATTGCATTTCGTTATACGCAACAATTCGTAAACTTTTCTAAATACACGTACAATTTTATCATTTTTTTAACACAATTTCTATATAATCATTTTATAGAATGTTAATATCGCGATTATATTACGGTACAAATACAAAGCAATCGTATGCGAATATTATGCCATCCTCCCTGAACGTTTCGCAATTATTACTTAATAATGTTTGTCAAGATATTAACTTTATATATATATGTATATGAGACGCATGTGGGATGCACGTGCAAATCGTAGAAAACGTTCGAAAAATTTTCAGTGATGGTAATAAGTCATATACGCAATCAATTACAATAACTTACAGAAACAATTCGATATAACGCCAATATTTTCCAGTTACAATCGATTATCGCTTATTTACATTTGTTTGTTTAAACTCGTGCTTAATGTTCTAGGAACAGGTAACAGATACTTGAGGTACTGTCTTTCTTAGAAAAAAAAAGAAATATTTTGATAAAGGCACGTCGACCTGGTGGGAAAATAAACTTGCGTAAACGATATTTCCACAAGGTACTAAATGAAACTCTTTAGTCGTTCCACTCTCATACATTACATCCGTAAGATCAGCACGCCGCGCCGGCGCGGCGTGGCGGTGCCGGTAAGACACGTTGAAAGTAAATAATAAATATCTAATAAAGTACATTGCGGACGTGAACGTCTATACGAGCGATGGAAAAGTAGAAAGAAAGTTACCAATGCACCTCGCGCATACCAACGGCGATCTGTTCGCGTCTCGTCGCGAACGAGTTTTGTAGTGAATGGACCGAATCGCGCGCGGCGCGAATCAACTTTTCACTCGACCGTTCGGTTCGTTGATTAGATTAATCGCTAAGGATCAATTTCATTTTTGCGCTCGATCATCTGTTTATCGAATGAATCTAATTCGTATACGACACGGTATTATACGTTTAATTCCATCGATTCGAGAGATCACTCGAGATAATTACACCCCGAGATCGAAAGAATATTAATTTTAATTGCATTGTATATACTTTACGCTAATTCTCTCATCGTATTTAATCGCATAAAGGTGCGAGCTGAAGTTTGACGAACTTGTAGTAGAAATCTTGTACTTGTTGGCGCGATCGACCGATTCTAAGTATATAACCGCGATTCTAATAATTTTACCCATCGGAGTAAATAACCGTGTCAAATGTCAAATGTTCTATAATTATTAAGAGCACTAGCTATAAGAAAATAATGTGATTAATGTCTAAATCACAGTGCGTAAGATATAATAATGTTAACATGTAACATGTTGTTCATCTCGCGTGGATTAACAATTAGTATCTAATAATTTACAAATTGTACATCGATATAATCAGAGAAGATACGCGTATTGATTTTTACACGCGTATTACGCTCTGATAATTGTACAGATTTTCAGCATTTCGGAATCACGATTTTGTCAAGGCTGTCAGAATTCGCAGACGATAGAGAATTACCTTTCGCTCGAAGTGCTCGAACGTAGGTAGGTAGTAAGTTATGTACGCGTCTAATCGCGGCGCGATCGCGCGAGGAGAGTCTCTCGTCGCGTCAACATCAAAAGGACTCGTTCGCACGCGTATAAACGATCTTTCGGAAAAACATTCGTATGGAATGCGATGCCCGTATGCCGAGCGCGCGTAACGACGTTTTCCAAATAACGGAGCCCGCAGGTGGAAAAAGAGATGCGAAGAAAGGAACCAGAGATTATAAAAAATGCATTTAAGGCGATTTCACCAATGGCAGGCGTGATATAACTCGCACCTGCGATACCCGTCTCTCTCATTCTCTCACAGTGCAATTTGACGTCTACAGAAACGTAAAAACTTTACGTTTACGATTTCGCGAACAATTTCACGAGGAATGCACTGCGCCGACGATACCAAATGCATATACTTATTGTTAAAGGTTTCAACGTTGCGAAAAATTGAATTGACTCAACTATACGTCAGTCGCTATTCTAACAGGTGTAATAAAAATGGAAATATCGATATCGATATCGGCAATTTGCGCTTTGGCGAAACGATTCGCCAAAGCTGCCTAGCAAGTATTGACTAACATATTTGCGGCAAAGTGATTTGTATAATGTCTTAAATAAGGTATGTAACAATGAAATTATTATCGGTACGTAAAGAGAAAAAAGATACAAATATATCCGGACGAATAATGTATGAAAAATTATACCAATGAACCCGAAGCCAAAATAAATAGATTCACAATGTGTGTCACGCCGCGGAATCACAGATGTACTAGGAGGTCAACAAACTACTGCTACGTGAAACTACATTTTCCATACGTATGCCAGAGTGAGAAAGCGGGGCAATATTGAAGGCAAATGCACGCAAAATCAAGATGGAAACGTTGCAAAATACTTTGCATTACAATTAATTGAAATAGTATCGCTCTGAATCAATAAGAATAATACGATTGGAACGTTTTGGTTTTGGCTCGTTCTAATTTTCCGTTACAATATCAGAAAAATACTAAAACACGAACAATTATATTAATTTCTGTTTACTGATTCTCGCGTCGAAGAGGATATTCAAATATCGCCGTACGATTTACGCGCGCTCTGCGCTGATCGTTTATCAGCGATATCAATTTGGGACAGTTAAATAAGAGTTGCTCGGAATATTTATCTTAATCCATTATTTAAAGCACACATATATATACACATGAGAACGACAACGCGTCATATTTCGAGAAACTCGATAAATTCTAAATTCCGCATCGACGGCATTCGAAGGGACGAGACGCGATCCACGCGTGGTATCCGTGTCACGACATCGTTAGTCTTACGTGGGAGATGACGTAGGCATTTCGTAGGCGTGAATTACAGGTGTCGTTCGACAGTGGGATGCTATAGACGCGACGACGACGACTCGAACAAGTTCGATCGGATCGCTAGATTCTCGCCGGCCGGCGCAGCGCGGCGTATTTTCTCCGCAATGTAGAAGTCGAATTGAAATTTATCTTCGTCGGTTGTCAATCATACGCGCGCGCGCGATCTTCGTAATAATATAACGTACATTTTCGGGTCTTGGAGATAAGCGAGGCAAAACGATTATGCGCGCCATTACCGATTAAAGACGAACAATACCTACAGTCGTGCCGCGATATAGGAATGCAGCTCGTATAAACGTCACGGGCGGGGAGCCGAGAGCCAACGGGCAACTCGGAGATGTTTATCGCTCTTCTCGCCTTACGAGACTAGTACCGCGCATACGAGACACAGACACGTCCGTCTTGGACTTGTGCCTTCCTTGTGCCCGCTCAATGAAAAGGCGCCGGCGACGTTACGAATTACGATTCTCGCGTGGCTCCGAGCTACGGATACCGCGCGATACCGCGAGGACTACCGATCTCTCTTTACGCGATGCTGGGCGCGTAACCGCCGCTTCTTAATCTTGACGAACGCGACGACCACCTTCGTGCGATTTGGATTAGCTGTATTTTTTTTACGAAAATAAAATAAAATAAAACAAGACAAAGAAGGGGACCGTAACAAAAACGAGGCTATTCTATAAACTATAAAGAATATATAGGAGTGTTGAGAAACGTGTAATTATACGCGTAACTCGTCTTCGTGGGATATTCACGCGTACGGTCACCGTGCGATGTACCTTTACTTTCAAGTTTAATTTTGAATAATATAGAATTAAATATTGGAGTTGCGCACGTAGTTAGCTATTACTTGTATATAACCGTTATTCATAGATAATAGATACATTAGAGTTACGAAAGTGCGATTCGAATTTGATTAAAAGCTTACGCCGGAGTTCGCGCGGATAAGGGAATGGAGATCGCACGTTTTACAATCGCGAGATAGACCAAACGAGGACGATCAAAGGTCGGCGATCGACGAATCGTCAGATTACGATAACGATAGCCCGATAAGAATTAGCAAATCGACGTTACGATAGCTATAAGCTACAGCGATCGACGTCGCGCGCGCCCAATATAGGTAGCGCGTCATTAACGTTCCCGTCACATTCGCGCCACGTACAAAATAATACGAATTTTGCGATTCACTTTTAAGGTTGGAGAGAGAGAATATCTTTCTATCGAAGAAACATAATTTTACGGAAGTCTCATTTATACGTTCGACGAAAACTATAACTTTTGAACGTCTTGCCGTTGTATCGATAAATATTTCGCGAAACGAACGATATTACTTTATTAATTTGCTCGTCGATTTTACAGTCAAGCTTCCATCGGTAATAGAAACTAATAAAAATGTAATGGTTTTAGCCGTTGTACAAATGCGTGCCACGGTATTTTTTTTTAAATATTTTAGCGAAGATGCGCGATAGACTCGAGAGAAATCAAGACCTAATCCAGATACAATGAATTATCCGACAATTAAGACTCCGTACCGTCCAATTAGGAATCCTCACGTAGTTAATTGCGCCTCGCGCAGGCAATTCTCAGGTTGGTTTTAACGTCACCGGAAATGTAATTGTATCTAATTATTTGCGCAGTTTTACTATTCAGATAAAATTACCCGTCGCGGGTGATCTTCGACGTAAGTACAGAAATATATACGTCGAATTATTTTCTGAAACGTATGCGACCGAAGAGAGATGCGTGCATGTATATTACGCATACATAGATATATAGAAAACGAAACGCGATCCGTGATTCACATTTATGATTCATACGATCGTACGACAGTAGGCGAATCGTTAATTTTCCATACGAGACACGCGATACAAATTTTTGGTTTTTGAAACTAAAATTTCAAAAAACTTGTAATTAAAACGTGATTTAAAGCCGGCAAATTTTCTCGGCCTTTTTAGCTTCGCGGAACGTTTACGCAACTTGGACTTAGACGGAGAGATTCGCGAATTTTAAAACGCTGCTCCACTCTAGCGAGCAAAAGGAGGGCGAGGGGTGTGGGGGATTGATACCGTCCAGTTTCGTTCGTACATCTCCCGTTAACGACGCTCATAGCGCAAACTTTGCCAACTCGAACGACGCGATTCGGACTCGAGATGCGACCCGAGAGAACGAGTTTCAACTTTGCTCCCTTACTCTTTGGTTTTATTTTTTTTAAGTACACCTCCCATTGTGCATCGCGGGCACCGGCTGACACCGCGACGTTCGATTCGCGTCGACGACGCGATCCGGAGTTAAAATGCAACGCGAGCGAGGGTGGTAGGTACGTCGAAGTTAATCCAGCTCGTCCAGCGCGTACGCAGCGGTGTGGGAACGGGAGCGGGAGCGGGAGCGGAGCGGAGCGCGAGCGCCTTTCGTCGGCACGATTTTTATCCGCCGTGCGTCTTCTCGTCGCCTCGTCGCACGCCGACGCAGGCCGCAGGCTTGCCAGGCTGGCCAGGCGCGCAACGCTGACGCTGGCTGACGCGGCCACGCACGCTGCGGAGGACGGCAACAGGTGTGCGCGACCGGGCGCGTCGCCTCGGCGCTCGGCGTTGCAACGGCCTCGGGCCTCGGGCCTCGCGATCGCGTTTCCTCGCACAATTTCCGGAGTATCGTCTCTCCCGTCGACGCGTCGACGCGAGATTCGCGTCGATCGGTCGAGGTGAGGCGCGCGAGCGCGACAAACGGGATCGCTTACCTTATTTACAAATTTTTCACGACGCACCGCACGCGCGCGCACGCTCCAAGAGACGGCGACGGAGAAACGAGCGGCGGAGCTACGACCCGAACATGCTCGACCGCGAATACTCCGGCGACTGATCCGACCGTAAGAGCGTAAAGTCGCGATCCGCGACGCACGACGCACCGCTCACCGTCCTTACCCTTACCTGTCCCAGGTACCGAAGTACCGAGGTTGGCCGAGGTGCGCCGTGCGCCGCGACGCGACGGTCGCGACGCGCCATTGGTCCAACGCCATCGGATACCGGACGCGAGACCAACGTGGCGCTCGGGCCCACTCGAATCTCGAATCGGCAATCTTCGCCGCGACGCCTCGGGATTCGGGATCGTGCGCGATCGTATTCGAGACCACGTTCGTCATCTTTGCAAACATCTTCCCGTCTCTCCAAACTTTCAAATTTTTTCAACGAAAATGAAACAACGCCAACAGGTGCACCTGGGTTACCTGGGTATCGTCGGACTCGGACAATAGATACGTAATTACACGTATATCGATGCGCGCGAGTGGCGCGAGTTGCACCCGACGCGCACCGCGAAAGACGAAGACCGGTATATCGGTATCTCGAACCGATGGAACCACCCGTTACAAAGGGACGTCGTAAGGAACGTGACTCGAGGGAAGGTGGGAAACACCCGTCGAAAACGTTCAAGTTTAATCGACCGGGTTGCGGTCGCGGGCGGTCAATTCAATCTCGTCGCGCGTATTTAACGAACGTCGTACGACGACGAATCTTCGTCCGATCGTCCAATCTTATTCGACAAGACCGAGACAAATTCTCAAATAGGACAGTAGCGGAGAGAATCGGAGACGGGTATCGTCGCACCTCGAGGAAAATGGTGTTCGTATTCCGGTCGACCGGAACGTCAGTCTCGTGGAAAAGAACGCGTCTCCGTTTAAAATTTATAAAAAATTAACTCGATAACTTGGAAAACGCAAATAAACCGTTGATTTCGTTACAATAATTATCTACGTTTAATCGTTCGCGTCGACTACGTGGCATTGGCAACGTTACAGACTTAATATTTTTACAAAAAATATAATAGACGGAAAAATATTTGTAAACCGTACGAGCACGTAAATTCACTGTACACAGAACTGACTTTTACATCGTTTTGGACCATAAATATATATATTTTTAACCTCCGGAGGATGGGAAGCCGTGAAAAAAACCTGCCTGTTAAAGGTTAAACGCGATATACGATACATTTCATACGACTCGTGCCAATTATCGTTCGTATACGCGCATACTCGTCGTAACTCACGATAAGAGAGGAAAGCGAAGCGTTTGTCGAGAAATTCAAAATATTTCTAGTACATATATATATATATATATATTTATTACGTCTTACACGATATTTATTCTTTTACTTCGCGCGTGAAGATAAAAGATTAATTTAAAGGCATTTCACCTTGAAAAATAAAACTAAGCGTCGTTAACCGGAACGTCGTTCACCTATATTTACGTATCGTTCTCGTAGTCCTTGGGATTTTTGCGGGAAAGAGCAAGGTTCTTCTCTTTCGCCCAGTTAACGAGCAGATAGGTAAACATGAAGACTGCAACAACGAGAATCAACCCGTTAAAAGGCGTTAAGCGGTGAAATAAATATAACGTTAAGTACGCACTACGCACCGCGCGCTGAATACACTTACAAGGAGCAACGCGGAATACGCTGCCTCGGATGCGACGAACGGTATTCGGGACACCTTCGGAGATTATTCCTTTGAAGGCTTTCTGCTCGTACGGACTGAGTCGAAAGAAGACGATGCCATTGATTTTGGCAAGGTTTCCGAACTGCTTCCCCATATTGACTAAAGCGTGAAAGCCTGAAAAATGTGCCGGTTGTTACGAGACCGTGACATATTTAGCGAAACATAACCGATCTCTCGCGTAGCGGTAACGACGATTCTCAAAAACGTTTTTCAACATCGCAAACTTGAATTTTAAAAGTTTCGGTAAAACCTAAGACAATGTCGAAAACGTGAAATAATTACGTAACAGTTGCGTTCCGTACTCACGACTCGCGACAACGCGTAGCGGCAGAAGTGCCCAAGTGCCTGGTGCCTGGAAGTCGGGAAGTGCCGCGATCCGCGATATTTTTACGATCGATTCTCCACAGACTTTCGCGAGACCGAAGACGCGCCAACTGCCACTGCCCCGTGCCGTCCGATCGCTCTGGCCCTGGCTGCGTTCCAAAATTCACCGCTGCCGATGGAGGATTCACACTGCGTTCGATGTTCGACGTACGACGATCCGACATCCAATAACAGAATCATTATTAGAGACAAAAATTTCCTATTGGATGTCGGGTCGGATCGTCTACGTCGAACATCGGACGCGGTGTGAATCCTCCATCACACTATGACTGCGGTCCACTTGACTCTACAAATGCTTTGGAGCGTTCTTCTTTTCCTTCTTTCTTTATTGAAAGAAAAGAGAAGAGGAATGCTTCGAAGCATTTGTAGCGTCAAGTGGACCGCAGCCTATGTATCGTGGAGACACGGCGCGGATTGGGATTACGGATCGCGGATCGGACGTCAGCCAATCGCGGATGAGCTGCTCGTCTATGATTGGCTGGATCACGATCCGCGATCCGCAATCTCGATCCGCGCCGCGTCCGCGATACGTAGCGCGACACGGGCTTAAGTTAACTCCGGAGTTTGGAAGCCCGAACTTCGAGCAGCAAAAATTTTCGCCGGAAGTGAGCCGAAAAACCGCTGCTCCGCTCGCTGCCCATGAAAATCAACCTTAAGGTGGCCGCTGACGGGCAAGATGGCGATCGGACGCAAAGCAGACGGCGTCAAACGGATTCGCCGTCCGCCGATGGCGCTCGCGTCGAGCCGTTACTCGAGTACCGCTGGCCACCACGGCACGGCACGGCGCATAGCCGCCGTGCGGGTGCGGGGAGCGAGGGCAGCTCGGAGTGCTCGGCTCGGACAGCGCGGTGGCGGAGGCGGAGGAGCGGAGAGAAGTAGGGAAGGTGATCGTCGTCAGTCGCGGTGAGCGGTGGGTCGCGTACGAATCTTCGCGCGAGGTTGACGCTACGTCCGCGTTCGTCGCGTTCGTCGCGCGTCGTTCATCGTCGCCCGTCGGGCAGCGGGCAGCGGGAGCCAGGAGCAGCGGAGCAGCGTCCGGTGAATCCGCGCGCGGGAACATGATCGATCCGGGAACTCGTGGCAACGTGGTTCCGCGATCGATTCGGGTCGAGTAGCGACGTCGCCCGGTGCACGGTGCCTGGCGCCGAGGCTTTCGCTCGACGTTAAAGTGCGCGCGGGCGGGCGTGCCAGCCAGAGCCAGCGTCGAAGGAACGGACGGCGCGGCGATGGGATCGAGGAACGACGAGATTCGCGGCTGCGGGAATCACCGTTGCGCTCGAGATATGGCCTGCGATCGCGCCGAGACCGACTTTGAGTTCGCGGTGCCGCCGGAAGCTCCGGTGTTCGAGCCGACCAACGAGGAGTTCCACGACCCTCTCGCCTACATCGCCAAGATACGGCCGATCGCCGAGAGGTCCGGCATCTGCAAGATTAAACCGCCACCCGTGAGTAGCACCCAGACGCGGACGCGCGGCTTCCGTTCCCTTCTCGTCATCCTCGACATCCTCGGCGTCGTCGTCGTCGAGTCGATCCTATCCTATCCTTCCGCCTGGACTCTCTCTCTCTCTCTCGTCGCGCAGCCTGAAAGAAAGGGCACGAGAGTCGCTGGTCGCATCCTCGAGCGAGGAGCGCGCGACCTCGTTTTTACGTAAAACGCACTTTTTTCAAATCAGTAGAATCTCGTCGACGATCGCGACGACGACGAGGACGAGGAACGAGAAGCAAAGGTTCGGGGGGACTCGCTCGCGCGATCGACGCGGACGCGCGTCGCGCGTTCCACCTTCCTCCCGCTGCGCGCTGCCTCTTCCGCGAGGTCTTCGTGTTTTCTCCGCCTGCGAAACGTAACGCGCGTACGCGTGGTCGCGCGTCGCGTTGGGATGTCGGCCAAAGCGGCGAGAAGCGGCGAGAAGGGGAAGGAAACGTAGGAAAAAGAGTGGACGCTCGATATCGAACGAGATGGAAGCGAGATGGAAAAACTCTTATTGTTCTCCTTTTCCGCTCGACGTAACGCAACGTAATGCCGCGCGTCGCGACGGGATTACGCCTTACGGGATACTTTTCGCGGACGCGCCGCGCCGATAACGTCGACGACAACGGTGATATTGGTCAAAAACGGTAACGGAAACGTCGATACGGGCGTATCGAATTAAATAGAGATCGACGACGAGCGCGTTCGGTGCGCGCGATCAGCGGTGCGTCGTCGACCGCCATGTAAAATGAAATATCGGCGAGACGCTACGTCCGGAGAAAACTGAGGAAAAGGACGATCGCGAGGTCGCGATTTTATCCAACGGGACGCGCGATTTCGAACGCGACGGGCCCTCCTCGTCCCTCGAGAGCCGGTCGAGCGGGCGAGAATCCGCTTGCGGTTCGCGGCGCGACATAATTTTTTTCCGCGCTGTCGTCACCTTTCGCTCCACGAGGCACGAGCCTGCCAGGGTTCTCCCGTGCGATTCGGTCGACGCTGTTTGCCAACGCGAAGCGAAACCTTTCGCGATCTTTCCACCCGAGTCCCGAGTCGCCCGAACGGACGGATTCGTTGGTCGCGCTCGTCGTCGGTTTTACGCCACCGTTAGAAACTATTTGCGCCACCATCTTGTTTCCGTATATAAACGAGGAAAAACTCCGACGACCGACGACCGACGACGCCGGAAACTGCCCGCGACCCGCGACTGGCGTGGGCGACGCAAATATTCGGACAGATCCGCGAGAGAATCGTGTTTTTTGGCTCGCGCGACGTAGAAACGTGGAGACGTGGAGACGTGGAAATCGTCCGCGATATATTCGAGAACGTTTTGCAGAAAAATGCTTCCTTCCCGAAACGTGCTTTTCGCTTCGGACCAAGGTTCTCCTCGTCCGCGACCGCGACATTTTGGCATTCGCTTCCGCGTGCTTCGCCTCGCGTCGCGTCGCGTCGCGAATTTTGAGCGTCGAGATAGGTGGTAATCTTTAATATGATCGACGATAAAGATCGCGAGGAAGTAATTCTCGGCGAAAACCTAGCCGCGCGCGAAGGTGGAATGATAACGCGATCGCGCGTATACCGCGATGATGTCCGCGTCGTTCTCTCTAGGTCTCTAGGCAGGTGTGAGCGCTTAGCGCCTAGCGTCGAGGCGCCGCAAACTCTCGAGTAATTATTGATTTTTACCTACGCGCCGGCTAATCGATACCTAATAATTATCCCGGCTGTAGCCGATTGTTTATTACTTTATTTTATTCTCTCTCTCTCTCTCTCTCCATTTGCCGAAACTTTACGAGTTGTCTCTACGACGGTTCTTCTCGCTTCGTTCCGATACGATCGATTTACGAGTGATTCTGCATAATTTACGACCGCGATGCATTGTTGTTTTATCTAATCGTTTAATTTTAACGCGTCATGCCGAAGGAAAACTCGGAGCTCGGAGCTGCTTTGTTTATCGCTTCCAATACGCGCGTGGACAAGTGTAACGCGACGCGGGGAAATTTCGTCCGAGACGTCCAAGACGTCGGTGCGCAGTGTTGGCTATTTTTTGAGTAACCTTTATCGGCAATAAAGGCTGAACGAGCAAATAAGTAAAATCCATTGATCGCGCGCATTTGGTACGAAAAAACACATTTTTTCGAGTTCGAGTTTGGTTTCGTCCTGCGACACCGACACCTGCGCGGCTTCTCGAACCGTTTAACGCGCCTCGAAATATTCCGATCGAGCGTCTCTTTCTTCTCTGTCGCCCGAGAGAACGTCGGGGAATGACGCGTGTGCGTGGCTGGAATCTGGAAGTAACGAGGTAAACTGCCATGCCGTGGCAAGTTTACCTATACGATTACAAATTTCCAAAACGCGATCGCTACGAGTGCGAGAGGGATACGGTGAAGTAAAGTTTCCTCTATCGCGGATCCTCCCAAAAAGAATCGATAGAGGCGTTATTTGCGCGGCGTCACGTCTGAACCGTCTGAACCAGTCTAAAGTTGGGCGCGGGGCGCGGGCCAGGAGGCGAGGGCCGCGTCGTACGTCGTATATATCCGCGTACTCGTGCGTTATGACTGTGGACGTAAAAAATACAATATTGTTTTTTTCTTCGTTCGTCTAATATATATATGATGTAATCCGTTACTCTCGTTTTACATTTGACTCTTTACGTTGACGTTGCACGCTTCGAGTCCCAGCGCGCGAGACAAAAACTCGACTAATCCTACTTGATTAAAATTTTCTAAATTTTATTCAACGTCGGTCTATACTCGACTCGCTTTCGGAGTGTGATTCGCCCAATTCGATCGACGAGTGAAAGAATCGTAATAAATTTTCCTACCGCGTGGAACGTCGGCGAAAATCTGCGCTCCGCTGAGTCCGCTGAATTTTGGTCCAACCAACTTGCGCGGACGTTACGCTACGCGCGACGAAGCCCTCGTCGATGAGAAGGCAGCCTCTAACGCTTTCTAGAGCCTAGGCTGATTTTGGCCGAGAGCGCGCCGCCGTTATGGAAGTTGTGTGTCGTAGCCGTCGTTACGCGCGGGCGTCGGACGCTCGTAAAACGACAGCTTGCTGCTTAATTAGGCCTGTTAATTAGGCCTTCTACGATAAGTCGTATGTTGGACCGAGGAAATTTTATTTTCGAAAAAGTACGTCTCTCCTTGAATCGACGTACGACTTGGCGTAGAACCGATCGACGAAACTTGGTCGCGCGTACGATTTGTTGCAGCGAACCTCGATATTGATATTAAATTCTTCAAATTTGGGAATCGACTTTTCTCTCTGTGCAACCATCCAAATGTTTCCGAGTCCTCGCGACACTTTTTATCGATTGTTTCGTTTCGTTGCTTCGTTGCGTAATTACATGAATAGAATATCTATAAATAGAATATCTATAAATATGAATAACAATGAATGCGCGTGCCATTTTGTAAATAAAAAATATGTAGATATAATTAGGTTTTCTACAATTTGTCTCTGTATAATGATATGTATTACGTAGTGTTAAATATTTGTTATATTGTATTATATTCGGGATAAAATACTTGGATAGAGTTTGTCGGATCTCGATATACAAACGCGAGATTAAATCTACGCGTTGACGTCTTTGCTCCAAATTTAACCTGATGCGCGTACGATGTCTGTCGAAGCAGGTTTGTTGAAAACTCAATTATCTTCTTATCCTTGCTGTCGAACGTTACGGTGAGGTAAGGGCCACGTATACCGCGCCTCCAGTTACGACCCGAAATAGTACCGGATTCCCAGCTCCGTGAACGAGTAATGATCCGTTGTCGATGTCGAGCGCGTATAACTATTGATCGACTTTAACGTCACAATATTTTTCTAAACTTAAACTTTACGCGTACGAGAGTGAGTGAGGAGGGAGAGAGGGGAACCGAGGCGAGAGAATTTTCGTCCTTTGTTCCAACGTTGTGTCCGAATAAAACTATCGAATCAAACTTCTTTTCGTAGATGTTCGTTAAATTTATGGTTTGTGTTGCAGAACTGGCAGCCACCGTTCGCCGTGGACGTGGACAAATTCAAATTTGTTCCGAGAATACAAAGGTTAAACGAATTAGAAGCCAAGACCAGGATAAAGCTTAATTTCTTAGATCAAATCGCAAAGTTTTGGGAGCTTCAGGGTTCCTCCTTGAAAATTCCGCTTGTAGAACGCAAGGCGTTAGACTTGTATTCCCTACACAGAATAGTCACGGACGAAGGTAAATTTTATTTCTATGTTTTATTTATCGCACATTTTATACGTTTACAGCTTTAATTTCTACGCGTTATTTGCAGGTGGCATAGAAACTGTGACCAAGGAAAGAAGATGGGCAAAAATTGCCAATAAACTGGGCTATCCATCCGGACGAAGCGTAGGCAGCATATTGAAAAATCACTACGAGAGAATTTTATATCCCTTTGACGTTTTCAAGCAAGGAAAGACATTGTCGGATATCGTAAGTCAAATTTTGGCTCGCGGGAAATTATTCGTTGTCAACTTCATATCGATTTAACATTCTCGTGAAATTAATTGTTTTTAATTTAATTATAATTTATTTAAACCACAGTAATAATTATGCGATTATGTTTCGTAGTCGCGCGCAAACTAATTTTTCGTTTGGTTTATGTAGAAAATGGAGCCAGATTCGGACGCGAATGAGAAGAGGGATCGCGATTATAAGCCGCATGGCATAATATCTCGACAACAAATTAAACCGCCGAATGAAAAATTCTCGCGGCGATCTAAGCGATTTTCCGGGCAAGAAGAGAAGCAAGATGCATCGATTAAACGGGAAGACTGCAAGGAGGAATGCGACTCGGACACGGAGTGCAAGGATAAGATTAAAAACAGGCTCGGTTGCGATACGGATAAAAGCAAAGAACTTAAAAAATTACAATTTTACGGACCAGGCCCGAAAATGGCTGGCTTTAATACCAAAGAGGGAAAGAAATCTAACAAAACGCGTGGCTTGAAACTTGTTTACGATTTTGATCCTGTAAGTTTAATTTGACGATCTATTTATGTTATATAATGTATAACGCTTAACGATAAGAAATAGTATATGATTCGATAACTATGTATACTGTGATAATTTAATTTTTTCATCTTTTCCTCCGTTCTCTCTCTCTCTCATTTAGTTGGCCAAATATATTTGTCACAATTGCGGGAGAGGTGACAATGAAGAAAACATGCTGTTGTGCGATGGATGTGACGACAGCTATCACACATTTTGCCTTATGCCACCATTGACGGAAATACCGAAGGGTGACTGGCGATGTCCCAAGTGCGTCGCCGAGGAGGTCTCGAAGCCAATGGAGGCGTTCGGTTTCGAACAAGCGCAGAGAGAGTACACGCTGCAGCAATTCGGAGAAATGGCTGATCAGTTCAAGAGCGACTACTTTAATATGCCCGTGCATGTAAGTCATCGCTGGCCATTACGAGAGATGTACGCTCGTGTGCGTGTGTGTGTGTATATATATGTATATTTTTATCTTCGTTATATACTTAATAATTTTTTGTCCGTAGATGGTTCCAACATCGCTAGTGGAAAAAGAGTTCTGGCGAATAGTCTCGTCCATCGACGAAGACGTGACTGTAGAATACGGCGCCGACTTGCACACGATGGATCATGGATCCGGATTTCCAACCAAGACCAGCGTTAATTTATTCACTTGCGATCAAGAATATGCCGAATCTTCGTGGAATTTGAATAATTTGCCAGTTTTACGTGGAAGCATCCTGGGTCACATTAATGCTGATATTAGTGGCATGAAAGTTCCTTGGATGTATGTCGGCATGTGCTTCGCGACATTCTGCTGGCACAATGAGGATCATTGGAGTTATTCCATTAATTATCTGCATTGGGGCGAACCAAAGACATGGTATGGCGTACCGGGTTCTCAGGCGGAACGTTTCGAGAAATCCATGAAGTCCGCCGCACCGGAACTGTTCCACAGTCAGCCCGATTTGTTGCATCAACTTGTTACCATTATGAACCCAAATATATTGATAAGCGAAGGTATGCCGCATATAGTGTTCGCATACGATACGTGAAAAAACGAAAACATTCTTATATATGTATAATTAAAAATATATAACAAATTTATTAAGATGTTTTATCGTAGAAGAGAAAAGATCGGGAAACTTGTAAGATTTGTTTCTTCTAACTCAGATTATCTGAAATTTATCTAGTTTGCAACTGCAACATTTTTTTAAATTTATCATTTTACATTTATTTTTATGGTTGATATAATTTTGTAATCGTTTAACAGGAGTACCGGTATTTAGAACAGATCAGCACGCAGGTGAATTTGTCGTGACATTTCCAAGAGCGTACCACGCAGGCTTTAATCAGGGTTACAATTTTGCAGAAGCTGTCAATTTTGCACCGGCAGATTGGGTACGTGTAAATCCTGGTACACTCGAATTCGTTTAGATACGAATAAAATAGACGCGATTGCGGTATTAGGACATTCGACAATTTAAATTATATACCTTACACATACTCAGTAATACTAAAATAATTGTTTTTCTTATCAGCTTAAGATCGGACGGGAATGCATCACGCATTATTCAAATTTAAGAAGATTCTGTGTATTTTCTCACGATGAGCTAGTTTGTAAAATGTCATTGGATCCGGATACGTTAGATATCGGAGTCGCAACCGCGACGTATCACGACATGTTGCAAATGGTGGAGGATGAGAAAAAATTGCGGAAAAACTTACTGGAATGGGTAAGTCTACATATCAATATTTAATATATTAGATTTCTTAACGCGAACAACTTGTAGCATCTTGTGACGCAATCTTTTAATGAGAATTTAAGATTTTAATTACTAATTAATTACCACTTGTCATCTCTAAATATTTAATGTTTTTTATATCAATTGTTTTACAACACGAACCTAGTTTTGTTTTACTCTTCAACTGCTGCTATACATTATTTATTCGTTGATACCCGAAATGGCGATTATTTTATATATCAAGATTTAGGAAAGCTGTTCCATATTCGTATCGCGTTTCGGGGTATTCGTAGTATTTTCTTATTTCAAAATCGTCTTAAGATGCTAATGCGGCTCTGTTGTGATTGGTATATAACATCTCAAGCCTCCTGGGTATTTGCCGCTTGTCTGTCCTTGTTTGATAATATCAAAATGCAAGAAATGCTTCTCGCGTGCCATTTTCAAATAAAAAGATATTTGCATAATAAAATAATACTTCGGCACACTTTGAAACTACTCCGAGGTCTATCCCTTTCCCTTGACACTTGACGGTCAATAAACAGCCGTAAAATGAATGTAATACGAAGCCTAGTCATGTGCTTGCGCATAAGCCTGTATGACTAGGCTTCGTATTACATTCATTTTACGGCTGTTTATTGACAGTCAAGTGTCAAGGGAAAGAGATAGACCTCGGAGTATTTTTAAAGTGTGCCGAAGTATTATTTTATGCAAATATCTTTTTATTTGGAAATGGCACGCAAGAATTTTCAACGTTTCTCGCTTCTGACGTCATCAAACGAGGAGTACGGCGAGTATCCAGAAGCCTTAAAGGGCCTAAGCAGAATGCTGATTTGTCATTTTAAGACACGGTTTTGTGCTTTAAATCTTTGTTTTTAGTAACGCACGATACTGTCTTGTGTTTTAAAACTAACTAACGTCTTAAACGTGTGTACGAAGTGTCAATATTTGTGAGACTTGAGACACAAGACAGTATTGTGCGTTGTGAAAAATAAAGATTTAAAGCATAAAACATTATCTTAAATTTCCAAGCCAGTCATTCTGCTCAGGCCCCAAGATTGTAAGATCCGACTGTGAATACCGGGGCCGAGGATACGGGGATACGGGGATACGGTGTGGAAGGTCAATATATTTAGGCCAAGTAGTACATACGTTACGTGCCAACAGCGCTGAGCGCGCTGGCGGTTGACGCACATGCGCGCGCACACGCGCACACACACGAATACGAGCACACAGCACACATACGCGCACGCGGGCCGCGCGGCGCGGCAAAATTCGTATATATATGCACTCGCGGTATCCTGGTATCGTCGTCAACGACGTCAACCATTTGGAGCTGGCAGAACCATCTGTCCACGTTATAAACGTAATTAGTGTCGCCACGTATTTTCATTATTGCCGATTCCGTCGAACCTGCTGTTATCGTTGCGTTCTCGTGGCCGAAATAATTCGCGTAATCGTGGCCGTCAGCCTTGACTGACTTTTGTTCGCTGCACCTTTATTCTAGTTATGTAACTTGCATATAGGTGAGTAAAGAGGTTATGTTTTCGAAGCCTTGTGCCATGATGCTAAACTAAACGCGCAGCTTGGTCTTCTCGCGACGCGTTCTCGCGGCTGTTTCGCAGGACTTGCCTGGAACCTGGAACTGGAAGTGCGTATTTACGCGCCAAATTCTCAGGGCGGTGCGTCACGTTGATCGCGTGAACCAGCGTGAACGCGTCGAATCCCGCCATGCGTCAGTGAAATACAATTTTCAATTCGATATCGCTACTCTAGATTTAATAATTTATGTCATATCAAGTGGTTTCGTTAAAAAGTCGCTGAGACACGAGACATATTTAGCGTATTTGTGGATAACACATCTGGATTACTTGGTCTGTTCAGGGTGTGACGGAGGCGGAACGTGAGGCTTTCGAGCTTCTACCGGACGATGAGAGACAGTGCGAAGCATGCAAGACTACCTGTTTCCTGAGTGCAGTTACATGTTCGTGCCACAGCTCGCAGTTAGTTTGTCTGAGACACTTTGCTGAGTTGTGTACCTGTCCACCAGAGAAGCATACGTTGCGTTATCGATATACGTTGGACGAGCTACCGATCATGTTGCAAAAATTAAAACTGAAGGCTGAGTCGTTTGACTCGTGGGTGACCAAAGTGAAGGAAGCGATGGTTCCTAAAAATGACAAAATTGAATTAAGCGAGTTGAAAGAACTTTTGAACGAAGCTGAAAACAAAAAGTTTCCCGAGAGCGAATTACTGACGGCTTTAACGACCGCTGTGCAAGATGCTGAGAAATGCGCGAGCGTTGCGCAACAGCTATTAAACAACAAACAGCGCACGAGGTTGGTACAAGCGTAAGATTTTATTACGGCATTCTGTATCGTGATTCATGTGATTTTATTTGCTTTTGCACAATTCTCATTTGTATAGGACTAGACAAACGGTCGATACCGCTAAGTATAAGCTCACTGTGGAAGAATTAACCCTTTTCTATAAGGAATTAACCAACCTGTGCTGTGAGCTTAAGGAATCGGATGGTGTAAAATTTATACTCGATCAAGTATTACAATTTCAAAAGGATGCGGCAGAAATGGAGAAAGACGAGAAATGCGATGTTGAGAAATTGAAGAAATGCATCGAATTTGGTGATTCTATTTGCATCGAATTACCTCAACTAGTACGACTGAAACAAGTATGTAACCACACAGACGTATGTTTATTTTTTAAAGTAGATATTTTGTTTCTATACGATATTTTATTTTACAGAAATTGGCACAGATACAGTGGCTAGAAGAAGTAAATTCCCTCCAAGATGATCCGAAATCTGTCAGTCGCGAAGAACTGGCCAAATTGATCGAGAAAGGCATGACGATACCGCCTCATGTCAAGATCGAAGATAGATTGTCAGAATTGCACGCGTTAACGAAGGCGATCGATAAGTGGGAAGAGAAGGCCAAAGTGTTTCTCAACACCAAAAATAGACGAACTATCGCGGCTGTGGAAGAGTTTATTCGCGAGGCTGATAAGGTTGAGGCATATTTGCCGAGTTTGGATACTCTTCGAGATACTCTGAACAAAGCGAAGAATTGGACGAAACTGATCGACGATATACGAGCGAGGGAGAACTTTCCGTATTACGATACCTTGGACGATTTGTTGAGGAAAGGAAGAAACATCCCTTTGCATCTAAATGACCTTCCGACGCTGGAATCTACGCTTTCACAGGCGAAAGGATGGAAAGAAAGGACCGCGAGAACATTTCTGAGGAAGAACTCGCACTATACGCTGATGGAAGCTTTGTCGCCGCGAATCGGCGTCGGTGTACAGGCAATGAAAACTAAGAAAAATAAAGGCGACGAATCCATAGGCGCCGTTTATGTCTGTGATACAAAATTGGACGATTCCAGCAACTCGGCGAACGTGGTAGCTGCCTTCAAGCTGGCAGAACAGCGCGAAATGGAGGCGATGAGAAGCTTGAGAGAGAGAAATTTGATGAAGATGAAAGTTGAAGTAGAAGATTCCAAGTATTGCGTTTGCCGGCGACCAAGATTCGGCATTATGCTCCAGTGCGAGCTTTGCAAGGATTGGTTTCACAGTAAGTACAACAATTTAAATAACCAAAGATAGTTATTATATATTGTCTCGTTATGTATGTATGTATATATATATGTGTGAACTTTTATTTATTACAGCAAACTGTGTGCCTCTGTCTAAGACATCATACAAAGGTAAACCACCAGGGCCGAGGGACATGAAGTTTTTGTGTCCGTGCTGTCTACGTTCTCGACGACCTCGTCTGGAAACTATACTGGCTCTCTTAGTGAGCCTTCAGAAAATTCCGATCCGATTGCCAGAGGGAGAAGCGTTGCAGTGCTTAACGGAACGCGCGATGAATTGGCAGGTAGTTATTTTTATCAAATATGTTTTAACATCGTCTAAATAAGTAAACGGTGTCTTTAACTAAATGTATATTAATTAGGATCGAGCGAGGAAAGCTTTGTCTACCGACGAGGTCTCATCGATACTGGCGAAACTTTCTGTAATGTCGCAAAAGTTAGTAGAAGCTGCAGCGAGAGAGAAAACGGAAAAAATTATCAGCAGCGAGTTAAAAAAGGCAGCGAATAATCCTGAATTGCATCAAAGAGTGCAGGCTATCGCGCCTCTTAGCGGAGTGCATTCGGATGATAGCACGCTTAGTACTGCTGTGAGTACTGATTGCGATTTTTATATATATATATTAATTATAAATAATGTTGCTTATATAAGTAATAAAACGAAATATATAAATATTTTCAATATTTCAGGATGACGATGACGATATTGTTACCTTGGATGACGAACCAACATGTAGTACTTTCAATAGTAATGAACACGCATATTCATATAGTAAGTTTCTCGAATAGCGATACATATGTGCAATGTATTTGAAATATTTAATCGGAAAATAATTGCATTTTATATATTATTATTTCAGTCTCGAAAGTTCGGCGGAAAACTCAATCGAGTGACAGTGAGTTCGGTACATTATCTTCAAGTATGAGATCGCGTTTGGAGGAACTTATGATGGAAGGTGACTTGTTAGAAGTCGCATTGGACGAAACACAGCACATTTGGCGCATATTGAGTTACATGAATACTCACAACACCGTGCGGAAATACAAGTCGCTCGAGGAAGTCCAAGCGAATATCAATCAGGAGATGAAAGATGTGAAGAAACGGGGTAGGAAGAGGAAATCAGAGGAGTTCGAGTTACTTAAGAAAATCGGGCGACAAAAAGCTGACGAGAAAAATGTGGTTAAACGCAGCAAAAGCGGCGGTCCTATCACTAAGGAAAAAAGACAGAGCAATTCACCGATCCCTGTAAAGCGCGGGCCTCGAAAGGTAATTGATTCTTCGGTATTGATTGTGGTCTCGAATTAAATCTTTCGTATTTAATAAAAATATTAATTTTGTTAGAAATAATATAATAATAAATTAATAAAGTCAGCAAATTTTCATAGTAAATTTGGATTCCACCTAATTTACACGTAATAGCTTTAAATTCATGATAAAAGTACTTAATTCTGTTTTGTGAACATCATCGAATAAGTCGATGATTTGTAGGAAGTTTAAATTTGAGACCATTTTTAATGATCTATGACAATCGGTAATTCATAGTTTTTGCGAACGTTGAACAGCTTAATTTCAGTTAAATATGAATTGCAGATGAAACGCAAGAGCGAGGGCGATGAAAGTCCTAGGAAGCGAGGCGGTAATCGCACGAAGAAGACCAAGCAAGAAAGTTCGGACGAAGAGGACGATTGCGCGGCGGTTAACTGCTTACGGCCTAGTGGTAAGGACATTGCCTACAATATATTTGCAACGTGGTTTTAATGATATCTTCTAAGCGTTATAAATGTTCTCTCTCTCTTATATATATATAATAAAGATATATGTCGCAATATATACAATGTGGATACTGTCAGTAATAAACATCATATTGCCAATGATTGTGTACATACATTTTTTGATCGTACAGTGTGTATCAAATATGTTATACAAATTATTTTCATGTATATGATTTGATTTGAGAGTATTTTGATTATACCCTCATTTGTTTTTTTTTTAAATTATATTTTTATTTCGTCTATATTTCAACACGTATTTATTTTATTTGTTATTTAGGTAAAGAAGTTGATTGGGTTCAGTGTGACGGTGGCTGCGAAGGTTGGTTCCATATGCATTGTGTCGGATTGGATCGTACAGAAATTGCGGAGGAAGATGATTATATTTGTAGCAACTGTAAAGAAGCCGATAAAAGTGCATCGGTAAGGAAAAAAGTGTTCGGAAAAACATAATGTGTATCGTTTTTTTCTCTTTTTTAATTTTGTAAAACCGACAAGGTTATGTACATTATCGGATTGTGTATATTATCGCCCGCATTTTATATTTTATTTCATAGGTATAATAAATATGCATGTCAGCGAATATATGTAAACGTTCCACATCATGAAATTTTATTCGACAAGGTTTCATTTTTACGTCTTTGTTGCATTGTTTTGTTATGCACTCGACTATAGTTTTAGAGGCAGTCTTTTTTTGTGTTAAACATAGTCGAGATCCGCGCCAGATCCGGCTGAATCATTAGGCCTGGATGCACTTCTTTCCCTTTCTCAGCCCCAGGAGTACCATGGCAGCACCACCGACACAGAAGCGGGTGTCTAGGAAAACGACATTCCTCGTCCTAGGATTCACTAGCCCACTTCGCGTCGTCTGTTAGCTCCGCACGAGGCTCCGGGACGTTTGCGATAATAGCGACTCTCGATCTATATAAACTCGCGATGCAAAGTTAACGTTAACCATCGTTTCTCACCGAACTATTGCAGGTCGTACATTATTCGAATATCGTTTATCAGCGAGCGAGCGAACTTAAGATGCAAAGTATTATAGCATAGTTGAATTACGGCATAGCGATCATACATAGTAAACATTTCTTATAAATTGTGGTTTTCATTTGTATTTTGCAAAGATTATAGATATTTAGATGCTAGTAGCATCGCTAGTCAATCATCGATCCGCATTTATACATCGATCTATGAAATTTTTATTCACAATTAGGGACAGTGCTGCACAATGCACGATATCGAAAAATTATTTCTATGCTTCCATGTATGTACATATACACAAACAACGCACTTACGCGCGTGGGTCTTGGAATTCGATTGTACGAAGATACATGGAAGATGCTAGTTTTACCTTGATACGCACGACTGTGAAAATATTTGTCTGTGTTGTTTCGTTGGATTGGTTGTTTTTTTTTTACGAAAAATTATCGATTTTATTTCACACCAACAGCGGACGAATCACGGATGAACCGTGACGTACGCCTTTATAGTTTTGTAATCGATTTTTCCGTAGAGATGAATGTTATTGCCGGTTTTTTTTTTTTTTTTTTTATCTTACGTATATCGCGCCTTTCACTGTGGATGGATACGAGATAGTTTCTACGCGAGATAATTAACGATCTGTGACCACGAGATGCCGCATCATTTGCAGCAATCTGAACAACACGGTCTATAATGCGCGTTATCTTAACTATTAATATTGGTATACCCTGAGGATATATTACAAGCCGATTAACCCGATGAACGATATTCTCGAAGATGTTGTCGGTTCAACAATGATTTATCCACAACCAATCGTACGACGGCGAAGTGTCCGTCAATCTTTTGTATCGGCTTTCAAAACGTCTGTTGGGTGCACAAAACGACAAGCGAGGATTTCCTTTGCGCCGATCCGATCGTATGTACAGAATAGACTGAGAGATGTGTGTATTATGATTATACATAAATATAGATTATACATATAGGATATTAGAATATATCAGAAGATAGAATAGACATAAGCTATAGTTTGTATAAAATAAAAGGAAACGATTCAGACAAGCAGATAAATTAGCATATCTACTCTGCCTTCCCGAAATAGTAATCTGTAAATATTCTCTGTTTTTGCACCAGAGGCTATACAACTCTACTGTGTTTTGCGTTTACTCTTGTTTATAATTTTTACGATTCTTCCTCGCATCTTATATCTGTTCGTCATCTATGCAATTTTCCAAATTCTTAACCACAGAGCTGCATTTTATCATGTTTCTCCTTTCAAATAATTGTCAAAATTAAGTTACCGAATTATTAAGTACAACAATTTTGTGGATTATTATCACATAACGTGGATAAGATTATTAGTTTGTATTTCAGAGAGTATACAATCAAATAATATTAAGCAGATACGTTATTAGATCGCAAGATTTATTGGAGAAGCATTTTATGAAGAACGTTGATTTTTGCGATAAGCCGCGTTGACTTTCCACCAAGAATGCCATTATTCTATACGTAGAACGTCTCGTCACAAATTGAGATTGCATATTTGAACGAGCGTTGATTCTGATACGAATTTTCGAAATTCGTTTTATACCAATATCTTTAACTATTATTTCAAAAGTTTGCGTTTCTTAACTTAACGTAAAAGAGTTCCATCCAATGCGAAATGTATGCGGAACGCAGAGTGTTTTATATTATAGAGGAAGAACTTTTATCTTAGGCTAAATCGCGAATAAATCGTGAATGAGTCTGAAAGAATTATATATAATTACCGATAAAAAATTGAAGAATCTTGAGTTTTGTAGCAAAAACCCGAAAAGATTAAATCAACGACAGCACAGTGTGTTTTAAATAGTTGTATACTTGTCGGATATAAACCTTGACGTTTGACGAACGAGCTTCGTTGCTAACGAACACGGAGGATTATCGTTCTAATATTAATTATAGCCTAAGAGAAACGTTGAAGAATTCGATTGATAGAATTTTATCGTAACACGACGTTATTATAAAACTGACTCTACACTGACAAATTCTAGCCACTTGTACATTGTCGGCAATGAGTATGCTACGTTTTATTTAAAACAGGCTGTGAAACAAAGAATCGACGAATCGTGTATACACATATTTTTGTATAGATCAGTAAGATCGAATAATCGGTAATTTCGATTAATGTTGGACGTGACGCAGGTAATATAATCTAGCAGATTTCTAACGACAGCATTTTCAAGAGTCGTTGACATTTCGATATTTTTTTGTCTCATTATTTTTTCTTTCTTAATATAACAATGTATAATATCACGTTAGTTTCGGTACTAGAAAAACGGGACGCAAGATATTTAAAATTAAAATATTTTGTGTCCGACAGTTATACAGATATGTATATTTATCTTCGTTGAGCGTGCATCGTCAATGCGTTACCGTAAAGGGAAATCGGAACGGAAAATCGGAACGGTATATCGTCTTACGTATTCTAGCTAGACTACTGTACCACTGCGTTACCGTGAGATATTTGTATCATTTCAGATTATCGATCACTCGTTAGATACCCGAGGCACAAGTGCCTACATGCCTTTCTATCCAAAACCCTGTTACGCGCATCGACTTTCCCGTTGTGCGCAAACATCTCGGCAGCATCATTCTCAGCGTAATATGAGATAGTCGTGCAAATTGTGTTAAATTAGCGTAAATTACTCGTGATTATTTAGTCCATTGAATGACGAATGTTACATTTTTACGCAGCTAATAGTTTTGTAAATGTACTTTTACCTTGATATGCGCGCACACACATGCATACACACAACGAAATTCTTTTCTAAATAGTGGGCATAATATTTTTGCAGAATTAATACTCGAAGCAGTTTTTGAGAGAAGTGACATTTTCACGGATTAGAATTTTTATTACTGGGATAGGATTTTTCATACTTAGCGTAGTCTTTTTTTCTCTAATATAGATTATTATATAATTAAAGCTGCGATCTTCTCCGCAGCAGGTAAATGTTACGAGTGATTCTGGTATTCCGTTGTGAATTTATTATATTCTCGAGCGTCTCTACAGTTTTACCGTAATTTATCTTGAAACCTTTTGACCAGGGCGCGTATATGATTTACTCGCCATCGAATAATCGTACAGAGCGAAACATTTCCGTAATTTCTGAAGGCTAACTTAATATGTATAGCGATAAAGATATATCATCACTTCGCAATGGGACTTTATTTGAGGCGAAGCCCCGCTCCTTTCGATAAGAAAGCGATTTACTTCTCGTTGCATATATTATCGTAGATGTATCTATGAATAAATCACTTGACGTCAAAGAAGCCGTTATCTAATTCTCGTAGTATTTCATGTGCTTTTAAGTTTGATATTATCCGCGATAATCCGATTAGATTCTTGACGCGACTGTTTCATATTTGCTCTTAATATCCGATATTGGTCTCTGTTATGTCTTATCACTGTTCTCGTCTCTCGCCGTTATACTTTTAATAGCCGCAAAATGATGAACTTTGTTCAATTTCTTAAAATTTTGTTAATTATATATATCAGTAAAAAAATTATTAAATTACAAAATTATATATAGTAACGAAAAAAAGTTAAGTTTGTCACGTAACGAGGATCTAGTAAAATTAAGTTTTATATATATTTTTAATCTTTACGTAAGCTTTGTCTTTGCGCCATAGAATACTCGTTTATATTTTTTGTATTATTATTCTAACACGTAAACGTTCTCGGAAAAACTTGAAAAATTATCTCGGGAGATAAAACCCCTCTGGGGAGTCCTGGACGGTTTATCTCTCTCTTTCTCCCTCTCTCTCTCTCCATCCCCCGCGAGGTAACATTATTTAGAAGGGGGTAGATGTCGATGACCGTAGAAGCATATTCAACGCGGTGGGAGAGATAGAACGTCAATAAAAGTCGAGGGAGACGTGAATTTTTGGCTCAACGTGACTACACGTTCTGAAAGTGAAAAACGGAGAAAGGGCGCTCGCGCGAGCGATATTATGCAAGCACGCACTCTTTTATGCGAGTCATTTAACAATCTTGCATAATTTAGATAATGAAAATATTGAAAATGTATTTCTTTTTATCTAATACGATTTATTTTCTCATATAATTTAATGGAGATAAACGCGATAACGAGTATTTCTTCGTTGTAACGAGAATCGTAAACGAAGCGGAACGCTGCGAATGTAAACGATCGAGCCAAACCGTTTCGCGTGAAAAGCGAAACGAAAAGTCGCGATGATGCGTTTCGATATCACGATCGGGGACGGGAGTATCGGGACTCGAGACACAGCAGCTGACCTCAACGACGATAGGAATGAGTCAACTTGTATTTTTTCGAACCCAACGTATATTACTTGGTGAAAAATGAGTCACGCATCGTCATGGCGGTCTCGCGTTTTGCATCCGAATGAAACTTATTACAATATTAATACCGTGAATTCGTCGTTCCGGTTGTCCGTGCATGATTTTAGCCGAGCCTCTTATAAGATGAATCATAAATGATTACAGTAAACTAATTACGTTGTACAAAGATAGCAAATTAATTATACGAATTATGTAAGGTCAATATAATAGTATTAATTTTATAATTATAAAAACATGTCACGTATGTAATATTTATATAAAATGACAAAACGTTGCACATTTGTGTAAAATTTCATATATATGTCGGACGTTTTAAGTATCGTTTAAAGTAAAATATAATTGTATGCATATATTATATTATTTTATTTTGATCGGCATTTTAAATAGGTTTGTATTTTGTGATTTCATATTTTTATTTCCAGGATAATTATAATAGATATGAAGTTAAGAATGAGAGCTGGGATAAGCGTCTTTCAACAAAGAAAAATTGTTCGAATTATTACAAGAGATAGCGCGGTCTAAATCCGATTCAAATTCCGCGCTCTCCGGGAAATTGTAATTTATTAAATCAAACTGAAGTGAGTTGTAAGTCGCAACTGAAACGAGTTGTTTAACTCGACTCAGCAGTCACTGCAGTCAGCTCGTTCAGCTCGTGCTACAGTGATTGAATGGTGCACAAGTTAAAAATGCTTCGGTCATTTTGATCTTTAAATATATTTATTAAATGGAATTCGATACACGCGCGCGCGCATATATTACACATACACTCGAGGCCGCGGGACCAACGTGTATCACTGGTGTCTGTCTATAGTGTCCTGTCGCCGCCCGGTCGCCGGATGCCGAGCGTCGAGCGCCGCGCGCTTCGAGTGTCTTCGCGCGTTTTCGGCAACGATCGGTCCGCTGGCGCGCGCGGCGCGCGGCGCGCGGTGTTCGGAGACTTCGGAGCATTGGAGCTGGAGGGCCGCTCGCGTCTCGCGCAGTCCTAGTCCTAGCTGCGACTCCGATCGTGTCGGGTGACTCGTGACTCGGGTGCTGTCGTGCGTTTGACACTGGCAGGTTGACACTGTAGAGCTCCAAAAACGCTTTTGCCGAAACTGAGCGGCCGAGCCGTCGTTTCCGGTCGGTATCGAGCGTATCGAGCGTTCGAGTATCGCGCGTTCGCGACGCGCGTCGCCCGCGCAAAGACATTCGAGTGAGAAAATCGTCTCGGTTCTCGGTTCTCGGTTCCTCGGTTGACCGTTGACGCGACGGTTGAGTGCCGTGTGTCGCGCGTCGCACGTTGCGCGCCGCATTGTGTCAACGACGTATATATATACACCGCGTACGCGCGAGTCATCGAGCCGAGAAGGACGGACGATTCGAAAGAGGAAAGGAGAGAGGGCGAGAGAGAGCGAACCGAAGGGCGTCTGGGCGTGAGCGACGGAGAAGCAGCGACCGGGTGCCGAGTGCCGAGTGCCGACACACTGCTGACTGCCGCCGCGGTCGGAGCGGGGAAAGGAAAGGCGGAAGGATTATATATTCGGACAACATGGCCACCGCGATCGACGACCGGCAGGAACTGTTGGAGCAATTCCGAGCGGTGAGTGGCACAGGGTGTTTCGTGCCTTTACGTAAATTGTAATTCGGCTCTCGTTGCATTGGAGAGGTGGGGGAGGTGTCGGGTAGTGGATTTTCCTCGCTTTCCCGCGCGCCGCGGCGCCGGCTACACACGGCCCGGCTGTCGCGTGCTCGCGGTTTCTTATCGATCGCCGGCGGTTTTTTCATCATCGTGGAAGCCCACCCTCGTGCCGCGACGGCGACGCCGACGTCGCGCCGGCCCAGGTGCCGGGTGCCGGGTGTCGACACCTCCGGCCTCCGGCCTCCCGTCGGCGTCATCGGCGCGCGGCGTCGCCCTGCGCAGCCCGTAACCCGTAACCAGGGCCTGCGCTCGGAAGTATCGCCTTAGGCTCTAAATTCTGTCTCGCTTAACGTCGTTTAAAAGTCATTCCAAAATTCGATCGTATAAGTATGATACATATATTCGCTCCGGGCGATAAACCGAAGCTTACAAATCTCGGAATTTTCGGATAAATGTGTATATATAATTTAAGATCCTCGATTCAGGATTTGTATTAGTTTAAAATTATATCCGGGCCATATATCGAATTATACGTGTTAATATAATAATGTGAAATTAATCAATCTGATTTATCGCGGAATGTAATACGTGGACAAAGCGCTACACGATTCTACAAAAATTTCGATATCGTTTGACGTTCGAAATATCCTAGGAGATATATCTCTCCGAGATTTCCCTCTCGATTTTACTGTACTTTTACCGCAACCTTAGGCCGCGGCGCGGTCGGAGCAAATAACGATAAACGGACGAATGTAACGCCCTCCGTTTGTCCCGATTGTCGTGGTATGCGAGAACCGTTCAATGGGAAGTTAATGTTAAGCGTTTCGAACCGGTCCGCGGGCCGCGGTCGAATGCCGAACGTTCGAAACGAGTAATCGCGATCGCCAAGGAACACCGATGACCTCTTCGCGGTCTTCGCTTCTTTTTTTGGAGCCGGGAGCTGGCCATGGCATATGCCGCAGCCATATGCCTTACGGCACGTTATAGGTACACCCTGATCGTTGTATCGCTCCTCGTGTTTCTTCCTCGTACCTAATTTGCCTGATTTTGCCATCGATCGCCACGATCGAAAGCCCACAGCGTTGCCCAGACTCATTGTTATCATCGATGTTTGCGTCGAAGAATCCGATCGGCTGTTAAATGTGAAATATTAATTATTTCTCTACGTACGCGATTAAAGAACACGATTTATCGAAATTTCCATTTTTTGCTTTTGCGATATTGCGCATCGAACGATTAAAATTTAACCGCTGATTGGGCTTACGAGCAGATTTCTTTAAATGTTGTTTAAAGTTCGTTTACGTCTGGTGCAGTCTGGCGCAGCGATTTGTAGAACAAGTTTGATCGATGCGTCACTTCTCTCGCCCGCGCATCTCTGGGCGTGATGCAGTTAAGCTAAGCACATATAGCACAGATGAAATATTTTCAAACATTGATAACAGCCTACGCGCGCTACTTGCTTGTTCAATAATACTATTCTTTGCGCGCTATTAGCGATTGCAAATATAGAATGCGGTGATTTGATAACGCGGGAACAACGTTGTTACCTTATCGAGATGTTGAGATAATAACGTCGTTATACAATCGTTAACAATTTCACGGGTATACGTTGCATCTGAAAATTATTATCGATAATCTTCTATTTAAAAAAGGCCAAGACTTTTCCTATTTTATTTTATGATTTTACAAACTGTGTAATCTGCATAAAATAATATGCGAACTAAAATTTATCGAATGTAATAGTTACTTAATCAGAAATCGAGATCCGTTTGCGTCATCAAATACATAGACGTCGTATTTGTAAAGAGTGTACGTAATATAATAAAAATAAATAGTTAAGAACGCTCGTTTCGAAACTTTTTTCAATCGCGGCATCGTTTTACGCGTGTTCGTTCTTCGGACTATAATTCAGACTTATTCCGCCGGCACGTGAATCTCGCAAGTGTTCCGAGTTCCGATCACATTTTATCTCGCATGTAGACAAATTAGATAAACCGCGGATCTGTTTGCCCCGGGTTTTGGAAGTGCAATCAACCTCGTTGCCGCGCGATTGCGCTTTGCTCTCCGCGACAGACTTTTCACGGTTGGTCGATCGGCAGCGGCTCGTTTCCGAGTCCCGAGATCGTTTTTTCTCTCGCCTCCGCGACTCCGATCGTTCGAAAGGTGACCTGACTTTCGATATAACTCGTTAACCCTTTGTGGTCCGATATCAATATCGATAATGTCGGAAAATAATCCAATATTAAATATATTCCGTTTCTTTTTTATTTTGATATTACTTTTTTCCAACGCGATATTTTCTCGGAATATTCAGCAAACATTAACCCCGATTTAAATTAATACTTTACAACATTTTCAATAATAATCCAATAAAATGCGAAAAAGTCGAATTACTATTTTTATCAATTAATTTATAATTTTAATTTTCGCAAGGTTCATATTTATTACTTATATTTACCTGATTTTTCCTTTTGCACGGTTCGTGACGATAATCAAGTTCCATCGACAAAAGACTGATCTTGGTGATACTTTCGTGATATAAAGCACGTTTGTTTTATTCTTTTACACGTACGTCTCGAATCGAATAATAAAACTTCGAAAGATTATATTATATGATGAGGGTTGTCGCGAAAACAATGGCCTTACGCTAGTACGAGCGAGATAGTACAATTACTCCCTTCCGCCGCGCCGGTCGTATCGTCGAGAAAGTCTTCAATTATCTTATTGATCGTGTTACTGGTGTGCGAGAGACGCAACCCCTTCCTACATCCCGCGTCGCGTCGTCGCGAAACTGTACGCGAACGATGAGTAAGAGCACGTCGAGTCCGCCACCCCTGTGGCACGACGCTGAATCATCGGGCACTCTGCGCTTTAAATGCCCGATAAAATACGCACCGCTCGCGCTCGCGTTTGCGGGGTGGTAGAGATAATTCTTTTTTGTGCGATAAACGCTTCTCGATAAGACCAAATGGCTCATAACTGTTAATTTTATTGCTTCTCATATGCGTCGTTTGTCACACTGTCTAATATCTGTTAGTTTCACCTACTTGTATACGCTTGCTGTCATTACTCTTTATATCTGACGCAATTTCTTATCTTAAGTTTGAAGATGTCCATGTCAAATGTCCTTTCTTTATTTTGTTTAAGGGCCTCTCTTCTTAAATTGTATTTATCATAAATATTTTATGTCCGTTGTTAAACACTTTCTTTTAGTGATAAAATCTACTGTAATTTTGCGAATTAAGTAGTCGTAGTTAATAAATTGCGCACCAAAGGTAAAGCAAGGTAAAGCAAGAGTAATTTATAACGAGTGCAATTAGAATAACGAGTCTCTTTAAAATTTCGTTTTTTACTTAAAGCTCGGTTGAATAAAAAGATAAAAGTGACATTTCTATGCGCGGCACGCGTCGGTGCTTTTCCAAAGGATTATCTATATCTATACTATACTACCCTCTCGCAACATCGCTCTTCTGACGGGGTGACTCTCAACCCTTACGCATTTGAACGTGCATAATCTACGTCAGCGTATATACACGTGAGATATGCGCGTATTCATATATTAGAATAGGGAGACCGAAATACATACATTAGAAAACTGTTTTGTAAATGAGTAAAGGAGCATATATTAGCGATGCTTAATTGATGAAATCAGACAAGTGTGATACTGCTATAGCGGATATTCCCATGAATATAGGAGATATATGGAAGGTGCCATTTTTAGATTTTTTTTACTCTGCTATTGCTATTAGATTCTTCGATTAAATTGAAATGGTCTGGAGATTGATTGTATAGTTTAACGTTTTTAATGCTTACAATTTTTTGATAATTAAATTTTAAATAAAATTTTTGTATTAAAATTTATTTAATAAAAGAAATTAATATCTAACTGAAATTCTGCTGCCACAGTACATTTTGAAAATTTTATTCTACTCTACGTAGCTCTACGGTTTCTAATATTTAATATTTTTGTAACTGAATTTTTAATTAAATTTTCATTAAAGTAATTGTAAAAGGATCTGTCATCCGACATTTATAATATTCTATAATATTTTTAAAATAGCACTTTTTGAATATTATTGGAAATAAAACGATGCAATTTTAAAGGAGCTAGGCCATGGAATAAGCGAAAGTGTGTGCGTGAAATTGAGCTCTCGTTTCTCACGTTTCACTCGTATTTCCTATCCGTCGTTCGATTCCGGAATTTCGCGCTTTATTTGCCAGCGAAGGCAGTTCACCGTGTCGACGTAACAAATTTTTTCATGTCGCGCTATTTTAGCTGACGTAGTAATATGCAAAGAATCAACGTTTCTTAACTTCGTGATAGCCACAAAAATCAAATTCGTTTATTTATTCCTTTTCCTTCTATTCATTCTAGTATTAATGTATTGATGTAGAAAAAATGTGCAGTTGTGTGACATGTATGTGTGGTATTGTGATTTTGTACTTACCACTTACGTCAGATCTATTATATAAGGTGCGCATACACGCGGAAAGGTTACTCCAGAATAAATTCTGGAGCACGTGCTCGAGCGGCCACCCGAAGCGTGCCGTGTCGCTGCGTTGGCACGTGCCGTTCTTTTCTTATCCAGAAAACACGCCGTTGGTCTTTCATAAAAACCGCGGGAGACCGACCGCAGAGAATAAGTATCAAAATAGCATCTGGTTCATTTAATATGCGTGCGATTACAATGAGAACGAAAATGTTGCCGCGACACGCGCACACAATCTGACCTTACATAAAGCTATGGTAAGTATACGCCCGAGTACGCTAGATATATAATTTATTAATTAATTCCGATTATATATATAATCCGCATATATTTACTCAATTTAGTTATTTTTTTATATAAAATTATTAAACCTATATGAAAACCACACACATGATAAAACGAAATTAAATTTGCTAATCGATTTCTATATTTCTCGATGTTGTCCTTTCTCCAAGATAATTAAAACAACAATTAAAAGTAAGTTTACTGATAATTATATAATAATTACATGGAAGAGAGCGCCTGTGCAGTCTGTTAACAGGTATATTTCGTGCATCGGAGATTCTTGAGATATCATTAGACCGTGTAGTCGAGCCAGAACTATTTCATAGCTTTGCGAGCGTGAAATTAATATACAGAATTGCGCTCGTGACATTCGCATATGGAAAATATTTTACGCGCTGTCGATTAAATTAGAATGACGGGCAAGACGGGAATGGAGTAATATTGGAAACAGTACGTCCTCTCATACATCTTTAAAGATTTACTAATACATTTTCATGTATCTATTTGAAAGTATACCGTTAGGTGCACATTTTTATAGATTTTATTGTAACGGTATTACGGTCAAAATTTGGTCACGCTTTCAAATAGCGGTATTAAAAAATGCAAAAAGGTCAGAAATTATTGTAATATCTACATCTATGAACAACTTTGAACGTAACTTTGTAATCTTTGTGATGCAACTTTTGCATCGGCGCTTTGATATCGAGATCTTATTACATTATGCATGTTGGTTTTGATAACGCGAGTCGAGAGAAGCATTAATTTGTTTGCAATTGCGAAAATAATGCAACAATTATCTCGCGATAATCATATGTATACATGTATACGTGTACTAAACTAAAACATTCCTCGAATTTTCAATCGAAGTAACTCGTGCGTAAATAGGCGCGGCTGCCGTAAAAGCTGCTCTCTTATCATTTACAACTGACAATAAGCCTTCTACCTCAATTGTTGCTCAATCACTACTACGTAGCAGCGTGCTACAATTGTTGTGCAATTGCATGCCGCTGGAATAGTAAATGGACCGCGATCGACTGCTGAAAAGTAAGATCGTTACGCAACTATGCCTAGGTCGCATAATGCCCGTGTTGCATGTATTTTCCCAATCAGTGGTTCTCTCGGTGGTTCTCAATGACGCGTGACCGATCATTTTGAATGAGTGACAGACACTTTGAAGACGCGTAAATCAAAACTAAAAAATAATAAAGATAAAATATAACAGTATTAAAATTTTCTTTGCAGTTGTTTTCCTTATTTTTAATATCTAACCGTCTGACGAGTTAAATTTTCTGTATTGTATGTTTTTTTTTTTCATTTGTCTTTGATATTTTTCGTGCAATCTCTCTCAACCACGGTTTTTTACCATCAATAGCGCATAGCGCACATGTAAATGCATAATGTTTTCCTTGTTCGGGTTGGCTCCACGTTGGAAATGCAATCCACGAGAAATTCCGCTGTAGATTCGACTAACGAGAATGCCATGCCATGAATGCGGTCGTTATGACGGGAAAACTTATCGCTCGAACCATACTTCTTACCAGCCAGAGAAAATTAATCTCTGAATTCTGTCTGCAATCCTTGTCGGCGACCGTCGTCATTTATTGCGGGCGGCTCAAGTTTAGATATAAAGTTCTTTAATAAAGTGAATATACGGATTGCACAAGTGTTACTTTAAACTTGACATTTATATGTTTGTCCCAATTAGAAGTTACATATATACAGATATCCAACAAGATTAAAAAATATTTTTTATATTACCTGATGAAAATATTAATGTAATTTTTAAAATATAATCCGGTATTAAAATAATACGTCACACATTATTTACTTTTCAAATAATGTCAAAAAAGTTGTCATTAAATTTTAAGAGACAGATTTAAAGGTTTAAATGCAATTCGCAAAATTTTCTGTTAGAAGAAACTTGATAATTTTATGCAAAATGACGCAGGTATAAGAGTAATCAAAATAATGGAAATGATTTTGTTATAATCAAACTTTTATTTTGTCGCTGTAATTGATCAAACAAATATAATTTTAATCGAGTGATAATTATGTCTACACGATAAATGTTTTTGCCATTGTTTCGCCTTAACACAACATTAAACGCTAAGTATAGCAATTGATAATTGATGTTCCCTTTGCTAGATATCGCTGAACAAAGTAAAATATACCGATTTATTCGCGGTGTGAATGAGTGGTTAGAAAATCGCTTCTGAAGAAGGTATAAAAATGTCAAAAACGTGGCCGATTCCTTTCTCAGCTCCGCGGACAATGCACGTCTCTCTCACAGCTAATTCTCACGTAAGAACACTCGGGTGTACGTATATGCATGTGCTTATATTGTGAAGCGTATATATACGTGTATTCTTTGTCGGTTCGGTTCTCACGCTTAGCTCCTTAATTACCCCACGTAGTTATAATTAATCCTTTCTCGCCACACGGCGAAGTTCCGTATTTCGTATAAAATATGAAATGCGATGAAACGAGTCATTTTTAGTTGCACTCCAGTCGGAATAATCCTCTCGAGAACCGACTTCGTAAAATTGGCTGTGAGACGTAAACGAATTTTGTGCGCGACAGTAATTTTTTCTATTATAGTTTGTAAAATTTGTATTGAAAATGCAAGTACGATAGCTTTGTAAAAATTTTAACATGCTTTTAATGTAATGCCAGGTATATTTTAGCGAAAACATTTTTATTTTGCACGGTGAAGGTTGTAATAAGAATGTAAAACTTTTCTTCGGATAATATATGTTTGAGTGGGCAATCTGATCGTATATTTTTATTCGAAATTTACAAAAATTTCTGCAAATTTATTAACGTTACAAGAAAACATTGTCTTGACATTTTCCAGTGTATTATACGAACTAATTATTGTATATATATATATATATAATGACTGATGGTTTTTAAATTTACATTACAGCTTTAAAATTATCTTTTTAAGATATAATTTATTCTGCAATGTATATTAAGGTAGCGATATGTTTAAATTTATTTATTTATACAGGAAAAATTTAGATAAGTTAGCAAAACTTAATCGTAGATAGTTGTTCTCTCGTGACACTAATGGAGGCCGGGATATCAGGCAGGGTGATTATCTTTTATGGGTAAATGAGATGTCAGGAATTGATGAGTCAGGCAACAGATATATCCTCTTGCGGGACTTAGGTTACAGTGGCTAATAAGTTTGCTCGAGTTAGCGATCTGGCCGGGTGACAGTGTCGAGTATCGCCATATTTTAATCTGCCAATCGTGCACGACTCCGTTTCACTCGCTTACTCTTTCGTATCGTCTAATTGAAATTCAATCATTATTTTCGCGTCAGCAAAAGAGATAAACCAGGGCACGCATTGAAGTAAAGTGAAAATAATGTTCACTGCGTAAATATCATATTGCTCACACAATATACCTTCTCTTTAAATATAAAATTACATTGTAAACCCGTTTGTCATGAAGACAATGCTGCGAATTATAAATATACATAGAACAAGAGTACACGTATTTACCAGAAGGAAAACAAAGCAGGCAGAAAATAATAAAATCACGTTACTTTTCTAACTGCACACACGCCATTTCGTATATAATACCGTTAATTTAATCACGCGAAACATACGCGTCGGCATGCTAATTATTCATCACACGGTTTGATTTTTCAATAATTTCGTGGTACTGGACAACGTTAGAAGCATATACTAGAGAATGAATTACCGCGTAATCCCCGGTCCTTGGCAATCAGACTTATTAGGTAGATTAGATTCGACTTAATGAGCCAGTTTCCTGACTACAATTCAAGAACTTATTTGCACGCATCCATTTGTCCATCGTCGGGCAATTATCAGTACACTGACTGATGGCAGAAGTCAAAGTCGCGGTCTAACCGCGGTACGAATTCTTCAAATCCCGCACGAGGAACAAGTATATAGACTTATATACCGTCGATTTTTCTCTGTGCGTAGAGATTGACTCGCAGGAAAGAAAAGAGTTGTACACGACGGCACAAAATTCCACGTCGTCATAGACGACAACTCGGATTTTATGGACTGATTCGCGAAACTGTTGCATGATAAAATCACGAATAAGCTAGGTATAATGCGACTGTTCATATTTCATGTAAACATGCCGCATTTATTATCTGAAAGCGGTGTAGCTAGTTATGTTTAATTATTATAAAAATAAGATTTTAAGCTATTTTGATAAATTATTTATTATTATTTTTAGCGTTGTTACATAAAGTGTGTCAAATTGACTAATTATTCACAATTGCATTCATCCATTCAATTCTAATTGATAAGATACAACTTAAAAAAAAATGAAGTATATTAATATTTATATCATACAATTTATACATCTTATTTTTTTTATTATTTTATCTACAGTTACTACATTTTTCATCATATATTTATTAGGTACGTTACTAAAATATCTTATCCGTGTCCATTCTACGATCCATTAATTGATCTTCCGATGAAAGCGATAAATCGTTATCTTAACATTATAGGAACGGCAAAACGATACCTTATATGGTATATGTAAGTTCTCCAAGAAAATGCAGTTAATATGAATAAACTGTTTTATGCGCTTGCCGATGCTACTCATAGCGCCGCGGCGCCGTCGCGTCGCGTCGGTTATGAGTATTTGGGAAGTTGAGATTGATAGTGTCGGAAGTATGTTGACGATTATGGAAAAAACACTGGGCTCTCGATCTTGCTCAAGAGTACGTGAGTAACATGAGTCACGTCACAGTCGGAACTTGTGAATGTTTGATTTGTCGTCATCGGCTCATTACATTTGGATTCGATGATTCATTAAGCGTATTGAGCGATCGCGCCGATTTCACTTCTATGACTTTCGTAACTTTAGAGTACTCTACCTAGATCACGTTTGATGTTGCTTCTCCGATTCTTTCCGTTCGTTTTCTCCATTATGCAATATATAATGCATGTTATGCGCAATAATCACTTTGATGCGCTTTTCCACTTTATGGAAAAAGAACTCATGAAAGATAGTTTAATTCGTTTCTCTCGTCGCCTTTTTCTTCGTAGAAGCTGAAGATTGTTATTAGAACGGGTACAAAGCATTCTCCAAGAGTATAGATCCAATAAGAGTTAAATTGTTTCGAGTAACTGACACAATCGCGTCAAATATTTTTTCGGTGAAACACGTACGTCTTTTTGTTCTTTTCTCCGATCGTGTCGTCAATGTTTGTAACGATTAAACATCGGCAAGTAATTAAATATAGAATGGTTTTGTATTCAGATAAGTTATTGTTTGCTTTTAAATACGGATGAATAATACACAAAGAAGAAAATTGCTTGGTCAAGATCTTTGTTCAAGGTTCATGAGTCACTATTCACAAATTGTTATGTCGCGCGATATACATATATGTATATATATATGTATATATATGTTTCTATAATGATCCGCAATGTTTCGAGAAAGAAAATCAATGACATTCGCACATACGTGATCTTGAGTCATCGAAAAGATTATCGTGGTCATCGTTGAGCGTCGATTCTAAAAAATGGAATTATAAGGATATTTGCTTCAATGACACTATGATTCATGAAAAAGATATTACCCGTAGATTTTGAGAATTAAAATTTAATAAAAATATATTATTAAACGGTGAGAGAGTTATTTCATTTTATCGTAAACGTCTATCGAGCTATATACTTTAATCTGTCTTTATGATATTTTTGCATTTTGTGCATTTTTGCAACGCGATTGCTAACTCGCACTCTCGCACATGTGAATGTTATAATTACTGGACGAGCAGAAGGACCGAAGATGCGGGGTCTGTAAACGCAGCGGCACACGTCGATCAATTTACTCGCCATTGCGAGCGAATAGGCCATTCATATAAGTTGCGCCTGTCATTAACCCCGATATCGCGTCAGGTCTCACTTTCGCACACGCGTGTTGCGAATCGAATCACGTCGCGGATCAAGCGGTGTAATGTGAGAGCACCGGAGTAAGATGTGATGCCGTTGCGTAAAGCAGAATCGTCGGGGCCAGGATACTTATCGACTTGCACGAGATGCAACAGCGATAATGGCAGGTGTACGTCGGCAAACCTATACGGTGATACATGTGTATGCGTGTACATATATGCATTGACATTAAAAGTGCACCCAACTGTAGTGACACCTCCGAAGGCAGCAAGCACATTTGCTCCTAAAATTGTTCACTGCATGCGGTTGTGTCTTGTGTCAGTATTGTGGTTGACTCGCGATATCACTGCATCCTGCAGTTTATCTGGTTTCCGTTTTAAAATAACATTTCGTTACGGGAATACTATATATAAGAACTCACTAGATAATTTTTTTTTGCAGAGATATTTGTACATATAATTCATTAAATCCAGTCTCATGAGCGTTTTATCTATACATTTGTTTTTAATTAAAAAAAGTTTTTGGCGGAACATAGGTAATATACGGTGTGAAATTTATACATTATCTCGCAGTGTTGATTTTTCCTTTTGATAAGAGATTTAAGAAAATTGGAATTGGAGCTATTAAACCCAACTTTCGAATTAAATGTTATTTTAAATATATTATATATCTATTTACATCGTAATAATATAATTTTACATCGTTTTTTTGTTAAGTATTAATTGTATTGTATGGCAGATTAATTATTTATTTTGATATTTCCTAATGATAAAATATAATTACATGAATATAGGTATTGAGAAAAAAATGATACAATAGACTGATAGAAAAACATAAGAAGAATTCTGTGAGAATTCTGTTAGAATGTTCCGTCATAATATTATTACATCTTTCATCTCTCCCGTGTGTTACTGGTAATTAACTTTTGTTAGACCTGCAATTAGATATCGTAAAAACCTCGTTGTTTAAATTGGATAAGTATATAGCTTTCTATTTAACGATATATATAGCTTTTATGAACTGAGAAGCGGAATATCTAAGTTTACCACAAAATTGTTTGCGCACTTTCCCTCGTGTTCGTATTTTCCATTTATTTAATCAAACAATTAGGAATATAACCAGTATGCTATATAAGCATTCATTCTTACTCTGTAAGATATTTCTTCTTACTCTGCTTCTTTATAATAATATAATTTGTAGTCAAAATTACAAATTTTATTGCATCCGATTTTACGAATTTTTTAAATATATATAAGTGTTTCTCGGTATTTTTTATTCGTTAATCAATGATAAATTTTTCCTCAATCGTAACTCGCATGTATCACGTATCAATTGGAATGCTCGCTGTAGCAATAAAAGGAAAAAAAACGAAACGAAATCCTAAACGTCGCGCGTAAATCCGGTTACATGGTACTTTAATTGTGGCGGCGCGAGATCGCTTTTAAAATGTTTCGCATGTAAATATATGCGAGAGATACTGTCAAAAGCTACGAAAGCGCATCCTTCGAGTCGTTTCCCTCCAAGCCGTTCAATTATCGCCACTTGAGCTAACATCGAAGCGTCTTGCGTGAACTTTTTGCTACTCCGCACGGTGACGCCCGTCAAGCGGTTGAAACTTTCAACGTCGCGTAATTTATTCACTCATAGTGAAAAGAGTTAAAAGAGAACGATCTATCGTGACGTTATTGTCACCGATTTGTTTTTTTATTTTTTTAATTGGCATAATATAAAAAGCAATTTCATTACTACTGTTACCGATCAGTATAGATATCGCTTATTCATATTCATGTATTCTTCCGATGACTAATCGAAATGATTTGGAATTCTGTCAGCGATGATCATGCAAATTCCACAAGGTGTGTCTATATATATAGGACAATTCACCTCGAGTGTCTTTTTCTACTGTCAATGTTGGTGCAATATGACAAAAAATGCATAATATTAATAATTGCCTGTGATAAAAATAATTTCCTATTACATATCATATTTTTGTGTTTAAATTACAAAAATGGAAACGGTTTGTTCTTTTGCATGCAATATAGAGTTTGAATAGATTTATAAATGGAAACCTTAGGAGGTTTTAATCTTATTGTCTAATCAATTACTTTCGTGATGTAATAATCTTCTTCTTGAATTCAATGTGCACACGTAGGAGGAATCTCGAGATGACGTAGCGATAGGATTGCCTTGGAAGCAAGAAAATCGAATAGTCGATTGTGATGCGTTCATAGAATTGCATTTACTCGTCACGGTCGTTTGGTTCATTTTTAGACGTGTCCATGGAAAGAAACGCATGCAAATTTATGGATTTTACTGTATTTAATTTTATCATTTTACAAAACATGGTAACATTTATTTTTCCTAAGACACGTTGTCTACTTCTTACGGAAAATCAATCAATAATAAGCAACATTTTGTTCGATAACATTTTGTTAAGATTGTCAGTAAAATCAGTAAAAAAAAAATAAAGTAGATAAGATAAAGATCGTCACTTTTGATCAAATTTACTTGAAGATAAACATCAGGAAAAACTTCTGTATATATATAATTTTAGCGAAATTATAATCCCTTAAATATTTGCGATATTGACAGAACGTAACGACTGTTGAAAATTGGCGTCAGCCAATTAATAAATAATTAATGCCCGTGCCTCGACAATGCTTTTCGCCAGTCTCACGTTATGCTTTATTAAATTTCGTCTTCATCACTTATCTCATGCGCGCGATAAAATCATCATCCGAATAACATGTCCGAGAAGTATACACTGTTGTTATTACGGCACATTAAGGCCAATGTTATAACTCGTTTTCCCGGGGTTTCGCATAATGAACGTGGGCACTCGCCCTAATCTCGTGATTGTCTATTAACGTATCGCGCGTACTAACGCGCCGCGCGCCGCTGCTGATGATTCCTCCTTTTCTCTCCGCGCGGTAATTTAATCGTGATTTCCGCGGATGAATGCGAGACGGGGACATAGTGTGCAACACGATGCCAGACGAAACCAGTTCTCAGGATAAAAGCGAAAGAAGAGGGAGAGAGAGAGAGAGAGAGAGAGAGAGAGAGAGAGAGAGAGAGAGAGAGAGAGAGAGAGAGAGAGAGAGAGAGAGAGAGAGAGAAGTTTGACCCCAGGGGAGTGTTCTCTCGGTTCTATAGGGTGTCCCGTAATCTGCCATACAAATAATAGAGCATGCGATTTTCTTTCACGAGTTTCATCTGAATACATACATTTCGGGAGCGCGCTTTGAATAATAATTATCTGGATGATTTTTTATTGTAATTTGATTGGATTTTATAAAGGGAAAATGTGAGATGTGATTTATGAATGGTTCAATAAGCCGTCATGCGAGGAAGGATGGATTTGTGTCGATACTTTTAAATGTAAATTAGTTTACAGTGCTCGTATGAAAAGAGAACTAATGGATCATTATAGAAGGAGAGATGGGACTGTAAGAATTAAATATCTAAATGAATATATATCAAGGCGAACGTGCGAATGCGCATTAATTCATAATAGTCGAGTTTACGAATTGAAACATTAGTAAAAAACATTGGAAATCAATTTAAATAAATATATGAAAGTATAACTTTTGCAAAATAAATCTTTATATAAATTTTCATGCACCAGAATAGCACATATATTTCTTCGAATGATATCCGCGTTTATTTTTGTATTTATGATAAACAAGATGTATATGATGAGTAGTTCTTTTATAAAATTTATTTGTTTATCAATAATTTCAACGTTCGTATATTTCTTTCAGGTTATCAAATGTTTTCTCCGGAATTTTCTCCGGAACACCAACAGGATTATTACGTATCACGTATCGATTCATTGAAAAACAATTAAAGATATTATCTTACACATTACGAGATAACGTTGTTATATACAAACATGGTCGAAACTTCTTCACCTTGGTACTTCACCGATGGCAGGTGTGTGCACTTTAATGCGGCGTACATTGTATGCCAGCTGCTTGAAACTATACACGTGTTCGCTTCAAGTATTCGTGGATTGGTGGAAAAAGCGAAAGAAGTGTTGTCACGAAATATTGCACACGTTAGTAATCAAGACCTTTCATTGTCAATAAAATGTATCATTTAAATCCTTGTTAAATTATTCAACTTACACATACAAATATTACATATTTATTAAATTTCTTTTTGGTTATTAACTGCATCTTTATACACTATTTTCGTTCGTGATTATTTATTCTTAATAGCTTGGTCCGATGATGAGCCGAATCTATTTTGATAAGATGTGATATAATAGCTCATGTTTTTAACTTGATTATTTCTCTCGCTGTGATTTGATACACGGTTGATAGGAAAGATAAAAAGACGATTACTCGAAGCGAAACGGCGCGCGTTCGCGCTCAATTGATTTTCGTTTGCTATTCGTTTTCCGGATTCCACCGTTACGCGATGATACGCGCGAAAGATGCCCGTTCTCCGCTGATGCGTCCATAAATTGCACGGCGACGACGCGATCGTAACTCGTCGAGAAAACGAAACGATGACAGGAAGCATGTGTTTTCACGAGGAAACGTTACGACAGAGTAAACGTTCAAGTTATAGAAGACTCTTACTCCCTTTTCCATCGTCTTTTCCTCGCCGAGTCTCTCGCTCACAGACTGATGGCACGTCCGTTATGCATACGGAAAAACTTGAAAGAAATACTTTTCTTGCGTTTCACATTTTGCAAGTTCCCGTGACGAAGTGAAAGATAATTTTATGGGAAAATGAAAAGCGTGGCTGTTATATCGACATAAAAGGAAATGTATCACGTTTCTTAACTTGGTTATATATGACACGGCGGAATATAGACACATGAGATATATATATATATATATATATATATATATATATATATATATATATATATATATAAATGCTGATATATATAAATAAATATAAAAATATTATAAGAAAAATAAAAAATGAACGTATTACACGTTAGATATTGATGCATATAACTTGACGTACTTCGATAAGCATATATGGAATATAGATAACGTATATATCTATTTGCATTTTGTTACAAAGTATCACTGAAATTGTTATCGCTGTTCCATAAAAATATTATTTTTAAATATTTTTCGCGCTTTTTGTAGTATCTTATCTTTATTCTGCCGTAAAATTCCCCATCATACAAAATTTCTGATATTATTCTATCTAAGATTATGTTTTTTGAACAATGCAATCATGCGTATATACTGGAAGTATTTTCTGACTTGTGTTCTTGATGCAATGTTATCGATGCTAAGACGTGAGAGATTGATTATTTAATTATATTATTAACGAATATCATAATTATGGCCTGACGAAGTTATCAGATGCTTAACGAAGACCACGAAACTCGTCTCAAGAAACTTACCATCTTTGCGTAACGAATGACATTTAATTTAGTTAGACGATCGAGAATTACGAAAATTACTCTTTTTGATCTTTCTTGTAATATTTATAATTTTTTAACTATAATAATCAAAATTCTTAGAAGATATATTATAATGTTCTTTAGTTATATTTTACATTAGCACAAAATGTATGTTTTTCTTATTTTAATCAAGAATACTTTAATATTGCAGAAGTTTTTTAGTTTTGAGATATAAGATCTATTTTGTTTCTAATTGGTTCATTGATCGTGATAAGATCGTGATAACATTTTTTAATGTTACCGTGTTATCATAACCGACTGATGCTTCTGGGGGATATTCTATTCGATTTTTTACTTACGTTCTACTTGATTGTGCGATCGATAAGACTTGATGGATTCTCGATGACAGTTTCAGTATATTTTAGTCTGTCGCAACAGTTTGGTCGTTTTTCTACGAGACAGAGCCTGTCTTTTCTGCTTTTCTCAACATGGAAATTTGTGAGATGAAAAGATGGGACGCCGTGCAGGAATACTTTAAGGATTTCCGAGAGCTATTTGAGTTTGTGAGTGCACTCAACTTCCATTTTCTTTACTTTCTTTAGCTTCGATAAATTTCTTGTGATAAATCTTCGATGAGGTGTTCAGAAATGACTATTAGGAGGAATGCGCGATAATTTCGAAACTTTTCTCTTCCAATATAAATTTTCTTTTGTTAGAGTAATGAAAAAAAGCGACATCACAGACATTAGATATCCTAATACTAATATATTCTACGTAAGATATACTATATCTTATGAACGTGTATGCAAAATTCTCTGCAACTAATCAGTTATTAATTAAGCTGAAATTAATTAAGCTAATTAAATCAAATGGCGAATTTGCGCACAAAGATTTAAATAAATACGAAAATAAATCAAATTTATTCATATTTACTGATTTTCTCTGCGTTTGCGAAATTGCAAATCATTCTGAATCTTCGGAATCTTCAACATCACCGTCCTACACTCCTGGCGATAAAAACGAGTGTTCAATTAACATTCAATTATTCCAAAATTTCGATAAGAATAAAATTTTAATTAACTGGCAACACGTATGCTCTCAAGGTATTTCTTAAATGGACATAAAGAACTGCCGAGAGAGATTAACCCCGATGCAAGTCCATCTTCTCACAATCAGAAATACACATATCGTCATGATATACGTCGTTACCGTATTTCCATTGTTCTCGGGCAAAAATTGTGATGCCTATATACGATGCATATGCTTGCGGATCTTCTAGCGGAATTTTTCGTGACCTGAATTCTTTCGCGCTAAACCCTGCGACTTTACAAAAAATAGGTACGTAGATGCAATAAATTTCTTGTATAAAACTCGTTTCTGATGGGATTTTAACGGTAGGCACATAATCATGCGAAGACTAATTAAAATAATGTTGCAACTTAATCATTTTGTATTATTCGTTATGTTGTATTATATTATAACCCAAATTTAAATTAATTTAAATAACAAAAGTTTAAAGAAGAATAAATGTGTGCGTGCATGTCAAGCTATTTTAGTTGTGATTGCTAAATCTCAAAATTTGAAATTATAATTAAATTATACAAATTTTATTTTCCTTATTTTTCTTTCTATTTCTTAAAGAAGAGCAAAAATGCTTAAACGTATTCATAACGTTTTCTATATTTACCATTAAAAAATTCTGAAACCAGTATACAAGACGTTCACATCCATTTGAGTCTAATTATCCTTTGCATTATCACCGAGAATTTTGACGAAATTTGTTAATATTTCTTACGAGTCTTGATCATTAAATTAATTGTATTTTATTATCTACACGTACGCAATCATCCTTTCTCAATGGATACATATCTTTCTGCGTGACGGAAATCCCGTTGTAGAAAAGCTACTGCCATGTTGCACAATGTTATCAAGAGTGGTGTTGCAAGTTTGATTTATCTGACATTATCTATTTACTCAGTAACAGCTAAACGAAAAATTAGTATGAACGAAGATAAAAGAACAATTTTTGTCTCACTTATAAATCATTTTCAATTGATATCAACACGAAGAAAAATCCTTAATTAAATATAAGATAAATGATTTTTCATGATTTCCAAGATCTTTGTGTTTATGTCATAAAATGTCATCGAATTTTCGATAGAAGGGCTAATTATTTCTTTTCTCGGATAGATTGACGCGAACGGAGATGGCTTCATCAACGTTACCGAGTTGCGAAACGCTTTGGACGTCTGCGGCTTTAAAATGCCAGGCTACAAGGTGCGTCAGATGATCGAGGAATATGACGATAAGCAGCGACTAGAGCACAAAGGTCGGCTCTCCTTCGAGGAGTTCGAAAAGCTCTGCAAGGAACTCAAGGCCAACGAACTAGGCTCCACGTTCAAGCAAGTCGTGTCGAAGAAGGAGAACCTTGAGACTCTGGGTGGAATTTCCGAGGCGTCCAGCGAAGGAACCACGCATTCCGTCAGGCTTGAGGAACAACTGGCGTTCAGCGATTGGATAAACACCAATCTGTCGCACGATCCCGACTTGAAGCACCTGCTGCCCATCGATCCCGAAGGAAAGACACTCTACGACAAAGTCAAAGACGGAATATTGCTCTGGTGTGTATATTACACACATGTACATTTTTATGCAGCCCTATGATATCTCTTTTCGTTATTATTTATGTAATAAGAATCAATATAGTATATTTCGAAAAAGTGAACGTAAAAAAATTTATATATATATTTATTTAGAATTATTTTAAAATTTTTAATTGAAATATATCTTTTCTATAATATTTAAATTAATAGATAATTTTGCTGATTAATAAAAGATGTAGCTGTGGAACTATAAGTATCCTTAAATTTAAATTAATTTCTAAATGTAATAATATCGAAATTTTATCAGTTCTTATTGATCTTTATTAATGACTCTAAAATTGATTAATTTATCGAAAATTAATTTTGTACCTATATTTTTCAGTAAAATAATCAATCATTCTTGCCCGGACACCATTGACGAGCGCACGATCAACAAAAAGAATTTGACGCTATACAAGAAGCACGAAAACTTGACGCTAGCTCTGTCCTCGGCCCAAGCTATTGGCTGCAACATTGTAAACATCGATGCCCATGATCTCACCAAAGGTTCGCCGCATTTGGTGCTGGGTCTTCTCTGGCAGATCATCCGAATTGGCTTATTTAACCAGATCACTCTCGAGAACTGTCCCGGTCTAGCCACTCTTCTGCAGGATGGTGAACGAATCGAAGATCTATTGAAGCTATCTCCGGAATCCATACTTCTCAGATGGGTGAACCACCATTTGGAGAATGCCGGCATCGCTAGGCGGTGCAACAACTTCCAGTCCGACATCACGGACTCTGAGATTTACACTTATCTCATCAAACAGATTGCGCCTAACTCAGCTGGTGTCACCTTGGAAGCCTTGATGGAACCGAACCACATGTCTAGAGCGGAGATTATGCTTCAGCAAGCCGCAAAACTGGGCTGCCGTACTTTTGTGACACCTAGCGACGTTGTGAATGGTATTTATAAGCTTAATTTGGCCTTTGTCGCCAATATGTTTAACAATTATCCTGGATTAGACAAGCCGGAAAGCAACATAGAAGGTTTAGAGTCTCTAGAGGAGACGCGAGAGGAAAAGACCTATAGAAACTGGATGAACTCAATGGGCGTGGCGCCACACGTTAACTGGCTCTACTCAGACCTCGCTGATGGTCTGGTGATCTTTCAATTGTACGATATCATCAAGCCAGGCACTGTGAATTGGAACAAGGTGCACAAGAAATTCACAAAACTTCGAAAGTTTATGGAAAAGTTGGAGAACTGCAATTACGCCGTCGAGCTAGGCAAGCAAATGCATTTCTCGCTCGTGGGCATCGCCGGACAAGATCTCAACGACGGAAATGCGACTTTAACGTTGGCCCTGATATGGCAATTGATGAGGTCGTACACTTTGTCGATTCTGACATCTCTGGCTGATACTCAGGGAAGCACCGTTGTGGAGAAAGAAATTGTTCAATGGGTGAATTCTAAACTCCAAGCGGCTGGAAAGACCAGCGGTATTAAGGGATTTCAGGATTATTCAATATCGGATGGCAAAGTCGTCCTCGACCTCATCGACGCCATCAAGCCCGGCTCGGTTAACTACGATCTCATCAAGGAGGGCGGAACTGGAGATGTAAGGTTTCCACTTATTTCTCAATATTCTTAGAACTCGTGTCCTTAGTTAAAGTCAAGGTTAATTCGATTTATATTGCAACTATTTCTATAGAGCATAGATGATCGATCGCGCCACGTTTATGCTCGTGTTATGTGTATATCATTAATATCGAGCTCTGTAGACTTTAACTCATAATGCAAGTTAATTAAACATTGCAAAACTTTAAATTGCAAGAAATAATTTTGATTTTTGAATCAAAATATTGTCAAAAGCTTTTCCAAAAATTATTTTAAAGGAGATACTAGTAATATTATAAAAGGAAGGAAAGAGATCTCGAAAACTTATTTCCTAAAGCATCCAAAAACTAATAAAAACATTCGCAAATTTCTAGTTTTTTTATAACGCTATAGCATATAACATCGGTAAAACTTAATAAAACTCATCCAAGTCAATCTCAAAGACCTCCACTTTGATTGATAACAATCCGCAGTTGCATAAACAGTTCCTAGCAAGCCAAATTATATGTATATCGCATATATCTGCAGAAGCACTTGTCCCTATTGATTATCTAGCGCTAGCGTATTCAAATCGTCTATACCCGCAAATGATTTCCTTCAGTCGTCAGATATCTGTCTCTATACCCGCAGGTGTTATAGCCCGTATCCATAATTTTAATGTTTAACACTGTTAGAAACTTTCCTCCTACATTGATCGCGAAAGTCCTAAACCGAAAACCAATCGATTACACGAAAATGTGAAACTAATCTAGATGGATTGATCTCTCTTAATGCCCCGTTGTTGACGTACGTGACTATAAATTAATACGCTTTTCATCGCGCAGGAGAATTTGGACAATGCGAAGTACGCGATATCCTTGGCGCGAAAGTGCGGTGCACGTGTCTACGCGCTGCCAGAAGACATTACCGAAGTGAAACCGAAGATGGTGATGACGGTATTCGCTTGTCTGATGGCGATGGATTACATCCCGAATATGGACTCCGTGAAAAATCAACAGAACAACATAAACAACGGCCAATAATGTCGGCGTCAATCCGTCGTCGCGTTATTCCATCTAATACGTGCCGTTTATTTTTTGTACACAAGAACTTTTGGTCGAATCGCGCTGCCTCGCGCTTCTTCCACGAGCGTAATATTTGTATATACATAGATTAAGTTAACTTGTTTTGAAGAGAATATTAAGGATTACTACTGCTAGGAAGAATTCATAAGACGAGAAGGGGAACTCCTTTGGAACCCTGACGAAATATCATTTGATCCCTAATTGTTTGTTAAACGAACATCGTGTGAGGTACATACATACATACCAAGGAATGTCAAGATTATATTTGGTGAAAGAAATTGTATTACTATAAAATCTGGATATTTTGATTAAAACATATGAATATGTCTATATATATAGTCAGTTATCTGAATGTGCAACGAATTCAAAATTTATAAAATACCATTTAAGTAGATCTTTTATTACAAAATATGGCGATAATAACTTCGATCTAAGTATTCAAGACTCACAATATCGATTACTGATATTTCTCGTGCCAGAAAATGTATTTATTTACGAGATAAGTAGGTTACAAAGGTTGTCATGAAAAAGTCACTCGAATTGGCACTATTTATTTTAAACACTTTTCTATTACATGCGACTGATTATCGTGTCTTACTATGCAAAGTGAAATTCTCCTTCTTCATCGTTTATACAATCATATCACTCGTTTTCATATTACTACTTATACCATGTGTCAGGTTTGTATAAATCGATTTTATATCAAGTACTAGTAAAGCAAACAAATAGAAAACACTCTAGGAATCATCGAGAACTGTTCAAAATGCATACTCAAATACATCCTGAATATATCGCGTTAATTTTAACGATACATTTCTTGAGAAAAATTTTTATTTCGGATCTGTTAGCAAGATTATTGATTATTTAATCTAAAAAGTTGTAATAAATGATAATTTTCGTATAGAAGCTTTTGGTTTGAAGAAAAAGGATTAATTTTTTATTTGTCAAGAAATTAAAATTAAAATATTCTATAAACATTTATTAACCATAAATCTTGTCTCGCACGTGCTACATAGAACGGTAATTTAACATTCAAATTACGCATTACAGTCATATATACTTAACACGAGGTATACATACGTATTTGATAAAATCTAGATGTAAGAGAATTGTGATCTATTTAAATGGTTATTTTACGCGCTCTCAATGATTTACAGTGTTTATCAGAGGGTCATAACGGTCTAAAGCTTTTTGGTTAACTATTTTTCCTACACATTAATATCACACGAATGCATTTTATATCCAGCATAATTTACGATGGCTGTACAAACTATATAGTTTATATTTCTTTACATGTGTATTGCGCGAGAATACGATGACTTTTTATACATTTTGTCTGGCTCTAAACAATAATTAATTCTTAAAATGGGAAGAAGGAGGCCTTTTGATACCTGCCCTCTCACTCTAGCGCGGCAATAGCTTCTGTGTCATTAACGTATTTGATATAATGCATATTCAAAAAGTATCAGTCGATGATCGATCATGTGCCCTGTAAATGGACGACAATGAATAATAATTATGTAATCATGTTGACGCACAAAAGTAATTGTAATTGTGCCATTCTAAGTGTCGAGGTCTAAAACATGATTTAATATTTACAATATATTTTTAATCGATTCGGATCGAAACGTACTTATGGATCTAAAGATGGGTACTAAAACAATATTCGTGATTGCTCTCTGTGAATGAGAGAATTAAAAAAACGTAGGTTTCGCTCGAGCTTGCGTATCTTTGCAACGTGTGTCGTGCACGTAGCGTATGTATATATACATGTACAATATATATAGATTGGGGAATTAATTGTTTTTAGAAAATAAATGCTCCCTTTACAATCAAGCGAAGGATTAATCGCAAGATGAACCGAAGCGACTAAAATTTTTTTAGAAATATTTTAGGACGAACTCCATTGTATTGCGTGTAATTAATTAATTTGTGTGCATTAAATTTTAGAAACTGCTGCAAGGGATGGATATTAGATGAGATTTATATAAAAATTTAGCATGCTTTCTTGCATTTACTGCAATTATGTAGTCGTTGACTTAAATTACGATGGATTAGTTGTTAATTCTAAACGAAATTAGTAGGTGTGAGAAATTATTTACAATGAATTAAGTGCAATGCATATTATCGCGATTTGCATAGATATATAGGTACTTTTATTACTTTTTCAAACTTATTTTTCTTATGGATATTAAAAATTCGTTGTCTTAATATCATTAATATTCATTAATATCAAAGTTGCATTGTTATTCCAAGAGGAGACGAAGTAGATGCATGTGAACATGTGATTATAATACATTCATATAATATGTGGAAAAAATTGATCCAAAAAAGGACTAAAGCTGAAAAGTGAAATTTAACGTGACGCAGATTTGAAACGTTTGTATTAATATATGCGATTCGCGATAACGCGATTCAAAATTCTCGAGGGCCATTGCAATTCGACTAATTAGAATTAAGTATCGCGATCATTGAATAACTCTCAATTTACAATGATCATTGTGTACGTATACATTTCATATATAGACACATACGCGCGTATACACACAGATAAAATACACGCACATTCCATATTGCGTATGTGCGTGAAAATGCGTCCATCATTCTAATTATAATTTAATGTATGCGTAATTTAAATAAAAGAAATTTACTACGTACAATTTTATTTTATTAACTAATAGCAATAATACGTAAAATGAAGTTTATTGGAAGAATAACCTTAAGAGGACGTTTGGTTAAAATTATTTTCCACCTATTTTTATCTATATGTTACATATTATTATTTCTATAGTATATAAGTTTCTATTTTTCATTTTTTTATTTGTTACTCGTTATTCTTGTTATACAAGTAATACACGCGTAGGTACAGTAGATTTTTATATATTACTTATCGTATATTAATTGGTACTGAACTTCTATATACACATACAGACTTTTATCGTGATGATTTTCTTTTAGAATTAACTTTATTGTATTCGTAATATTAATATTTTTAATAATTGTTATTATAACGAACAACAGAAATACTTCTTATATCATGATTAGCAAGTATCTCGGTCTCACCCGGTTTCACGATCGCGGGTGGGTGTCTCGTGGCAGGTCGAACGTCTTCCAAGATTACCTTTGCAATTTCGATCACGTTGTACGTTTTATTATTTGAAACCGACGGTCCCTTCCATGTTGTAGACGAACTGAAACTCGTTTCACTGATTTCCATGCGACTAACCGTATGTTCCTAAAAAATGACATAAATTTTAAGAATAATTTTTGATTTCACAATTCTTTTCGAGTACAAAGTATTAAACTATATCATTTTTTGCACTTAATTATATGTATATGAGTCAAAAATATGAAATCTGCAATGTAATATATAAATAGGGACATTTACAAATTTTCGCTTATTTAGAAAATAGTTAAAAAATATTACATTAAACGTTAAATAACAATTATTACATTCAAAGTGATTAAATTTGTCAGTTGAGGTCACACCATAAAAAATGAGTTATATTAAAATCTAATCTTTGCTTGAATTTGCCAAGATTCTTGAAATAAAATTCCGTAAAATATCGTATTAAAAAAAAAATTGAAAACAAATTAAAATTATTATAAGCAATCATAAGAAGCATAAGCCATTCGACGAACTACAATATTGTTTAATATAATTAATTATAATTTACAGATAACTTACCAAATCCACATCCAAGCGTTCGCAGACGACCGTGTCACCGTATCTGCGATAGTAGCTGTCTGCGTAGCAGCTACAATTGTTGAGATTCGTCGTCTTGTCGATGACGAGGGTTTCGGTAGAAGTCATATGCATATTCCACGGTAGTATTTTCAATCGGAAACCGCGATGAGATCTCGTCTCTGCGTTTTCAGTCCCGGTACGATGATACACGTTGAAGGTGACGTTACATTTGCCTATAGTGGATGCAGTTACACCCTCGAATGTGCCGTCTCCGATGTTATTGAAATCGTCACCGGGATGCAGCTGCTCGGCCATCATCTTCAGGATGTTAAGGTCGTAGGTGTGCGTCAGCTGGCTCGTAACGATATTCTCGATGCCTTTCTCGTTAAAGACTAGCTCGATAGGCGCATTGGTGATGTTTCGCCGTCGGTTCACGACATCGCTCTCCTGGCTGATACCAAAATCAAGACCATTGACGTACCGTTGGCTACAGCTCAGAATGTTATTCCTCTTCGGGATGCAATGCAATCGAGAGGTGATACGATAACCAGATGGGCCGCCACACGCTGAAACGTGACGAGGACACTGCGGTGTCCCCGTCACGTTCGTATGAACGGTGAAGACGTACTCGGGTCCATATGGCCACGCACCATCCTTGATGGGAAGTTGCACGACTGAGATAGGAAGAAGATAAAAATTTTCATGAAGCAATTTGTAAAATAATAAGATATCACTTTTATCTTGAATATCATTATTATTACGCAATTATTAATACTTGTTATATTTATCGCGGCTTTGCATTCTGTTTGTAAAATTTGTTATCTGTTATTGAAAGAAAATATTCCTACAAGAATATTGCTGTTCTTCAAATTTTATGAAAGAAAATATATGAGATAGAAGTATAGATTATAATGATACTAAGTTATGAATAATTAACTTACCTAAAAAGAATGGTATAAACGTTGCCACAAACATGTTGCCGTATATATACAAACTGTAGTTTGACGCCACTCTGAATCTTAAAACCGTTTTCATATCGCTTTTATACCGCTATTGTTCAAGGCGTTCTTATTATGTAATTTATTTTAATTCACTCGACTCGCTCCAGCGCTAATTATTACGACGACTTCGTGGAAATGTAACGCACTTGCAACTTTGACCTCTAACAAATTCACTACAATTGCATATTTCCTAGACAAGATTAAGTGTTACAACGTGCTATCTACTCAAATTAGAAATTTGAAACATTTGTTCGAGACATGTTAATGCATTAAAGAACACGTAACAACGTTAAAATAAATGTAGGTATTTCTATAAGAAATATGTCCTGCAGTCAGTTCGTCGCATTTCAGAGCTTATCTATATACGTTCCCGCCGAGCAAATACGCAGCTTCTATTTTTTCTCGTTAACTAATATGTAACAACATTTTATAATTATTTGTCGTCTAATCACATTCGAGAGAGCATGCCTCGCATTAAAGGACACATAACAATGTTAAAATGAACATATTTCTCAAGATTTAGTTGGTCTCGCGTATCGTATTTCGGATCTCCGAATTTCTCGTCCAACGCCGTCCGTCGGCATTCGCAGCTACCTCTCTCTCGTTGGCTAGCATTATGCAACAGCTTTCTATAATTTTTTATCGTTTAATCTTATTCGAGAGAGCCTACGTCGCATTAAAGGACACATAACAATGTTAGAATAAATGTATTTCTCGAGATTTATTTGGTGTCGCGTGTGGTATTTCGGAGCTCCGAATTTGTCACCCAATACCCAACGCCGCCCGTCGGCATTCGCGGCTATCTTTTTCTTGTTATCTAACATTATGCAGCAACATTTTGAAACTCTTTAGCGTCTAATTACATCTGAGAGAGTAAGTCTCGCATTAAAGCATACATAACAATGTTAAAATGAATATATTTCTCGAGATATGACCCACAACCTTTCCGCCGAGCCGGCCGAGCACGAGCACTGCATTAATTCGTATATAATAGTTTCAGTTATTATTCATACATATAGTACATATACATATAAAAAAGTAATTAATAAAAACGTTATTAATTTAACAAACAATAGATATTAATATTAAATTATTATTAAGTATAGTAACGAGAAATACATCGTGCATTCGTTTGGCGCTTGAGAGATCATAAAAATTATGAAAAGACGTTTAGGTTATGAGGAAAGCGAGAATCTCGAGTTTGGAAGTCGTCTGTAATTCCTCAGAAATCGCTCCTGTTACGCGGGAAACATGTTGAGCGAGGAGGTTTTCTTAGTAGGTATTCGAGCAGCGGGACGCCTCCATCGCCATTGGAACGGCGCGCCGGGCGCGCGACGAGGATGCCCAGCCTACGGCCAATCAGAGCGCTGGCAGGTGTGCATAGGAGGGGCAGTAGGCTCCCGCGCTCTGACCAATAGCAGCGTGATTACGAGAAGGCAATGTGGGGAGGCAATACCCGCGCGGCGCGGCGCGCTCCGAATACCTACTGCCACCTCCTCGCTCATCATGCTTTGCTGATACATCAGGAGTAAATTTCCGAGATTTCGCGGTGCGAAATCTGAGTTTCGCCTATCATCCGAATTAATTCTTCTATTAACTTTTATTGTCTTCTAACGTCTCTATACTGATGTGTACAATTAAATTCTTGCTATTTTTTAATTATTATTTTAGATTATAGTATTCTATTAATCTAATTATTAATATAGTTATATTAATTATGTTCTTTTGAATAATTTATGCAAACGCAAAATGCGGCAGAAAGTTTTTCATACCGAAATGTAAAACGCATGCAACAGCATTTTAAAACTCTTTATTGTCAAATCTCGTTTGAGAGAGCATGATTTGCATTAACGGACACATAACAATGTTAAAATAAACGTTCGTATTTCTCGAGATTCTTGTCGTTCGTCACTTTTGAGAGCTATATGTATAATCTTTCCGCTAAACGGTGCCCGATCAGACGGCACTTGTCGCTATTGTTTTCTCGTTGACTAGCAGCGTAATATAGAACGTATTAAGATATCATACGTTTGTTTATAAAAGTGAGATGTATTTAGTTTATTAGTTATTTTGTTAAATTAGTAAAGGGAATCAAATATATGTACATATACATTTCTGCTTGAGATCTGTCGTATTTCTAACCTTCTATGCTGGGTCAATATATGTGTGTGCTATATTTCTTTCTCGTTGTCCTAAATTATTATAGCATTATTCTAAGATTGTTTGTTGTCGACTAATTTGTTAAAATACATAAGAAATAATATCGTGTAAAGAGTCATTAAAAGATTATCACTATATATATATTGTTATAATATTGCGACTTTTCAAGTTTGGAAAATTTACTTTTTTTGTGTAGTATGTGTAATACTTAATATATTCCAGCTTTGTTGAATGTTTTGCGAAAATGCATAAACTAATGAGACATTTTTTTGCAAAGTTGCAGCTTGTTCGGTTAATATGCAGAATTTTAGTTTTGTTGCTCATTATTATAATATTATTATTCTAATAATATTTATTGTCAGATTTCATGTAACGGAGGCATTAATAAATGCAAAATAGTTCATTTATTTTGTTTAAAGAAGTAGATCTTTTGAAAATTATCTATCTTTTTTAGTTATATTTTTTAGGTCATGTTGTTAAACTTATTTCATCACTTACAATTAGTCACAGTGATTATTCCGTCATCGTGTTCCAATATGTAATTGCAATTTTTAAAAATTATATTGTAAATCCCTATTAGGTTTTCCTTATTTCGCACTTAGAACTTAGATACATAAAAAGAACGCGAGTACAAATCTGAAGTCATTAATATTACGAAAATTTTGAAAAAGCAAGTCCTCGTTAAGTGGACATGAACTAATTTGGACATTTTCGTAATTTTCGTGGTATTTATATATATGTATATAACGTAACGCCTGGATTTCTAGTTGAAATATCTATCAAATCTAAATCTAACCAAGCTTTTAATAAGACTTTGAACACGATGACGAACCTTAAATCTTTGCACAATTGTTTGGATATAAAGATAGGAAAGAAGAACGCGTAGATTTATTTGAAAAATATTTAATAATAAACATTGACAATATACAGAGAAAATACGCCATAAGAAGTCGCTATGGGATTAATAAGAATCTAACAACTGGTCCAGACTTACAAAATATCAAATCAGACAATGATAAAGGTGTCACGTGTCACACCTTATATTCCTATCAATATTTCGCAAATAAAGTTCATCGAGTTGACCATATATTCCTGCTCTCTTATACCTCTTTTCTTTATTTATTCTTTTACCGATTCCCATTAATTTCTCTTGCGAGACATTTTTCCTTCATTTGTCATTTTGTCTTCGGGCTACCTTGTAATAACGATTAATTAATTTTGTGCTCTTGATTTCACCAATTTGTGGAGAAGGGGTACGAGTTTCTCGCTCATCCGTCACGCGCGCACGCACACACAGCACACGTTAACACACGCACGCATCATGTCTCATATATAGATATACATTAAACTTTACACGCACGCGTTACTAGAAATATCATCATTAATAATAACGTCCTAATGTCATGGAACATCTTTCATTAATTTTTCTTGCAATAATTCGAAAAGAATAGCACGACGCTGCCGTGTCCGCTCGAGACAGTTTTCGCTTTAGGACACACGTCGATCGAATTATACGTTCATTCTCGTGTCGATCCTATACAATCGTACGACAAGAGAGAGATCCCCCGGCAGCGCCCTGCTCAAATACCTAGGATATGTGCTTGTAAGATGTGTCGTTATGTAGTCATGTATTCATCTAGATTCATAGTGACAGCTAGTTGACGTAGCCCTACGTCTACTTTCCTTCGCTGAATACTTTAACATAAAAGTGACGGTTGACGTAGTTCTACGTTGTGCGGCACAGTTGTTACTGTGCCCGTTTTTTTTTTTATTTAAAATTAAAATCGATCAGTTTGCCGTGGAGAAGAGTCGGAAGTTTATTTTGCGCAGGTTTAATGCTGTTCAAATTAATCTGTATTAGTTCTTTTAATGACGACACCTCAAATTTGTATCCAACCAAACGTTTTGCTTTTCCATCGAATTCGGTGAAGGTTTCAAATTTGTTTGAATGGATTTGTATTTTGCTGACAAATCTTTCCTGCAAAAATTGTAATGCAAAAATTTTATATACACTGCATGGTACATGCACTTATATATATATATATACGTACCATTTCTAAAATTTCCATTGTGAAATCGATATATCGCGGTGAATTAATACATTCTGTCCGAGATTTCTCAATCGAGAGAGTCGTTCCAGGTTTCGCATCGGCCAACGGTAATATCACGAGCCGAAAATCGGCATTTTCTTTCTCGAGCGTGTCCGTCTCGAGTTTTTCACGTGTGATATCATACGTGGTCGCGCAATTTCCCATTGACGAATTCTCCCTGGTCGTAAACTGCGACATGCCAATTTTGCCCTGATCGACAATCACGTTAAACTGATTGGCGATCTTTCGGAGGATGTTGACGATTACTGTGTTAGACAATGGAAGGTCGATTATCAGGCCTTTTACGCCATGCTTGTTAAATTTGATTTCAAACGTTCCTCTTGCTAGTATTTCTCGCGTTATGTTGTAATTATCCGATTCCGTAAAGTTGGTCAAATAGCAGAATAGATTGTCCGGCATTTTGGGACGACATTTTACCGTAGAAATCAATTGTACCTGCTCAGGCTTATGGTGCTCATGAAAGTTTAGTATATAAGTGATGTTCAGGTCGTACAAGTATTCTGGCCCAAACGTCCATTCCGACGTGTCGTTGACAACTACGTTGGCCGCTGAGTAAATATGACGGAAAATTTAATCAAATTTAATATATTAACATACCTGTCGTTAAGAAGATATAAATTTTTGTAAATAAAATTTCCTAATCTCTCTAATCATGTACGAGATACTTACCCCTCCCTCTCTAATTTTCTCATTTTTCGGAAAATTTTATTCTAAACCTCTACTAATTTTTAAGCTTCTCTCTCTCAGTAAAAATATTGAAAAATCAATAATGTAGACACGTCTCAAACCAGTTACTTATATTAATACTATTAATAAAAGACACAATTTTAATTGTAAGACAGATTATAATGATTCGTCAAGAACAGTAGCATTTTTAAGAAAAATCCAGGCAGATAAATATATCTAAATAGTCATATTTGAATTTCCCCGACTAGCTGTTCTTTTTTATTTTATTTTATTTTACTTTTGTTACATATATTCCATCAATTTTTAAAATATCTGCAATATTGTATAAGATCGAGTGCGCGATAATATATATATGTTGCACTTGTTTAAACGCGATTTCGCATTCGGATAGAATATGCGGCGAATGCGACGTTAGAATGGTAGTCACTTGGATTCAGGCAGTTGTACTTGTTGATGGCTTACCAACCTAGGAAAAACGGGATCAGGATGACGTTCATCTCTACGCTTCGTTATGCACGTCGATACTACTCTTTTTACACTCCCACGCTTCTTTATATTAGAACCTGCTCATGATTTAACAGCCTAACATTCAACAGCGCTTGCGTCTCTAATGAGACGCTATATGACTACACGTGACACATAAACGTTTATGATCGTATGCATGTACGATCATAAATTATACGATAATATAATGTAGGCAACGTTTATGTTCACGAAACTAATATTTGCCCTGATTAATTCCATCGAAATAAAAAATTTACATTATTATACATTCTAAAGCGTTTATTTATGACATCGTACCATATAAAAAAATGTTATACTATTTTTTTAAAGATATATACTTCACTCTTTATAGAAGTTTAGACTGAGAATTAGGCGTTCTGTTCACAATTATATATCTTGCAATTATAATTATAAGATAAACGTACGTGATTTGATTTCGGATTATGCGTCTTCCGCAATAGTTTGTAGATTTGAAAAAGCAAATAGACTCGTCGAGGCTGGGTTTTGGATTTCTGGCAGAGAAGATCGGGCAAGATCTATTCGCTTCAATTTTAAACTTATCTTTTGGTAAGGTCGCATAATCCGCGAATTATTTACCGTTTTCATTACACCCTCCGATATCGTGTAGGATACGAATCTGTCTCTTGAGATCGTGATATGACTGATGGAAGTGATCTAAAAGTAAAAAAAAAGAATTTTTTAATATAAAAATGTTGTTCATGCCGATCGAAATTATTGCGTGTTTTAAAGAAAAGAAAATTTTTTAACAAGTTATTTATTATTTTGGAGGGTACAAATTATTAAGAAGCAGATTATTTCAGAATCTTTAACGTTGCAAATTTTGATGTATTAATATTCTTTCTTAAATTTCCAAGAATTGTACTTTTTTTATTTATACTACCAAATGGAATAACTTTAAAATATTCTCATTATCGTACCATATCCATGTAAAGTTGCCTGTCACCGTGACTATAATCCTCCTGATTTCCAAAAAAGTATATCGTTCTTCGCGGGCATTTTTTCGGCTGTCGGATTTTTTCCACCTGAAATCTTTCCATGGCTAAAGAACGCGCGAGGTCTTCGCTCGAGGACATGAATCCAATCTCGAAATTTTCGTTCTTCTCGGTAGAATCATCATCACTTTCCTCGGAATTCGGATTCGTAACGATCTTAACGTCGACTTCGCAGTGACCCACTGTCGAATTTTCCATAATAGTAAATCTATCGCGACGTTCCTGCATCTCGAAACCGACGTTCAGCTGGCTGACTATGATCTTGATCATGTCAAGCCTATATCTAGGAATTGACCTAGGCACCACTAGATTCTCGATACCCCTCGAATTGAATCTGATTTCGAAGGGCTCACTGCCCACGAATTTGTATCTCGTGGGTATAAAATCCTTAGCGTTCGAGCATCTATTGTCATTCGGTTCGGGACGTTTGATCCGGGAGTTCTGGAAGTGGCAGCTAAGACTGTCGTCTCCCTTAGGTCGACACTTGAGCTCGGTGGCGGTCATAGAGCAAAAATTGTCGTTCTCCTGAACGATGTTGGCCAGGGACATGTTCACGAGAACGTCGTACGTGCATTCCGGACCGTACATCGCCCATTCGGACTGCCGATGGGCATCATCGACAGTAATATTTGCAACTGTGACATAACATATAGTCAAGTAAGCGAGATCGGTATGGATACAAATAAGTTATGAGATATAATTGTGAAATAAGTATAAATTATATGGATTGTTGAATTTAAAAAATTATTCCATTTTCTCTACGTTAATGATTCACCGATGAAACAAATTTTAAGAACGTACCTAGAAAAAATGGCAGAATCGTCACCAACATAGCTGATATCTGTTCTTTGACTGATGCTTCTGTCTGTCATCTGCCTCCTCTTTATACGAAAGATAACCGATTCATATCCTTGAAAATAATTTCACGGCGTACCATTTCCGCTTAGATTCTGCAGATGTCTTCCGTATTGGTTGCGATAAGAGCATTGCCTTCGTACTTAGGATTGCTTTAATAATAGCATGCATCGCAATCGACAGCAAGGTTTAAATTGATAAATTTACCATTTGTCCTGTTTTTATCTGCTCTCGTTGACGACTGTTTGCGCATATACATATCTTTATATATATATAAGTTAAAAGGAATTTTGAAACATTGAACAACCTGGTTTGCAAATGACATATGTATGTATAATAATAAATAACATTCACAGAATTGATTTAGAAAATTGTAACTTTTGTAATTAGAAATCGGATCAGAAATCGGATATTGATTAAAAAACAAATTTTGATAAAGTGTGCAAAGATATAATCAATATAAATTTAATATAGACTTTTATTTCTTGCCGTTCTTACAATATTATACAAGTATTAAAGCTTTATTCTCACATATAAAAATTCAACATTTCATGGTTATGTGTGACTTTGCTTATTAATTATTGTCAACATTAGTACGATATAATTTAATTTATAATTATGCCAGATGTCATTCACACGCAACATAAATATTTGCAATATGTTCAACGTAAAAAATGTAATATTGCACAATTCCATTATTGCATAACCGTTTGAAATTTAGATAATAGAAGAAAAAATAATCAAAATAAGTCACTTTGCGACAAGTGAATTTCTTAATTTCGCCTTTCATATCAAACGTTCGTTATTTGTTCGTGCACTATGTAGCACCGACAGTGAAACTATTTAGTTATCTTCCTCGGACGAATCGTCGATTAACCACCTGCCTATGAAGATACTAGCGGGTTCAGCTTCTTTCACAGCTGGCGGTTCGCTCTCCGCAGCTTGAATGGATTCGAGCCTAAGCCGTACGTTCTCATAAAGAGTCGTTACCACTGCTTCAGTTATTTTACTCGTCGTTATCACGTTCGATGTACCGGATACAAATTCTGTCGATGTTACGATGATGTGACCATCCGACAAACTCTGCAGTGAGAAAAAAAAAAGAGATTAGACTCAATTATCACAGCAATTAAGCGCATGCCCAGTGAACATAATGTCTCAAATCGGGAGATATGACGTCTTAAAGACATATCTCGTACACATCACCCGATTTGAGACATGCGTGTTGTCTGGGTAATAACGTATTAAACATTACTGCATATTGTGCTTTAATTAAATTATATTTTAATTTAAATTTATACTAACAATAAGTTGGAGTTAATTCAAAAAGTATTAAAAAGTTAATCATCCGTCAGAGTTTACAGTAATCTTCATGTTTTACAGAGAAACGTTCAATTTACAAGTAATTAACGTAAAAATAAATGTACTTAAGCGGCAGAAATGTGCTTACAATATCAGATATAATGTCGCTCTCTTCCCTGAAGCTCTCGGCACTGCCGAAGAAATATGGCACTTTATGCTCGCACATATGCAGGTTCCGGACCTTCCGTATCTGCACCAACTTGCCGTCCTTGAGGCCGAAGACCGGCCTAAGCGCATAGCTGGGTTTCGCGTACAACAAACGTCCCCCGGGCTTCTTATCGATTTTGAAGGTGGTGTAACACTCGCCCTGAGTGAAGTTCTCCATCACGTCGAAGGAATTGTCGCTTCCGATGCCATCGAACATGGCACCTATGCTCAACTGGCCCACGATCATGCGGATCATGTCCAGCTCGCGCGGCTGAATATTCTCGTTCACCACCAGACCATCCAACCCCCGCTTGTTGAACTTGATCTCAAACTGATCCTCGTTAACCTCGTAAGCTGGCTGCCGATTTATCGGGCCGGGTGGCACCACCGGTTCCAACGGGTCCAGACTATCCACGTGGAAGCTGCTCGCCTTGGAGTCCTCGAAGTGGCAGCTCAACGTGTCACCGCTCTTCGGCTGGCAGATCAGTTTTGACACCAAGTTTAGCCGCACGCTACCATAGACACCCTCCTCTGGAATCGCCGTGCAGTTCACCTCGACTTGGAACGTGTATTCCGGTCCATGTTCCCATGGCTTGTCCACGGTGAGATGCGCGGCTGAAAAAAAAAAGGTCATTATGTCATTGCGCGCACTGAACAAGTTACGACAGCTGATCAAGCGACGTTTATTATTCGACTAGAAAAAGATTGAATGGGCCGGTTAAGCATGAATGAACCTAGATTAGAGTAGTGGTGACGTCAAACGGGCCGACCGCGACGGTTAAATCTACGGTTAAATATTTCAATTGCCTAGTGTTTTTCATGTTTCTGATGGATATTATAATATCCATCATATTGTTCGGTTACGCAATCGATTGTTCGATTCGCGACACGCCAATTCGGACGCGTATCATTGTGGCTATCGGTACTTACAATAGGACGCTCTTTGACAAAACGAGAATCGATCACAAAGTACCGGAAATGGCGAACGCGATTCGAGTCGCTAGGCAGGTGTCACAATAATCCCAAATTCTCACCTAAAAAGAACGGTATCACTACCACGTTCATGGCGACACCGTGCAACGTTGATCTACTTTAATGGAGTTACTGATGTACGGGCTGCTCTTATACGAGTGGCTAAACTGCACTACTGACCTCTTCTTACGATTAGCCAGCTCCAATTTATCCAAACCCGTTCTCTATTTGGCACGGAAAAATAAAGCGTCTGCAATGCATAAGAATAACATCTTTAGAGATCAACGATGGCATAGCGATGACGTGCGGATAAGCAATAAATAACGATTAAATATATGGCTTTGCGGATTCGATTATTTGTCGACGTAATTGGATAAACTCTATTTTCAAGCGCACATGTGTTATATTTATAAATGTAAGAGAAGTAGAAGAAAAGACATTTGTGTGAAATAAGAATAATAATAAGTTTAATGAAAAATAGGCGATCAAGAAAGTCACTTTTTGACTATATTAGTTATTTAAATTAATTTTTCTAATTGGTCTCGCTAATATCCGTCGTGATTTATCTACGAATAGATGTCCAAAAGATTTCTTATCACAAATTGTACCTGTCGTTTCATATCCATGAGATTAAGAATCGCAATTTCCATGTAATTTTTACGAATATTAGAAGTAATTCTATTAGGTATTATAATAAAATATTAGAAGCTTCTAAAAAATATCACAAATATATACGCAAAAAGAAAAAATCGCGCATTAAAATTTTCCCGTTAGATTTCGATCTGCCCTTCGCGGATAATCGCTGACACTGACAATAGGCAGTGATGAGTCTTAATCGAATAAATCGAGTGGACCTAACTGACCCAGGAGAAACGGCACTCTAACGAAATCTATCGTGTTGATACGAAACGATTCGGTCACATACTATCAGTCGAGAGTTTAACGAACCGGTGCACCAATAAGAGTAATATCTATCGCTATACACACTGTTAATTAATATACATATGTGTATATACATTATAAAAATATAAAATCCTTTAGGATGTGCATGTGGATAAATATAGCAATAAAATTGGGATCGCAAGCTCTTGTTGGCGGAATGGAGTACGCGTGCCCCGTAATATATGTCGTAAGACTCGGTGCAATCGCGTCATAATTGAGACGTAAAATATTTGAACGGCCGATACCTACAACGGAGTACGTTTATTGACCCAAGGTCATTGTAATGATTTCATAAGCGATGAAGTGCGCTCGTCATGCGCGGTCTATGGACGATTTAGCAAAAGCAAACGTCGATATAGCAATCCTGTGCGCTAACATAGGAGGTCTGTATGTAACGCATCTCTTCCTTCGCAAGTTCTTGAATTAGAAGTGTATCCGAAAAATTATTTACAGAAATGATAAATCAGGTTGATTGATACGTTTGTGTGAGCGTCGCAAATTTAAGAAAGAGCTTGCATTATTACAAAATTTGCGAAGAAAATGTAACTTGTGGAATATCTTTGTGCGGCTAATACTCGAGCAAGAAAGTGGAGTTCTCGCGGATCAAGTGACATAATTTTGCCATTAGCACATGGATAAGACAATGATCTCGTTTGTGATATTTAAGTAGGTAAGATGACCGATAAGAAATGACATATAAGTTGGCTTATACTTATGCTGCTTAAGCACTTTAGCTTGAAGACCACCGAAATAGATTTTTGCATTTTAGTCAATTTGCTATATTTAGCTCTTCATTTTATATATACAATTACAATTATTATTGTACAAAAATAACACAAAATATAATTTTATTTTAAATTATTCGTATTGCATAAGTATGATGTATTATAATTAATTGAGGAGATTGTGTGAGGAGAATCAGGAATGTGGAGAATTTTTTTAGGTTTTTTTCACTAGTTAGTTTTTGAGATATATAATACTACAACATTAAAGAATCTTGAACTTTGTTATAAATGATCTAAAAACTAATCGGTGGCAAAATTTAAAATAATTTACATGATAATATTATTTATAAAACAGTTTGTATGTACATATTCAAACGGCACAAAGATTGCTTTTAAAAATTGCAATAATTTCTTCGTATTGATAACAATATTACAATGTTCGACTTTCAAATAGAACCAATATGGCCATCTAGTAGTACAATTCTGCAACTGAAACCAAGTTCTTCTCACAATCGGACGGTAATTACGTAATTTCGAGAAATCAAATACCGATATCAAATATACAGGAATTAAGAATTGTATAATTTTCACGAAAAAAATGCGGAAACGAGCGGAAGAAACTTTAGCTGATATATCCTTCGGAATTAATCTTTCATGATCTCCGACATCGAGGTAAATCGAACATAATGATTTAATTGTGACAGTATTATATCTTGAATGTACTTCCTGTTTTACTAATTGTACAAGAATTTATATATACATAAAAAAATTAAAGATTACTTGATAAATCGCGTGTTATGTTAACAACTTAATTTTAACATAGACATGAATATATTCTATTATGATATTTTATATTTATGTATATTTATGTAAAAATTTTATGTAATTATTGCTAATAGATCTGTATACGTATGTATGTAATGTATATATGTATCGCTTAAAATGTATGTTCTGCGTAATTAACGAAAATTTTAAATGGAACTGTAGTTCCCCTAGAATTTTAAGTTTGGAAATTTTAACACAAAAATCGATAAAGTATCAAGAGAACATAATCGGCAAAGAGGATGCACTATGTATAAAATTATATATTTCACAATTTTGTAAAACCCACCATTTAAAAGTAAATATTTAAGACTGAAAGAAACTTGATAGTATAGATTAAGATTGATAAATGACTGTGGAATAATGGGGCTTACGTAACAATGTCACGACTAGTTTCGCCGTACCATCCTGGCACAAGGAAATCGAACTGTTGCATTTATAACGTACCTTCCTCCTGCCTATTCCTGTACATTTATCGATTCAAGAGAACGGCGTGTTTATTTTATCTCTTGTCTATCTATATGCCTCTTGTAAGAATTATAATTTTTTAGAAAGTGGTTGTGTGCATGTCATACAAGAATCTCGAGATACATTTAAAATATAATCGTGAAAGCTTTTTGGAAATAAAAGATATGTACAATTCAAGAAAAATAATACTCTATTATTCGCACACACAATCTTTTATATTCACCATTTTTTAAGTAAAAATAAACAAATACTATTATTGAGTAATATAGATTAGCATATTTCATTATGCTAAAGACACTATGTTTAAATTTAAAATTGATTTCCAATACACTTCCTTATCGATGATTCTGCGTCGTTGTATTATATAATTTTTGTTCGATGACAAAAAAAAATCCGTCACAAATCACGAACAGTTATTTTTATAATATCGTATGATTTAAATTTTATTTCATGTTATATGCCACAATACGATGACGAATGCGATTAGACGATAATTTATTATCTAAGGTTTTTCGATATAATTATTATTGCACTATTAATTTTATTATTACTTAATTAACAGCTATATTGCTTTATTATAATGTTCGACTATAAAAAGATTTATAATTATATATAATTTATTCTTATATGATTGTTTTATATATATCTATAATATATAAATAAAATATAATAATAATGACAATAACAAATTACATAAATAATATAATAAATAGGGAGGTTGTATATATTTATTCATAATTTAATTTAAAATTTCGAGTAACTACTAGTGCGCGAAACGCGCAGGAATACATCACTATTTACTTTACTATATTTCTTTATTGATCTGCATATATCAAAGATCATCGTTTTTCATTCGTGTAGGCGATTATCTGACGCGCAGTTATTCCAATGACGTATAGGTGATTCCGAACTTTACACAGTGACTTATGTTATAAACCCACGTGGCAAGTTTTTAGGCGTGTCGAGGTTGATTTGTACAAATATGTAATACGGAATAAATATAATAAATTTTTTCGCTAAAGCGTTTATCTGAAGTATTAATAAAAATATTCGTCTCATAAAAATAAATTAGCATTTGTTTAGAATATATAATATTCAAGTTATAAATGCGGGCAAATCTATGTTGAGATCCATTTTTTAGCCACTTATATTTATCATAGAAAATGATCTTAAAACTCAATTGTCTCATCGTGATCGAGCAGTTTTGCCATTTGCACGAATCTGATGACAACAAATGTTCATGAAAGTCGTACTGCAAACGAGATTTCGCTTTATCATTTTTAACGGGAACTGTGACTTCTCGCTGGTAACTCACGGTGAAATTTATCACGCCTGATAGCTCAAAGCTGGTTGGGAAAAACCCAGTTCAGCACCGTTTCCATTAAAACCCGCAGCAGCAAGCGGCCTTTAATTCCCACAATCTGATTCCATCGTGGTCGGACGAGAAGAACAATGGTAAACACGTTTTGCTTTAACTGTATTTCTGTTTCGCGTGACCGCGATTTGCGAGAAAATCGTAAAAGCGCTCTCGATTAGATGCACAAGCACGAAGGCAGTGTAATTCACAAAGAGAAGCATCGTATGCCTCATCTAATCACTTCTGAGAAAATTTCGTTGCCATTTAGAGTGACTTAAAATGTGGCTGAAGATACACTGTCTACGTCAATTTTCTATTGTAATGAGTAAGTTTCTATCGTAAATTATATATAAATATATTCGTATTGGACATACATGCACGTGGCATGAAGTACTATTATATATATTATTATAAATTAAAAATCTTAATTTTACGTAATGTGGCTTAGTACGTTACTGAAATTAAACTTCTCGTGCCTACGCTACTTAAGTGTTTTTCAAGACATCCCGTTCAGATTACTGATCTGGTATTTCCGCGTTGATACGCCAACGGCAAAACTGCAAAGAGTGAACGTTGTCACAGAACGAGAGAAAAAAATTTGTTCGTTCCAAGAACCGACAAAAAAACCGCGGCTCGAACGTGAAAACCGCGCGAAGATAAAAATCTGAAGACAAAAGTCGGAATACAACGGAAAAACGAGTTCCAAGAAAATCTTCAGAGGAAAATGTACTAATTTTCCATCCTTCTGTCGTTCCTGTATGTCATTAAATGTTTGTGTCGCTGTTTTGTAATTACCATATTTCACGCGAGTTATCGATAGAAATTATAAGCGAACTTATATAATTGCGACACCCGAGATATTTTTTATGTGAATAAGTGCTGCACATAAGCTTGGAGAAATAATGTAATATTTATCAAAGTACTATCTATATTGAATGTTCTGCGAATGATTTGTGATAAAAGATTTGCAAAATATGTAATTCTTGAGATTACTGCAACATTACTCCCATTTCTTCGTATAATGATCGAGAATCTTTAGTTAAAAGCGACATGTGAGAATTTAGTTGATACGTCACAAATAATAAGATAATTTTTATCTTCCATATATCTTTTTTATTACGCGTATGATAAAGATTACGTTGCCATGAACTGCCGATCGTACAAATAATTTTTGCAATCCGCTTTTGCTTTCGTACGTTGCTTATCTTTTAGACATTAACGAGAAATGACGGCGCGCTCCAACAGGGATCTATGAAAATATGCTGGCATTAAAAGTATCGATACTTTCCAGAGGTCTTTGTAAGGTTACGGCATCGTTTGAGATATCATTTTTTACTAATGTTTCTCGTTAATGTAATTAAATAATCGCATCGAAATTGCCGCGTGGATTTTGCTGCTATCGCTGTTCCAGGCAGAAATTCATCGCGAATAAACAACTCGTATCTCTTTCTTCACGAACAATATCTGCGGATTCGCAATGACATGGATTTATTGACTTAATTAAATTCAACATCTTGTTAAAACCGCAATAAAAAGCCACGACAAATATGGGCGTAGATATAACGTGCTGGCGAGGCTAGAAAAGCATGAAATTTGTCAGTGTTGCTGACAATGCTGGCCTTGCAATTTCACGGTTCGCTATTCAGACATGATTATTCCAAAATTCTCATAATCTTTCGAATGCATACCTGGGAAATAAGTTACGAAATTCTAAATTTCGTATTCTCTAGAATGTCTATATAGAAAATTGTAATTCTGAAAAAGTGAAAAGATAAGTCAAACTGAATGGCTGCAAATCCGAATTTCAAGGTATTATTATTTATCAATTTTTTTTCTTCGATATTATAGAAAAGCTTGATATGCAATAGAAAGAACAAAACCTTGTTTTATATATATAGTATATATTCCACATACTCCTGTGTTTAGAATCACATTTAGCAAATAATATCACCAAGTCTTGTGCGAATTCGAATTTAGGGACTTCACTGATCGCGGAATTTACGCGCGTGAATGAACCAAGATCGAAAGAATGACTGACGACATAACTTGAACGTCGTGATAAAAATTGCGAGTTCATTTTCTTCGCTCGAAACTTGGCTTGCGGATGCGCGTTCAGGGAATATTTTCTTATCCGGCGGTGATGATTTATTTACATCACTTTGCAGACTTTAACGTCCAGCAAGATAACGCAAATCCAACGACTGGGGGAAGTTGCAGTCAAGTTTCTCACAGACGCATGACTCGTCGGTTTCGTAGTGGGGATCACGGTAAAATCGAGCGATTTATATAGAAGAAGGAATGCTCGCCACACCAGCATTTGAGTTTCGAACGGTGAATCGCACGATCGTTAAATCTCCCAGTCCCGTTGGATATCACTGGTGAATTTGCGTGTTTATCGTGTTTACTAAACGCCTCGAAATATTTGACAATCATGGTAAATAGACTTTTCTAACGTGGTATATTCTCTATAATGATTATTCCCATTAAGAAAATAATTTCTGTAATTTCTATAATTTCTCTAATTTTAAATAATTTTTTTTATAACCAAACATTTACAAAGAGAGGGAAAAAAAGAGGAATTTATTGTTTCTCAATGAAGAATATTATGTATTAGTATTTATATTATACTATGTGTAATTTAGAAGAGAGATTGTTTGGATAATTTATATTTATTTCAGTATCAACGTTTAGTAAATAATAATCTTCCCAAATAATTTAAATTTGTTAAATGATGCAGATACGAAATTCTTATGATTCTTTTACCGTATAATGATTCTTCGTCCATCGAAATTGAGATTATTTTTCCCATTACAGCTGAAATACACCGTACTCTTCACCACTGTGTTCTGCATGGTGCAGTCGCAACGGCCGTGGCACGCTGGGAGCGGTTCTCGTCTGCCTCAAGTTCTGCCTCAATATATCGATGAGCGAATAGCGGCGGAGCAAGCGGCTCAAGCAGGTCCAGCAGCTCAAACAACTCAAGGGAACCAAACCATACCGAATCAAGGGATTCAAGGAACCTCGGGGAGCCAAGGAGCTCAAGAAATTCCTGTGCGCCAAGGGGCACAAGGAATCCCAGTGAATCAAGGAGCTCAAGAAATTCCAGTGCGCCAAGGGGCACAAGGAATCCCAGTGAACCAAGGAGCTCAAGGAATTCCAACTTATCAAGGGGCTCAAGGAATTCCAACTTACCAAGGGGCTCAAGGACAAGGAAGTTCAGCGGGACAAGGAGTTCGAGGAACTCCGACAACCGGTACCGGTAACACGCTGCTCGGAAACCGAATTGACAGTGGAGATGGCGGTTTTGCAGCTGCACCGCCTCTGAGCGCGACCATAAATCCAGCTGATCTACCGGTCGATGCTCACGGCGATATTGACCTGGTGAACAGGATCAAGACCTGGCCGAGGGACAAGCAACCCTTCTGGTACATCAACTGGCAGGCGATCCAAGCCCATCGTGGCGACGCGAACAACACTGGCCAGCCAGCTCAGACGCAACCGAACTCGAGATCGTTCTTCGCGGGTTAAGACTTTAAGACACCGGACGAATTCTAAATCGGACAATCGACAACAAGACTGTAAATTTAAGCATTTGCTTCTAGCAGTAAGATAAGGATCGTCGATATTTATGGTCGTTGACGACAGCGGTTATTCCTAGTCAAAATCGTCTCTTTGGAGAAATACGCGATTTCACAATCGTACGTTTTCGAAGAGTCGTCAAACAGAATTATTTATATCGATCCGGTTTCTCGAGGACAGAGGATTCGGATTTTCGGACGCGATCGAAACAAAGGTCACGTGATTGTGCGAATTCGCATGACTTATTGCTTTTATATACAATAGAATTAGTGACCGAATTTTTATACAAAAAAAAAAGAAGTAATGATATTATAAAACTCCATAATTACAGAATAAATTTCAATATTTCCAGAAAATAATCGCAAACATTTATTTCAAAACATTACTGGGGAAAGCCGAAATATATTTATTAACAGTTCAATGATACGTCACCACGCGCGATATCTTTACGCGCTGTGAATGCTGTGATTTCTTTATAGTCAAAATTTTCGTTGAATCATTATAGATATTCTTTATACACAGTACAAAGTCACTAATGATTTTTTACAGGAAAAAACTTGTAATTAGATTATTTCGAATATCTTCTTTAATTCGATTTAAAAGCAACTAACGTATATCGTTTACGATATATTTATATTATTCGTTTTATAAAGAAGGTTGGATGAGAGGGAGGGCGGCATCGCGTAGTTTGCATTCAATACAAATTTATCAATGAAGTCATGTATGCGTGAATGACATCGGAGCAACGCGCGACGCGACGCGCGACACAATCCACCTGCCGTCAGCCGTGCAGGACGGTCGGCGGTCGGCAGTCGACGAATGACGAACGCGCAACGTCGTTTACGTCGTAGTCGTCGTACGCGACTCGACCCGTCGCGATTGGCTGGCCGTTCCGCGCACGTTGGTCGTGCTGCCGACGACTCGTGACGTCAGGGCATCGTCGGCCAATGCTGCCTCGCGGATCCGCAGTGTCGGCCGTGCGCGCGTGCGGGACGCGAGAGTGTGCGAGTGCGCGTTGCGCGTGTGTGCTGTGTGCTCGGTGGGTTCGAGGTTCGAGGAGCCACGCGGAAACGCGAGGACGACCGACGACCGACGGACGGAGCACGGAGCTCGGAGCTAGCATCTCGGTCGCGCGACGCGCGACGACGACGACGCGTCGCGAAACGCGAGAAACGGCATCGGACGATCGGGCGCGATATGTCGGTCGAAATTTACGTCTGAGAGGTATCTCGTCGCGACTCGCGCGTGCTACGCGTACTTGGTGGAATCAGCGGGGAGGGGGGAAACCGTGGACCGCGAACAAGGGCAAGAGGCGGAGGAGAAGGAGGAGGCAAATGCGTCTGGCCGCGGCGCGGCGCGACACACGACACACACGGACACACGCGTCACGCGCGACGGGAGCGACGGAGATCGCGGGGGTGTGGGAGAGTAGATATAGCGTGGAGTATACTACCGCGCCGCACCTGACGGTCCACGCGGCCCGGCCCCCGAAAAACAATCTCGTCGCGCTATATACACGCGAGGACCGCGCCGTGTTTCACTCGGAACGCGAGCGCCATTGGCAATGTCGGGAAGTGACAGCCCAACATTCTTTCACGGCCAGCCCTGGTCCAGCTGGATCGAAAGAATCGGACGGGACAAGCCGATGAGTAAGTGCGCTCAATCTGTCCATCGCGACGCCGCCTCCGCACGCCCGCGGCCCCAGGCCGACGGCCACGGGCGTCGGAGGCGCGCGTACCCTAACCTCGCTTCGACGCTCCTTTGTCCGGCCGATGGTAGCGCGACACGGCCGACACGCGCGAGGGGCAATGTCGTGGTCGAAGGGGGTGTTGTGTACGATCTATCAATGGCACGGGGGAACGATGGCACGCCGTGATTTCTCGCGTGCGCCCCCGTCGCCAATATGAAGCTTCGCGAATGATTTTCAGGACTGACAATTATGCAATTCGAGCGAGCGTACGACGCTTTCGATCATAATAGGCAGATAGACTCGATTGACGGTGTCTTTGATATGAGACAATGTTATTGTTACCGAAAGAAAAAGAGAAAACGAGAATCACGCGACGTTTTCTTCCCTCTCGATTTGATCCTCTCGTGAATTTTGTACAACAGCTGTTACGCATGTATGCTAGATGTAAATAAAAAGAATAAAGTTGACTTATCCATCAAGTTCTGTGTTCTTTATTTCGTATTTATATTTAAAGGCTGAACTATACGCTTGTTGAGGAAATTTTAAATATTTCTATTAATTAGAGAATAATCTTTTAATAGTATAGGTTTGAGTGTAGAGATGTATAGTAAATTTTTCAATATAAGCAATATTTTGAACGTATGATATTAAGCATAAATATCTGACGGGTCTTTAAATCTATTGATAAATGTAATATTTCATATTTTATTATATAGTACATTAAAAAACATTTTTTTCTCGGATAAGTATTTTGTTGATTAATATTTGATACTGTTACGAACATATTTCATGTTTTAGGTGATGAAGAAACAGAAGTCCAGCCATCAAGTTCAGTCACGCGTCTTTCTTCGGATGGTATATAATTATTAGTGTTTCCTCAATATATATTAAAAGAATAATAATAATAATACATGAACACAATCGTGTTGTATTATTATTTCCTTCTCTCTTAGACATTTTCCGTAGTATTAATATAATGAAACATTTTTCAGATATTGATTTATATGGCTTTTGTCCAGAGAGGGATGATTTCTATGGAGTAGTGTGTGAAATATGCGACGCCATAGTGAAACCGCAAGCTCTCATTCAACATATGGGTATATATTCATATTTAACTGATTATTACATTAGTGAAATGAGTATGATGTATAGTCAAGGATCTTAAATATTTTTTAAATGCGGGAAACAACTTGATTCTCTTGATTTTATGAATGTAATTACAAGCCAAAATTATATTTTGAGAACTTAAAATTTTGACGTATTTCTTAATGGACGATACATATATGTATATATAAAATTTGACGTAATATTAAGTCAAAGTTTCTAAGTTTTAATGTGAAAGAATAATTTTGTTATACCATAAAAAATATGTATATACGTAATGATTCCATTTACAGTTATAAGATTTATTCAGTCAAATTATCGAAATATTTAAACCTATTGGCAACTTGTATATTGCAGGGATTAAACTTGTAAACACACCTTCTATTTTGCCACAGAGTGTCGCCATCCTTCCGGCATGGCAAATTTCCCGCCTCCCGCGACTCCAATCGCAAAACCGTCCGTAAAAAATCCCTTCTGCAAGGTCTCCAAACTGAAAAGAAGCACCCAACCGTCAACTCCTTCTTCGGTTTCTTCCGCGATTCCAATTGTTGGCGGCGCGAAGCTGAACCACGCGACCGTCAAGCGTACCGCGGATCAGACGAACTTGTCTGCGGGTGGCTCGCTGCCGATCTCCTCGTCACCTCGATCGCCTCTCGAGTCGATCACGGTGCAAACTGCCTCTCCCAACGTGGCCGGTTCTTCGAATATTATTAGCGCGCCGACAACCAGCGGAGGCAGTCCGAGCAAAAGCCCTGGTCCCAGCGGTAGCGGTAGCGGCAGCCAGCCTCGTCGGAAGAGACTTAAAACGGATCGTTCGTTGCTCAAAGACCGCGAGTACGATCCCGACCGGCACTGTGGCGTATGGAACGAGGAGACCGGCAAGCCCTGCACCAGGTCGCTCACGTGCAAAGCGCACACTGTCTCGCTGCGCCGAACGGTCGTCGGTCGCAGCAAGACCTTCGACAAGCTCCTCGCGGAACATCGTGCCGCGAAGGAGCAGCCGAATAGCGGCGGTAGCCGGCAGACGACGAAGGTGACGGTCTCCGGCACCGTCACCGTGTCCTCGGCCGTTACCGCCGCCGCTGCCGCCGTATCCAACCTAAATAATCCCCTTGCTCCCAACACTCCGGTATCCATTGCCGACACGGAAACGCCAAGCTCACCACCCGTATTGTCGTTACCGGACACGTATCCACTGCCAAAGGTAAGCGGCGAACAACTGCTTTTTCGTATTCGCAATTTTGTATCTAAAATTTTCTCGGACATACGTATACTTCCCCTCCCCCCAAAATTTCCTGTTTCTGTACTATCCTCGGTGTGAATCTTCTTCATTTGCCACGCTATCGTTACTATTATGATTAGGCTCTTTTGCGCGAACAATCTGTGTCAAGAAAACAAGATTGCTCGCGCAACGATGAAATGAAAGTTTCAGTTTGATTGTGTGTAGTTGAAATAAAGTTGTATAAGTACTGTTCTTTTATGTATTACATACATATATTATTATTTTCGGTGTATCTGAGAAAAATACGGGAGATACATATATGGCTTTCTTACTTTCTATCGAAATTAATGTGTACGTTCCGATAAGTTTGAGATATTGTGCACGATGTTGTCTCTCTTTCTTATTTTTTATCAAGCTTTAAAAAGAACTTTCATTTCTGCATACCGTTATAGTAATAGATGTTGGAAAGCTGACTCGAAGAAGGTGATATAGAGAAATACCTCTTTCTATAAATGTAAAAATAAATTTGTTCCACTCGATCAAGTTAAGCTCAGACGAGCTGTTCTAGGAATTCTAAAAATTCTAGTGGTCCTCGGGAAATTGGAATCCGGACATATCCAAATGATATCGGAAGAAATTCACAATTTTCTACGTACCTTTCACAAAAATAAATATCAAATCCAACATTTTATATCGATATATCACCATATTCTTAAATTTACGTAGTACGATTTTGACATTATGTTTTTAATATTATGTTTTACAGATTATTTTTAATTTATTAAGAACAAAGTTTATTTGAGTGCGTATATTTTTATGCTATAAAAAATTTTTTTAATAATAAAATTAATAGATAATATAATGGAGCCAAAAAACCGCTTAAAAAATATATATAGATATATTAAAATATTTAATATTTTTAATTTGTTATATATGCACAATTTTTCTTAAATACTTTGGCTGTCTGATAAAAAGATAAATGTCATCAATCTTCGTAAATTTTTTTAGATGTTCAAAATATTAAAAATAAAATGGAAACAAAAAAGAAATATAGAATTATGCGATTCTGCTGACAAACATGGATCGATCGACCCAGTCGAGACACAACCACGAGTTAACGCGCGTAAATACAGACGCAGAGAGTGTCGGTTGATACTTGTTTTCTGTTTTTGTTATTGCAGGCTGTTGATTTGCTTTATCGGTGTCTGGCCCCGCATGGCTCCGCTAAACCTGTAAGGCATGGTTTCTTTTAGGCACTTAAACGCCACCTCTTCTTACGGGCTCTATAATTCTTACTCTACATAATGCCAATGTTTCTCTCTTTTTAGACCAAACTCGAGGAGGACTTTGTCAATTCGGAGGAGCTGCGGAATCTGGAGTCCACGCTGGTGGTCAATTCTACCGTCGCTGGCAGCAGTAGTAGCAACGGCAGCAGCGGCTCGTCGCAACAGCAATCAAATTCGATGATGGCACCGATATCCGTGACGCTGCCGTCACTGTCCCCGTTGCCGGGTGCCAACAGCGAGGAGTCGCCAGGAGTAGCTACTTTGATACCAAGCACTACCGCGACACCCACAATGCCAGTCGTACCGGCACCACTGCCAGCCACTTGCGTACAACCACCCACGGTGGTCGCCACGGTGCTCGAAGGCGAGACTCCGGTGGACATCGATTCCGAGACCATGTCCATGTACTCGCCTGTTTACACCACCAAAGATACCAAGTCCCAACTAGTGATGCAGATACAGTCGCGGCCAAATAGCCATTCGTCACAGTCACCCATCTCGGTCAGGAGCTATCAGCAGATGCAAGCTTCCGTGCCGAGTCTGAATCTGTTCGAACCGGTGGAGCAGCTGGAGCAACAGCATGCCAGTCAAATCAACGGCAAGAGACTGAACCACGCGAGCTCGGCGTCGCGGCAGCAGAAGAGGCACAAGTCGCAGCACGAACAATTGTTGTATCAATCGTCGCAGGATTTTCCGACGTCTGCGTCGATCCAGGTCGAAGCAACGACCACGTCGTCGCCGTATCCTCACTTTGGCGATATCTCCTGGTCGAATTGTCATCCGGAGCCGTTAGCGGTTAGCCGGTGGCTCCGCATCTCGTCCAGCCGCAAACAATACAACTTTAATATTCACTGACACAAGACCCCACCCACTCCGGGCTGAGGACCGTGTGTCGCGGGCGTCGTTTGTCTACCTCTTTATCTTCACGAGACCCCCTTTTTCTTCACCGTCGCCCACGTCATCATCCTAATCATCGCCGTCACAATCGATGTTGCGTATACAGCCCGTCGAGGGGGGAAGACTCTTGTTTCCGCCATCATCGCAATGTGATCACTTCGCGCAACGAGTATATCAATCGCGACGTATCACGGATCGCCCTGGATGACACTCCCGTTGAACCTTCAATGCGTGATATCATCTTTCGTAATATCGCGCAGCACCAAGTTTTCGGACCCGGATCACGAGCACGCTGATTGTCGTGAAGCATCGAGGAAGAATTCTCGATCGCGACGGCTCATGATGATCGCGTATCTGGACGTGTACCTGAATTCGTGAAACTCCATAAAAAGAAAGAACGGGTTGATGTCCCATTTCCGTTTATTCGCTGAATTTATAATGTAGAATAGATGCGAAGAGATCAAGAGCTAAACGTTTGAGAGCATTGAGCACGTCTTGTGATAACAACGAATGAATGAATGGATGCACAACAACGTTGCGATACCATAAAATTTCTGCACAGAAACTTCACGGTCTACTATTGGGTGACTTATTATACAGCTCGTGACACAGAACATTCCTTCAGTCCTGTTTTCTTAACAACACGTGTCACGACTCTCTCGCAGTGATTACGGAGACAAATTCTTTATTAGATGATTTCGAAGTGCTTTTCAAGGTAAGAATTTGCGTTTTGTATCAAGAATATTTATGTTATAAATCGAACGACATTGCGATTTAATTGTAAAATCTTTCACTAGATCTTTCTACTAAAAGCATAATGACGGACGTATATTTAATACATCCCAATTCATTTGTAATTTCATAATCATAGTCGGAATTGAAATTGTTAAGCATATTACGAATTATTTTTAAAAATCCAATTGTGCTGGGTTTTTTAAAGATTCAATATGTTTTTTGAAAGAGAGAAACATGACTTATGGAATATCCTTTATAATTTTTACATTTTGAAATTTCATTTGTACGTATTGCTTCCTTATTATAAATTATTGCCAAGTTCCAAGAGCTTTAATCGAATGAAAAACTGATATAACTGCACACACACACACATACAGTTTTACTGAACGGTAAAGTTATATAAGTACGCAATTATTTTCACAGTACAGAATATATATCGTGCATTTTTTATTGAATTGTGCATAAATTTTGTAAATAGATCGCAAATTATTATATCTGTCCCATATTGTACATAGATAAAGGCGTTTAGCATCCTCTAAACACATAGTCTTTGCATAGGAGAAAGAACTTTGACTTATATATTTCTCCATAATATAAATAGATTGTACATATGATTGTGCAATCACGATTGTACATATATTGTATATACATATATATACATATATATATTTTTTATCGATCACGATCTCTTATCCCTTTTGCATAAATGTATACTCCGAGAATACGAGGCGCCATTATTTAACGTTATACCTGCTTTTTTTCTTTTTTTACCGTTTTTGCCATAAGAATATAATAGAAATTGTAGCTCCGAGTGATTTATTTTTCAACTTGGTTTCATTCTACGTTATATTGAATTTCACGGCGAAGACGAGACCAGTTTGTAATGTAAATACATAACAGGGACAAATTGAATATAATCGTTGTCAAATAAATTGCGTTTCGATATACATAAATTGAAGAGGCCAATGGGTGAAAATTTGAAATTTCTATCGAGCTTGAATTGGCATATGCGATAAATTTCAGAAATGACAATTTATCTTTAAATGAAACTCTTTCGTAAAAACATAATAAATTTACTTCATCTATTTGCCCTTCAATAATAGCGAATTTGTATTCATCTCCGCTTACCAGTAAAAGTCCTCGTAAATCTACGCGAACGACTGTGTGGCACGATCGATTATTGCACTGATTAAAGCGCTGATAAAGTGCTAGGTCCTTACTCTTCCTTATCCTTGTAGGATATGAAATGAACAAAATGTTTTGATATATGTGACTATATATTATAATGTAGCTGTGTTAGGGCTCAGACACAATGACAAAAATAAGGAATAAGATAAAGGAATGAGGGAATGTCGCATCTCACTTCAGTACACATACATTAAAGTGAGATGCAACATGCCTTATTCCTTATTCCTTTATCTTATTCCTTATTTTTCTCATTGTGTCTGAGCCTTTACTGTTTAATTATTATATAATTATTATATTATGACGCGTACTCAACTTATGACATAAACGAATTAATATTTATTATAGAGATAGAATTTTTCGAAAATTCCTTTTCTAAGACTTTCTACTCAGGCCTGCGCTTTATTTTTAGCGCTTCGTTTATAGAACGATTGATCGATCGCTCCGAATAAATCGTAGACGCATCACGTAGGTTTGCGCGCGGACCCAAACAGACAGATTAGTGAGCTACTCAATCTCCCGCTGTATTCACCCAAGACGATTATTTATTTTTGTACGTACTCGTTGATTTGCATCTCTGCGCACTGCAATTTTCCGACGGGTGATGAACGCGTGGGTAACTAGCGATGCGGCAAGACGCATATACGCGGATTTCTTATCATAGATTGTGATATTTAACTATTAATGATTAGTAGGATAATTGTAGATGTGTCTCCATGTGTTCGGCGGCTAGAACGTAGCGCGTTCTATTCTTTTCCTGATGGCAGACGGCACGACTTGCGCGTAAGAGACGCGTTTGTGCCACCTTCCATCGATTTCGCCTTGTCAAGAAAAAAAATTACTAATTCTGCGGAGACAATCTGCATTGTTCCGCTTAGTTGTTGCTCGCGTATTAATAAATGAATTTCTTTATTGGTGAGCGTAGTGAAAAATTAAAAGATTATAAAAATTAGACAAATTTACGATAATTATTTGGAAAACGGCAAGAGGAATATGGAGAATATGTGTGTGTATGGAGAATATGTGTGTTACGTTATGTACGAATGTAAACAAGCGCTGAATATCGTTACCGCGCAGTATAAAGCGATGCTTCACATCATCGCCACTGATCCTCTCGGCTACCTGAAATCGTGATAACTTGTACATAAATCGTGTAAGCAGATAAATACCCGCGTACCTATACGGATATCAATTAGCCGCATAGTTGCATAAGGACGTATTACATATGATGTATATGCATCTGTGTGAATATTGCAAAGGGGGGGAAGGAAGAATCCGCTGGAATTCTCGCAAGCATTGAAACTCTAATTGCTTCACGGGCGTCTCACCTACGTGACTTGGCGCGTATAATGCCGCATTTCATATTGGATGTAGTCCTTCCTGATCTGTATAGCGTCATTTACTTGACATAAGAATCGTGGGAACGATGAAAATTGCGCGCAACGTTTAGCACTGAACGCGATTCCTTAATTCTGAGCCTCAGTCGCTCGATGTCGACGTAAGACGAGAAACAGGCAGCTACAGTTAGCCCAATATGCGAAATAACACGAGTCAACGAAATGTCGCGGACGGCTAAGTCCATACGCGAAACGATACGGTTCCCTGCTTTCCTGAAAGCCACCTGTATGTACCACAGTTAGTGTTCATTGCTCGGCGCGTAACGGTCGTGTCAACGGATTGCGAGCGGTCTCGAGAAACGATGCGATTCCGATAGACGAATGACCGTTAAAGAACTTGCTCTTTAGCTAACAATGCATGACTTAATGACTGGAGGAGCCACGGATTTTCCGCGTTATTGTCCAAGCTCCCATACAGCAATAATAGACGATCCATAATCGATTTATTAACGATAATAATAAAAAATTTCGTTAACTTTAACGTGTTATTATAAAAAAGCATATTCGTTTCCAAAAGCTTACGCTCTTGCAATCGTCGGCAATGCATGGACAATGTCGATTTTGGTGCTGGCATGTCTCTGTACTGCCGATGTAAAAAAAGAGGATTGAAAGGGATTCATAGAAATTTATTTTACAAAATTTAAATAAAGAATTTGAATTGTGAATTAATTAAAAAATATTAGATCTTTTTTTCACACATCCACTTTAACAACTGTAATCAGAGTCAAGACATATTGAAAACATTCTTCTCTACATATACTATATTATACTGGCATTATATAGGAACGAATAAAAGAAAATACAATTTTAATCTAATCTTGAACTCGAAATGGATTCCTATGAATTTCTTTTAATTTATTTATTTTTTTATAGAGGCACAAACCGCATTAGGGTGACTGAAACCGCTTTGTTACATACCTAAGAAAGTTTCATTTAGTCCTAAAAGAGGGGAAGAAAACGAAGGAGAGAGAAACGAGAGAAGCGACAATTGTATTTTTCTTCGACTCGACTCCCCCTTGCTTCGTTAGTGTGCGCGGCACGAAACGATTAGTATTTTAATTAATTGTAACGAATCCGCGTGAAACTGTGGTGCGGTGGATTAATACATAGTAGATTGATAAATTGATAAAGACTGAATATATCGATGAGATCGGAAGGACTCATCCGGCAAATTTGATTGCTGATGACTTTTAGCGAATTTTTTAAATATATTTTTTCCTCAAATAGCGCGTATAAAACATTCACTTAATTTCCGACATACCGGTATTATATGTTGCTTTATTATGTTGTTGAAACGTGTGCACGTTACCGTTTAGAACGACGGATAGTCGATCTATTTCTCTTTAGCACTGTAATTTCACGTGGAGGATCTAAAAAAAAGGGACACTCTGACTTCAGGTTTGTCATAAAGCAAGATATTTTGTGGCATTTAATTTAAATATATGTTTTATATTTATTTGTAAATTGTTTTTTTTTTATTTATCCATTTACCTTACACCCATTCGTCGATTTATTATATTATCTTTTTTTCTAGTTATACGTATGTACTAGTAGATAGAGAAACTGTTCATGTAAGGATTAGAGATATGTCGCGAAGAAGGCTCGTACAAAATCTGCATACATTATGCGTATACTGTCGCTTATTATCACATATCATTGTATGGGTATATGGTAATGGGAATATTTTTTAATAAACGGATTACTTTTATTATTATAGTTAGGAAAAATTGAGGAAAAACTTTTATTACTCCATTTACTCATCATGGTCGAAGTTACGTAAATGGACGGGAAGCCTGTAGACTGAACAAGAAAACATAATTCGGATTTGATGGTTATTACACGGACTATATACCATGTTGTGCATGTGTAATGGCATCCATGTCAAGTGATAATGAGAGGTCCCATGTCCCACTACTTATCATTTACCAGATGATCTGAGAGGTGGCGATCGAATAAAAACCGACGAAATTTTTAATCGGATTTGAACTCGGCTCATTATAGACCAGTGCACATCTCGCTGCATCACGATCGCCACCCATTGCCACGTAAAATATTATGACGCAATATTCCGATTATGTCGTATTATCTATGTGCTGTAACAATTATTCGATAATTAACGCGGCATGTATAATTAACAAATATTTGAAATTTTATCATGTGATTTCGTAATTTCACTGTCTGTTGACGTGTAAATTTTATTAATATCGCTCATTACGAATTAAAAGTATCGGTGGTACTCATATGATGTCAAAACTTTTATTATACGTCATTAAAAAAATCTTTTCATTAAAATTCTAATCGTATATAAATGTATAAATTGTATAAATAAATTGCTTCATGAGTGCTTTTTGAAGGATTCTAAAAAAAAAATACGTATCTCAGTAGCAACATTTTATTTCTCAACATTATATAGCATCCCATTATTTTTTTAACGAAAGTCTAATCTCAGATGTAATGCGTAACTTCATATATTAAGTGTAATTAAAATTATAAAAGTTATAAACGGTAAAAATCTTGGATAACATTTTCGTTTAATAAAAATCGGTTTACTTAGTAAATAATCGACTAAAAATTTTTTGAGGATGGAATGCTGCTGCTGGCATACATTATTTTCGGGATACTCTAGGTCGTTGCCTCCGACTGAAACATGCGTACTTTTATTACTCCATTTACTCATCGTGGTCGAAGTTAAATGGATGGAAAGCCTGTATAAGACTGACCAAGAAAACATAATATCCTAAAAGATCTTAAAAATCGAATGTCTACCAACAAAAATGTGTTTTATAAAATGAAATATTACGTTCTAATGTTTATTAGCTTACATAAACGCCACTAATGTTTGCGCAATACGATTGTTGTTGGCGGATTACGTAATCGAGCCGGAAAGATTAACAAGAAAGTAAAAGAGAAATATTACAACGCGCGGCTTCATTATCTCAACCATCGCCATAAATTTTATACCAGTTATGCTCCGCAAGCGCTTTTTCCTTTTAGGAGAAGAATATAAATTTAGAAGCTATACCAAAACAACAACATCCTTTAAAATCAAACGACACTTGCTCTATAAAAAGTAAACAATTTTACTAGACTGCCTAAAAAACAATATACATTTAAAGAAACTCATGAGATCTACAAAAAATTACTCTATTTTTAGGATTACGCGCAATTGCTTTCCCATTTAACTAAATAATTTATTAAATAAATGAAACAAGTTGTAAAATTCTTAAAATATATATTCTAAATTTCTTGCTATGCTTATGTAAACTGTTTATGTAAATGTATTCAACAAGTATACTGCTATCACCGTTTGATTACTAACAATAAGACTGTACCGATACAATAGGAATGTTTGCAAAATCTTTTTCTCATTCGCATGACTATTTGCTAGTTACTCGCGCATAATAAACGCCGGAGTGATCCTCCGTTGTATACGATTCTCGATGGATTTCTGTAGAATACTTAGGCGATGTTTCTGAGATGCTAAGCGACTATATGGAATATCAATTTGGATATTACGTAATTCGTAGCGAGAGAAAGTGTTGGATGTATCGGATGTATCCATTTTTGAACTCTTGCTTTTTTTTATACGTTATACGTTTTTGTCCCGTCGTCATCGTAGCTTTTCGCATAGGTCTTGTATAGATATCGACGTCTCGATTATTAAATAACGTAGTGGCAATCATGTCATTGTAAGAAAAAGGTATACGGACGATATAATAGGGTAGCGCGCGATTTAACTCGCTGTAGCGCTCGTGATCACGTTCTTCTCAGGTATTTGACATGTTTGTAAATCATGTAACTCCTTCCCGTAATCATTGCTATCGAAGCTAGTCGGTTTCCATTGAAAAAGCTTGTACAATAAACATCTTTCCGTGTCTCCTCGACCATCGTCGACGATCAATTTCTCTCACGAGCAGTCAAGAAGTCTGTGCCACTTGTTAATGAGTATACATACTTGAGTATTTAGTGTATTAAACTTTTATAAATTTTCTAGGCGATCGTTTTTTATTACTTTACGAAATTTAGGAAGCAATATGTTTTTCTAATAGATACACGATTCGTTCGATTTACGCGCGCAGGATCTTTTTTATAGATTCGAATTTTTTCTGATACAAATTATACATTAAATAAGATGGTCAAGTTTTATAAAATACGATCTATTCCACATATTTCAAAGAGTAATATTTTTGTCTTGTGACAATTATTTATCCGCGTAAATTGTGAGATGAAAGTTGTTTCGATTTTCATAGTAGAACAGAGTGAGTATTAAGTTTCTGGTGTGTTCTCTATCGCAAAAGCTAAAGCGAGTATCGTACGCATGAAAGAACTAGGTATATACGGATGTGAGAAAAGAGAGGAAGTGCTTTTCAAACATTATATATTCCTAAAGATGGGAATTTTCCTATTTGCGTATATTACGTAAGAAAATTCACGTGTCCCGTAACACTACGCGCGGTCTCGTTCACTATTCAAAAGTCTTAATGTAAAATTGTAATATTTAAGAGACGGACAGGATATTCAGGCGTTAGGAAGACAATTCCCGATGTATCCGATTTCAATGACCCTCGAAGTAATCTTATATTGCCAACATAGTCAACCGTAATGTAAGCTAGAAAATGAGTGTGCGGGTGATTTTTGTCGCGCTAACGCAACTCGAACTAATCTTGTATAAACGTCACTGCAACGTATCCTTAGGCTTCTTTCGTCGAGAATGTTCGTGGGTGTTAATAACGTGCGTTTCTGTCTAGAGTACGAGATCGCACTCTCGGTTTACTCGAGATAATTCGAGCAGTATTACGACGATTTATTGTACGAGCGATTTTCACGCGGTTCGCCGTTTGATTACAAGAAGAAACTACGTGTGCGTAACGAACTATAGGAACTTATATTCTCTATATAATGTACGACAAATAACCATTTAATTCTTGACTACTTTATTATTGCAACAAATAAGAGACGGGAAGAGAGACTATGATCGTGCTGGAAGTGAAGAATCGCGATCCAAGTATCGCGATGGTGTGCATTAAAAGAGAGAAAAAAAATTTCGTTTATGATCACCAGGAACAGTATTGTTACGCAGTTGATCGTTACATGTGCATAAAGGCTTTGGAAATAAAATGAAATCTGAATCCTATCTCGCGTCGCCTATTCTATTATTAAATCCTCTATATACTTACACTACGTACTATTTTAATTTCTTATATATTATTTACAATCTTTTTCGTTACTTTGACTTAGCAAATATAACAATGTTGAAAATATTGTTAAAAATTAACGAATAACGAAAGCGTTATTAATATTGTGTATTTGTTTATAAGAACTATTACGTCTTATTTACAAGTTAACAGTTTTCAATGTTTCGGAAATTTGAAGTTGGATGTCTATTTAAGGAATAGCTCCAAAGCATACGTGTGTAAAAGTGAAAGTAATGGCCGAAAAGGGAAGATCGACGAAAAAAAGGATGACGTTGCAGCGCATACCGCTCTTCGTAAACCTCGCAAGAAGGAGTGATAAGTGATACGTCCATCGTGAAAGGACACGACGGTCATGCACAGATCTTCGGGGACGGAGAACTGGTCCACCCACTGGGAATTCCAGATTTTTTCATTCAGTGATCGTGGATTGAGGCATGTACATACATATCGAAGTTAAAAGCGCGAACTTAAAAGTGACTTAACTATCTGTCGTAATCGAAGCTATTTAACACTACAGCGTGTATTGAAAAAATACTAATAACCTGTTATATAAAGATAATAATATGAATACATGCACAATTTTTGTTCGATTTGTAAAGATCACTTTTGTGAACATTTTATGAAAGATTAAGAAAGCGATAGTTACGTATATGTATATATAATTGCTTAATGTCATCGTACGCGGATATGATGCCTGAATGTTTAGCACGGGTACTTGACCCGCGCTCTTTAAATACGGAACAGCAGATTCAACGGACGAAGATAGTATCACCGTGAGGTACGAGAGCAAGATCTATTTGTATGGCTGCGCGGCGTGGAGTGCTCCAGCTGGACCTAATCGACTTGCCGCACGCAAATGAGAAGAAAACGAAAAAATATATTCATGCGTGTAGAAAATTCAATTATTCCAAGAAATTATCCAATCCAATGATAGAATGTCAGAAATCTTATTAAAATAAAATAGAATAAATTTTAATATTTTAATATTTTAAAATCTTGTCTACATATTGCTACCAATTTAACAGACTTTTATAAGTATGATTTATGATCAATTCGTAAAAATAATTAAAGTTTACTTTGAAGCGTTAGTTTGATTGAAATGCATTTGAAAAAAGATAGCGTTGACTAGTATCTCGAGATATAAGAATGAAGTCCATTTATTGCTTATGCAAGTGCACCAGCTGAAGCCGATCGAGTAGCTAAATTCGCGCTCTTACACCATCAGGTCATTGCCACCGCTCTGCAGTTGCTTTATTAAACTTTGTTGACTTTGGCACTTGACGAGAAACAAATCATCATTAGGCTACTGCCCGTTGATGATTAGTTCTATGTCATCACAAACATTCCAAGCTACCATTTAATTAAATTTATACGTTTGTACGTATAACCTAATTATCAAAAAATATCAATGTCAGTCGTAAAATGTAATCATTATTAACAATTATCTGTACTTAGCCTATACAATGTTTTTGTTGGTAAGAAATATTTTATTTAATGAAAAAAATTGTGACGATGAATTTCATCGCAATTTCGCGCAAGGAGATTTCAGCGACGGACCTTTACAGAAAAGATTTTTATTCTAAAACGCAGCCTTTCGGAGCTATCGGCTTTCTACCTGGGACAAAGGTAAGAACCTTCTCGGACTTGGTCGGGTCACGTCGGTGCCAGGTAGTGGGGTGTGTAAAGTTCTGAAGGGCCCTATTCAGGGCCGAAGATTTGCCAGAAGAATGCTCTTTTTGTTGGAGCCATTCCATTCTTGGTTCTTCCGCATATTTCCATGAAGTTAAAAGAACAAATTGAATAATGAAGGTCAAATAAAGAATATCCATGTAATTTTACAAAGATACAGGCGCAAACTAAAAGATTAAAAAAAAAAATTATCTACCCTTTATTCTGGGTAAGAATACTATTAAATGACGAGGCTTTCGGATCAAATTGTGTGTGTATGTGTGTGTTTGTTTGTATAATTAAGCGTTTCTATTATTTCACTAATGTTGCAACAAAAGAGAATCAATTTGGACTAAAGTCCAAGAATATTAAAAATCTTTACGAAATACGAATTTTAAGCGACGAATATTATTTGTATTGTAAAACAATTGAATGATAGATATATATGAATACATATTCTGCTAAAAGCAACGCAAGGAGCAAAATTAAAATCCGCGAATCCGTCCCTGACCCTACCGATCCCTACGGCAAGTAGTGGGTCTGAGAGTTTCCCCGTCTCGTCCCTTTTCCTCGGATACACGGGGGGCAACCTGTCGAGAGCTTCAGCATCCTCATCCGCCTCTTCCTTCTCTCTTCGATCCTCTTGGCGCGCATAGCCGCCCATTTACCCGCGTCTCTTTTTCCGCGTCTCTTGCCGCGAACGGTGTGTGCACCGATGGAAGGGGCCAGAGGCCGAAGGAGAAGGAGAAGAACCAGTCGTGAACCAGAACCGTCGGTCCACAGAATCTCCCAGTCACCTCTCCGAGACTGTGCGGGGACCAGTGTGTGTGGAAATTGTCGCGCGCGATCTCGCCGGTGACCGTGCAGGATCGATCGATCGGCGTAACTTCGCCGCCGTCCTCATCATCGTGTTGTAGCGCACGATCGTGCGCACGTCGCGTCGATCGCGACGATGATGCGGGTGGTGGCGAGTGAGGATGGAAAGGATTGACAGGTTGGTGGTCATTTTGGCATTTGCGTAAATATAGATGGGTTCATTTGTGGACGATTTACCTGAGGGGAATCTCAGACCAAAAAAAAAAACCATTGTAGGTGAACGAGGGTTTTGAGGTCGTAAAGGGATGCTGTGTATATTTAATCAAGGATTTTTACAATCACTTTAGTTTACTTCGAATACACGTTCAGCAAAGATTGAATAATTTGCGACAAAAGCGATTAATTCTTTAAATAAATAATTAAATCTCTTCTCGTTATTCATTTGTAACATCTTTGCAATTAATGTGAAAATAATTTAGAGGCAATATTTATAATAATAATGATTATAATGATAATGAAAAAGCATTTTTGCATGCCGCAACTAAAACGTGAATTATTAGATTTAGTTGAGTCGATTAAGACTTCTCATTGTTGTGTTGATATTATAATTAATAAAGTTTGAAACCTCCACAAAGAAATATTAATATTTCAATTAAAATATTTCAATTTAAAACATTATGCTTGCTAAAAGATTATTATATTGCGACGGCTTGCGGACTAACCTGATTGTGAGATGGAATCTTAAATTAGATCTGGAGCCAATCTCAAATGCACGCGATTCCTACAATGAATTAACTACCTGACGGTAACGTAGTTGTAAATTAAATTTATTCGCTGTGGCATGTTAATCAGCATTCTGGATAGATTGCGGCGATTTTACCGCGCCGCATTGCGTTATTATTTCATAACTGAGGTCGCGAATCTTTGTTAAATGCGTTTAGTGATTTAGTTGAATAATTATTTCACGCACGCTGTGCGCTTTGTTGCACATCGATTAGTCGCTGGAACGTCGACCAAAGAGTCAATAACCCGTGCTATATGAGGTCGATTGTTATTGTTTTACGATAAACCCTCGTTAGGAATAGCGCATTAATGTCACATTAACACGACACATTTATATCGCGTTATACATTTGCGTTAATAAGATAGAGTTCTCGAGATATATGTTATACCATTATATTTATTTTCCTCTTTTACAATATATTTAAAAAAAAACTAAATCTTTATTGATTGCTCATTTTTACTATCTATGAAAATTTAAAAAAATTTGAATTTATATTCTGTCTCGATAATAACGGCCGTTATCTGATGATCGCGTTAATTTAGCTTAAAGGGACTGATATCAGTGCGATCAGTTTTGCACGATGTATATAATGATTATCGCATTTCAATCGCAGGCAGGGACACCCACGACAGTTTCTTATTTGCATATTGCATTGCGGCGTTACAGAACGTCTATTTATGAATGATTGCATCGTTATTTACGTTCTATTAGGTACGCTTGATTGTAACTTATCTCTTTGCATGTGTATCAAGCATGTTATCGGACACCCTTACGACAGGCCCATATATCATATATCGGCTTCATTACGATTAATATTATTTTTAAACGTAAACTTTTTGATAAAGCATTTCTGCATACAGTCGCGCTTTATTATCAATTCGATGCCACACGATATATCGATATTTTCATAAAAGACAAACGTCTTTTTTTAACAAACACGCATAGGCACGTTAAAAGAGACATCGTGTCGAGCACGTTGCTGGGTAACTATACACTGATCTTTCCTGCATACAAATCTACGACACACGAGTATAAGTACACGAGTATAAGTACACGTGCGCCGTCTCATTTGAGAACGCGCGCTAAACATCGAGTCACGATTATTACGATTGACAGCAATATGATCAAGTCAAGCGTAATGTAAAAAACGTTATTATCGATTAAAGCGACGCATAAGTGATTGGCATTTATCGAATGCTTTCGCCTTTGATACACGATTCGTGAGAACGAGGACTTGAAATGTCAAAAAGTCAACACGGTTGCCTCTTGATTTTTATTCAACTTAATTTGAAATAAATAAAGCAATGGAAATTATTTACATTATTCTCATTCAATTGAGAGATTTTTCATAATAGTTTTAACATTTGAGATTATTGAATATAAAATTTAAATAAAATTAATATATATGTATATAATTCAGAATTAATAAATCAAAATTAATAAATACCGGATAATAATGTCTACCGGAAAATAGATTCAGAAATCTTGAAGATTTACCGCTTGTTGGAGAGAAAAAATTTAGCACCAAAGTAACATAAATAAGTGAGATCATCGATTGTAATAAGCAGTAACTTTCCAAATGTATAATATATACTACAACGAAATAGTAAACGAATACGGATCTCTCGTAGTGTTCCACGTCCGTTTGTGTTCACATCTTTTTTTAGGAACGAAGGCACGCAGCCTCCGGCGCGCATGCAATTTTTTTCCGTTTCGCGTAATTAATGCTCTCGCAGGCTGGATTACACAGGCCGCCGTAATTGCCCGAGGATTAGTTCGCCATTAAAGCGAAGACAGCGTAAACGCCGTTTCCGCGTAAAACGAATAAGAGCGTGATTTAACCGCGCTTTACGACGCGGTACACCTACTCGCGCGCCATGATAACACGCGTGCCCCAAAGCGATAGTGAAGTTCTCGAGGAGATAGTTCGCCTGCCATCGCCGCATTTACATTTCGATTAACACACTCGGCACGCCAGACACGAATATTATTGTACTCGGCGAGGTTACGCAATTGTCAGAGATTCTACATAATGTTTTAAATGTAATATAGTTGAAATATCGTACAAAACACACATACGCCACGTAAATCATTTAGCACAAGGGTCGGAAGTGACTGTTTTATTTTATAACCACGTGGGTAGAAAGAAAGCACGACTGCTAATAATATAGAATAGAAATATGTAATTATGTTAACTTGATAATGCCTATAGGTAATCGGATATTCTTTCGAGCTATTTGCGTCAAACTGACAATTCGAAACATGTCTAATTTGCGTGGGCTTTAACTATCGATGACATCGTCCCGACTCGTCATTTTCTTTCAGCCGTTAATAAGATATCTCCATATAACAAGCTCTCGCGTGCGCTTCGAGAATGCAGTAGCAGGTGCAAACAAACTCTCATCTCCGTCTTTTTTCCTGCCTGATGATGCCGAGCTATGTCCACATGTGCGTCAATGCACATGTGCACTGTTACATAATGGCTTGCAACATCCAGTCTATTTGGTTTGTAACAAAAGAGAGTATTTAGCACACAATCACTCGTGTGCCATTCCTATGTTAATGCGCGGCACAAATTGCCATATCATTCATCGAAGCTTCGTGTTCTTAAAAACAAAATATATCTAATTTGATACTTAAAAACTGTGAATTCCCTTCTTGATTAAGAAGATTTAATTCATTGTATTTATTAAATGTTTAAGTTGTTCTGATTAAACAATCAGCACTTTATACTCTTCAAATATTTAATTCATTGTTAAAATATTAATAATAAATATGAAAAAATAAATTTTAATAAGAAGAAATAAACATCACAAAAATTAAAAAATTAAAATTGACACTAGTATTTGCATGTTTGGATCCAAACACATGGTTTCACTTTCTTCTTACAATTAATAGTTTTCTAAGACGATACAGAAACGGGTGCATTCCCATGATACCTCACGTGTGGATGCAGCTGTCGGCATAAGTAACAGATTTCTCATCGAACGTTAAGTATAGCTATTTCTCTCATTCCCATATTCTGTCTAGAATATAGTAACCTTTAAAATGCACGAAATTTGTAGAAATGAACATATGTAGATGTGGCGTCATTTTATTTTCCAAGTTTTATCTCTATTTTTGTATACATATGCGATAAATTAATATACATGAACAATGTAATATTCATTTTACTCTGCTATGCCTTTTATTTTCTTTAAGAATTTAAATTCTCTTGAATCTCGAAAATAACGCTTATACTGTATGCCGTATATATTTATATTTACGAATTACGCATGTTTTATTCGCGCTTGTCTTTATACCTAATATTACGTGAGAGGCATTTATGAATGTAAAATGTAAAAGTGCAATACGTTATTCGCAATGCCAAGACCTTGACATTATTTCTGAGCTCGATTGAGTCGCGTAAATAATCGTGAGCTACGCTTTTGACAACTATGGAAATATCTCTTTGAGACACCGCAAACGACGACGTCATCGCACAAAACGTAATCGCATCGACACACGTTCCTCGGATACTTAATCCTTTTGCGGACATTATTATTTGCGAGGCTCATATTCATTCTTCATTGATCGTTCAGGAAGCGGATGTGCTTAAATTAATATAAGAGGAAAATACGTTACCCCCTTTATCACGTGTAAATTTCAATCGAATCAACTGCGCGGATCTTTAATTAAGCTTAATTAATAAATTGTAATATGGTCCGCGGCAATTCGCTACGTATAATTGATTTGATTTTAAAACAATTACATCCGTTGTAGCTAATAAAAACGTAAAATAATACTTTACATTAATTGAACTGAATTAAATTAAAAGATCGAACCTAAAGCGAATTATTAGAATAATAAATTAGAATAATAATTGGAATAAGAAATTATTCTTGGCTTTCGCGTTCAATCGTACATATTTACAGGAGTAATTTAAATCTTTAGTGCACAGCAAGATTATATTATATACCATTCACAATACTATTCTAAATTTCTGCTTCAGATATTTTTGCACATCAATTATTTTAATATCGTTATATTATCGATATTCGTTTCATCTTTACATTTAATAATTTATTATTTAATATACATTGTGTCGTTATTGCATAATATTTCTCTCTTTCTCTCTATCGAAGATGTAAAATAAAAAAAGATTACACACACATATACGGTAAAGGATTCATTAACTCGACGACGTGGACGTCGTCGTCGTTTCGCCGAGCGTGATTATCGTCATGGATAATTACGGGGGGCAAGTGCAACGGGAACAAAAACTTGGCCAAGAAAGGCAACTAAGCGAAGAGAAGAGATTTATTTCGCGCTGACCGACTCGCCGGGTGTATTCTACTTGAGCCTCTCATTATTGTACATGTACGGTCGTGTTGTTCGTGGCCGATTTTTCATTTTTCACACGGCGAAGCGATTGGACGTCAACAGTATTTGTTTACAGCACCATATACATGGAAGAAAAGTGGCTCGCGTAAAATAAATTATGGCCGCCCGCCGCATTTCATCAACGTGTCAAGAATATCAGCCCTAACATTGTCAAAAATATAGGTTGTATAAAGATTTTTCTTAAAAACTCTCGTCGATGTGTTGCAAATATTTATATGTTATGATCAATTTTCTTCGGTACAGCTCCGTTTATTTTATCACGTTTTCTTCGTTCGACCATCCGATTGATAAATTCTCTTGCACATAAGGCACTTCTGTCGTTGAAACGCCGCGTGGTTTATTTAGAATTACGCACGATACGTTTATTTAGAATCGCGTAGTATCTCGCGGCGGATGACTTTCTGCGCAATGATGAGCTTCATTTATCGACATAAACAGTCATCGAAGCGAACGGTTACACGTGCGACTGACAGACGTTAGATGTAAACAGAGTCACCGGTAACTGTCCGTTACTCACAATCAGTACTCATCTCAACGAAATATCGGATCTTACGATAAGCTCGATCGTATATATGTTGCGTTAAACTCGCAGACTATTGGTAATTTCACACGAGAGTCCGAAATTGCCGTATCAATTTTTTAAATATTACTTTTCATCCGAATAGTATTTCTATTTCACACAAGTAAATTCCACTATATATTTCTATAAAAGATTAAAAGATTTGTATTTTTTTTTTGCATTTGGTTCATTATAGATCTCTCTAAAATTATTTTGAATACATAACTACACAAAAGAATTCTTGAACGTAGCATTTATTCTTTAAACCGTATTATCGATATTGTAAAGCGGTCCAAATTTATTATGTACATACGTATAATTTTATATTTTTGAATAATTAATATCCTAGCGAATTTTGTTCTGAGAATGTACATATTAACGTCATAATTGTTAATTACGCTTTAATGTACGGAGATATTAGTGAATTGATTAAGTGAATTCTCGATCCGTAATATTTGGGAAACATATAATAAATGTGTCTGTGATTGATGCGATTTGGCTTTGATGAAAAAGAGCGCTAATTGAATGATCGAAACGATAATCAAAGAGCTTAATCAAAGATATAGAGAAAAGGAAGGAGGGAAGGAGCGACAGCTTCGTTTATATTATAGTTAAACAGCATTGTGAGAACAGACTAATATACAGAACCTCTATCGTAGTATAGCCATGATACGTATACGAACGAATCATCGTTATTTTCAGCCATGCGATAAAAAGTGTTATAAATAATACAACGCGAGTCATTTGTTGATCACGATTTTAGGAATATGGAAAATCGAATTTGGTGAAATTACAATCAAGATATAGTTACCAAGGTGGACGTGAGACCTTCGCTAAAACATGTCATTAGTATTTTCGATGCGATATACGATGCGTTCAACATTCATCGCAGTTACATCTAAAAGTCGATTTCACATGAATCGCTATTTCATTGACGCTTCGCGTGGAAAAAGATGCGTGTGTTTTTTATCGCGACTTCAACAAACATTCGATTGATATATAATAATAACATGTCTGACAAATGTAATAGATAACTGCCAATATGGCCAATAATGAATTTTAATGAAAAATGATATCGCGATTATTTCAACTCGTGAAATAATCATGGTATTATTTTTTGTGAGATAAAAAGTTCGTTTTCTCCACTTGCAAAATTTAACACTTTTTACTAGAGTAATATCACAAATAAAAATATTACCGTGTAAATATTCGAGCGCTGTTGAGGAATTTAATATTCATCATAAGTCGAGTTCGGGGAAATATTTGCGAAAATTGATTTCCATTAAAATACGGTTTTTCATGAGCCACTAATGAAGCGCGCAGCATTGTAGCTAAAAATGCGACCGAAAGATTTACGCGAAGCGATGCGGTTTCGTTAAAAATTAACGGGTTATCTAACGGAATTCACGAACGACGCTTTCCACGGCGGCGATTATTGGCGCAAAGTGTGTTCTCAGCTCTCGAGCTTTAAACGCTCTTAAAGGAGTGAGGTCTATACGCTCACGCCGCGCGAGCCGTATTATTCGAGTCGCGCCGTACGCGTGTGCGTAATGTGCATGGGCGAACGAGAGGTTGATAGGTGGGCTTACGGGTGTGCTTATGTTCGTTACCACGTACCGGGTGAAGCGAAGTGATGGCCGTGAGAATTTTTCAGGTAGCTCGAACTGGAGAGTTCTACGTCATCTGTATGCCATATGTCAAGATTTTTCTTTCTCTTCCACAGGTTCTTAGGTTCTTATGAAAACTATATGCGGCACGAAAAAAAAGTTACGTTCAAAGATCAATAATATTCGTCTCTTGGTTAAAACAATTAGAAATTAATTTATATAAAAATAAAGTCAACTGTTTTGGAAAAGTCATACCGAATTCATCACATTATCGCCAAATTGCTCTCAATATGGTATAATATAAATATCGATATAAAATAAATCATCAGAATAATAAGTGTTTCTAAATTCTACAATTTTTCCAAAATCCCTTACTATATGCTATACACATTAATGGTTGGCGTTTTTTTATAGTGGAAAAAGAGAAAATGTGTCAACACGAAGTCTACGTGATTTCTGATAATGAAAAGAAGCGGCCCGACACCGGCTGCATAATGCATGTATATAGATATGCATCGACCGTGCTTCCCTTTAACGCAACATGACGAATCAATGAATAGCTTCTTCCGCGCGCGGAGTCCTGTAGCAGCACAGGTGCCGGAATGTTTTAAGCACCCTTTACATTTGTCCGTCTACGTACACGTGAGTGTTCGTGTGTGTTTACGACGCCGGCACGTAGTGTGTACGCCCACGCATCGCACGCCTCCGCGCGAGGCCTCGTTGCAAAAGGCCCCGTGCTCCGTGTGCCAGAACTGCCAGAGGCCCAATAAAGGAACACTCACACTGTTTCTCGGGGGAGAGGCACGTTGTTACGGCAGAGGAAACAAAAGTAGGATGCGACTGAATTAATCTAAATAATCTTTGACGATCAGTCAACACTCGGGAACAAACATTTCATTCGGTATTCTTCTCATCATACCACGTACTCTCATTCCGATTATTATTCCGCCTATAGAGCTCTTTTAATAAAATACATAAAAATTGGAATTTTAATGGCGTGGATGTAGCTTTATTAACTTCGATCTAATAGCTGTTGTTACGGCGGTACTAGCGCGCGCTATACAATGCCATAAGCGTCTTTACCTTTTATGCCTAGAAACGGGCGTATCTAATTTCTCTTCAACACGTATGTATAAACGCGATTAACTCACGTAATATGCGACCCTATTATGGTGTGTGTTTCTTTTCTAATATGTTGAAAAATATTATTTATAAAATGGCAATCTGTGTATAATTTTCGAAAAATTGTGCTATCTAAAAGAGTTATTTATGCTTATCCCCTAATCCTATAGCGCTCGCATTTTTACAAGACTAGAAATGATGGACAGAAACCTTATACTTTCAAAACAGGTTCGTCGTAAGTGATTTTCTTCTATGTAAAATTGGCTGACTGAGCAATCGTCGAAGTTGTTGTCGAATAATCAGTTTCTCAATAACGGTAATCTAATAATGCGGGATGTTAGCGACACGAAAACTCGATACTACGTCATCGTGCAATTTATTGTGCAAGACGTTTTTCCAACACGCCGGGCAGCGATAATGTTGTATAATCTACGTTAATTACGCGTTTTTCCGATATCCGGATTAAAAATCGGCACTGTAAAATAGCAGCGCGATAAAATGACTTTTACGAGCGGTTTCACACGTTCCTACTGCGCATCTCAGTGTTTGAAATTCCTCCGGTGCGCGGTGTTATTATTCTCTGTGTGGCTTCGCAGTTAACCACTAATTTCTAAACTAACAGTTTAACTACAAAAATTACTGAAACTATAGAAGACACTACTCCAAATTATTAAAAATTTTTAGTACGGATTTATATTATTGATTGTAATTTGAAACTTTTTCAAAATTTGATTAGTTCATGTATCGCTATAATCAAGATTTATCGCAAAATACCAATAACTGACTTTTATGCAAAAGATTCGCGACCTTCGTAGCTAACGGTATTCACACATATAGCTAACACTTCATTCACAACATAATGAGCGGTGATAATCACAATTTAAATATGGTAAGCAAAGAGAGGCATGATTATCCTTCGACTGGCTCGCACTATCTTTAGATTCACGGTAAATAGACGACCTGTAATTTTTATTTATCTATGCATAGATTAAAGTTTATATTACCGGCCTTTTTGTTCTGCACTATCGAACTCTCGAATATGAAATTTTTGAGTTAAATATATGACCGATATAATCTACAATTAGAACACTACGTTGAAATGTTATTTAATTGTATTATACAGCGCTGGATATTTTCATTTAAAAAAAAGTTATTCTGAACTTGAAAGAATCTGCACTTATTCTTCGGTAACCGATAAATGTGTGGGATATCCTGTGGCATGCAAGATTAATTCAATTGCTTCGCCGGTTGAAAAAGCACAGGCGGATAAAGAGAGGCACGTCTCGTAGGTGTTCCGAGTGTTTCGATCTGATTCCGTCGACGATAGCGATCTACATTCGAGTTTAATTTCTATTTGTATGTCCCATTGTCGCGGGCGGACGCGGAATGGAGATCAATTTCACGCTCAACTAAATCGCGTGCCGCGGTATCGACATCGTGTTGTATTGGGAAATCCTTGAGGCGAATTTCTCTTTTGTTGTTTCGATATAACGACAAATGAAATGCCAGCGTGTACAAAGAGCCACAGGAACTTAATTATAACGCTAATTAAAATTTGTTGTTAAAGTTGTGAGCAAAAGCACTGTTTTTACGATTGTAGACGGTTTTTACTCTAATTAATTACCCACCAAATCACATTAAATATCGAAAAAAAGCGTTGTGCTATGGATACATACATATTGATTTGTTTTCTCCGTGTCAATTTTCTTTTTCATTAAATGGTTACTGGATATAAAATTTTTATAACAATTTATCATATTAAATTACAATATTGGTTTTTGCTTTTCAATTTCTTCGGAAATATCTCTCTTCCCGATTATTTGTTTTCAAAGAATTCACGTTTGGTCCCACGTGAATTTTCGCATAACGGCCTCGTTGCCGTCGTAGTGGAGTCGTTACTTCCTGTTGTTGCACCGCGAAAGAGCCATGAAAGAGAGACCGCATCTTCGCGGCGAGAAGATGACAAAAATACGCGTTATGGCTATGGCTCTAGTCGTCATCCGGTGCGGTGATATTTTCGGCGTGCACACATTCATTGAGAAAAGCCTTAATGGACGGACGACGGCCGACGTGTGGGCGCGCTCGTGGACATGTTGCGCGTGTGCGTGTGTCCATAGCACACAAATCCGTCGTAATAATCTTTCGAGTATGTACTTTGTCTCTTTAGTACTGTGCGCAACAGACGTTGAACAGACGGAATATCTCGACCTTTGTATAGTGTGACATTCGAGTCGGTCATTCCCATTCGCTAGAAAGTGGAAAATGAATGGCTAAGCATTGACGTGCCTGAGTCGCTCAAATAGCAAAGAAATCGATTATCTCCGAGTGTACGGCGCGTTTCCGGGTTATTTAAGTATATTTTACAGTATACGCAAGCATGAATATGCGCATCGCTTAATTCCAATCCATTATTCCATTTCGAATATGTTTCGCGTATGCGGCCTTTAGAATTATTTTATATGCAAGTAAATGGTTAATGATAAAAACGCTCGTTTAGATATTTTGCTGTACCAAGAAATCGGGAATGAGCGACGATTATAAATTACTTTAAAAGGTAAAGCGAGTGTACAAAAATTCGTCGTACAGCTGTCATTGCCGTTTCCGCGCGTTGAAAGTGACAAATGGTCCAAAACATAAAGAGCGCCATTTCTTAGAAGGGCCGACAAACGCACGCGTTCAGGGGTGTTTGAGAAACATGCGTGATATATTGAGCTTTACACGCGTGCTTTATCGGACTCTAAAGCCGCGTTAGATGAAATAGACGGGCATAAAGCATGACGCATAAGCTTTGTAACTTGTTGTTTCACGATACAATCTCGTTTGGAAATGATGACGATGATGATGGAGTTTTACGAGCTCCCGAGCACGTAGAACGCGAGTAAACTGTTTCGAACCGCGGCAGGACGATTCACGAATAACTCTTAAGAAGATCCTGTGGATTGTCAAGATATATATCCGACTTTCCCGTCGCACATGCAGGATGTATCCTTTTCGCCCGCTGGTGGTCCGTGTGCCTGCACGGACTTTGACGATGCACATGACTCTTTATCTTTCACTCCTCGCTCTCTTTTCTTAGTTTCCTCCTATTTATATACGATGAAGAGCCTCGTTATAAGTATTGCGGTTAATATCATGCTTTGAGAAGACATTGCCGGCAGCAGGGGTTGACGGAAAAACAGGAAATTGATATTGATGCATCCCGCTAACCCTTCGCGTTACTAATAATTGTTATGCGTCCTGTTGTATCGTATTGCATCCTCATATACTGATAATTTAAGGGTGGCGACTGGCGAGCGGTAATCAATTATTCAAAGCACATCGAAGATTCCAAAAGTTGTATACTTTGAAAGATTCATAAGAATATGTCCTTAGATCAAGAAAAACTTACGAGTATTATTTTATCATTTAGCATTATATAAAATCTTTATCGATACATATTAAATTCTTAAAATATTTATTTAAATTAATTAAAAGATGTGAGAGAGAGAGATGGATAATTCACTGGCAAAATCATATAAAAACGAATAATTTGTACAATTTTGTACATTGAAAATATTTCCAAGGGATCTAATAATAGTTGACGCCAAGTTCAATATTATCTATAAAGATCAGAGAGACGAGCACGTTGCACCGGACAGATGCAAACGATCGCATCCGTTGCACGCGGTAGCTGAGACGATAAATTCATAATACGTACACAGCTGAATATATCGTAATATCGCGCTCCATAATACGGCGAATGGAGGGAGAGGGGAGAACGATGGGTCGCAATATGCGAATGCACGATTTCTCTATTGTTTACGAGCCATTGTGTCCATAATCGCGGGCCAGAGGCCAAGGAGACGACAATGCGACACGTCGCGTCGCGGCGTTTCTTTCCGCGTGCATCGCGTGCACGGCGCGCGACATCGCAGTCTTATCTGATCCGACGCGAGAGAAATGTTTCGTCGCCGGGCAAACAACTCTTTCCCTTTGTCGGCGAGATAAGCTGGATTTTTTCCCGCGCGGGATTGTTCCGCTTTATTGCACCGCGTACTCGCGAGTATTTATACGCTCCGTTAATGGAATCCCACGTTTCACTTCGCGAGCGATTGTTCGTTTCGATCGCTTTTGGCCAGACCGTGAAAATGAAAGTTAGCGCGTGTTTTTGCTACTCTCGAGCGCTCTCGCGAGACTTCTTCTTCAGTCTCCCGTAGGTGACAAGTAACGAGGATTTTTATGGCGCAGCCTTACATAGAAGTAAACGGAGCTTGCTTTCGCCGGAAAGTAACGATGATGACGTTTACGGTATGATGAGATCTACTCGGATGAATCAGACTTCAATCCAGTTCTTGTCATTTGTTTGCTTATATATGGTGGTTTCTTTGTAGGTAGATACAATTTTTAATTCCCCAAAAATTTTAGATTTTTTTAGCGTATTACGTGTTCCACATTTATCTTATAGAATATATAATAAACGAGTATTAAAACACGATGATGTCTATCGTAATAAAGTGTGTAATTTCTTATATAATTACGTCATCCATTCATATTAAAGTTAACGAGAGTGTATCACAAGCTAATTATTATAATTGAAATTCTCAACTCGATCGAGCTCGTGATATCCAATATAATATCCGCTTCTTGTAGCGTTACCTACAAAATTGAAAGTTACTTTATCCAGTGCACACGTATTTTCCTTATAATCGTTGCGTGCCGATTATAACGAGACACGTGTAAGAGCTTTGAATATCTTATTACAACATTCGTGCGTATATTATACGTCGATGTCGTAAGATAATTTTCTGGCGACATTAATAGATAATCGCGCAGATGAAAGTGGTCGTACAAGGGCATTAGCCTTGCAAGGACGTGCGCGATCATTATTCACTGCCGTAGTCTCGTTCCTACTCGCTGACTTTATGTACTCGCATCTATATGTCCCGGAAAATCTAACGTCATATTTAAGCTACGTTGAAATACCTATATGTGTATATTCATTATATGTATATTATGTATACATATTTAATCAGACAAGATTTTGTAATAGGCATGTAATAGCAGACAATAGGAGCAAGTGAAATAAAAAGACAAGACTGACACAAGATTAATAGAATATTCAACAAATGACTTACACTCGATATTAGATTTCAGTTAATTATAAAGTAACATTTTAAATTGTAAATTTAAATTAAACGAAACAGAACGTTTCGTCTAAGAGTCTAGAAAGCATTTTTATAATTTATGATCCTTTGCCGACTTTTTATTACACAAGGTTACGCGCACTCGGTAATAGTGATACCTGAATGAGACCGCCGCTTCTCCGGTATATCCTGATTGATAACTTAATATAAAATCACGTTTCGGTATGTCCAGTCAGTCTACCCACGCAATATTTCGCGCTTTTGACGAGAGAACATTTCTCGTGGGTGGCTAATTACTGCCCCGGCTATTTTGATCTAACGTCGTTAATGCGAGTTTAATTCGTCGTGTAACGCAAATAATACGATATACGTTTCCACAGGTTGCGTCGCGTAATCGAGAAACTAATAATCGATACGTGTATCTTAATTCAATACATTATTTATTTACGCGATATAATACATATGATTGATAAACTGTACGAATAATAGTAATCGTGTATCCGCTATGATCGGCGCCGCTTTCCACGATGGTGGTAAATTCGAGACTAGATAGGCATTAAATGGAATATTATCGTGCCTAATTACTCTAAAGCGTTAATTACTACCGCTTTCGGCGTATTGTCCGTCCCAAATTTTCCCTACTCGATTATGATTTCCGAGCGCGATATATACTCCCGACGAGTGTAATAACGAAACTTGTCTCATGATTAGTAAGTAGTTTATGTCGATGCGGGATGAGTATGGTTAATTATAACCATTAAGTAACGCCGATACGACGATCGTAGCAGGCGCAACATACTCTCGGCGCTTGTTACACGGTACAATAACGCGAAATGTGACGATTCGCCACTTTAGCTGCGGCGTACTCGTTTCGCGCCTGCGTTCGCAACGAACAATCAAAACGACCCCTTCGAACAACCGAAAATCCGGAGTGAGACGGGTCGACAATGACGCTGCGACACGCCCGGCGAGACGAACGGAGTGCGACGTGACACGTGTAGAAATTGATTCACATTTATGTATAGCATAAGCGACGTGATAAAACAAAATCCTAGCATTTTAAGGCTCCAATAAATAAAAAGAAAACCATTTGGCTTTTCTTAAACGTCAGGTATGAATCAAGTGCGAATGAGCATTTTGCTTCAACGAGAGTGCGAACAGCACCGACAACGAAGCAAATTATTCAACGTTGCGTAAGTCTAATGTGCATTTGGCTTAATAGGAAACAAAAGGGAAATGAGTTCTCGTGGGAAAAATTCCGAAATTATAGTTAGGAAATATGTTTGAATTCCAGTTACTTAATCGCACAATATCTGTAATATTAACGTATTTTTTCCACACAATTTAAAATAACAGACAGATTCAGAAATTGATTCAGAAATTATTTATTGTTTATTTGTCACGTTTTTTAAGAAGCAAAACCGCATTTACTTTAGAAAACGTTTGAATGAAAAAGGAAATGTGCGAGGAACTCGAAACTTATAAATACTCAACGAGTAATTAATTTTTGCGGAGGCGTCGCGCATTATGTGTCGCCCCAAATCCTACGACGCGCGTATGGGCGTACTGTAATTCGTTATCAGGCGGTCGCGCTTATCAGCGCGACAGAAACACTGTATATCGATCCAGTTTAGCATGGCACTGTCGGATAGACGTACTCCGACGTAAGTTGCGTTCGCGCTTTCCGGTGAGGAATTTCGCGCAATTTATCGACGCGTTCGCGTTCGTGCGTTCATCGTTTTTCTGAAATTAGGCCATGGTTTCTGAGCGCGCGGAGTCGCTGACTTTACTTTCCATTCAACGACGACACCGCCGCCGGGTCTCCCTATACTGTACGTGAGTCGCCTCTAAGTGGACCCTTCGAGCTCGCCGAGGCGGTTTTCTGTCACGAAGAAGAACGTGCTTTCATCTCGATTCGATAGCGACTCGAAGAATTTCCTTTCGCTCGCTCAAAAACTTATTCGCTCTGATTTCCTCCAGTCGGTTTGTCAAAGGGAAATATTTGATTGGTAAACGATCTACGTGACTCTCGATAAAGATTTCCGAGCAATTGCTTTTATCAGTAAGTAATCATGATATTTCATAACTTGAGATAATACATTTCATTTACGGGTAGTGCTAAAAACTGTTCAACGTAAGAGATTCGATTGATTTGAATAAAAAGTGAAAGCCGTGCATATTTTCATATTACATCGTGTTTCATAATTATGTGAATGTAATTACCTTATTAATTTATCCAAGGTGATACCATCATTTGAAGTCAAAGAAAATCGTTGAGCGAAAGTTTTGTTTTGAATTCTGAACCAGTTGAAAATTCAACTGTAAAATGCATAAAAATAATTAACAAGTACGTTTATTTTATTGATAAATCAATATACCTGTCTATTATCTTGTATTTTTGATATCGCAAAAATACTCGAAAGATTGTTTCCACAGAGATATCTATAGTCTTCAAGATATCGATATAAAAGTAATGAATGTATGCGAATTAATATGAAGCGCGGGGTATTCGCATATAAAAGCGGAAGATATATTAATTCTTATTTATTCTAAAGTTTCTGCGTAGCCCCTCGAAATTTTTAACGAGCGGCAAGAACGTATCGAGAAGTCGAGCAGAGAGTATACATATATATTGTATTTAAAAAATTCCAACCGGAGACGGTTCGCCGGAAATGCTCGTAAAAATATCCGAGTTTCGACTTACACCGAATATCTTCCGCCTGCGGAACAATTAAAAGTTTGTGGACGAGACGACAGACGAGAAACCGCGGGAGGACGCGCACTGTCGTCAGACCAGAAATCCGGAATACGGAATTAGCTCGCCCGTCGCGGGCGCGTCGTGAAAACCATGTTTAAGGAGGTTTATACCTTTCTGCGGTTTAAAGCGCGACAAACGTTTGGCGCCTAAAAGCGCACTCCACCACCATCCGCACCATCCGCGTATAATAATTCTTTCAGCGTACGAACGCAAGGATGATATATTGCGACAGCGGCGTAGCAAATTTTCGAGTCACGCTGATAACTGTCAATCGGTAGAAAAATGCGTACCGTCGAGCTCTGTTTTATTCCACGCATACGTATAATAGATTTGTTCAAAAGTCTTGAATAATTCAATAAATTGCTAAACAGTTGTACAATTAAACGAGTTAACTACAGAGATTGTGCACGAGTTATAGAAAGTATATCAAAAAAGGAAAAAAATGTCTGCGAGAGAAAAGATATTCGCGACTAATTAATCTCTCCATATAACTCGCAATTCTTTGTAAAAGAGAATGATTTCGCATTGCGCGCGACCCTGTTATTAAATGCTAATCGCTATACATCTTACTGACTATGATAATAAAGATTTTGTTGCAAACGAACTTTCGCTCAATTGGGAAACGGTTTAAGAAACGAAGACGAAGTAGACTGACTATATTAAGGCGCGCTACGCGATTCTTGACGAAGGTATAATGTCAGACGTTTATAGAAAATTATGTAATTATTCCGAGAAACTGTAGCGGCCGTGCGGTTGTGCGATAATTGCAATTAGGGCATGCGCAGGCAATTGTTCCGACTTTCGCTCGAAAAGTCTATCGCCCTCGCACAATTCCTTCCTCTTTGCAATGCGCGAATCTCTTCGCATACATGACGTTTACGCGTACTAATGTACGGTTTGATTTGCACTCTCAGGATTATGGAAACGCGGATCTGCAAGTACGTCTGACGATCAGCCGGGATCATGGCTCTGACTGTCGTCCCCTCGACCCGCGTTTTCAATGGAAACGGTGAGTCACTTTTAATAAAAGTGCTGCATGCGTCTATAATAGGAGATCGTTGGCCATAATCAAATCAGAAATCACAAGCGCGAAAGTGTAACGATCCATATTATTTTACGTTTGAAAATAATGTGAAATTAAATTAAAATATGAAAAAGATAATAGTAATTGTTACTATTATAGTAGATTATTTTTCTTATATAATTTTCTTTACGATATAATTTTTTGTATCATTACATATGATGTATACTATATTAGCGTTATTACTATGTTATATAATTTCTAGCTCCCTCTTGTAATTATGTATAAATAAGAACAAAGGCACCTGACTGAACATATAATTTAGAATCCAACGAGGAATACCGAGATGTGTCGAGGCGGAATTCATTAAGTCATTGCCACATATATTGCGATACTATATACGAGCGCGAGCGGTATGACACTAAATGGAATCTCCATATTCATCCGACTAACGAACTTGGCGAGATTATTATTACCGTTTCTCTGGATAGTTGCCAATGGTTACAACATATTTCGGTTTACGTTGCACCGCGGCCATTAACCTCGAACAAACGCTCGTTCGACGAAGATGAACAATGCCCGATTGATTTAATTCCAACAATAGATCGGCCGAAAAACTTTTTTCTTGAATCGCGATCGAAAAGCACGGAATGGTTTAATGCTGTCGATTATTCTAACAATTAATTTAATTAATTGCTAAAATATTGATAATTAAATATTGATAATTTAAAATTTTGTATAATTATTTAATAATCGATTCTATTGTATATTGTAGTTTAACATTTCTTTTGAGTATAAAAAATTAATTATTGGATAAAGTAGCATATCATTAATCATATATACTTTTTCAGCACGCACGGATAAATCAATCATGATGAATAATTAATTTAATTTTTAATTTAAATTTAAGAAACAAATATAGCGCTTTACGAATAAACGGAGCTTGCACAGAAATTTTATCTGTGTTATCTTAATAGCGCGGCGGCGCAACCTTGACCAGTTGACTCAACAGTAAATACTCGTCTTTTTTATCGGAGATAAATATTTAATAAAGTTTTCTGAAGTAAAGCTTTTTCATTTATAGTGGGGACGCAGGCGTATGTTTCCGGTTCGAAATGCCTTTGTTGCCCTTATGGATATCACATCGACCTGGACTTCGTGCGTTATTGCGAGGCCGTCGCGGCCGGAAGCGCCGGAGACAGGCCTAGCGCGGAGCGACGCAAGAAGCGAGAACGTCGTAGACAATGCCAATCAATGGAAGTTCTCTTGGGCCTGGTAATTAATTAATGATACTTCTAATACGTATACTGAAAGCATCATTGTGCGGTGGACGCGGTGGTTAAGTGAAACCGGTTATGTATTATCAGCATACGATTTCCGAATGTTTATTCCCGTATATCAAAAATGTGTAAGTAACGCTTGATATCACGTTTTAGATTTTTTGCTTTAATAATGTCGTGATAGTAGGATTTAATTAAAATTGATCTAGCATTTATTTGACTTAATTAAGTAAGATGGGAATCGATGAATATATAATAATTGTGATTGATATATATTACGACCTGATAAAAATAAAAATTGTGAAGCACATAGAACCTCTTACATTTAAATACCTTTTTTAATTCATGTTTACGGTAAAAATTACAATAATTTTAACGAACATTGTATTAAATTACTTCGTACTATATCACGCCTAGTTTGTACTCTGTTTCCGTTAAAATTTACCGACTCTGACGATAAACGTGCTCATCGCCAGGGCGACGAAACCGCGAAGATTCAAGATAAATCACTCGACAAAGCGCGGTGCGGTGCACGGACATAATTCACATTGGACGTGGTGAACAGGCATCCTCGTGTCAGATAGTTTCCTTTATTTTTGATTCTAGGTGAGTCCGGCACTGGCGGGCATAGAAGCCGAATTGCCGAAAATATCACAAGAATGTACGACCGCGAACGGGATGACTACTTCGCCGAGATCAAATCATCCACCACCAAGACAGCAGGGAAATTCGCATCCCTCGCCAGTCGTGGATCTCAGCGATGTCGTGGATGACTTCGAGGCGACCCTCAAGCGATCTTGCAGGTCGCCTTCATCGAAAATCTCCAATCGTCGATTTATCACGGAAACCGGTAAGATATCGCTTCTCTCGTCGATATAAGAGCGAGAAATATTGCGAACGCTAAATATATATTAAAATTATTAAAAATTTTCTATAGAACGATAACAATTGTATAGAAATTTTCTAATTATAATCTTTCTGTTAAAGTATAATCGCGTCAGAAATTTAGCGTTTGCAACATTCGTCTTTCTTGTAGGAACAATAATCATTAAAAATTTATTGACGAAGCTATTCTTGAGAATTTTACGATCTATTTCGTGTTAAAAGTACCACCTCATCTTTCAATTGTCGGAAGATGAAGAGTTTTGATCTCTGAATTAACGGTAAAAATCACTCGAGTGAATTTATCGCGAAAATCGGAACGTCGCTTTGGAGAAAAAACATCTTTGCGACCGCCGCGAAAGAAATACAATGAGTCGCGCGACGAATTAACGGTGGCGTTGAAAGAGCGGAGTAAATAAAAGAGATCTGAATAATTTTTCACGCACATTGGATTTCCTCGCGCTGAATCCGTTCCATCTTAGGATTCTCCATGGCCCAATGACCCGCTATGTACCGAGCAAGTGGTGCGAAGAGAGAAACGGCCTCTTCCGTGTCTTGGGGGGCCGCTTTGAAGTCGCTACGGCATCGGAACACGTTAATTATTTCGTTATGCGATGTTATAGGCACCAGTGTTAATAATTTCACGAGTTCTCGCCTACGAAATAAATCGCTGCGGAAATTGAATTGTTCGGAATCATCGACGCGTTAGAAATTACTTGTGCGTAAGCTTTCTGCGTCCGTGGTGATAATTGAACAACGCTTCGCCGATCAAAAGTGCGCGGTTATAATTGCGAGGAAGCAAATTAACGAAGATGCAACGCTTTTTTCCGCCGTATTCATGGCATCTTCCGTTACCTTCTACGATGCAAATTCGTGCGGCGAATACATTTACTGCTGAATAATTTCGCTTTATTTATCATGCATCTATCATTTTATAGAAATTATGAAAGAGATACGTTCCTTTATTTCGTTTTGCGCTAATTAATTTAATTTGGAACAGTTTCTCTTATTGTTTTCTTCGATAAATTTTCAAGCACAATTAAAATTAAAACTTCCCAAAATTAAATTAAAATTCCTTATTAATTTCAATTAATTTATTAAAATGATGAAAAAAAATGTGCAAGTGAGACACACATAGATTTTCTTTTTTTATTATACCTGTATAAACTCATAATAAATGGCTTTTATCATCAATGTATACGGTAAAGAATTTTCATGAGAATATTATAAACTCGGAACTTTATAACTTCTTTAAACGTACCGCTTGCGTTTAATTACGAAGAAATCGTGCCGTCAGCGTTAAACATTTTATTTAGCAGGCTCTTAATTTTATCGGATGTTTTAAAAGTGCTATTCTGGTCACCGTTACTTCTTGTAAACACCTTAAAAAAACGTCTTATCTCGCCTTGAAAAGCCGACTGTCTCGTAGCGGCTCATGCAATATTTTTCAAATTTTTGCATTTTGCAACTAACAAGAGATTCTCTTATAATAAATATAAATGCAATGACATAAATTAATATAATGTAACTGATATTATGATGGATACTCAATACATATCTATATGTCAACGTTTAATTAAAATGAAATTTTAATGCAAAACACAATGCGTATTCGAAATAAATTGTAAACAATAATTATCCATAACTGACAATAAATTAGTAATTAGATTAATTATAATAAAAATTTATTCTAGCTTTACCAAATAATAAGATATATTTAAAACAAATATTTTAAATATTAAAGTACGAAATAAGTTTCGTCAAACAGAAACAAACATTTTTTTTTTCAAGATAAATATAATAGCACGAAATTTGGAAGCTACTTCAATGACGAAAGACGAAAGACGTTTATCTCGTAGTTGAGTCAGATGTTTTCACGACTGATTAAGTAATGATACCACCAGTCATCGATACCGTTACGATTTTTTATTTCGCCATCAACCACACTTATCCGATAATCTCGAGAGAGAGAACCGCAGCCCACTTCGCACGCATTTCACTCTCTCGCTGATTAACAAAGCTGCTACCTGGGCCGATTATATTCCGCGCGGCGACATTCGCATCCGTTTCTCACGGATCCGAGAGGAGCTCTCCGTTGTGGAGAAAAGAATTCTCTCCTCGTCTCTTTCGACGAGACGACTCAGCTCATTCTTACGCTCATTTTGCGATTTATCGTGCGACCGACGCGACGGCACGCCGCCGACAACGGAAACGTGTCGCAAGAGGTGGAAACGACGGTACTTCTTTTGCCAATCAACTGACGATTAGCATTATACAATCTTCATAGATACAAAGGAACAAGGATGTTTCAAAAAAGGAAAAAAAATGTAAATAAAGAGATTAAATAAATTGAAGAAGAACTTTTCCGTTTTAATATTTTTAAGCAAATAAATTTAGAATTTAAATCAGTTGTAATAAAACACTTGTGCGTGTAAAAAGATTGTTAATTCTTTTTCAACATTACGTTAATGAAATTCTTATCTGAAAGTGGATATGTTTGCAATCAAAATGTTTCAACGATAATTTTAATAAATTTTTGCTTTTACACTTTGTTTTTATTCTCGTGTATTATTTTTCCGTTATACGTATTACTAATTGAAATAACTACATGCACGTATAAAGGATTATTTCTATCTGTCTTTTCTCGCTAAATTATTAAATATTCTAATGAAATATGACGAAAGGAGAGGAAGAAAATTATAGTCGGGTATCAATCAAGTTCTCTAAAAAGCCGTGATCAGACTACGGATTGGGACTGAGATTGGATTGAAATTTAACCAATTAGAGCAAAGTTCATACTAAACTTGAAGTTAGTTTTCTTTATTCTGATTGATTAAATTTCAATCCAATCTCAATTTCAAAGCAAAAGAAAGTTTTAACAACGTCTATTGTTCCCGCCGCGCGAAAGAAAGAAATGAATAATAAATCATCCTTCTCTAACAACGAAAGGAGAGATGTTCGAGATACATCTAGCTAGCTTTAGGGTTAATATCCGCAAAAACGCGCGATCTAAACCGTCTCAATTAACAGATCTTAAAGTATAATAACATACTACGTCGATTCGTCTCTCGGAGATCGGATCTGGCGCGCAACAAGCTGCTCCGGCCGCGGCATCGCCCGTCGATTAAATCCCACGTGAAAATAGCGTCGCGGCAATTTCTTGCGGCTTTACGTGCTATTAAATCGCGATTTCGAGATAGCTGGCGGTCGTTTCTCCTCGCGAGCACGTAAAGAAGAAGGACGTACAAGCGTACCGTACCGTGCGAGTTCGCGAGGCTCGCGCTGCGGAACGCGGCGTGGAAGCCGCCGGTGCGTGGCTGGAACCACCTGCTTCCGGTTGTCGTACCGGTGGCGGTGCAACCGCCACCGCGTTTTCCACGAGGCGCAACCGTATTACCCCGCGGTTACATTGCCGTTACATCGTTATTGTCCGACCGCCGCGCCGACGCGCAACACCCATTCGGTACGTACTATCGCGAATTCGGCAATGTACACGAAAATACATCGCGCGGTTGTCCAATGTGCACGACAGATATTCGTTTATAACGGATTTCTACGACAACGATACCAATTCGTAAGAAAATAAACGTTCACCACATTATTTACATATTTTTGGTATATTTAGTATATTTGTTAAATAGCGCCAGAAGAGAATGCTGATAAAATTAAAAGCTAAGTAAGAGGAGAATACATTTCCATATCGTATTAACGCAATATGATTTCCATAGCGTGTAAATTTTCGAAGCACGTTCCAACCACCGTCGTGTCTGATCGAGAAAGCGAAGCGGCGCGCGTCACGCGGGTAATAACGAGGTGGTTGTCGGTATCATAAACTGAAGCGAGACGTCCAAGCTTTGCCTCGCCGATCTTAAAATAACCGGCTGCTCTCACACGACAGAGTATTAACGCGATTGAATTTCAGAATTTCACGCGTAACGTGCGAAATGGTTGGCATGGCAGTCCAGACCGATCGCTCGCGTAGCGTGACTTCACCGTCACCGTTCCGGCGTTCCTAGCCATTTCGGTGCAACCTTGCTCGGGCAAGGTGGTCACATATATGGTCGCCTGCACCTGTCGAGCTAAACACGCGCGCGCGCTCGCGCACACACACACAACTAGTTGAACTATTTCCGAAGCACGCGCATCGAGAACGAACGAAAATAAGATCGTGAAACCGCTGAAGCAACGACGTAAATTTGACGACTACGTAATTACGGGCGGTATACAAATAATACAAGCAAGTCTCGCTGGAGAGTTTCGCGTCGCGTCGTAATCGTGAATATTTATCGTTCGTCATGTTTAAATTCTCGCGGGTCTACCTACGTGTGTCGCGGTAATCGCGACAAATGGCCTAATTAATTGCCCGCGGATGGCGATGCTCGCCTGTTTGGCGGTTTTGTATCACACGATCTCAACGCGCGTATGCTTGATTCAAGAAATTACATATACGTCCGCCAATCAACGTTCAACGATGAATTCTCAGTCTTTATTACACAATTCTACAGTATTAATTGTGCAGACGTGCACGATCGGGTTTGTAAAACATAAAAATTCTTTGCGTACGTCTTCTCATTAATACAAGTGCCATGCATCTCTATCAAAGAAACGGTAAAGTCTATTAATTTTCAACATTATAGTAGATAACGTCCATTGTTACGTAATCACTGGCCAGGCAATATTAATTAATGACGCGTACGGGCGTTTGCGAAACGCGTTAAGGTTCACAGGATACGAACCCTTTCGGGGAGATCATTAATTTTCTACGCATCATTAACTATTGCTCCGCGCTTATTTCCCTTCGCACCCTCCCGTACCGAAGCTTCTTTCAAGCACAACGAACGCACATAAATCATTTTGCGTGTTTCTCCTTTCTCTCGCGGCTATACAAAAGCGCAAAATTTCGAACGGAATAATTTCACCTTAAATAAAAACTGTTTTCAAGGGACGGACACAAATATCTACGCGAGGTGACTAAATTGTTGAGCCGCCGACGTATTTCTCCGTTAATTGGAGTCGATGTCACAAAAAATGTAATCATCGTCATTAACTTTAATATTTGGATAATTTTTACGACGGCGACGTCGCAAAATCGATTGTACGATCAAACGCATTTAAACGTAACTCGACCGATTGTTATATTTCGTTCAAAATTGACTCTTCGAACGATCGAGACATTTCACGACATCGAAGCGCTATTCTCGCGAGCGAGCGAGCGAGCAGAGAGACCCGGATACCGCGAAACGCTGGCGCTCTTTTTTCTCGCGATTAGCAAATCGGCGGGGCATCGAAAGAAAAGGCCAACGAAGGAAGAGCGAGGCTCCCGCTCCCATCCCCCTCTTCCATTCACCTTTAGCGCGAACGGTCGACGGCTCGACGGCTCGACCCGCTCGACGGCATCGCGGCAGTCAAACGCAAACTGTCGCCGAAGCGGCGAGGAGCCGCGAGCCGCGAGCAACCGCGACTCGTATACATATATCGTGCCGGACGCGACGACGAACGAATTTGTTTACCTATATACACGGACACCGGGACACGACGCGCGCGCGCGCGCGCGCGCCTCTTCGATGCGTTGCCTCGTCGAGCCAATTTATATCGCCAATTCCGAGCGAGCGTTCTCCGGGCGACCCAATTCGCCCCGAAATATAAAGATGGGGAATAAACGAAAATAATACTAACCTCGTAGCGCGGGCACTACCGACGACCGACGTCGCGTCGGCGTCTCGGCGGGCACGGCGACCAGCAGGCTCGGACTCCTCCAGACTCATCGACGGCTCCGTGTGGTCCGCCGTTCGTCATCCGGGGAAATCGGCCGAGATTGCGAGCGAGGACGATTTCACGACCGACAGTGCGGCGAAAGACCGACGTGGACCGACGATTTCGCGGCGGAGCGTCGTTAACACGCGCGACCGTGCGACGACTCGACGCAAGTGCGCTTCATTTTTCGAACGATAGATCCGCGACACCGTGAAGTTGGGCACTGTTCGCCCGCCGTAGAATGACGCGCGTCGCGTGTTACCAATCTATGATTTGTGTGTCTGAATGCTGACTCGCGATTGCATAGGGAGGGGAGGGCCATAGGGGAAAAATATCCCACGTTTGAGAGAAGGAACTATATACCGAATACAAAACATATCTGATGACTTTGTGAAATTGATAACGAATGAAAACATAATATTGGCCAATAATTTGTATCCAAAGCATTAGCGTATGACTCTAAGACTGTAGCTTACTTTCAAAAAAAGAAACAACGGAAGAATGACCGAAAGAAAAAAAGAATAAGTTTATAAAATTATTGGAAATAACGATAATTTATGCATCGAGTACGTCGCAGGATAATTCGGGCTCCTGATAGGATCGAACGATGCTAACGCAGCTAACTTTCATCAATTTACTCGCGAGTTTGTTATTATAATCGGCGACTCGATATAAAAAAGAATCAATCCGCGACGAAGGCATAGCAGGCGACAACTTCAATCGGACACGTGGGATATACGTGGAATAACGGAGTGTTTCGACCACGGAGATTAAAAAAGCGCATCTCCCTCTGAAAAAGTCAGATAAATTCACCATAGATTCGCGACAGCGGCAAGAATGGGGGTAAAGAATTTCATCATGAAGAGGATTCCCTTCTGCAAGATGAAGGCGAAGCGGAAATACCGTGAGTTCATCTCGATAATCGCCCTCCTTGAGACGCAAAAGTGTTTTTCTCGCGACACAAATTTCATCTCTCGTACGATATTTGTTTGTCGATTTGTCAATCTCCTTGATCATTTCTAAGTAAGACGGAAAAATGTATGCCAAATAAAATAGAAAAACGATTGCGTCGCTATCACCGTTTACTTTGGCGCGTGGTTTTCTTTTATGCAATTTGATCGCCGCGCCGGCGCCGCGGCCCGCGGCCAGCGGCGCAAGCAATTAACGGATACTTTATCTAACTCCAAACAAGTTGAATTCGTTATCAACGAGCGAGCGAGTGATATCTCGCCTCGGGAGATCGAACGACCTCGGAGAGATCGCGCGCGGTCTCTCTTTCTCTCTTTTTTCCTTTATATGCCGTCCATTCGATCACGTTGTTACGCGATTCGCGCGAGCGGCGCGCGATGCCATTTTCCGTATTCGACGAGTGCATCTGTCTGAAACGTGAACGAGCGAAAAATGGAAGTGCCAGGGACGACGACGACGTCGCGGAATCGGAGTGTCAGTGTTCGGAAAGTCCCATTCGCGTTATCGTGACGATCGGTCAAAATGCAATTTAGGAGGTGGGATAGAGAAACAGCTGCATCGTAGCTGCGAACGACCGAGCGCTCGCGCATCCTTCGTTGCATAGAGGAATTGCATCTATCGATGCATTATATCGCGTTTTTTATTCGTCCAAACTGAAGGAATTTTTGAATTAAGAGATATTTGACCGTAGACTTTGTTTTGTCAAAAATATAATTTTCTGGAATTTTCTCTAAATAAACGCCAGTATTGTGATAGAAACCGACTTGGTCTGACACGCGAACACGTAACTCTTGGCACGCGACGGTCGGACGACCGCCTTGTTAATTTCTCTCGCTCCTCCTCACGACGAATTTATCGCGATCTCATGATCGGCACGCGGTGGTATAACGTTCGTCTCCGCGCGAAACTTTCACGGTGCTGGAGATCGTTTATAAGCCTTTTTTTTTAATTTTGTCTAATCCACTTGTGCAATGCGCGTGATGCGTGATTCACCGAGGCGCTCCACCGTTGATATAACGATGCGTATATAGGATGTCCCGCAGGCTTGCGATCTTAATTTTGATAACAAGTTTCTTCCCAATTTTGAAGAGATTTTTCCACGGCAAAACGAAGGAATTCATCGTTTACCGCAACTTTTGATTCAAATATCTTTATAATTTTGAATCTCAAAATAAAATTTTATTAAAGCTGCTTGGAAATTAATTGAAGATTACTAATTCCGCTAACTACTTGTGTCCATTTCTATCAACGCAGATTAATTTTGATTTTGGTTTAACTTACCTGTCATCTTTTCCTAGTTCTAAAAGTTAGAAAAAGATAGAAAGCAAGTTGAACCGAGATTATATAGAAGTTAATCTACATTGGTACGGTAGAAATGGGCATTGATCGTTTCTCTAAAGTTCACGAAAGATTAGCTTTTTTTCGATCGGTTATAACCCCGGAATTATGGATGCTGAAGAAACGTTTTGCCGAAGAATACGTTAATTAAAATTAAGATTGCGGATTGTGAAATATCTCGTGCGGACACCCTCGTTCGTCACGAATGGCGTGCTGAAAATTCTGCATCGCGGCAGCCGAGGCCATGCACGAGTCACGAGGCATATCGCGACATTGTCAAAGGAATTTGCCACAACGTCTATCGCATTTCTTCATTGTTCTTTTCGAGATAAGGTTTTGCTATGTAACGCGGTTGCTCAAGAGCCGATTTAAAAACATTTCGACGGAACAGGTGAACTTAGCTTGTTGTGAATGTTGCATAAGGATCGTATAATGCACAATGACGCGAAACAATTTAATTACTCCCTTTTACATCTATTGTCGAGGAATGATGCGTCAAAAAGAGCGATCGCTAAGAGATAACTTAACGCTATTAATAACTAAATTAAATACATATTTCTTAGGAAATATTCTTGTACGATACTGTTTTGAGTCTAAACACGTTACAAAACAGAATGGCGCAAAATACCGATATATTAATAAAATTTTTCTCTTTTTTTTTTTTTAACAAATGATTATCAATTACGAATTTTATTTCCCAAGATAAGAGAAAGTGTTTTTCTCAAAATCTCTGTCTCGTAAGGAGGAATAGGTTTAAATTAACTTCCCCTAGTTAAAGAGTTAAAGAAGCCGGAGGGCAGAGTTGATCGAAGAGGGAGGTCGATTAAAGTGGATGTTTCAACATGTTCGGCGCAACTACGCGTTCTCTCGAGAATTAATAAAATATTTCTTGCAAAAAAAAAATGCGAATAAAATAAAGCGGATAATTAAGCACGTGGTTTTCCACGACTGATTTCCTTCGCTAGATGGCACAAACGGGACAGCGCCGGTGCAAAATGCAGTCCAGACGGACCAGCCGGCAGATTCCGACAACGCTAGCGTCGGAAGTGGTAACTCGAATCTTAGTACCGGCGCACTTCAGGTATGAAATTTATATTTTACTATTCCTACTTGTATAATTATTACATTATATTGCAATAAATTTATATGAGAAAAAAATTTTCGTGCGCGATTAAAATTTGAGCAGTCGAAAACTGCAAAACGCTAACGTAATAATTTTATCCTTGCCATTATGTTATTGAACATTTTTATATATATTGTTTGTTCCCTCTCGCGTCTTGGTTTTATAATTAATTTCTAATTAGATCTTTCTAATCTCAAGTTTGATAATAATTCTCATTTCATTTAGCTTTTAATTTTATGTACAAACATGTAAATTGGTGTGTGATTTTGTGAAATGTGGGAGAATAGGAAGATAGATAGTAATAATATTTTTATGCGTTGCAGAATATCAGGGAACAAATGGCTGCATCTCTGGAACGGATGAAAGAGCTGGAGGAACAGGTCAAGGCGATTCCCATGCTGCAGGTGAGTTCTCGCTAATTTCCTATTCTCCCACCTACGCTTTCGTAACGTTCATCGCCCGGCATATAATTTGCACCCATCGCGAGCCCGAGCTCTTCCGTTCTAGCGAAACGTTCGTGTGTATTCCCGCTGCTTTATCGCGATCTCGTTGTTCTTATTGCGAAGACACGTCTCGTTATTCGTTCAATGCACAAACGATGCGAAACGATGAAATATATTTTTTTTCACATTACATTTTCAAAGGAATGTTTCGTGTAAACTTGTATGTATTTATATATAGATATTGTATTTATGCAATAATTACTACCATTCTAATGGAATAAACTTGACATAAAAAATAATAAAGCTAAAAAAGATAAAAATCAAGTAAATAGAAAACACACTAATATATACAGTCGAGCTGGAACCTTTTGTACGTTTTGTACCTGATATTTTTCACGTGAGTTTATGTTTATTATTCGCTTTGCAAACCTAATCTAACCGCAGTACTAAAGATTTTTTATGTTTCATTTTTAATCAGTCTTGAATTAATTTTATTTTTGCTTAATATTAAACGTAGAATATTTTATCTATCTATTAATGTATATCTATCTATTAATTGTTCTATCTATTAATGTATATTAATATTAAAAAACTGATCTGAAAATATAGTTAGAATATTAATCATTAATTCTATTTCTGCAACTTATCGAAAATTGGTGTAATATTTCTATTATTTCCGCAACATTAAAAATCATTATGTTTTCTCACGCGTCGCAATTTTATCAGGCTCGATAAAAGCTTACGCTATTGCCAAGCTTGTCTAACTCCGCGCGTGCAATCTCTTTCTCTTTCTCTCGCAGGTGCAAGTCTCGGTATTGAAAGAGGAGAAACGCAATCTCCTGCGGCAAGTGGACGAGCTGAGTAAAACGAATTCCTGCAACGACACCCTGCACAGGCATCGCAGCCAATCATTCTCGGAACAGTGCACCACCCTGCGAAATCTGAAGACCTCTGGAAGCGTATCTACCAGGGACATGGGAACTATGTGCGGCGTGATGACAAGGGACGTTGGAGTATCGTATCAGCCGGTAAGAATTACGTTTCCACTTAGTCATCGTATACAAACCATCGTCTATCTTATTTGTGTCTAAAAGACATCTAAAAAGAATCTTGAAAGTCTAGATGATTTTTTATTAAAATTATTTACTTAAACTTCTATTTAAAATATTCTTCTATCTAATTTTTTTTTTATGAACTTAATTTATCTCTTTTTAATCTCTTTTATCTGTCAATTCTAGAAAATGATAAAAGATTAAAATTAGAGATCAGCATTTTTACATAAAGTTGTTGGACAAGTGTTAATACTTGAACTGCTGTTTGATCACATACGAAATCTTTAGATTACATCCCTAATTTTTTAACTAGAGCAACCTCTTGTTGAATTATTCGTCGATTTATGTATATCCAGAAGTGAGTGGCGATTGCTTTTCTAATTAGAAGTGAAAATCGGAATTTAAATGGCGATACATAATTTTGCCGTGTACTCCCGTTGCTTCGCGTGTCGTTTTTTTACAACGCCGGAGCCGAGCGACTTTCTTGCGCGTGTACATATTTCGCGTAAATATTTATAAATAATACGTCGAGATTGAAGATTAAAAATATAGTAATTGCAATATGTATCCACTTTTCAATACTATGTTGCGTTTTATTCTGAAACTTCCCAGATATGTCATCGGCAATATAATCTGCTCGGTATGCAATGGTTCGTAATAATTAAGGCGATTAACAATATATACATAAAATTGATATTGTGCTATTTTATGTAATAGAATGTAACAATTATCTCGACATTATAATTAGTGCTAATTTACAAGGAAATAAATAAAAAATGATTCTGAGCGAAAATACTTTAATCAGCTGTATCTAATTTTATCGGAAATCATTATGTCAATTTAATAACTGATCGCAGGTTCGAACGAGAGACGTCGGTATAATAACAACAAGCACGCCGATGAAGCCATCGCTACAAAAAAGTCATCTGCGAATCGAGGAGATTGTGCCCGAGTTCCAGGACCAGAGTACCGTGCTGGCAGACGAGACATCGTCAAACCTCTCGAACTTATACGACTTCCAGCATCGTACCTGGAAATCGAGTTTGACTCGCAGTCAACTAATGTTGGAGGAAAATCTGCCGAAAGTACGAAGGAGGCAGCTAACGAGAACTCCTCTTCAAGTGGAATCGATACCACCCAACGAAAACGATCCGAACAATCGTAAAATCATGACGAAAACGCGGGACTTTGGTATCAATACAGAGAACAAGCCTAAGAGTCTTCAGTGCAGTCATTTCCTAATCGAAGATATCGCACCGGAAGCGAAAAAGGAGATCAAGAAGCGTTCCTGCGGCACATCAACGAGATTGAGTATGAAGGATGTCCTGACGAATGAGGATGCTGAATTGCTCGTGGAACGTAGTCTGAAAAATTACAAGAATAGCCTGGTGAAAGACACTTCCTCCAAGGGCATTCAATGCAGCCCAGAAACACCCAAAGTCACCGAAAAGCGAGATCGGATGGTCCAGGTGACGGAATTGTTCAGAATGCGTTCACACGTGGGCGTAACCGCCAAGCCGACGACATCGGAGGTCGGAATCGAGGTCAGATTCGGTTCTTGTACTAGGAGCGTGTGCGTCGGACCGGATCCTGTGGCGGTGCAGCCACCGGTGTCGTTGAACTCGATGAACTCGAGGAGTCACTCGTTCAATTACGGTGATAGGCGGACGAAAACAAAAGCCAGTAAATCCGTAGCGGTGATGGTGGAGGACCTGGTGAGAACCATCACTCGCGGCACCGATATGTCTGGTCTCGCGCCAAGATGCCGAGATTTCGGCACTTCGACGATGAAGAAGACGTTGGTCGACGTGTCGGTCGGTGACTCGGTGAGGCCGCATATCTCGATTTCCTGCGCGGCGAATTATTGTGACAACTGCAAGGAGACGATCAAAAGTCTGGCGAAGCAGATCGCGAACAATGCGGAGAACAGCCTGAATCATCAGAACAGCAATATGGTATCTAGGATCCCGAGGCCATCTCATATTCCCCTGAATACCAGCGATCATAGAAGGCAGTACAAGCGCCAGGACACCTACACGAAAATCCCAGCCGTCGGGGTGATAAGATACGACACGGACAATAAAGAGCAGTACGACAGCAGCAACCGGTTGGTCATTTGGGATTACATTTTTATTTTATCTTATCTTTTATGAGATATTGGAGAATGAATAGTGAGATTGTATAGAGATTAAGAATTTAGCATTTTTATCGCAAAATGATCACCAATCTATGAGAAATAAATTGTTAATTTTATCTAACTTATCCCATGATCGACACACGAAGCTTTATGGAATATAGATTATTTACTTGCGGAAAATTTTACAGATTGCATGTAATTAATTTTTTGCTATGCTTAATTCTTAATCTGTTATGTTTTAAACTTAGTTCCAAACGAGTAGATTCAGTAGATTGAACCATTTACCCCTTCAATACTCGATCCACCCCTCGATGCTTCCCGCTCGACTACGCTTCACGCCATCTGTTATTTCCGTGGTCGAAGGTCGCTGTTGCAAGGGGGTTGTTTCGCGCTAAAGGGGGTGGGAAGAGGGTTGCACGAGACCAGTTGCAGAGCCGCGTATGACGTACTTCGTGCCGGCCGAGCGTGCCGGAAAGTTTGTCGTTCTTTTCTGAGTCCATGGTTGCGCGCGTGTCGAATTGCCGAGTGCGTCATCGAGTCTTCTTCCTGGCACGCTTCAACCACGACATAAATATCGCGACGGAAGACGCAAGTCGGATATCGTTGCGCGTTTCGCGTCGTATTGGCGGTCTTGCAATGCTGAACGAGTAAGTAAACGCATCTTCGATCTCGACAGATCGATGCTGCAGCAGCAGCAACAGCAGCCGCAGCGAGCCGATCCGCGTTTATTCAGCGATCTCGAAACCTCCGATATCCCGCCTTGTCCGGCCACGGAAGGGTAACGTCTCTCCCGCCATAATCTGATCTGATATCTTGCTTCTATTTACAGCACCACGCTCATTTTGCCATTAATGTCCTTAGTATAGTGTTGAATTTTTATATTTAATATTTAAATTTTAATATATATATATTAACAGCCAATATATTACACTAGCATGGCTTGACGATATATTTTTATAGTTCAGAGACCTTTTTTATTTAAGAATTCAACTTTTTTGATTGTGCCAATTATTAGATTTCATTATATAGTTTTCATAATCTTCCCTTACATAACATGTATAAAGAAATAATAATTAACTGTTTAGTAAAAGACTGGTTGTATGTGTGTATCTACCAAACATTTTTAAAAATAGATAGAGAAAGAAATGTTTTTTTTTCTCTCGTAGCATTCAACAATTGCAATCGGAAAGAACCAAGGATGAGAAGATTGCGACAGAAGAGATGCGTAATATGGAGAAGGAGGCGGATAACGATGAGAAATCCGAGCTACCAGAATCGGCTCTGTTTCAACCAATTCAAGACAAGCCCAGGAAAAAGGTCGAACCCTCGAAAGAGATGCAAGCCGCCATGAAGGTGCTCAACGATAGTATCAAGAAGTCACCTAGCAGAAATATCTCTCATCAGCTTAAGAACGCTACCAATATTATACAGCAAGAATGGTTCAAAATATCCAGCACATCTAGCGCGAATCCGTTAGACGTCGAGGATTATTTGGATCGTTTCGAGGAATGCTCCAGCACTCTACTGGAGTACATCGTCAACGTGACGGACACCAGTGGAAATACAGCGATGCACTACGCGGTCTCTCATGGCAATTTCGACGTGGTGTCTATATTGTTAGACTCGAAAGTCTGCGACATTAATAAGGCGAACGTGGCTGGTTACACGGCTGTGATGTTAGCTGCTCTGGCAGAAGTCAGAAATTCCACGCACGCCTCCGTGGCGAATAGATTGTTTCAGCTTGCCGATGTCAACATCCGAGCAAAATTGGTAAGCTCTCTACTACATTGTAATAAATATAATAGGGGCACACCATGTATAAAAATTCTCTCCTATTTTTCCTCCAATATTTTTATAATTCTTTAATTTTGTTTCGCGTAACAGCATGGGCAAACTGCGCTGATGTTGGCGGTATCGCACGGACGCAAGGATATGACGCAACTGCTCCTAGATGCCGGAGCGGCGGTTAATATCCAGGACGAAGACGGTAGCACCGCGCTGATGTGCGCTGCGGAACATGGCCACACGGACATCGTGAGATTGCTTCTCGCGCATCCGGACTGCGATCCGTCTATCGTCGACGTGGACGGCAGCTCGGCCCTGAAGATCGCTCTGGAGGCGGGTAACCGTGATATTGGAGTGCTACTTTACGCTCACGAGCACGTTAATCGGGGCATCAGTCCATATTCGACTCTAAGACGAAGCAGAAGGGGTTCCAAGCCGACGACGCCCACTGGACCGTCTCCATCGGCTCCAGTTAGTCCAGCGCCATCGCGACGTATTCATTCGTCCAGCGTTTCTCTGAACACATCAAAATATTCCAAATAATTCCGATAGTAGATTCTTTGTACGATTTTCTTATAGATTCATCCATCATGATTTTTCTCTTCAGACATTATTTCAAACGTAATAGTAATCGGCAAACGAGTCACAGTATAACTGAAACTTTATATTTATATACGATCATTTTTATTCTTCTATAAGTTATCCTTATATTTATGATGTATATTCTTATATTCATCATATGACGATACGTCGAAGACCTCTTGCCTAACGATCGATTCGTTTCGATAGAACTGTATTGTATAATTTAAGAAGTCAAGAACGATGCTCAACACTGTATATATCTATTCAGGGTAACGTTGGAAAAATCTTGTAGTTTAGTTTATAGCGATAATCTTTAGAATTAGTCCATCGCAGGTGCTGTCAGACATTTTGACGAATCTTTCATAAATTCTCTGTAAATTTTATACGACTATAATTGTAGCACATCGTCTGAGGATACAATTTTTCTCTCAGGCGGGGTGCGGAAGTACAAAATGTTTAATATCCATGACGATACAATCCACGGAAAAGAATCGGTCGATTTTTTGTGTTTTTCTTTTTGAGTCTGTGGCATTGAACATTCCAAAAGAAAATGATCGTCAATCCGAATTTCTTACGGTAGAAATTTATACAATATTTCCCAAATTTCAGGCCTAATCTCAAATTAGGGATCAAATCATCAATATCGTGTGTGTATATATATATATTGTATATGTATAATAGATACGCGACACGATATATTATACATACAAGTACACCGATATGCGTAGAGAAACATTACGTAGCGATATATGTAATGAATGTATATGTTATAACATAACAATGTGAGATTTTTACGATTCAATGATTTACAGCGTTTTCACGCGCGAGCGACATCAAACATATAGTACTTATCACCGTTTTACGTTAAGAGAGATATTAGATAATGAAAATTGTATAAGAAACGGTATATCTAGTTTTGAAACGCGCGATCGTCGAAAGATTTACAAATGCAAAAATTATATGTTTTTGGACTTAATTGTTAACGATTTTCATATCGAGAATTATACGCGATCATATCGAGATGTTAATATACGTTTATTTAACGAATCGTCAGCACGAACATTAAGAATCGCGTTCCATTTACGTGAAGGAAAAATAAATACGTTGAGCGTTTTTCTTATAAGGTTGTGAATAGATAGAGTTGTAATTAAATTATTTAAGTTCTAGAAAGGTCAGAGATCCAATAGTTTAATGTTAAGTGTTTCTCCGTCTTCGAGAGTAATTCTATGACGATTGTTGGCGCGAGACATAATTGTCTGTATGTCGAACGTGTAGGCAATGTATGAAACACATTGATACCGTAGAAATCTAGAAAGTAGAAAAGTACTCCTTATTGTTTGTGCCTTTATATTTAATATATAATACTATTAAAAAATAATATACTGAAATATGATTCTCCAAATGTCCCTTGTCCATAATTAATTTAATATTTTATAAGGAAAAAATATTTTTTAACAGAATAATAGAAATCTATAAAATTAATGAAGACAATATATAAAGATAAATCTCCCATCGAGGGACTATCAATTCTGAACTTCGTAATCAATTATGAGATAAATGTAGAATATTGACGTTATCAATTGTCGCTGTAAAAATATTTCTTTGCCAACATATCTGAACAATTGATTTATAAATTATAAGCTACGAAACGTCAGGATAATAATAAATCATAAAATTAATATTATAATGTGAGCTAATCGTCAAAGTTTTAACAGCCACGTGAATTTCTATAAGGTCGGTTTTTAATAATACTTGTCGATGACCTAGCTTTAATTTGCTCATCGTTCGTAACACTCGTATCACTCGTAGCAGAGAGAGTCATTCACTATTACACGTCACTACAATCGTGACGTTGACATATATTTTCTATTTTCCGGCTATCTGTAGTTTCTATATAACTGGTATAAATTGCAATTTTTATATTAAAAAGCTTTGGACAGATTTTTTTTTGGATAAATTATACGAATGTCGTGTCTGTTTGAGGTTATACGCTTATATATGAATATTTTCAGTTCGAGTGTTGTCTAATACAGTTTGCTTGAGCAACATATTTTTCCTGAAACAATTATTATTGCTGTTTAACTGGGTAAGTCTATTTTATCATAAGTATTATATTTATATAAGCATAAATAATTAAGTTGACCACAATGTATTTTTTTCAGATATAAAGACAGATTGAAATATTTTTCAAGTTTCTAAAGGTGTTTCGTAGGATAATAATTGTCTTCCGCATCTGTTTATCATCTAAGCTATCAAGATTGCTAACAAAATGCGACGTTCTCATTCAGGTAGGTTGACATCTGTCAGCATATGCGTCAATCGATTGTTATTTATAATGTACATACTTTTTTAATGTACTATTACAATAATATCTTACATATAATTTCCTCATTTCCAGGGGGTTACGGTTATGAACCATTACCAAGTACATCTACTCAAAATGTTATGGAAGACGAGAACGAAAGAATGACTGAAGAATTGCGGGATAAAATACACGCTTTGAAATCATTATCCATTGACATTGGCACCGAAGTAAAATATCAAGATAAAGTGCTCAGAGGCATGGTTAGTTGGTCAGCTTGTCTAAGATACGTTTACGCAATTTTTCACGTCACCTTAAACATAAGAAATAATATGAATTTATATTTTAGGATGATGACTTTGAAAGGACAAGTGGTTCCTTATCTGGTTCTGTAGCGCGTGTTTTGCGTTTAGCAAAGGCAGGCCATAATTATTACATCTTATATTTGTTCCTTTTTTCTGTAGCAGTATTTTTTGTGTTGTGGATAGTTTTGAAGTTCAAATGATTGTACACAAGATCTCTAGCTAAGGTGAAATGTATATAAACGTAACTAGGCTAAAAGTAGATATTTTAAATCAGTTATTTTTAACTAGCTTAAATCTTTTGCATCATTTTGTCGTACAGAAAACTTTACTCATTTTATAAAATAACTTATACGCATTATTATGTTCGTATTAAAACAAAGTTGTTAAGAAAAATTTTAGACAAGTATAGCGATTCGAGAGGTCGCAGGTGGCATATACGGTTGGAAGAAATAAATAAATATTTTTATATATATATAAATGCGTTGATATATTTAAGAAAGAAATTGAATTTGTAAATAATAAGAGTAAAAAAATGTATTTGTATTTTTTTATATCCTTTTTATTTTTTGTTGTGAAAATTCTGAATTTTTCTTTTGTCGATGGATCGGAGTTTATCATGGAACTGTATTACTAGATGATAAGAGCGCCTCCTTTCTTTACACTCTAGTTTGACGGTGCCGACACTGCGCGCATGTGTGTTCATGGACTCGTAAACACGTGTTTTTAAATCTATAGGTTAGAAACGCAGTGCGCTCTCGAACGGTCGAACCTTGGTCGAATCTCTTGAACGTTTACGATCTCAACGGAGAGCAACGGAGTTTTACAAGATGAAGATTAAAACATTGCGACGAAATTTTCTGAGTCGACCCAAAGAGGAAAATGACGTGGCGGACGATCAACCGAGTACTTCGACAGATAAAACTTCGGAAGTCTTGCTGCCGTCTGACAGTAACTTCAATCACATCAAATGTAAAGCGGTGAGATACGAGAAATGCCAGCAATTGATGAAGGAACGAGCGAAGGCAAAGAAAGAGGCGAAGAAGGCGAGGATACAGGAGGGTGCTCCGAAACAGGTGCCCCATACTTTGGAGAGCCTGCGAGAGAAGGATGAGACTACGATAGTAGGTGATCTGGATGACGAGGCGAATGAGGAGCTCAAAGCTGAGTGCGAGCATGACGAATTCGCTGCCTATTATAAGCAGGAGTATGAGCCTAAAGTGCTCATTACCTACGCCGATAATCCAAACAGGAAAACGAGAATTTTTGGCAGAGAGCTCACGAGAATGATACCTAATTCTATTTCGCTGTATAGAAATCGTTCAGGCGTTAAGAAAATGGTCAAGAGCGCTATCGCCAGAAACTTCACTGACATAGTAATCGTTAATGAGGATCAATGCAAGCCAAGTATCCTTTTTGCAAAATAAAAATTTATACTGGATAACGTAAAGTTTTATTCGCAGTAATAACAACTAATGTTATAAGTAACTATAATAAGTAACTAATATTTTATTTGTTGCGCAACATATTTTTTAGCTGAATTGGCTGACAGGGAACTATTAGAAGTGCCAGAAATTTTTTAGGGAGCAACTCATTTAATGTCACTTAACAAACTTACATTTGCATTGTATAAGATACATTAAGCTAATTTAAGTTATTTTTATCTTGAAATAGTTTCCCTTAAATATAAATGTTAGATGGAATGTTGATCATTCATCTGCCTGACGGTCCTACCGCGCACTTCAAGCTCAGTAACGTCAAGTTAACAACGGACTTGAAGCGCAGCCATAAAGAGATCACGGAACACCGACCAGAGGTTATTCTCAATAACTTTACCACCCGCTTAGGTTTTACCATCGGCAGAATGCTGGGAGCATTGTTTCATTATCAGCCAGAATTTAAAGGCAGGAGGGCAGTGACGTTTCACAATCAAAGAGATTACATATTTTTCAGGCATCATAGGTAATTGTGTAGCAATTTTAATTGTTACTATTCTTAGTGGATTCCAAATATTTTGGTGCAAGTTATATGACTGTACCTAGGAGCATCTATTAAAATTAAAGAATTTATGAAGGTGTTGAAGTTATTAATTTATGTGTGTAGATTTTATTTTTTATATTTAATTATTAATCACAGACTTATGACGTGACATTTTTAGAACTTATAACGAAGATTAACAATAATACAAATAATCTAAATCGAATATGAATTATTTTGCAGATACGAGTTTAATCTCAAGACTGGAAAACCGAGATTACGAGAATTAGGTCCACGATTCACTTTGAAATTAAGATCGCTGCAGCATGGAACATTCGACAGTAAATATGGTGATTACGAGTGGATTATACAAGGTCGCAGACACGATATGGAAACAAGCAGAAGAAAGTTCTTTTTGTGAATTCTATATATTGGACTTTATTAGGAGGGAAATAATTTGTTGAAATAAAATTAATCTGATTATATGCCAAACATGTAAATAAACTTTATTAATTTCCTCGTACAAAAATATGAATTTATGTCACAACACTTATGAAAACGGAATATCTAATTGGTCAAAGACTTTTCGGTCGATCGAGTAGACGAGTCTTTATCGTATTTATCTTTCGGATAACTATATTGCTTGGCCATCCGCGGCTTGAAACAATCGCGAGATATTCGAGTACGGTTCAGAACATAAACTGCAGCTGGAAGGCCTCCTATGTTTACACCAATTATTTTAGTTACCCAGAATAAATCGCCAGCTGCCATCAAAGCCTAAAATGAATAACGAATAACAGAATTTGTCTTTGGATCGCGGTAAAATATTTTACCTCAATTGATTCTTTTTTAAATAAATATTTTAACTCGCGCATAATTATAATAAAAACTTACGTCTTTAAAGTTATATCTGTCATAGGTGAGAAGAACTATTCGTCCGTTTGATTTTACCGTTCGACCAAGTTCTAGCAAAAATTGCTTATAAAAAATCTTATTGTAAGACTTATTTCCACTTCTTTTACCAAACGGCTGTAAATTGTCAAGAAAATAATTATTCCTTATAAATAAGATGTAAAGATATTTAAAAGTTGATTATAAAAATAGAACGAAGCTTTGAAAAATTAATTTCTATACCATATCAGTAACGATAATATCGACAAGAGAATCTTTGAATGGCAATTTAGAAGCGGTCCATTGTACGAGATCTATTTTACATTCAACTGTTGAAGCATCCATATTCGACTTTGTTCTATCCACGGCTCTAGAATCATTATCGCCGCATAAGACGTACGAGTGTGGATAAGCTAGCGTTGCCTGAAATTTACGTACGAATAGAAATCTATCAACTATTAATTTTATCATTGTAAATATGCAATATACCTCTACGGGAATAGAACCTCCTCCACACATAGGATCTACTATTATATCTCCTGGCTTAGGATTTGCTAATTTTAGCAAATTGTAACATATAGTTGATCTAAGAGTAGTTGGCCCAAAATTTATTATGTTTCTGTTATGCATAGATTTGTGCGTTACGCGAAAATGCGTTGTTAGTTGATCTGAAACATTTTGAAATAATTAATGTTTAACTTATCATTATTAATACACGGTTAATCGATTCTTGGAGATATTATAAAACTTAATATGCATTTCTTGTTAAAAAATTCTTTACCATTTATCAATTTGCAGACAACTTCTAGATGATACGTGGATAAGTCCACTATCCAATGAAATTTATCCTGCAATACCTCTCCAATAACTGTAGCGACGTCCTTAGATTCAACCGCATGTTTGCCATTTCTCTCACACGTTACTCTGTATTTAAGTACATCACTTTCGTCAGATTTTGAAGGATCTTGTCCCCTTTTTTTCCCTTTCTCTTCTTTCGTCTCCGATACGTCCCAATCGAGGGGATCTTTTTCCTCTTTTTCTTTGTTACGCATCTCCAACATCTTTGCTCTGGCTACAAGATCGTGCTCTTTAGCTACGACGTATTCTTCGATCGTTGGATAAAGTTTTCCTTTGAAATTTGTTATGCATTTCCATGCTTCGAGAGGCTTCTTCCATCTATTGTCCGAGTTTGAGAACATGTCTAAATTTCTTATATACCGTAAGTCTGCTTCTTTGTCGTTGGTAAGCGATAAGCTGCCGTTATCAGCTACTACGAATACATGATCTATCGATCTCATTTGTCGAACCTGCAATATTTATGGCACAATGTAACATAAACACGGTGATTTTTGCGACCATATCAAAAGAAAATAATCTGGATTGCGTGGATGAGTACTTTTGGAAACTGGTCCCGATCAATATTAAAATAAAATCTTCCCCGTTGTTTGACCACCCGAACATCTTTGTTGAACCTCTCCCTGCATTCGTCGATCGCTTCCCATTCGAAACCTGCGTCATATCGTTGTTGTAGGTTATGTTTGAGAAACACGTGGATTTCTCTTTATTTTACGGACTCGACAAATAATTTCGTACCTGTATCCACAGTGACTCCGATCGTAAAAATATTGTCGTTATCAACTGACTCTGAAAAGAGTTCGCTCACAGATTCGCAGACACTCATCGCTGAAATTCTCTAGTTAGCCCTCGGAGAAAAATACGTACCGTACATCTACCTGAGAGCCTGAAGACTGCCTGAAACAATTGAAACTGGCTGGGTGCTGGGTCGCACACATGATAAACGTTGCGCATATGACTTGATTTTAATATATTTACGTGTTTATCGAAGAAAGTTGTTAGAAAAGTTAAGGAAAAATTAAAACTTTAATTAAACTTTAATTTGATTTTTCGATCCTGTATTTATGTTTTAATATTTGTAGACGGAATATGATTTTTGTAATCATAAAAAATTAGCATTATATTGATATTCTAAAGTATCGATCAAAATTTTACATATTTTAATAAATGTTTTTTTTTATTACTTATTTATGTTACTAATATAAGATAATATTCGAACGAATAATATATTTTCGGATAGAATTTTATGAATTCTAATATCAAGCTTTTGTTTTAATTTTTATTCGAATTTTATTCCTATTTTCTATTAATTCCTAATTTTGCGAAATTATGAGGAATAATCAAATTAAATTAAAATGTATTAGAGACGAGATAGAAAATAGAAGCGCTAAGGTGAACGACACAATGCCTCTTTTGCAATAAACAGGTATCACAATGATGGGTCATCCACCTAGAGACAGACACGTCTCTTTTAATGACAGTTGTATCAATAAGTATTTTTGGTACATACGTGCAGTTGCATAAACTTGCACGTTGCGGCGAACATTATAAATGGACCTGCATCGGATATGCAGACGACGTTATACCTTTTCGCGCTGTCAACTAACGTGACCGCGTCCGGCAGGGCCGAGAGCGCTTTCCCGTGTTTTAATCTATTTCATTAATTAACGAAATTTACTCCGACACTCGCGACCGGGACGTATTCCGCCTCTGCGACGACAGACAATAAAATCGATGCTTATTTTATAACGCCGATAGAAGATGTACCGTCGCATGCCACTAATTGTTAAGCGCAAATCGAACGCGCTATTGTTAGCCCGCAAGCATAATTTTGCGATTAATTAAAAATTTATCTGACGCAGAACGTTGGCCAAAACTGAAATATACGGATAACATTCGGCAAATATTTTTTTTTCTTCTTTTACGCTTCAGTTCACCTGTCGAGTTTCAAAAATACTGAATTATTTAAATCGCTCACGTTAATTTATCTCTTCCTCTCTCTTGGATAATATATTTTTATTATTATCCAGCCAATTAATAGACTAAAGTATATTATACAAGCAATGATGAAATACTTCATGATACGAATTAAATTTGTTATTTTTATCACCGAGAGAGATACATAATATTTGAATAAATTTGAAGCAGCAATTTTTAATAATAATTATAATTCCACGTAAATTAGCGTAAATTAGTGTTATGTAAAATAATTTATTATGGAATGCTAGTGACGCGCATTCCCCATTTATCGCGCTGTTATTATTTAGAGGCGGGTAATTATATTCTGAGCGGATTCTTTTTTTCCCGATCGACAAACGTTCGCGATCTTTATGCAACTCGGCTCATTCAAGGTTCAGGCGCTTGCAGCGCGAGCGGTTCAATAACCCTTTATACCGTGGCGCATGAATATTCAGCGAAAGCGCATTGGGCGTCCATCGTAAGTGCCAATTTCAACTTTGTGCGCGCATCGTGTCTCTATGACTGCATGAAATCCAGTTCCTCCGCCTCGCGACGAGAGTCGCGAGACCGGACCGGACGGCTGGACGTTCGCGACGTACGAAGGCTCGTATTTCAGTCGGTCATCGTAAGGCACCAAATGTCAAACGCACAGACAGACAGACGGACCGCGAAGGGAGATACGCGAGGCGTCGTGCAGCTGGCTATAAATCAGCTCCGCCAATTCTCGGTTTCCCGATTTTTCCTCTCACGTTTCCTCGTGTATCTCCAAACGGTCCAAACAATACGAACGATACGAGACTCGTCTTATTTCAGCAAAATGCAGCACGGAAGATCTTATCTTTCTACTCGCATGTCTTTCTATGCGCTTTTAATACATAATGTCACGATTACGTTAAGTCCCAAAGTTATCGTGCTAATTTAATATTATTAATTGTAAGACAGGCGATTATGTAATGAACGTGACGGATTCAACGTCGAGTCATCTCACGTTACGTCGCACGATCGTGATTCGCGGAGTACCGAATGTTATATCTATCTTGCATGCTAATTTGCATTAGCCCGACGCATATCATCTTGGACAAATATATCTAATATAGTTATGCACCCTTAAGTAAGAATAATCGACGAACCTAAGGGGTCGTTCCACGGTTCCACGTGTGAATCTTTAGCGGATTTGAATAATAGAACGTCATTCTAATATTCAGAGAAGCGTAGTAGTAGACCTCGTGAATATAACACGAGGCACTTATTTTAAAAATCGCTTTCGAAACCTTATGAATTTCAATGAAAACTTGATAAAATTTTTGATATTGAAACTTCATAGAACGTAGTTTAATGACACAATACAAATAATTTTCTATTTTTAATTAATCGAATTATGTATATTACAGTAACAAGTTAACAACGAACTACGTAAGTTTATTAATTGTCGCAATCATTAATTAATTGATACGCGATAAGTACCACTAATATTTTAACGGCAATAACGATCGATAACTACTATCGAAATAAATAAGAAATATCGGCGCATCTCTTTGTCTTCTTCGTCCCTTTACGTCCTCAGCATCTTCGAAGCAGATAGTGGGCGCGCGAACTGGGACACGTGGAAATAAATACGTAATTCCCTGATATTCATAGACGATCGATCGGTATCCTGAAATTAGACTCATCATCGCCAATGGCGAATGGTGGCGAAAGAGAAAAAGAGAAAGAGAGAGCAAGAAACGGTGAAAATCCATCGCAGCGACGGATTCTGCATCTTCTTCGACTCTCCCGGGTCACGTCGGGTCGAAAGTTCGCCAGGGCACGGCCCCCCTATACATAGAAGCAACCAAGCTGCTCCTCCTGCTGCCGCCGCTGCCGATGCTGCTGATGCTGCTGATGCTGATGCTGATGCTGCTGCTGTTGTTGCTGCTGCTTCTACTGCTGCTGCTGCTGCTGCTGTTCCTCTTTCTCTTTCGCTCTTTCTCTCCGCGCCGCGTGGCATCCCGTGGGCTGACAGGTGAAGTCGGGCACCTGAAATATTCATCGGACGCTGGGTTGAACGAGGCGCGACCGAATGTCAATCTGTCAACCTGCTTCCAGCTTGCTGTGTATCCGCGAATCCTGCATTCTCGTGTGTGTGCATTCGGGTACGAGGCGCGCGTGTATCTCGATTATTCGCGACACACACACACGCGCACACGTATACCGACACACAGATGCGTCTCCTCCCATTTTGGTTATATTGGCAATTATATGAAAAGATGAGATCGATTCAGCGACGAATGCAGATTTTACATTCGCGAACGTGCCTGACGGCCGCGAGTCGCGATATGCATATCGTTTTTACACTTTATCTGCCTCGTAGTTTAGTTATCTGAGAGATGACAATCGTATAGTGTCAACGAACTTTCTTATACTTATTGCACCGCTAATATTTAATTAAGTATTTATAACAAATATGCAATCTAGTATGTTTATTGTATTTATAATATTTTTGCCATTGCATGCTCCCCTTAAGAAATTTGCTGAATATAAAAATTTTCAAGTTGCAGTTTTTAATTGCATTTTTATCGGAGATTTCTTTTAACTGAGGATTCAAACATTTGCTTTTTAAATATTTTAAATAAAAAATAACTTGAAAAAAGATATGATTTAATTTGTCTACCAAATCCTGGCAGCAAAATAAATATAGAAAATTGTTATAATAAAAATTAGACAGTAGACGTGCATATAATAAGCACATCTCTACCTGATGAAATTATTTATATCTCGTCTCTCAAATGTCATCGTAATCTTTATTATTTAACCTTTCATATAATATATAATTACACTTTCAATTCTTATTATGGCAATTTTGTTCAATAATATATATTTACAATTTATATAAAAGATAAAGCTTTTCAGATACATGATCGATATCCCACCTTCAATCTCCATAAGCTATACGATCGCAAATGCATCATGCACACTTACGCACATGTTAATGCATGTAATGAATAAATAGATCTCTCGTTCGTCGGTTTCCCGCGTTTTCAGTCGTACAGCGGAAGATAGGGGGTAAAAGACCGGTGAATTAAGCCGACGCTTTGAGGGGCTTTTAAAATTTAAATAATGCATTGTTACCGTTCGCCTCTTCCCGCCGCCAGTTATCCCATCTCGAACGATGCTCGGACTGCGTCCCTGGCTGTCGACCCTCGTTTCGCCGACTTTTTGGCACTTCTCGGTAAAGCATTGTCGGTACCGACATCGACGTGCATCAGAAATTGTGTAATTTTCACAGAGAAAATGCGAAACAAGCGGAAGAAACTTTGCAGCCAACCAATCTGACATAAGCTGATGCATCCTTCGGAATTAATTTTTCGTGATCTCCGACATTGAGACAAATTGGATACAATAATTTGTGATAGTATTATCTTGAAACTTGAATGTATTTTTTGTTTTACAAATTGTATAAAAGTTTATGTACGTGAGAGAGAAGTTAAGAATTATTTGATAAATCGCGTATTATGTTATTATATTCATAAATTTTATAATAACAATTTTATATCTAATAATGTAAAAATTCTGTGATTATTGTTAATAGACAAAATAAAGATATACTATATATACGTATGTATGTATATATGTTATCACTAATAATGTGTATTTTATAATTTTTAAATATATAACATAATGTGCATTAATGATGTAATAAAGCACTTGTCTTACATGCTTCCACAATTATTCTCATATACTAAAACTGAACTAAACTAACGAAAATTTTATGTTGAATTGTAGTTTCTAGAATTTCAAGTTTAGAAATTTTTAACGAAAATTGATAAAATATTAGGATAACATAATCGGCGAAAAGGTTGCACTGTCTATAATTTCAAGAATTTTTCCAAGTTCTATAAGAAGTTCCCCATTTATAAGATTTTTCTCAATTTCCATTTAATTATAATGCTTACGTACAATTTTAATAATAAATATATATTGATTATTTTCTGTTATATTGTAGTTTTGTTTGACAATATTAAATTTCTTGGAAATTGTAATTGAAATAAAAATGAAATCTCATAGCAGAGATATTTCGGTAATGTATGTTATGCGCATGTTCGAGATTCGATTTTAGGAGATATTTATTGAAGGACTTTTAAATAGCAAATGGAAAATTTATCGGTATGGATAAATGTAATCATAAGCGATAAAGCATGGATTTGCCAAATAAAATCTCGCATTTATTTTTTGAAAGTAAGTTTAATAATACATATATATATATACATCTGGCTAAATTTACATATTTAAATACAATAGATATTTAAAAAAATTATAATAGAACAAAATATAACTAAAAATAATGCTAAAAAATAATTATAAACGCAAACTAATATCTTAGTACTACATTAATAAAATAAAAATTTTAATCAATAACGTAACAGGTGATAGGTATATTACATCATTATTGTATAATATTTTTACTTTTATTATTACGCTACATTGCACATTATCAGTGAAAAGTGAAATAAATCTGCTAAAATATTTGTATTTAGAGTAATATTTATAATCTCAAGAGTTAGATATGCGTGCGTAGTATTGAAACTGCATTCGCGCAGTTTCCGCAGCCCATTAAAATCTGCGGGAACAATACCCTTTCATGGCTTCCCTTGGATTAAATTTTTAACTAATTTCGTAACCAGCATTCACTGCCTGTTTTCCGTCTATCAAAGTTATAATTAAAATACCGTGTATTTTATTACAGATTCGTTTCATTCATTCATTTTCTGTACAAAAGCTCACGCTATTTATATTTTCCGATACTGTTAAATATTTATCAGAAATTACATTTCAAACTATATCTATAATTTTCATTTGTAACAAAAATAATTTAGCAAATAAATGTATGTAATTTTATAATTCTTCACGTTAATAATGTATTCCACTATTTAAACTTTAGACTAACGATTAAATAAAAAAATTTTTGTTAATGCAATATAGAATATTTATAAAAATTGCTTACAAAAAAGTTATTATATTGTAAATCTTAATGTTAAGCATTGTACAAAAATTATATTCCTTTGTCTGATTATTTTCGATTTATTACATAAGACATTGCTCCTTTTTAACATCTTGTGTGTAAATATAAAAATGAAAAAAAAATATATTATAAAAATTAAGCGTTCGCTGAGCACGTCACGGATGAAGAAGCCTCCGCTTTAATTGATAGGCGTATCATTACTTGTCACACTGATCCCGTTTATTATCAGCAGCAATCCATTTTTCATCGCTTAGCTTATTACCTGTTTCACTCGACGATCATAAGTGCCAGTTGCAATTATTTTCAATGTCTTTACGGAAATATTAGTCATACGTTGTATCCTATAATGCGCCGTAATAATTGTAATTAAAAGGGATCGTAACCATCTGGAATGGTGTACTTCCTCGCCGAGAAGTTCCCACGCTGCGATCCTTGATATGACGAGACTGATACACATGACTGAGCTCGAAGAAAAAGATATTATAACAGATACCACTAATACGCAGCAATAAGTATTTTCGTGCATAAGTGTCGTCACTTTCGTAAATATGACATGTTACAAAAAGATTCTAACAATTGTCAAAAGATAATTACAATATATCTTATCTATATATATTTATATATATATAAAATAAATTAACACAATAGATCAACAAGTATATATCATATTTTATTTTTTTAATATTGATTTGCAGCGCTTGATGTATATTTGTAAAGATATAATACAAACACGCTAATAGGGCTTTTAATTTTATAATACAGACACGAACATAAGTTAGATGTATAATAAATACATGTAATTTTCTGTGAATAAAATTACAAATTTTTGCCACAATTCGGTGATACCATCAGCAGGTGACGATGATAATCAGCTCTTCCGTGATTATGATTATTGCCCGAAAGCCAATATCGTCAACAAGGCTTTCTGAGCAACAATCAAAAGCATAAAGAACTTGGTCGAGGACATTTATAACGCAGCAAGGGGCGGCTGTACCAAAGAACTCGCATGATCCTGTAATTAAAGCGCACCTTGATTAATGATCGCGATTACGTCAATTTTATTATCCACTCCCGCAGTATCTTTATTTCGAGACGAAGAGATTTGCGAACGAAATCACAAAATTAACTTCAGAATACTCGCGTAAGTAGCACGTCGATTATAATGGGACTTTAAAATCAATCACGCGGCTATAAAAGATTTCACCGGTGGGATAAAAAAAGAACGGCAAGCAGAAACAAGCGCCAAACGAAGAGGAGAGAATCGGAAGTGGCGGGAATACCGCGCGCTCGTCAATCTTCGGAAATGATTGAGACGAATGGATGCGAATGGAAGGGCTAGCCGATCATAATTTTATTACATCGCACGTATCGGACGTCGAGATGAGGAGGAACTCCGGCAGCGATATCTTTTTTCCTCTCCTCCTCTCCTCTCATTCTCTCCTTCGCTACCGCAATCTCTCAGCCGGTCGAGAGGCAATATCGGTAACTACGTTTCGCGTCCAATTTTAAATCGATGCTTCACGTGAAAAATAAATCCCTTTCTACTCTACCGAACTTTTCCCCACAGATTTCCACTTACCTGATTTTTCACTATCTGGGGAAGAGCTTCTCGCTTCTCTTCCCAAAGCTGAAACGTAGCTTTTACCATTTAAAGATTAAAAAAAATACAAGTGTATAAGGATATGAAATATAGTAAAAGCTTGATCCTTTTATCTTATCTCGGAAATTATTATAAGTGAGACTGCAAAATTACAAAATGTATTTTTTTTTATAGAAATGATTTATACCTCGTCAAGTATTGGTCATCGTACACGCTAAAATAAAATTAGAATAAAATCAACAGTATATATAGTCTAGATATAGAAAATATTTGTAGTCTATACAATTCATCGTCAGAATCATGACTATTCACGAGTCGCTTGAACTCGACGAACCTTTTGTCAGAAAAGACAGCGAAGGCGGAGCAGAGAACGGGACATTGAGAGCGATGAAAAACTCGATACACAATTTATGTGTCGTGTCATTTGTATCTGGAATTGTAATATACAATTCAATGTTTCTATACGATTCGGTAATGTCTGATCGGATAAACGCGCGGGCCTGACAACTATCGTCATACTCCGTATATAGTGGTATAATCCGATTTAACGGCAGATCGCAAACTGACTTTGGTAGATCGCGAGGCCTATAAGGTATCGGAAAGAAACGTCTGGTTAATGCTTTCCCGAACAATGACAAAAGCGTTCTCGTGTATCATCAATGAATTATCTCAACACTGTACGATTCGAGAACCGTTATATGCCCGTTGTACGTTGCACGCGGCGTCATAAAGACGACATATATAATCGAATGCCTAAAGAGCATCAGTTTTCCACTAATACGAAATTCTATCTCAATTACAGCTTTCGGATATTACGAGAACGCCCGCGCAATCTATGGAAACCGCAATATTAGCTCATTTGCGGCTTTCCGTTATTGAATACTCCCGCCAACATGCTTATGTATCTCTCATCGATACATAATCCCTATATGAGCAAATTTAGACGTTCAAAAAATTTAACTTTTTTAATCTCCAATCCGTCAATAGAGATTTACGATATATCTATTTCTTATTTTCACAAAATTATATAGTTGTCTAATCTGCTTTAAATATTCTTAAATATAATATCGAGAATTAAAACATCTCTTGTAGACCACATAAACATTTAGAAATTTCTAAAAAGTTCTTTACAAATATTCGTTTTTTTCACAGTCAACTCTCGGAAGTTACATGAAGCGCATAATGGCAAAACATCGCGATTTTGCAGCGCGATCAAGGGTTCGACTATGCTCAAGCGAGGAAGATTGAAATTTGTCGAAGGTGCAGTTTTTGTGATGATCAATGCATCTTTACGCGAGACAACGCGAGGTGCCTGTATCAGCGATCTATAAATACAATAATACGTTCCGTATTGCTTAGTCAGTTAGTTTCTGACTAACTGAGTCTCGGTACGAAAGAATTCAAAATATTATTTGCGTTTAAGTAGAAAAAAACCAGTCGGCGATAAACTACGTTGGATGTGGAATGTAGATTAGACAATATTTTACGTGATTGCAGTAGCGCTATTATATTTGAATCAGACAGTTATTCGAGGAGAAATGCCGTCTTGCCGCGGGCGAATGTGCCGGTCATGTTTGCCCCAGAGCAATGCGCAACATGCAACAGGTATCTTACGGCTTTCTGCAATCCACCACTGTCAAAGTTCTCTACTTTCATCTTGTAATGGTTTTGAAAAACGGTCTCGAGTTCGTTTCCTTATCGCATAAGCATTCTATATACATTCGCAACATGCCATTCCATTTAGCTTTATACCGCTTAGTATCTGAAAGCACTACACAATTTGCGTTTAAGTACAATAATAATAAGATGCAAGATGCAAGCATGCGATTAAAATAAGTCCCGTTATCAATAAAATGCCTAGCGAGAATAACCAGCAAGCGAGAAACCAGACGAGTATTTTGTCAAAAATGAAACATTTTCATGCATATAAAGAATATTGATAAATAATATTCTTTGTACGGAATAATTAATTTTATTATACACTTACATGTGTGAGAGAACAAAGAAATAATGTATGATAACATTAGAAAATTGTGAAAATTAAAAGTTTAAAGAAACAAAGGTATCAACATTATTAAATTTGAAAACTTAAGGAATGTCGATTACGTCAGGAATTAGCATTGAAATTAAATAAGTAGGAATATCGTTTAAACAATAGACCGACAGGATAATCCAAAAATGAAGAACCTATCACTAATTTAATGTTAAGTAATGCAACGCGATTAAAGTTTCTCGAAGTCTGGTTTCTCTGGTGGATTGTAGACAGATGCGAGTTGTGAATACGGACCGGACGAAGATTGAAGCGTCAGCACAGCCACGAGGGAGAGAGAGAGAAAGAGGAGCCTTGGGCGCAGGAGGGAACGCGCGGTTGAGAGCGAACGGCGATGTGTCAGTCAGCCACCGGCGCGGTTTACCTGGTAACAGAACTGGATCTCCTCCGCGCAGCACCTCGTGACCGGGAGCCGGAAGCGGAAGTGAGGGACTACGATCGCCGCCGAAGTCCGGGACTCGAATGACGTAACGCCGGACCGTCGCGGAAGGGTTGCAAGTGGAAAAGGGGTAGGGATCGACGGCGCTCGTTGCCTGGTGGGGGCAACAAGGGATTCTGCGCGATCGTCGACGCCGGCGTCGCGACGCCGCGCGATTTCCCCCCGTCGCGTCCCCCCGTCGCCCGTCCCGCCATCCCGTTAAGTATACACATACCCCATCAGGTATTCCCGATCTCTTGTAATTTGACAATCGGCCGACGTCGGGTGCCACGTCAGTCAGCCGCTCGCGCGCGCTTTAATGCCGGGGTCGTCGCACTCCGGAGATCGGCGCGAAGCGCGCTGGCTGATTTATTTTATTAATTAGGCGACACACACACACACACACATCGAGACCGCCGCCGACTCGTCGCAGGATCTCCTGCAAGGAAGCTAATTCCATTAGGCGAGATGCCGGCGCGCACTCCCGAGTTTTTTTTACCATTGTGACACTTCCGCGACGTAGGCACGGATGAAGATGTAATAGGGAAGTAAGTGACGTTTCATCGGATTTTCAGGTGGTTTTCAGAAATTATGTTTTGTACATTTGTAAGTTTTTCTGTTATTCGCGGCTACCAGAGCGACATTGATGCGTATAACTGGATTTATGCAATATATATAGGAAAATGAAAGATCTTGACATCAGATCTCGATTTAGAGATACGGTACTCCAGGTAAAATTTTTTAAACACACTACAGAGAGATATATAATATATAATCAAATCGTTTTGCGAAATGCCAAATTCAGTGACACTTTATCGGATTTCAAATTAGTGCCAAAAAACACATCGTATATAATATAATAAAATATCTTACAGGTCGAAGTGACGTCACAATCATGGAATGACATCTCTGTCAGTTTGAAAAATCTTATATATACTCTAAATATATCGATATATGATTTTTACCGACTTTTTTTATTGGTCTGCATATATACTCTCGCTTAGATTTTTCTAAAAATCAGCCAATCTTTATTTTTACTCTTTACTTGAAATTCATAACTTCAACTGCGGTTAATGTTCGACAAGTCCTGACAAGGAACTCGTCTCGATACATGGCGCTTCTAATTTTGCAGCATCGCGCGCGCGCGCAGAAGTTTAATTCCTGCCATTATTGGCTCCGAGGCGAAATTGACTTTGACGAATGATAGTTGCCAGCCGTGGGCCGTATCGAGAATGGTGTGACGTTAATGCGAAGTTGACGCTCGATAAGCCGATCTCTGTAGATATTTAATTTGCACGTTGTAAGCGAGCAGATCGCGCACGATTGCGCGCGAAGCGAGTCGGCGGAAGAATTAACTTTGTCAAATTAATTTTCTATTAGTTTTGTAATATGTGGGACGATGGTACGATATTAATATAAGCAAAACCATGGTGCTTTTTTTCAAACTCGTCACGGCAAATAAACGTCAAATATAACGCTTCTAGACGAAGATGTATTGCATCGACAAATACCTCCTACTCATGAATTAGAGAGGCACGTTATCAAGTTATCGATGTAAACGCCGAGAACATTTTTCATAATACTTTCTCGTATCTCCTACACTTCGTATTTCATATTCTTCTTTGCAGCTGCAGTGGCATTGCAGTAGTTGCATTTTGAAAATGTACCACATTTCGTAAGCCATGAATGCGCTGTCGTTGCTTATCGTCGTGCGCAATATACTCCCTCTCGTGCCATTCATTCCGTGAAAGAGTAAAAACTGATCTTCGTTTCGATAGAACGTGCATCTGCTTTCCTGCGGTTGTTATTATACTCTCGACTTATTAACCTGCGCTGAATTAATAGCATTACGCAATCGTGAAATATTGCTAATTATACGCCACATAAATATGAAACGCATACATAAATATATAACTACCATCTGAGATAAGTATTATTAAATATGAGATTTCTCTCTCAGTGAAACTCAACAAAGTATTACATTCTGATTTATCGCGTAAAAGCTTCGTGCAAATATATAGAGTGTTTCGAAATAACAGTAATTCACAAGCACTGTTTAATAAGGATATATAATAATACATCCGACAAAACAAAATATGATATTGCTAACGTAAGAAATAAAATAAATTTTCAATTAAAATACCGACTGATATAGTAGATGAAGTATATTTGTCAGCTCGCAATTATTTGGAAAGCCATTGCTTTTCTGAAAAGAAAATGCAAATGATCAGATTACCAGTCGAAACGCTAATTGATACAAGCGGTTCTGTCCGGCTCGTAATTATACCGGATTATTTCTCAAAAGCAGCAACAGAAACGTCGTAGAAGAAAATTGAATCTCATCGAGCCTTGCAATTTCTATCTCTTTCTTTTAGCTTCTTGGATGCCGCTCGCAGCTCGCAGCATGCATACGTCGTTGAAATGCATTTTTCAAGTCTCGATCGCGCTTGCATGCACTCGGACCGAAGACGGACATCGCGCTCGATGTCGCTCGATGTCATTCGATCGAATGAAATTTTCACGTTGGCTCGTCTCCGACGTTGAGGGGGGAAAAACTGCATTCGCGCGAACACGGTGGAGACGTGTAGCAGATATACGCGATATCCCCGGCGCCGGATACTAATTCGCTTTCGTTAATTAGCGCCCGCTCGAAAACGGAAGACGCGGCTACATTATGCAGGATCTTCGGATTCGCGCGATCGCGTCGCGAGTCGGATTAAGCGCGTTACGCGAAGCGGCGCTTTAAACATTCAACGTTGCTCGATCGATCTGGACGGCAAAGCGCGGCAACGAGGATTATAAATAGGAAAGAACACCGTTGCATATAATGTTGAGATCTCGAGAATTTAATTAAGACGCTTTTGTAACGTGCTCTACTTTGTAAAAGCGGTATCTCGATCGTTCTTCTCGAGAAGAAATTTCCAATACGCGAGAATTGCAGCGTATATAATTGTAAATTATATTCTATCTTTTTACGCGCGATTTTTTTCGGACTTAATCTTAATATATATTTTCTAGTTTTCAACTTGCGGATTGTAGGTTTCAGGATATGAAAATCCAGCATATATTATACCACGATTAGTTTATATCGTGATAGGTTTCAAATATAACATTAATAAGGACTTAATACTCCTTTCCTAAGTCTCTTTTATCTCCTAAGTTCACAAGATAGCACGTTCGCATTAAATGTCACGCATTAAATTGCGTTCTTTACACTGTGAATATACTCAATTGCGAATCTCCCCGAGATGTAGCTAAAGTTCAACGATCTCTTGGATCCCTATTATCCGCAGAAGATTAGATACCGAAGTACAGGATATACTGTTATTGTAACCAGCTCGAGAAAGGTGCAATGGTTAACTCCAACACAATCAGAAAACAATCACGCTACACGAATTTTGTGAAATAAAAGTCACAATCAAACATTATATTACGTTATAATTTCTTCATTGCCAATTATAATTAACTGATTATTTATATTTTATAACACCGATAAAAATAAATTTTTTCTCAAAATTATCTTGATCTTCTCAGAGAAATAATCTTATATTAATTGTTAATTTGTAACTTCAGCAAGAGATTTCACGCGAAAGATCTACCGAGAATCATTACTCATAGAAAACGCTTTATAAGATATATCATCGCTGCAGCTGTATGCAGAAACTATCGTGCATCGCGTCATTCTGCCGAGCAACAGCCACCTGCGCATCAACATGCATCGTCGAGGATTATAAATCTAAACGCTGCATCGCGCGCGCCGGCCGCATAGATCGGGAGATCTCTCGGAACGTGTTAGAAAAAATCGGAAACGCGACCGCGGAATATCATCGTGCTATTGTACTGGTCTTCTATGCGTCGCATTCCACAGTTGCAGCAGCAACCGAACGCATCCGAACGCGCGATCTCGCCGAGCTCGCAACTCGGTGCTGAAGCTGGAGATTTATCTCCGTTTCGACGAAGCACCGTCGTATCCTCGTTACTTTCTACGAAAGCATAAAAGTCCGGTTGGAATTGTTTATTAGCGCGCTATTGTTCTCATCCAAATAGTCGTTCGCTCTTGCAACCGGCTCGCTGCAACCAGGTGCATTGCCCTTCCTGCCGTCGTCGTCGATGATTACTGAACAACCGGGTCCAGGATCGCCGCGCGGTCTACAAAGGGCGCGCATCGAAGGCTCGATCGCGATCCAAGGTCACATGAGAAAGAACCGTGAGTAATCTAACCAGCGCGTGGTCAATGACACGTACGTTATGCAACGCGGCCGTAATGACGCCGCCAACGTCGAATCGCTTCGTCTCGACGATTCGTCCTCTTCCTTGTTTCTCGCGAGGATGTATTCGCCCCCGCGAAACATGAAGTATTACATGAAAATGCTGGGTTCTTGACATCGACCGGAAACTCTTTATATAATATGAAATGTACCACCATAATATACAAGAATAAAATCGTCTTTTGAAAAACGACAATAAAATATATATTTAATATATATTTATATCTTTTTTTTCGAAATTTAATTGTGTATTTTATTCGTATTTTCCTGGTTTCTTAATATAATATAATATGTAATATTTTATAGAAATAATTATATAGAAGATCAAAAATTTCTATCAATTCGAAATACATTTGTTGCTAACATGATAAAAATTATTTTCTTCCATAATACATACAATCCGCGTTAATTAAAATAATTCGGAAAGTAAGCAGTCGAAAAAAGAAGCAAATACGAATCACACGGGAAAATGTTTGTACTTCGAGAGATAAGACTGGGGATACAATGAAAAAAAAAACTACCCTGCTTTTTCAGACGCGTGTGTATAGTGCTTTTAGATTTGTCCCCGCGATGAGACACGAGTTTTTTACCCTCGAAAATCCAGCGTATCGACTAGCAACGGTGCTGAGAATTCCGCACGTGCTCTGCTCTACACTCGAGGAGGAGAGTCCTCGACAGAGACGAACGGGAGAAAATGAGAGGAGAAAAAGACGCGAGGAAAAAAGTGAAATGGTAACATTCGCGACGTGCCCGAGGTGAATTTATTTTATGGATAGCATCGACTGGGAAGATTGATCAAACTGCAATAAAACTTTCGACAAATTTGTCGTACGAATGAGTTCAATATCGTGGAAAATTTCTAGTATTGTTCCTTGAGTATTAATATAATATCCGATCAAAAGCTTCGTAAAAAGAAAATACAATTTAATCTCTCATATTATCTGGCTTTATACGAGAAGAATTATAAATTTTGCTATCTGATGTCTCTGACAATGTGCTTCATGCTTTACGAATATACGTTATATTAATACTTGCAAGATCCATTAGCGTAATTAATATAATTTTATTTAAATTCAAGTAAGATTTCACACAGTTCTGAAATATTCAATGCCAGATTGTCTTGTTTTATGTCAAATTTATATATTAATAGAAGCCAAAAGTACTAAGTGAGTGTCACACACATACACGCTTTCTCTGAATATATGTTCATATTTTTCTAAAAACATGTTGCAAGACATTCTCACACCTACACGAGTACCTATACGTGTTACGCTACTTTACGCGCATTGACAAATTTACTATACACTATATCATTGTTATCATCATTATTTTGATTCGCTTAGTATCTCCGAATTCGCGGTCGTTCAAAGCGATGTGTCTTTCTCGTCGTTTGAGAGAAATGTGACTTTAATCTCGCCACGGCTAAATATAATGTTTTATTCCATCGGCAAGTGGACGCGGCCGCGGCGGTGAATAGGCGACGACTGACAGTGACAGATTCGCTCCCGGTTCTAAGCAGCTTAGAGCTCCCGGTTCCGTAAAGTTCCATCCTTATCGAGTGCCCTTAATTGCTAACATTTGTTGTTCCTATGCCAGTAGCGAATAAGCGGAGGCAGCGAGCGCGTTTGAACTTGAAAATGTACGACCCTGAGACGCAAATCATGCTCGCCTCGAAGAAGCCTTAAGCAGCTGTTACGTCTCGCTTGTATAGCGTGATTCAATTTGCGTCATTTCGCCATTGAGTAGTGACGTAATGAAATAAAAGTAAATAAGATGAAATATTTCGTGCGCGCAGCAGCTAGGCTAGCGCATACCAAGCGAAGGATAAGTTTTAGAATGAAAGATGTACAATATAAATACAAACTATTATAGAAGTATTTTGTCTCCAAATTAACAATAAGAAAAATAACAAACTCTGCTGTTATTTTGAGTCAATATAATATTTTCGAATAGTTATTGAAAAATTTGAAGCCAAAATGTGGGCAGATAAAAATTTTACATTCGTTAAAAACATGGAAGCATACCGCGATCGCGAATATTCATTTTGTGTCGAAACCGTTACAACGCGTGTTCCTATATCCGACAAAGAGAGTAAGTTTTCAAATCGATGCGTACATACATCGAGAAAAATGTACAAACACGCATAACTAGAAAAAAAGCTACGTACACCCTGAGCAACTTCACCTGATGCTGTTTGCGCAGCTGTAACGTTTCGAGTACCTTTCATCGTTTGAAACTCTTCAAACAACTCCGACCTTTTCTATTAATAAAAGCGCTGTTGTTACTCTCGTACATCAAACGCACCGGAGATATAAATGCACTGTAGATACCGATTTATCCTCGCGTAATCAAGAAATCGACATTTTATCGCGTTTTTCTGAATATATTGAACAATAATTTAAAAAATTAAAATAAAAGATTATATTCTGATATAAAACTATATTAGCGGTATTACTAAATAATAAGATACTTTTAGCATGTATCTTACAGCGTAAATAATTTTTATCCCATGTGATTGTAGCTTTATTTTAGTAAATTTTCGCGGTGGAATTTCTAGCGCAGGTATATACATCGCGCAAAACTTCATTTAACTTTCTTTAATTGGCCATCATCTTACTTCTTCGAGCAGCGAGAAGTTTGATCATTAACGCAGAAACGAAAGCAAACCGGGCGTATGGTAAAAAGATATGGTAAGAAAATTTTGTGTGCATATCAGTAATTCGGGAAGCTGCGCTGTATAATCTACAGCGATCGATAACTGGTAATTTGTTGCACCGCGGTGCACGATATAAATCATGAGATTAAAGCAAATTGGGTAATTTATACATCGAACGCTTTAATTTCATCTCCCAAGGCATCGAACCGGCATTCGAAAATATTAAATCATTAAGTGATGCGAAAATGTCTGAGATAAGGTAAATAAGGGCAGATTTGCATCTCTATCAAGATATTAATTTCCATAAATCCTACAAGGTGATACAATATTTTTAGCGCTTCATTCTGCATATTTTTAACGCGTTTGATGCCAAAATATTGCCTAATTAAAAGAAAAATAATATTTAAGTATCTTTTCATGTAAAACTTATTACGGAAATTAAAAATGTAATACTTGCAATTAATATTATAATATAAAATTTTTCAGTAATTATTTACCAAGTAATTCGACATATTTCGGGATTCTCTCGGAAAGCTATATTATCTATGTATTAAGAGATAACAGCCATCTTTCATTCCACTGAAAATCGGAGCGAGTCATGTTATAATTTCCCGGTCATCGCAGTTGAAAACTTTCTTCTGATCATACTTCCGCGGTGCAGCGAGAAAAGTTGCGTCGTTAACGGAGGCAGGAAAACCGACGGTGGGATAAAAAGAGGCCCCGTAGGGCCCACCAGGACCGTGAAGCATTAAAGCGCTATTACAAGGTATAGTGCGCGTTCGCTCGCGCGAGAAAGAGAGGCAGAAAGAGAGACGCGTTACGCTTATACACGGTGATGCGGCAGAAAACGAGAGAGGACGGGTTCTATTATCCTTGAGAAAAAATCTTCGCCTGTGCGCGCGGATACCTCTTCTCTTTCGCTAGAAGATGCCTGAATTGGATTCGAGGAGAAGATCCGCAAGGAGCAGCGCTGCAAGAAATCGAACGTCGCGATCGTGAGACTCGCGGCGCGGCGCAGAAAGTGAACTGAAACAATTCGTCGATACCGCGATAAAAACTCGCGAGTCTAGTGAATAATTACTTGTTCGTATGTGTATGAAACGTTTATAAAAAAAAGTCGCGTTGATGTTAATTAGATAATTTTTGAATTTTGTACGACACTAATTAGCCAACACATACACACAGTGAAACTTCTAATATATACTCGCTTATAAATATGAAAGTTTGGTGGATATATCTCTGTATCAAATTAATGAGATTATCCTTTAACACTTTTTAATTTTCAATTGTTGGCAGCAATTAAACCAAATAAAAATAAAAATTCTATTAAATTTATCTTAAATTACATAAGAAATTATACAAATTTCTCTAAAATATTCTGATCTTCAATAAAATATTACAGTTTTAGAAAAATGCGCGAGTAACAAACAATAACCGTAGCAAGGTCTGGTTCGTCGGAAGTTCATCGCCTCATTCCTTCGTGTTTCGCTGCGTTCCTTGAGAAATTCGCGCCTCGATGATTACACGCGCTTCCAGCGATCCGTGATGAAACAATTACCGGCAATACCGCTCTCTACCAATAAGCGGAAAATGAGAAAAATAATTGCGAGTTTCGTCGATGTGTGAAAAAAAATCAAGACCCTGCGATCAGGACCACCCAGATTTCATTTTTATCATTTTAAATAATGATCGTCCAACTGTACTAACCGTAAAAATTTCTCATCCGTGGCAAATACGGTTGTACGACCTTAAGAAATTGTCACGTTTCTCTTGACACAGATGTTACCAAATCGTTTCAAGTGTATAACAAATTTAAATAACTTGCATTACACGATGAGACTGTCTGACTCCCGATATTCGATATTCAAATTCTGTCATTTTTTCTCTCATCTTTATTAGAGAAATTCTACTGTTCTTTTTTTAACAGTTTATCCCGTTATTTTTAACAGCGCAATATTTGAATAGCGCTCTATTTAAACCTCTATGTAAATTTTATATCTATGTACCGAACTCTTGTATCGCACACACGTGACTTTAATAAAAAATAAAAAATATTCCTGATGTTCAATAAAAGTTCACAATATCGTAGATGTTAATAATGACGCATCTCTAAACAGTATAATAATAACAAAGTCGATATTCCAAGATTACAACGAAGATGATTATACAAAAGAACGAAAAATTGGTTAGTCAAGGTAATTGTAGCATGCAGGTGGAAAGCCTCTCGGACGAATAATATGGCGAGTCACGACAGCTGATAGACCTCATAGTTCCTGTGATACGCGTGCTATAATGTTCTCAATTGTATAAAAATATAGCACGTCCGTCAGGGCAATCTGTCGAACATATTTTTCTGTATACCAGGAAATACTTTCGATTGGCCTGCAGCCTTTAAGAAAGGTGAAGCGATTTAACTTCAACATTAATCAACAACTTAATTATCTGATATCGGTTTTCGCAATAAAAAAATCGATTTAATAATCATGGATGATTGATTTTTGTTCGACGATTGAGCGATGGCACGAAATATCTTTTCAGATATTTTACAGTTTTACAAGCGGATTACATAATAGGATTAATATCGTTTTACAGGAACGGCAGATGTCAGCGCGCGCGATTAGATAAGAAAACTTAAACTCATCGAGTTGTGAATAGGCGGATTTAACGATGCCTTTCATGCTCGAAGGCAAAGGCGACACCGCGAAGATAGGCCATGCGCGCGTTGCCGATCCTTGCCAGAAAAGATTTCCTTTTGCGGATAATTTTCTGTCATTTGCCGGTGCACAATATACTGTAAATGATTGCCGTCGAAATGAGTAATAATTTTTACGTGGAAACCATTCGCGCGTAGCACGTGTCATCAGTGATCGTAAAGATAATACGGCGTTATGATAGCCGTCGTGAGAATCCTCGAGAGTGATGCATTCATGATCGAGACTCGAGACTCGAGACTCGAGACATTCGATATACGCCCGCGCGTCCCGATGTTTATTTTCCCGCGAGGCAATAAGCACTCTACCAATTAAATGTCGCGCAGGATACCTGTCGCTCGATGGCATTTGCATAGCTGAAATCGCGAGAGCTATCATCGGCCGAACACACGCTGGTTAACATAACTTATTGCAAATAAAGAGAGAATAATTCAAAGGTACATCTACATCTTGCTAGATATATATCAAAAGTCAAATAACGACGGCACGATGCGAGACAAAGCGTAAATTAAAACGGATGTAATAGATCATTTCAAATTTCTTAAATGTGAGAGTTATTAACTGGGAATTTTTGTGGAAAAATATTTTAACTTTTATATAAATATAATAATTTTATAAACTAGTATTTCTCTCTCGTAAAGCATTTTTAACTTTCCCTTAACTTTTTAATATTTTAATAAAATAAGGCGTATAAGGCCAAGAATAATAATATTATCATTATTATCCGCCGTGCTTTTTACAAGAATTGAAAAACTACTCTCTTTCGTGTGCTTCTTCCGTTTCTCATTAAAACGTAAACGGAGGCATTACACGGGCTAATGTTCGCTGCGAATCGTCATCCGAGGGAGCTAATGCTTCTGTGCAACTTTTCTGAGAAGCGTGCTCCAGTTTCCATCATCGTCGGCTTAATATCGCTATGCAATATTCGCGGGGAAACGGAGAGAACGCCGGGCTCCGTTTGTCGGTCAACCTTGAGAATCCCGAGGCAAGGAGCCCGATTGCAAATGCGCTTAGAAACGACGCCATCAGGTACCGAGAACTCGGCCTCCGAGAGCCGAGCAATAAACGTAATGCAAGGATCGCCTGGCGATGCGATACGATGAGATGCGATGCTTTCCGCGCACCAAGGAACGTTTAGCCTCCTCCTGTGGGGTACTCGTGAGAATTCCCGGCCAGATGTGCCAAAGAAACGAGAGGTTTCTGCACAACCTGTTTCGCTAACATTGTCCCGCAACGATAAAAAATAAAACGAAATTTTATACAAAAACGCAATTTTCTTTTTAGTAGATTTCAACGCGAGAAATTGAAATGATATAATGGAATTGGCCAGTTAATCAGCGTACGCAATTGGAAAAGTTACATTAGCGAATATAACTATAGCGAATAACGATAATTAGGTGTTTTTGTTTAGCAAGGAAATAATTTTTAAAGTAATTTATAGCAAAGTGGTGATAACTGTATTTTAAGCGTTACTAATTATGTGTCTGTATCGTGAAATCGTGACTCTAGGATAATAGCATTTGCATGGCGTTTATAATCGCACGACTTAAAGTATATTTCCATGTAAATATTTTCAAGAGTTTTAAATCGACACTCAATCGAGATACGGAGTGTATATTTCATTAAGTGTCGACAGCTTATCAATGAGATTCCGAAGGATACCCGCGTATCGAATTGGGACTACTAAAGTAATAGAGATAGTTACGTGGAACGTCCGATACCTCGGTCTATAGCGATACAAAGTTCATCGCTCTAGGAGGAGAACAAGTTTCACGACCGAAGTGCGGTAAGGTGCGAATTCCAGCGAGCAGAGCATTTACAATTTATGGCGTTCGACCATGATACGTCCAAGATTGGCTAGAGCATTCTGCAAAATTTATATAAAACCGTTCTATAATTGTAATAGACCCCTTCTTTCGAGTCGTAATATCTTCAACTTAAAACCTGTGATATAACTATTGACAGTATTGAAATAAAACCATATATATAGAATTAAAAAAATACGACATAAAAGAGTTCTGAAATAACAGCCAGTGTCACCCGATTCTTCGTTCAAAGGAATATCTTTAAAGCAAAAACAACATTAGATTCATATTGTCAGTCTTTGTAAGTACAAGGCACTTTCCGTCGCGCTTTTTGAAACCGTGCGTACCTGCTATGCAAATTTACAGCTGGAAGCTGATTTCTTGGGTAAAATTCAACGATCCCATGAGTGCATCGTCGTCGTCTCGTGCAGTTGTTAAACGGGAAGTTTATTTAGCCTACGGCGTAGCAACCGTAGTCCACGCTCAGTTGCACACACGTACATATTATACGCACGCGCATCGATTACACAGGCGTGCGGTTTGCCTTAATTGCAATCCAATTTGTAATTAACTCGGTTAACCGGAACGTCGAAGAGAAGGCGCGCATCGGCAGCGCGATTTCCTCGCGATGCAGGCGGGTACGTTAATATAGAAATTTTATGCTGCCCTTAGTGTGGGCATCGGAAACATTGCGTATGTACGTGGCACGGCTCTCGCGTAGGGCCCGACGTAGTGAGTTAAGAATCTATGGCAGTGGCAGAGAAACCACCTCGAGTAAATACGAGTCATGCTCGAAGGGCGCATTCTTCGCAGAGGTTCTCCAGTCGCATCCTTGTGGACGATCTCGAGAACCTCGTCTGCGGTCAGACTCGTCTTAATCCTCTTGTTGAGGATAACATCGACGAGTATATTTGAGATGTCATATCATGACGAGATTTTAGGAAGAGATATAGTAGAAATAAAATAGTGTTGTGTTAAAAGATATATTATATTAATGATTTAAAGTGGATATTCATATTTTCACAAAGATATTTTATTTTAATATTAAAAAAGGAGAAATTAAATGTGCAATGCGTAATAATTATGATTTAAAATAAGAATTAAGATAAATGATCGCGAGCACATCGCTATATATACTTTATGATTGGCAACCGCTATATACGGTTCTATAGAGAGCACCAGGTCTATTTACGCATGCACACATAAATCAAGGAAAATTACTACCTCACGATCCCATCAGAGCTTTTGCAGAAAACTAGCCACGCTCTCCGGTTGCAGCGTTAATCGGAAAAAAAATAGCACGTGCGATTAGGGAACCGCCGAAGACTTTCGCGCTGCACCTCAAAGATAAAGTGTCATCTGAAGATCGAGCGAGGACGATGTCGCTCAGTCCACCCTGTATATCAGAGAGGTTTACTTGCTCCTCTTTCAACATTGCCAAGAGGGAAGAAAATGAGGAGCAAGGAAGAAGAGAGAAAGGCACAGAAAGACAGTGTAGAGCCGTAACCAGAGTTATATACAAGTTCTATGTCGCAATATAAATTTGCGTTCTCATCTCGCGTGATTATACATATGTATATGCATGGTCGAAGTGATTATTAATTCATAATTATAATAAATAGCAACAGCGGTATTATAAATTACGTCGTGATATTTAAGAATATTAGGTTTGGAAATCAAGATAAATTAAATCGTTGTTAATGAAAGTGATTAGTTGAAAACACGTTGCGAGAAGAAATTAATTTAATGACGACATGATAAAATTCGATGATATATCGATCTTGGTTTTTCAGTTGTCGATAGAATTATGGGGATATGAAAGGATGCGTATACGTATCCGAAGAGAGAAGAGATCGGGGGAGTTTAAAATTCAATTATACCCCGTGGGTATAGAGAACAATCCGTCGGTCTAGCTATCATCGTACCTACATTAATCCCGCGCCCTCGGCCACCAAATATCCGATACATCGTTCCGCCCTCATGGTGGACGATGTTCAAATATCTACCTCGTTTCGGTATATTTTCAACAGTCGTACTACGAAACATCGCTAAACTCACAATTAATTACACATCGACGAATTAATTTAATCGGTTAAAAATATTGAAAATCTCTGGCATAAATATCGCAAACACCAACTCCACTTAAATATATTATTATTATTAATAGAAAAAGTGAAAGAGGAACTTTAATTATTAATAATTAAATCTGTCAGCAATCAGCAATAAACGAAATATCACATTGATGTACCTAAGACGTCAGTATAGACGTCTCAAAAATTGATAAAAAGAATAGCTAAGTTTAACAGCGAGATCCTACCAATTCCCTTGAAAAAAATTTCACGTCATCGAAGGTACGAGTAAAATAGCAATCTATTCGTCTTGTATCGATTCGGCGGGCACCGCGAGGTATCAGTTCGACAGGAAATTTCGACGTGGTCGACGGCGCGAAGGGCGATTCTGCGGCGAGTCGAAAACTCCGATATTCCGATATCGCACTCGTGCTCTCTCTCTCGCGTGTATGCACGTGCGTGCACGTCAATGTCAAGTCGGTCCAACCGGTCTGCGCGCAGTGCTGAGGTATCATAAGTGGTATACAAACTGCGAAGCGTGCACCGCGAGTGCGGAAGGAGAGTTTAATAAGTTTCAAGTGACTCGTGCATGCGGAATGTTTGCCGCCTTAATTAGAAAGTGCACGGGGAATTGCAATTGGGTTGCCTGACTCGGGACAGATCCCACATACCAAATTTTCGAGAGCTGTTATTGAGATTTGACTGATAGAATCACGAGCGTGGAAGTTACATCATAATCGTTAACTTGTATAAAGCGCGCACGTCTCATTTGGTGAAAAGAAGGAAAGTAATCAAACGATTGTAATTAATGACGTAAGTAGCGTATGACGAATTAAAACTTGAGCACGAGCGCTAATTACTCATAAATTCTGAACATCAGATGCACGTTGGATATTATTAGTGTAATTTCCGATTTAACGCTGAATATCGCATTTAACTGTTTACGGCACGTAATTAATGCGTTGATTACATCGTTGATATACATATAACTAGAATTTAAGCTTCAAAACTCTACCATTTAATTTCGCAGAATCACACACACACACACACACATACTCTTGAAAATTTAATTAACTTAAAATAAAAGGCAATACTCTGTCACATAAATTATAATTCAACAATAACAATTATTCTCTACATATAATTGTTAATGTTACGTAATTTAATAAAGTTAAAAATAATAATAATATTTAAAAACAAAGAATAGCTCGTTTTTAGGAAAGTTGAAACGAGAATATTCAGGTCGGTATGAAATGATAAGATATCCGTGGAATATAATAGTTATAGTATATAGTTAGTTATTTACAGTATTCCGGCAGCAAATATCGGTACTAGTTTCTACCTTTAGGTTTCCTCTTCAACCAAATGTTCCTGTGACTAATTGCGCTTAACTATACATATACATTGCGAATACTATATCGTATATATCGAACATATGTGTTCTCGTTGGTTCATATACTGGTCTCAAAATATCCTCGTTTAAACATTAATAAATTTTATTTTCCACCAAAAAGCTCCGGTAAACAGGAAATTTCCGATGAGATCGATAGAGGTATAGGAAACGCGGTTGACCGTATTTTTCTCTCGGTCAAACGGAAAGGAAATTTTCTGGAGCAGCTCGGAGAGAGAGCGGAGTCCACCCCTAACGCAAAGGGTGGGATTTGGCCGCGCGTCCCACGGTCGTCATGGTAACCATAGGTCAGGACAAGGATAAGCAATAGTAATGCGCCCTTTTTTCCCCGAGAAGAAACCATCTTTGCCACGAGCGACGAACGATGACGCCGACGATGCCAACGATTTATTTCGACCGTCAATCAAATAGCGTCCGTGTTAAATCGCCGCGTTAAGTAGACGGCATAATTTTTTGCGTCAATTAGCATGCAACGTGCAACACTCGAGAATCCGCTCGCGCGACGGATGCAATTTGCTCCCGATGAACACTGCACCGGAAGAACCGAGACGCGAGATCCAGGTGCCGCGATAAAGCCGTTTTTTCCTCGGTGGATTAAATCTGAAATCGTATATGACGAGCGAGTTTAAAAAGGGGGAAAATTGTGGGCAACCGATCGGATCGAAACTTCCTCGGCTGGGACGATAAATCGGCGATCGAGCAAAACGGGGAGAATTAACATGACGCGTGAAGATCGCGGAAATCTGGAATGCATTCTATCGACCGTCATAATCTCGGCTGTTCCGCAAAGAAGTCGAGTAAGTATCGGCTAACCGAGAGCTTCTCTTTTTCTCTTTCTCGCTCTCTCGAGGTGGTGATCGATAAGAAAGTTACGCGCTTTTTACCCTTCCGCCCTAAGCCGAAGAAAATGTCCTGGGAAACTGAACGTTCTTTTTCACTCTAAAAGCATGCAAAAAATAGGCGAGAAAAATACATTTTGAATGTAAACTAAAATCGCATTTCTAATCTCTCAAATAAGTTTAATATTTTATTCATTTATTTTCTTATTATTTGTATACGTAAATTATATTCTTTAACATAAAAAATAATTTGATCCATCATGCAGTATTAAAATTATTTTATAATGGAAATAAAAACGTTATCTATCTAAAGTATTCTGTATTACTTTGTACTGAAAAATTTCAATCACTGCACGTAAAAAAACTGTCAATTTGATTCCAGAGATTTTCACTCACTGATACGTTTATTCGCAAGCACATTCGCTCCAATATCCCAAACTTTTATCTCGCCGGTTCAACGTTTGCCGTATTCGTTAACGTACAAATATTTTCGGCGCGTCAATAGAATATCGAGCCGATTGACGAGTCGTATATAACAAAGCGTATTTGCTTCTCTGTCGCTCGATCCTTCGATGAAGAAATCCGCATCGCGAATTTATATCGCGAGAGACAATGAACGGTGAAGCGTAACGAAGGAAGTCGAGATTAAAATCACGTAACGAGGGTAAAAAAAACCGCTTTGAAATTATGCCGGCCCGTGTAACCTTGCCTTGGATTTTTTTGCGAGCTCTCCTTGCACGTCCGGTAAATATATATCTCGCCCTTCGACTTTGACGGTAGCGATTCGCGCTCCAGAAATTGGGCCGCGGATATACACATATCGTGTTACGCGAAATTCAACATGGAGATGGAGTACGTGCCACAAGTTTGCGTCGTGCAAATTTATCTTCGGCTAACTTTTTATACTAACGCAAACACATCTAAGAGACGCGCGTTAAACGAACGAACGGGCGAACATTTATAGTGGATTACCAGAAGTGGATCAATGCGTTTAAGATTCTTAATTCGTCAAAATAATTTTTCTTTATAAATATATACATCCATTTTTTAATACTACAAATTTCGTGTAAAAAAAAACAAAATATATTATATTTAATAACATTTTGATTATGTCGCTAGAGACTCTTCGAGAGTTTATCTTCTTCGGAACCCAAAAATTATCACTTGCGAATTGCACACAAGATGAGAATTGCGACCGCTATCAGCCGCTTAGATCAATACTCGCGATTCTTCTATTACAAAAACTAATTACATCTCGCTAGATAGGGAGCAATGTGCTCGCGCACGCGGTTCTATCAGATGGGACTTACACGCGCTTCTTCCTATCCCCCCCTCCGCTCTTCTTCCCTGCTAAGTACACGGTGAAGGCACCGCCCGAATCGGCGCCCAGCCCGTCCCTAATTAATCGCGTTCTCAATTAGTGGCCCGAAAGCGCGGCTCGATTATAATAACATGATGATACATGGGCCGTGACGGGGTCATTCAACTCGCCGACGAGCAACGTCATCCGCCGCCCGCGCCGATTTAAAAAGATGGGATTGTTTGATCGCCTTGCGCGATCCATGAAAATCTCTCACATCGAAGCCCAATAAAGTACAGAGAGAAAGAAAATTAACGTCAATTAAAAGCGCGCTTAAATTTAGGTTGCATCACGGACCATATGCTCGATTCCGTTGTAAATTTTCATGACAAACTTGCCTAATTTTGAATCGCTTATCCCCACCGTTACAGTTTCGCAAAACGAAACGCGAGTCCAAAATCGCATCGTGACGCGAAAAAGTTGAACCAACAAGTCCGCTTCGTCGGCGCGAAACGGTTGACATCGTTTGCGAAAGAGCAGACAAGTAAAAAATTTTAAAGTTCTCAGAATATAAATTAATACTCGGCGCACGCTCCAAAGATATCAAATAATGAAAAGTATTTTTCACATTTTCTCGATAAATTGGGTTTTATTTCTCGACGGAAATTTAATTACTAATACTCCTCACCGATCAAATGAATACTTAGTGCTCGGCGATTAATTATTGACGAGTCTGGTTTCTCTGCTTTACCCGGTAAATCGTTGCATCACTAAAACTGCATAAATATGCATCGGTACGCGTTATTTTTGCACCACGTGCACAATGTATTATACTCGACATTGGAAATATTTATAATTCGCGGAAGCGGAAAACAATGACAACGAGCGAAACACTCGTTAACGGTGTCGTTGAGATTTCCAGGCTTCGATAAATTCGAGTTTCGAAATGGAATGGTCTGCGCGAAGGCCGCGAAGTGAATTATTAATCAATAACTGAGCATTACGAACTTAGCCGTTCGATTAATTATTACCAATATTTGATCCGCGCGTATCATCCATTATTGAAATAATTTAATCAAGACATCTCGGTTAAAAAAAAAATAGGGATTTATATTTAATATATTAATTCCAAATACAATATATTCTATCTTCCATTTTAGCCCCTCTCGCCATTACTGCGTTTAAACAAGTCTTAGCAATACAAATATAATTTTTTATCACTCGGCTGTCACGAGAGGAAGAATATCGCAAGAATTTTGTGCAACATTCACATTTTCATCGAGAATAATTAATGTAACCGACATGCTCTGATCAGTCATAATAATAATAATAACGTAATCTTACCTGGAAATCCCGTCGATGTCGGAGTACAAATCAGCGATTTGCAGAGTCAGACGGAGCCCGTTCGGCGCATACCTCGTCGATCGTCCGAAACGACATCCCTCGAATTTTCCACATCACTGGCCGCTGGACGCGTCCTCGCGAAAAAAACCGCCGTTGCGCGTTTCTCTCCTCGGCGAAGTAACGCCTAACGGCGACGCAAACACATCCGTCGGTCACGAGCGCCCGTGACGGAATGCTGGAGAAGGACTCGTGCTCGATCTCTCTCCTGTGCCGGTTCGTTACCCCCACTACAGGAGGAGGCTTACCCTTGTGCTTTTTTTTTTGCAAATCCTTGCAACGTTCTCTCTCTCGATCATCGATTTTTCGTGCTCGTTAACCTGCAAATCGAGAATCGGACGCGTCTTGTAGAACACGTGTCGTGCACACCTGCGGCGAGATCGAAACCCGATAGATTGCGGCGGATAGTCCGGAAGTCGCGAGGATATACACGGAGGACTCCGATTAATCGGCAATAAACATTTCTTTGTATAAGCTATATAAAGAACGCGTAACGTGGTGCGTCGAACTTAGGAACTGCGGCACTGAAACGGAGTATTTTTTATGAAATTTCATGGCTGTAATTAAGATTAAATTTATTAGCGAGCAAAGTAATAAACATCCATTACTGAATAATGGATGTTCCACCGAAATAAAACGGAATATCCACTATCGCAGTTGTAAACATCACGCGAGCGATCGTTCGGTTTCGTCGTTTTGCAATAACGCATCTCTCTCATGATTCATATATTTGAATAAAGTAAAAAAAAAATGACTAATATTAATGGATATTTCCTAAACGCGCAATTTTTTTGTGGCTACTTCTGATTTCGAGATATTGCGAATGTGAAAGTCACAATATTAAATTGAAATTTAATATTATGTACAGCGTCTCTCTCATTCCTTACTTAAATTGCTACTTTTTATTGAAAGCCACGTAGAATCTTGTAAAATATAAGCATATGTAAAATAACGTGTTAATATATATATGTAGAAAGTAGATGGTCGATAATGATTAAACGGTATTAAATCGACGCGCGAATATTTTATATTTAAGAAAGCGATAACTTATAACGTATAGTGACCCGTTATTATTTCTGTGTTCAACTTGTTCTATACTTTTCTCGGGAACGTATTGAGAAATCATAAATCGCGCAAAATAGGCTGTAATTTGTAATCGCCAATAATATAACGAGAAAATGACTAATTCGTGATTTTTAATTAAAGCCTCATGCGCGTGCATTATTGTCGCAGATAAATTGTCCCAGTAAATGCAGTTATATTAAACAAACCGTGAAAAAAGAAACATTAAAAATGGAAAATCGGTACTATTGATAATTATATGTATGTTTCATTATGCACATTAATACAAATATCTTTTTTTTTTTAGAGATTAATGAAACACGTTACATTGCATATATAATTATCGCTGTAATTACATTATTGCAATTAGCTGTGCAACAATTTCCGTCTTTACGAAACTACTACCTTATTAGTCAGCAACTTCACTACGGTGCGAGAGTAAGAATACTTGGCGAAATAACCTCTCTGACGATCTCCGCGAAAGCTCGTCGTCGCGCCGAGTAAAGCGAAAGCCGTGTAACCCGCAGGGAAACGAAGAGCGAATCATATCATACCTGCTTTCGAAACGTCGATCATTCGGCAGGTTGAGAAGGCCCGTCGTTCGATCCGCGATACTGAATAAATCGCGCGGATGTCGCGAGCGGATCCGCCGAATTCGGGAAATTCACGGCGCGCACTCGTTCGTCGACTGCTCTCTTTCCCGCGCGCGGGCGCACGCACACGCGCGCGATCCGCATACGCGCGTATGCACACACACACACACGCACGATACGGTGGGTGGATACGTTTTCGTTCGGCTGTCGTCGATCGCTAGCCTAGGCAGTCGGCGCGTCGTCGCTTTATTACGTCACCCGGAGCACGGAGTCGAGCCAATCCGGAAGCGCGGTCCCGCGGGTCACGTGGCCGCTCCTCGCCCCCGCACGCAACGCGACCCTCAAGGCAGACATATCAGACGCACACTCGCGCACGTTCGTCCGCTTGGGGTTCGCGGCGTTCGCGCGCGAGCGCGGTCACAAAATGGCGACGCCGCGTCGCGCCGCGGAGCAATGACCAGTGTGGCGTAGCAACGCCGGCCGCCGCGCCGCGCGCCGTGTCTTCCTCTTCGCGGAATATAGATGCCCAGGGCCCAGGTCGGTCTATTTGCGCGATTATTTCGAGCGCGACGTGTGCCGGTGTGTCAGGTCGTCTGGAAATTAATGTCATTCGCGCGCCGAATTACGCGTTTCCATTACCGCGCCGCGGCCGGTGTGGACCGCGCGTGATTTTTAACGCTAAACTCGGCGGTGTACGCTACATACAACTTGCATCTTCATTTCCCATCACCGTCTAGACTCTCGTCAGTTTTTATCCGCAAAGTTATCGCGCATTTATAAATCCTTAACGTCCGTATATGTAGATTGTATTTTTACATCTTCGCTATTTATCATTGCAAAAGATTATTCTATAAGTCACACATGAAAACGGAAAGTTACAAGAAAATTATTATCAATGTATATCACGTTGAATTGTTTATTATATTTGTACATCTGTGTAATGTACATGCTTTTATACATGAAATATTTGTCATTATAGATTGGGTTTATTTCCATTGTATTATCAAATTTAGATTTAAGAATGTTAAGAATATTTAACGATCTGTCTTTCGATATTTAAATAATATGTCTATTTTAAAAAAAAGTGGGATTATAGAAATGAGAGGGGAAGCAATTATTTTATAAAGGACGTAATTAATCCTAATTGTTATTAATTAACATTTCCATGTATCTATTTCAATCCTAATTTCATTCTTTGAAGTCTGCAGTATTTATGTATATGTATAGACAAGTTAGTTTTGGAAACTATTTCCACTCAAAGTACAATAATTCTATTTTAAATATCATTTAATTTCAAACTTCTGATGCGAATAAATATCAGAATCGAAATCTATAGATATGTTAGTCGCAAAAATAATGCCTGCATTATTAATATATTTTTATAGACAAAAATAGAGATTAAATGACGGAACTAAACACTCTAAAGTAAAACACACAGAAGCTTATTAATTATGTAATAAAATTAATGTTAATAATATATTAACCTAAGAATGAATATAGAATTGGATTAAAAATGATATGTTTCTTCTTTTACGCATTTCGATGCGCACCTTTTTTTTATTACCTACGTTTCCACACATTTGTACAACTTTATATTCGCATAATCCCTTGACTCTACTGCGATATCAGAGGGACGTTTGATTCTCTCGAATATATAGCGGGAAGGAATAAAAAGATATCCACTAAAGAAACGCGGAACAAAGGGATCTATCGTCCTCCCAGATAGACAATACGATTGTCCGCTTTTTCCCGAACCGCGCAATTTTTAATTGCAACGCCCGTCAGCTCCACACGCACCATTCCGCTTCAGTTGACTCTGTTTGTACGGATAAAAGAAAAGATGGAAAAAAAAGAAAAATGAAAAGAGAATAGAGACAAGTTTTTAAACTCTGTTCTAGATAGAGGAATAGTCGGAACAATCACTTTTATTCGAATTCACGAATACTATTTTTATATGTTAAAATATAATATTTTTAATATCAATAGCGTCTTTCCTATCCCAAATTTTTCATTTTATTAAAAAAAAACAGACAATAAAAAATAAAGATTATTCTTTCCTCAACTCCAAAAATGTCCGAACACTTAATTTAAAACTAGAAGGTATAATCAAATCTGTTCCTTCTTGATATTTTTGCTGAGAAAAGATCTTCAAACTGGCTAAAAAAAGCTGTCGATAAAGAGACATCTTACGACATCATTTTTAATATAAATTAATAGATGCGAAATTAATAAATTATGATTAACCACGGGATGCATATAATCACGCAAAGTTATATACGCCCGAAATTCGATTCCCACGGGAGAGCGGCGATAATTTCCGCGCATTAACGTTTCCTCGATATGCTAATTGCTATCGCGATAAGACGATGTACATACAACAGAGATTTAACGAAACAACGCGCGCGTCCCACACGGCAGGAGGATAAAGAATGACCGTCGTTTACGATCAGCTGAGATCCGCGACGGTAGGTCGATTTGCATAGCAGGTTTTAAAGGGCCCTCCGTAGGTGCAGCCGCGGCGAAGGGCAAGACCACACCTCCCGCCGCGGGACAGTCAGGAACTGTCCTGCTGCAGGTAGCCCCTGGAAATCAGTAACAAATAATCGATAGTCCCGTCCAGGGACGGAGTCTGATCTGACCAATGGGCTCGCCCATCGGGAGGGTAAAGGACGATCCCTCGCGCGGCACCCCCGTCGAATCCCTCGCCGAGATGGATCAGTATATGTTGTCCACGCGCTACCCCTGACTACTTTCGGCTCATTGTCAGACTGCCCGATGACTGTTAGTCTGGCAAAATGGCGTGTGGAAATGTCCGTAATGTGCGATCGTGTTCACGCAATACTTTATTAATCAAGTTAATACGGATAGTTAAATTAATATTGATGCGATCAATTTTATATGAATATTTGAAATTAATCGTTACTCTTTAGTTATAGATTAAAATTATATTAAGAATTGAGAGAGATTCAGAGATATTTCACATTAAAGCTATAAACTAATAATATTTGTAACATAACTTGCCCCATTTTTTAAATTAGAGTTTATCGCTTACTTTGCTTGCTGTGGAAAATTATTTTTCCATTTTCAACACCTTTGTTTTCCGGCATGCGACCAAGATGATCTTACGCGAAAGACTTTACCGGAAGGCATCCGATCGCAACAGCCGCGGTCGATTTTCGAGAAACCGTTTCACGACCGCGAGAAGAAGTTTTACGGGCCGAAATAAAAAGAAAGCGAAGCGCCGTTCGCTCGCAGTTACTCGTAATTATTTTCTACACGCTCGACTAGCTTAAAAGTGCTATTATATAGTCGCCCGCACGGATCAATGACTTTTTTCTCCTTATTTCCATCTCCTTCTTCTACCTATCTTCTTCCTTTATCTGGTTGCATCTTCGACAACCACAATTTTACGATCGACCTAATTTTTTTTTCTCTCCCGCTTTTGTACCGCAGCTCTATTCGATCTTACGACGCATAAATAACAAATATTATTACACTAAGCTGTACAATTATAAGGAAAATTATTGAGAAAAAGACGACCGATTTTACGACTTATCATAAATAATTTTTGTCTTAAACACGCAGCTTCGTACGAACAACAGTTTCGTGCATGCAGGCCAAAAAAGATAGTTATTGCACATGTCTAAATGTTTTGTCACATATGCAAATACGTAAAACAATTATTACCGGAATAATTGAGACATTAAAAGAGAAGAAACAGTATTATAATTTTTTATCCTTATTTTTTCGATATCTCAAATGAATACATATTAAAATATTTCGAAATTGCGTTTGAGAGAGATTTTCAATATAAATATTTTAAAAGACCGCGATTGCTTTTTTACATTAAAAAGGTTTTATCCTCGTAATACTTCTTTTTAATACTTGTTTTTCACACAGAGGTTGATAAAATCCCAGTATTTTTCCTTCATTGTGCGCTTAACTGACATAATTCCAATTAAAAAAAAACCATATTACTTTTTATATATGCGTCACGAAACGGATTAAAGTGGAAAATTCCATTTAGCGTTAGCGTAATAAAAATCTCATATACTGTTCACACTCGCATTGCAGAAGTCAGATTTTTCATCGCTTCTTCGAATTTCAAGTCCCGTCGACTTGTACGTGGCTAGCAACGAACCTATTGATCCATATCCTGCGCAATTTGTGTACTACAAAGTGAAGAAAGTGCGACGAGATAACCGTCAAGTAGATTAGTCAGCCGTCTGCATCGAGAAAAGTGCCGGGACCACATTCTAGAACGGAATAAATATCCGTAATAAGTTTAGATCGACAGCGGAGCACGGTTTAATACGTTTTATATAGCTTCATGGAAGAATAGACTAGAGGAAGAAACGTGATCAGACGGAAGAAAAAAGCATGCGAACTAATTAATGCCTCTTTGTTCAAATATTAAAAACTAAAAGGCTGAAAATAAAAAACGCTTAGAGAAAATGATCGTATTTAGAAATAATTATAAATTACTAATTATCATCGGTCTTACAAAAGAGAGAAAAAGTTTATTTTGTAAAAAATATTATTTTATTAAAGCAGACTTTAAATTATATGATGGAATTTTTCGTATTTTATTCAGAACACGAGTTGCGAGTCCGCCATGTAATAATTTGCCGAATGTGATAATTTCTTGTCACAATGCGCGGCTTTTTGTGGGACGCGAGCATTATACTCTATTGTAGAACTATAAGGCGGATTTGATCCACATTTTTTTCTCTTTCTGCACAACATCAAGGTAGCGCAGGAAAGAGTGTGACGGAGATCCGCTGAAAATCTACGCTTTAACGTGGCCCAGCTCGACGCAGAAGGAAGTAAAGGAAGCCAATATACTCGTGGAAAATGAAACACAATGCCTGCAAGCTGATACCGACGCGCGGGGATTGACCTAATAGCCAATGGGGGTTTCTATACACTACCGACACCCTCTATTTCTACGTGAGCGATTGGCTCAATTAAAAATGCCCGTGAAAAATCTGACAATTTTGTCACATTCGTGTACAATGCGTAAAACATTTTATTTTGTTTATGGATATGTTAAATTAACAGTAAAGTTCATTAGCCCGAACATAGCGAAAATATTATATTAAAATCAATTTTTGATCAATTTTTTTAATTTAATTTAAAATATTTTCTTTGTATTTTTTTTTAAAAGATCGACCAAAAAAAGTAACACATTCTTTATGCTCATCTGTCTAATTATCTAGCAGATGAACTAATCATCCAGAGACGACATAAGGATACCGAGCGAGAAGAAGCTAACGGATTCGCTGTACAACTTCAGCATTATTTCCGCTTTTTCGTAAACTCACGTTCACGCAATTTCGAGGGACCGGGCCCAGGCCTGAATGGGGATGACACGGTTAGGGGTATAGCGGGTTACCCCTAAAAATCCAGCCAACCCTCTGTCTCGCAACCGCGCGCTCGCGTGCACGGGATACCCGCTGTTTTATTTCTCGCTTTTTTTCTCTCGAATCTAACACGCCGCTTTTTTGTATCGCGCCGCCGACACATGTGCAACGCCGCCGACTCTTTGCCGATCTGGGTAATGAGTCGAGCAAAAATTGCCACTACAAAACGCGTGCTGGCGTGACTCGTGAATTGCGACCGGCTTCTCACATGGGAATCTGTTTTTTCAATTTTTTTCCGCAAGGAGAAAACCGATGAGCTTTTCGAATATTTAGACGTGCAGGACGATAATCGATTTCATTTCGCAGCATGGAAAGAAGAAGATTGTCCATCGACATTTCCGTTACATACATTTGATGTTAATTTTTTCATCGTATCAAATATTTCTTTTATTTCATGTATCTGAAAATTTTAAATTTTTCAACTAGATATATAGTTGATATTCTCTGCAACGTTTAGCTTTTAATATTGTGTTTAAATATATTCTGCTAATTTGAATTTTATATTAGATACTTTATAACGCAAAAATAGTTTTATTTTAAATATGCTTATAGTCTTGAAAAATAAGTCAGCCCAGATATATCTACAGACCACATTTGGGTTACGTCACGCAAACCCGCTTACCAGCCATGAATCAGCAACAAAATCACCGAAGCAAAGAGTCGATTATTTAACCGCGGTATAAGATCGGCGAAGAGGCGAAGAGGCGAAGATCGTGGCAAGATTCTTCTTGCCCTCTCTTCTCTTCGCCGAGATCTCGAATTTACACGGCGGCGTGCACGATCGATTCTCTCCGTCGCGCAACGCTCGACCGAACCCGTCCGGCTCTCGCCGATGGAACAAATTACTATAGATATTACACGCCACCATTGAAGTCTCTCGGATTCTTCTTGCGCGTCATTTCTTTTTTCATGACAACGGCGACGACGACAACTTCGGCGACGACGCCCGTCAACTACCGTTAGGAACCGCAGAAAAACTGGAGCATCCGCGCGCAAAACGAAATGCGGTTTCATCGACTTCACACTCAACCACGACGATCTCTTCCTCGCTAGTCATTGTTAGAAGGTCAGTGATACTTTTCCTTACTTCTTTGTCTTCCTAACCAGCGTGAATAAAATCTCATTTAATAAAAAATATTGCGAAGAACAAGAAAGTAATATATATTTAAAATGTTGATTATCTTGTGTGTAGCTATATTATGCAAAATATTTTGTGTGAGAATTTAAGATATTCTTGCATTTTAAAATATATATAAATATTTACTTTTTTTTGTCACAGTATTTATAAATCAAATGTTAGCACTTATTACAATAATGTCGCAATATTTAAGTCACACATTGCTTAGAATCGGATAAAATCACGCGACGCGAGAGGACACATGGTCTCACCGGTAACATACTGAAGCTTGACGAGTTCGTCGTCCTATATGTGATCGGGGTTGGGTTATTATTATTTAAAACAACCCTTCGAGCGATCGTACAGGGGTAAAAGCCTCGAATCAGGGGCTGTAGACTGGAGAAAGGGGAACTCTAAAAAGTTGGAAGGGTGAACGGGGTTTCGGGTCCAGGTGCTAGCAGCCTCCGGGAGTTAAAAAAGGGGGTACGCGAAAGGGGGGTTTCTCTCTTTCTTCTTCTCTATTTTTTTATTCTTTCACTCTGTAGTAAAGAGAAATATGGAACGGGCACATACGAGGTTTAAGAGATTCGTTCAATTTAAAAGTTCAAATAAAAAATCTTTCGATCAGAAATTTTTTTTATCATATAAATATATATAGCCAAAATAAGAAAAAGCTAAAAATTATATTGTTTATATGTATAAATTTAACATTTTATGCTTAATATACTTCTCCCTCCCAAAAACTACATTCTATGAGAAAAAAATAAGCATTTTAATTTAAATTATGTATAACATCTTGTACCTACAAATGTTAAATTTTAAATGTCATAAGTGTTTCTCCATACCTAAAGTAATGATAAAAAAAACTCAGAATGACTTGGAAACTTGGAAAACTTGGAAAATATATAAGTTACAGCTAAAATATAAATTAAAGCTGCCTAAAAAGCAGGCACAAGCATACAAGCATCTTCTGTTTCCTTTTGCTTGTTTATTTATAAAATAGGACAAACCTGATAAGTACGATCTGTGTAAAAAACGATAAAATGTTTAATTTTGAAACTTGCATTAAGTACACGAGAATCTTTTCAACGTCTCAAAAAAATATATTATGGATATAAAGTTATTTGTATATATGAATCTGTTGCACTGCAGAAGAAATAGTAAACGTAGACAATATTTAAATACGAGTAAGTGTTATAGTGCTTGTCCATCTAGCGTCAGAAATTGGTATTTTTCTAAAGTTTTCTTCTACGTAAGCTATTTCTATTAAATTTTTAGCATAAGCATTCATGTATGCAGCATATAAACGTTGATATAATAAATTTCATTTACAAACAGAGAAATCAATTTCATTTATATTAAACATATTAAATTGTATATATGTTGCTAAAACTATTATATATTAAACATTAGAGTGGCTTTTTGTGTAAACTTTGTACATATTTATATAATAATCATATACGTATGTATAATAAAATAAACCAACGATTTAAACTATAAATTTACCCAATTAACAATTTAGACTTTTTAATCCACCCAACTCAGCCTATAAATTAAATAAAAAAATTATAACTAAAACTAATCAAAATCAAACATTAAATAAAAATATCTATAACAATTTTTAAATGTCAGATATGTACAAGAAAACAATTAATTTTTTTAAGAAAAAAATATTTAACAATAATTAATCAGAAATAGTTAAATCAATAATGTAATTAACAAGCATTTCATATAATATAGGTACTTAGAGGTAAATTATAATTTCAATCTCCTTTGTTTATTATTAAATTATTATGAATAATGTAATTCTATGTATCGAAGCTATATCTCTAAATAACAAAATAGGTAATATTTTATTTTTGAATATGAATTAATTAAGCAGTTACGCTTTTAAAATGCTTTTAAAAATTGTAATATAGATATTAAGTTGTTTGATGCATACGACCTTACCGCATTAGAAAATAAATAGCCAGAAGTATGCAATATTAAATGCGAGAAAGTATTGCAGTATTTGTCCATCTAGTGTCATAAATGGGCAATTTATAACGCGTACTATATACTTATGGGATAAAGTAATAAATAATCTTGAAAATTCATACATGTAATAATTATATTGCATAATAAAAAAAACCAACAATTTATCTGTATTTAAAAGTTCAATTTAGAAATAAAAATACACTTGATATATGTAAATAACAAATATATTTAATAAAATGTAGCGAAATTTAGAAGATTCCAATAAAATTGATTAAATCATTAAATAAAAAATTTACCGTCAATTCAGTTTAAAGAACATTAAAAAAAATTATTACTCTCTCTAGAACCAATAACTTAAATTATAAGATTGTTTAAAAAAATTTTTTAGGTCTACTTTCGTGAATTTATTTCCTAAGCAACTTTTGTGTATCTTGAATATTTTTTTCTATTACTATTCTAAAATTGTATATAAACATTCTTATACATACATATCTATTCATTACTTTATCTATTAGAAAAAGTATGTTTAAAATTTCTTCAAAATAATAGATTGTAATTAGAAAACTCAAGACAGATTAACTTTTGAGATACGTTTACGTCTTTCAAAAAAAATTTTACTTTCAAAAAGTAAAATGGATATATTGTATTGCTTTATCGTATAGTTACAAGCACATGCAATATATAGCAAAATAATAAGATTTTAATTACGAGAAAGTATTTTCATATTTAGCCATCTAGTGTTGATTCAAAGAAGCTTTTTCAAATATCCGTATACTGAAAGTTTTACTAGACAGACTGTTTATCTTCAATAAAATATTTACTAAAATTATCTTTCTACGGATGTAATTCATACATTTTAGTTTTAGTTTGGATAATAATAACAGTCTTAATGTGTGTAAATAAAGAAAAAAGTTAATTAATTTATAATTACAGTTAAGTGTATAAAAACTCAATTTTATAAAATAAAATAAAATAATATATAATAGAATACAATATAAGCTTCAGAAATTTGCAGAAATGTAAAGTCTATCTTTCTTATTTAATGTTATTTTATTCTTGTGTGTGTGTGTGTGTGGTGTGTGTGTGTGTGTGTGTGTGTGTGTGTGTGTGTGTGTGTGTGTGTGTGTGTGTGTGTGTGTGTGTGTGTGTGTGTGTGTGTGTGTGTGTGTGTGTGTGTGTGTGTGCATTCTCTATATATCAGATCAATAGATAAATCCATCTGATCATATTAACTCTGATAATCTCAGATTTTATATTACATATATAAATAAAATAATTTGGAGTACTTGATTAGAAGAGCAAATATATAAATTCCAATATAATAATCAGCATATTGTATTTCAATTTATTTCAATGTTCTTTTCAATATTTGTTTACAGATTGCATAAATAACGGATTTTAAAAATTACATTTAGAAATAAAAATAAATTTTAGAACGACAATTTTAAAACATTGCTTTTACATCAGATCCTAGCAATATATTGTATAAATCTTGGTTTATATAATTTTGTATAGGTAACACAAAAAAAAATAATTTAAATAAATAAAAATAGAAAACAGTATGCTACATAGATTTACTAGAATTTAATCAATTATAAAGAAATGAAGAAAAAACATTAACTGGAAAAATAAATATGTCGATTACGTTTGACGTAACAAAGACAATTAATTCTCAAGTGAATAAAGGTCCACTTTTAGACACATCAAAGACAATCCACTTAATTTTAGATTATGCGTTAAGTAAAATCAATTTTGAAAAACGTTCAAAAAATGTATTATATGGATATAAAATTGTTTGGAATATTTTAATTTGCTCTGTCACAAAAGATATAGTAAAAATGTGCAATTTTAAATACGAGAAAATGATATAGTATTTCTCCCTCTAGTGGTAAAAAGTAGAATTTTTAATTGTCTATTTCTGTCTATGCGAGAGAGAAAGACTGTAAAAAATATATATATAGATATAAAGTAGTTCAATATTGTGCATGTAGTGGTACAAAATATAAGTCTGATCTATTATCACATATTATGTATTCATACGAATATAATATTTTTAGATTTTTGAAATATCGATAAATTTAAATAACTTTAACTATATAATCTTTAATTTTTCGATGTTCTTTTCAATATTTGTTTACAGAATGCATGAATATTGGGTTTTGCAAATTACATTTATAAATAGAAAACAAATTTTAGAACAAAAATTTTAAAACATTGCGTATACATTAAATCTTAGCAATATATTGTGTATCTTGGATTTATGTAATAATTAAAAATTGCATATATATATATATGTAGGTCTGGAAGTATGTTCCGGGACTTTTATTTTTGATATCGGTATATTCCGGGACATTTGGCAGTTTCCAGGACTGTCCTGGAAAAAATTGATGTCCTACGGCATTTTTTGGGACAGTTTTTTGAATCTGATTACATATATATGCGTTATATTCCAGGACTGTACATTTCAAAAAACGTAAACAGTCCCGGAACATACCTCTGGACCTACATATATATATATATATATATATATATATATATAACAAAGAAAATAATTTAAATAAATAAAAATAGAAGATATATTAACATGTTACATAGATTTTTAGAATTTCAAAAATTCAAGAGATAACTGAAAAAAGATAGATATTTCGATTACGTTTGATATAATAATCAATTCTTAAGTGGATAAAAGTTTACTTTTAAAAATGTCAAAAACAATTCCCTTATTTTTAGATTCAACATTATGTAACCCTTGTATCGAAAAACGTCCAAAAATATATTATGGACATAAAATTATTTAGAATGTTTCAGCATGATCTGGCACAAAAGATATAGTAAAAGTATGCAATTTTAAATACGAGAAAATAACATAGTATTTCTCCCTCTAGCGGTACAAAAGACAATTTCCGATTGTCTATTTTTATCGTAGAGAGAGAGAGAGAGAGAAAGAGAAAAAAAACTGTGCATTATATATAAAATATTTAAAAATAATTTATCTCAAAATCTCTTTTTATTTTTTTAAAAGATATTTTTTATAAAAGGTTTAAAACTTTTAATATCAAATATAAAAGGAAATACAAATAAATAGAAAAAATAATATAAAAATTATTATTTGCATATATTTGTAACATTGTGATAATTGCAAGTTAATTTTTCTCTCAATTTCAGTTTTTGTTACATGTTTAGACACTTAAATTTTCGATTACTATGTATTTGTGAAGTACATAGATATTAATCTATAGAAAACTAAATATATTTTAAAATATAAATTTTAATAAAGGAAATTGTTCATTTGATCTTGAAGTAACATAATAATATACAAGGGTTTTTAATATACATTTATATGTTTAATGATTATATTTATACATAAAATTTTATTTTGCTTTTATATATTGCTTATAAATTCATATTTTATGTATTATGTATATAACATGTATGTATATTTAAAACCAACCAAAAAATTTTGAAAATTCTCGATCTGAAAATTCTTCTTCTGAAGATGAATTTTTGCGGTATATCGCCAGTCTCTTTTATTAACAATATTAACAAATAAAATGGACCCTTCAAAAAATACGGTGACTCCATAATTCTTATTATTATTAAGATACGAAAGTTTGCAAGATTTCATAGTGAATTGTCTTGATCGAATAGTCAACTTGATGTTATATGTCAGAAGTATAATAAAGCAAAAAAAAGTTTTTAGATGAGAAGATTAATTAAACGACACATACGAAATAATCACACATCGACTGCTTCGAAAGTGTTCTCGAAAGACACACTAACTTTATGAACTTCTAATGTTTCCGGTATTATACATCATATAAAAACCAATTTATTTTAAATCTGCATTACGTCTTTGATTAAGAACCACATTCAAAAAATGTGACCGTAGTCATACGTTATATTGAGTATTGCTTATGAGACACCTTCCTAATGCTGAGTATATAAAAAGAAGCGAGTGAACTTTAATTACGAGAAACTGTTCTCAAATCTGGCCATCTAGTATCGAATCGACGAGTTTCCATTCAGATAGCCATATGATATATCTTTAGGTATGTGTAGGTAAGACGCTAGACAAGTTTCATATGAATCTGTAGGTTGGAGATAAAATATATATTTTTTAAACGTCTCTGCAGGACGTTTCAAATTTGCGAGCAAATTCAAGCGCATTGTATTAATTAAATTATATTATCTATTCTCTCTCTCTTCCTTAAGTTGTGTTGAGTACACGACATACAACATAATAATTATCGCATAATTCCATACGCAATATATAACAATACTGCATTCATATAAATAATTAATAATTTCTGAACGTCCGCACTGAGTCGATCATGCCTAACTGTCGTATCAAAAACGAACTTGTCTTTGTAATGTATCACGGTCAAACGATTTTCAATAACTGCCAAAAATTCTGATAAATATGAATAACTTATCACGTTGAATGTCGCTTATAAAAAAAAAACCCGCGCGAATCACGTAGAATGTATATACAGGGAAATGCATGGAAACTTAATTGCACACAAGAAACTATTCGCAGTCTCGGTCATCCAGCGACAGACGTCTGGCATCTTGAGATAAAAAAATCTGACCGTTTCAGGTAATCGCCTCCGACAATCGGAATTTACATAGGCAGAAACGGGTCAGACCAAATGACAATAGCTAACAGTCTTACCAAGCCCGAGCGTAACGAAAAGAAAAGAGGCACGATATATGGTTTAGGTAGTCCTACGCTCGAGCAGGGAAAAATAGGAAAGAATGCCGAACCGAAGGAAAGAAAGACGGAAAGCAGGGGAAAAGGGAGAACATCAAAATCGTTACCGGCACGTGTGCTCGTGACGCTCCGACGATTGCTACTCGAGACTTTTTCTCGGTTCGAATTTCTGTCTTCCCTCTGCGCGAGCTCTGTGTCCGTCGATCTTCCGACGTGACAATCGTACGCGAAGCGCATATGGGTGCCCCCGCGGCGGATCGCGTCTACAAACATAAAGTGTAAACTTTAAGCGCGCGGGGCGGGGGGGAGCGGGGGAGCGTAACGCGCTACGGCCACGACCGCGGGTCGTCGTCGCAAATTAGTTACGGCGAAGTATAACGCAACCGATCTACCTGCGCTACGTGGCGAGATGTTTTTATCTTAAGATTCTGCGACAGGTAGCCAAGGATGTTTAGCCGATCCGAGAGATCATCGCTTAGCGGATATGAGGCTGGTCGATACGTCCGAACGTGACGCACCGCCGAGGAAACGGTTGAAGTTTAGGCGACGTTTAATTGCGAGAGCGTGCCGCGGTACGCGTTCGTCCGGAACGCGTCGGTAAATGATATTTTTGATATAGGTTTCCGTCTCCCGCGCGAGACGAGCGATTTTATCGACCGGTCGTTACAGGCACTCGTCTACGACGCGCACGGACGTCGGCTCGACAAATTACGTTTATAAAATATGGGAAAACGCAAGTTTTCTAAAGCGAGGAATTGTTCGTGCCGTAGACGGGGAGCGGCACATCGTGCCTGGTTTTTCATGCATTCGTGTAGCAATCATTAGAGCGCGGATGTTCGTGAGATTTCACGGTGAATCGTCCTACTCGGGTCATCCGAGATGCGAGGTTAAGTTCTCCTGACAACGAAAATAGTAGAGTGAAATGGAATTTAGGCATCAACGTACGCGAAAAACAATTGCACTTGCAAAAAAACAACTGGATTGTCTCAACGCGTCTTAGCCCGGCTTTTCTGGGAAGGATTGTCGTTAAATTTCACGAATTTACGCAGGCTAATAATTATATGTAAGTAAAAAAAAACAACGATTTAGGGGTACTTATATACAAGTGCATACAGATTTACAGAATGACATGTTTAATAAAATATAGCAAAATTTGGTGAAAGATTAAAATAAAATCAACGAGAATCAGACATTAAATAAAAGATATAATCTATGACTGACATTTAAAAACAAAAAAATAATTTTAAAAAAATAGGCATATCGAATATACATGAATTAATTAAACGAAAACCAATTAAATCAATTATTTTTTGAGTTCATATTTGGTAACCTAACCATAAAAACATTCAAAAAATGGTATATCCATAATAACATTTTTTTGAAATGCTTTTATGGATATAAAGTTGTTTGATGTAGATGAACGTAAATCGTCAGAAGATATACTAGTGGTAAACGTTTTTTAAATAGGAGAAAGTGTTAAAGTACTCATCCATCTAGTGGCAGAAAATGGCATTATTTAATTGCATTTCTACAGGTATAAATTATTGTAGGTAGGCTAAGCAAATGTAATCAAAATAGCATATAATATGACATTGTTAATTCTATTACAATTTTGTCACATCATTGTGAAAATTTTTATATTGAATATTATGTAATATTCTCTCTCTAACGTAGCATACAGACAATCTATTAAATTAGACAGAATTTGGAAATCTTATTTTTCTATAAAACCGTTTCGTTATGCTTGCATTTCATTGTTAACAATGAAAAGTAGTTGAACTTCAGCACTTCGCTCGATTGAGAGAGAGATATTAGGAGAAAGAAATTAACTTTTGAATTGTTTGATCTTATGAATAGGATATCGTCCTAAAAATTCGTGATAAATTATATATCGCTTAATTGAGTATTGCCTCTACAGGTCCTACAAAAATGACACTTATAAAGAAAATGTATTAAATTTTAATTACGATGAGTGACAACTTATGAGCTAATTTTCACTGTCGACAATAAACGCGTCAGAGATATTATAATATCTCTCATTAAACGTTATTGTATTAGAAATGCAAATTATTATTTGAATGATATAACACTTTTCAAGCAAAAGTACCTTCAAAAGATTACTTATACTATATTGAGTATCGCTTATATAAGGATGTTTGATATGTGAATGTGGAATATATAAAAAAGTGCGTCAAAATTTAACTGCGAGAAATTATTTTCCGACTTGACCATCTAGTGTTAGATTAGCTTTATTTTTAAGTAACTACACACGCGCGTGACATTTTGATGAAATGTTTAATAAGTTTTGTGTGAATTGTAACATTATAACATAAAGTACGTAAATGTGCACATATACAGAAGTGAGAGAATTATTTCATTTTAGACTATTATCAGTAATTTAAGATTTTAAACATTCCAAAAATCTATTATAGATATAAAGTTGTTGTATATGTGCAAAGGTTCTGCACCACAGAAGAAATAGTAAAAGTAAGCAATTTTTAATTACGAGAAAGTGCTGTGCATATGTGGCCATCTATTATCGTATAATGGAAATATTGATGGAATTTCTAATTTATGTGAATGTGTGTTTTTGTTAGTGTTTCGCATGATGTCAATTCAATAAGTTAAATACATAAATGAGAGGTTTAATATGAAAAGTGTTTTGTATATTTGATCGTCGAGCAATGCATATATATAAATCTTATATCCAAACTTTGAGCATTAATTAATTAGGAAAGATATTTTTGGATGATGTATTTTAACATAAACCTCATGTGCTCGATGCAGCGAGTTTGAATTTTGGAATAGTACTCACATCAAGATAAAAAATATGATGAATAATACACAATCGTCACTGTCTTATTGTTAGTCAGCTTTGATATTGTCTGTGTACAATCATATCATTTTTTTATATTTGTTCCTTTACAAATCTCATATCTAGTGCTTGAGATATATAAATACAGCAAGTCAATTGCAAATTAATTAATCGTGCAATTATTTATCTTAGGAAAGTTAATAATGAACGAATTTACATTGAAAAATCGAAATCACTCGATGTAAATGATTTAAATCTGTGCTTACATATATAATACTTCAGAAATTTTTTAATATAATTAATCTTGCAACTTGCTGATAACATATATTTGCATATTAATTATTTTGATATTTCTACAAGACTATTTTATTATAAGATTAACATGTATAATATATAGGAATGAAATGGAAATACAATTTTTTACTCAAATAATATTGCATATTTGTTATACTGAATATTAGTTATGTCAATACACATGTAATATATTGGCATAAATTAATTAAATATATTGTATACCAAATGCATAATATACATAGTATCGTTCTTTTTAATATAAACATTAACATAAATTTTTATGAGGATACATTGCATTCTCCCACATTCATATATGCAATATAATTAAATTTTATGTTATTTGGTACCTATAATAATTGAATAAAATACCGTCAAAAAAATATGAAATAGAAATTTGGTTTTAATATTAATTATTGACAATATTGTTATGTTTTCTTCGTTGAAATCGACGTTATTATATTATAGCTATTAGAAACTGTAGATAGATATACGTCAGAAGTCATTTGAATCTTTTAGGAGTATAAAAATGCCTAAGCAATATGTTGTATGTTTTGTAATGTACTTATTTTAAATATCTTCTGTTATTATCATTTCTTTTCTACATTGAGATATAGTATTTACAATAATGTAAAGTATATACAATAATAAAGACATATGGGACAAAAAACTAGAGCATTTTAATAATTTTAGTAGACAAGAAATGGTGCAATTAAAAAACTGGCCATATAATTTTTTAAATACGTTGATATTTAGATAAAAATCATATAATTATGTAAAGTAAATATATATAGTTATTAAAAACGAATATATAAGATCAAGAATACATATCAAAGTTTCTCAAAAGTATAGCAAGAAAAAATATTACTAAATTCTGGCATCTTTTTAAAACTTATACAATGATATTAATTATATATTAATTCTAATACGATGTATTTTACATATGGATAATGACTCCGTATCCTGATATAACACATTGAAATAATTTTACAGAATTCTTTAAATTGCGTTCCTATTTAAGCTGGTCCTAGAATATCCATGTTTGCCGTTGTATCCTGGACATTGCTGTATGCGATCATGTATTCGGAGACAGATATATATACTGCAACTAACAAACCGATAACGCTTGCTGCATAAACGTTACGTTGCAAAATAATACATGTCGCTACGCAAAGGCCGAAATACGTCAGATATCTCGCCAGATTTTCTTGTTTCTTGCGGCCAAGAAGATCTGAATCTACAAATAACATATATTATAAATATTTAAAATAAGTTACATTATATATCATTATTTGAAGTACCTACTTATGCACAAATTATCCTTTTTATGATAATCATCGGCACATTTGACACACATATCTGGCCCATCGCCGGTGCAACCGTTGCAGGCTTTGTCGCAAGCTGAAAAGATTGTAAATTTTTTATTTTAATATATCCAAACTAAAAATAATTTAATTAAAATAGATAAGGTATATATACCCAAACAAGCATAGCTCCCTTCTTTATTAATGCAGAATTGATTGCCAGGACAGATATCGTTGCTTCTCAAACATTCGTCGATATCAAAGCAGCCTTTGTCTTCGATCATGTACCATCCAGCAGCACATTTCTCGCAATCCTTTGGCCCGGCGTCTCGGCAAGGTCCGTCGCACGCCGCGTGACACGGGGAACACAACAAGGTTTTTTCGTCCTTGTAAGATTCGTAGTATCTCGGAGCGCACTCTGAACAAACGTCTCCGATATATCCCTTGTCGCAGAAGCAGCCACCATTTCCCTTTCTCGTGCCAGCTCCTTTACATTTGCCGTTATTGCCGCAGATTCTATCTGGATATCCTGGACACTGCGTACAGTTCGGACCGTAGTGATCTTTCGGACAACAACGTTCTGTCTTTTCGATACAGATATAATCGTATATATCTGGATAAGTATCTTGACGCTTGAACCACCATTCCTCTATCTGACTCTCCAATTCTTCGGCTAAAGATTGGCACTGCACCTCGCCACGCTCGACATCTTTACACAAGTTCTCTTGTATTTCAATCAGTCGTATTTCACTTTTTGAGTACGAGCCTAACTTGTCCTCTTCCCAAGCGCTATCTCCGCCCTCGAACTTCCCACGACTCGTCTTGTCCAAACCCTATAAAATAATTATAATTCATGAGAATGTTCTCAAATGACAAAATTATTTATTTAAATAACATGAATAGTGTTACGTCTCTTTTGACAGTTTTAACGCAAAATGATTTTAATATGACTAATTAAATACTTCTATCTAAAATCAGAAAAGAGGAAGGGGGTTGTTTACCTTTTTGAAACTACTGGTAAGTATTTTGCACGCTGCGCAGGGCGGAAATTTTTGAGATTTGAGTTCCTCCTCGCCCAGTTTTCCTTTCACACATTGGACGCTACTCGTGCAAGTCAATACGATTGCAAAAATGTTAAGAAAAACTACACTTGTCGGCACTCGCATTATATATCGTACCGGTTGTCTCTCAACGCGACTATAATATAATTATAAAAAAAATTATGGAGAGGAAGCACAGAGAGAAGTGTCCGTTTTATTTTTGGAGAATAAGAAGCTAACGACTTCCGAACGTTTGTCCTATCATAATTACTCCGAATAGTTTCATTCGAAACGTCTGACAGATCGACGTTCGAGGTTAGGCGGAGCGGACGACAAAACGTGTCTTCCGCGATACCGGCCAATCAAAGCGCACCGCGTGCGACTCGTCGATGTGTTTCAAATTCCTTGGCTAGTGGCTTCGAACATGGCGACTGACGCGTTGGACAGCCAATCAATTGCACCGATAATGCTCCGTTGTCTTTAGGGTGTTAATTTTCTAACTGGAATGTCACTAGAAGAAAAAGCACAGAAAAATAACGTGCAAACCGCATCTGTGTTTCATATCGTTGATTTCATAAGTTCGTGGTTATGTAGTGACGTGTCTCCATCGTGTCAAAAGTTTAAAGAATTTCATTTCGAGAGGGTGATGTTTAATTAATCGCGTTTCGAACAATTGGCTAAAGTAAAATGTTGACGAAGTTTGAGACGAAATCTGCTCGAGTGAAGGGCTTGTCCTTTCATCCGAAACGTCCCTGGGTGCTTGCGAGGTAAGCTGACAGATGTCTTTAAACTAATTGCTTGACCATTTCCCGACATTTACTAATAAAGTATTTATCTGTTTGTAAAAGCAAAATATTTCGTCTAAATTATTTACCAAGTTGGAAAATGATTTGATAACGATTAGATGTGTGAATGCGTATTAACGGACATAACCTCTTAATTAAGCACAGTAATAATTTGAACACAGGCACTAGTAATTACACGAAAAAGGGATTAATTTATAAGTTCGTAAATTTTTTTACCATTGTAAGAAGATTTACCTGCAATTTACTTGATATAAGTACCAAAAGATTTATTTTAATAATTTACTTTAAACAACATTTATAATTGCAGGAGATTGTGTTGTATTTTATTAGAACCCTATTGTTATAAATGTGATACACATAATAGAGTATAATATATGGATATATATTTTTAGTTGAGACGCTTCATACATCCCGTACACCTCTTCGATGTTGCGGTATCTGATTTCTTTGTTAGTAGACTTGTTAGTAAACTCGTTTCTGTACTTGCAGGCTCGGTACTACTTGCTTTGTCGTCTGTAGTCTGTTCAACGGAACTCTGAGATGTCACTGTGGTCTCATCGGTTGGAATTTCTTCCCTAATTTTCTCAGATGTGGTCGTTGATTCAAAATTCATGGAAATAGCAGGCGGACTCGATGATGTTTCTTCGATTCCATTTGTTGATTCTTGATCGAGTCTCGATTCTATTATACTGGATTTTATCGAGCTAGATTCAGAGTCGGTAGCATTTAGTTGCGAGCTTTTAGTAATGTGTGGTTCGACAGATTCTTTCATATTTTCAACAGCTGTCGATGCTGGCTTGGTATTGTTGTCAGGAATGATTGTTGCTGCTTGATAAAATAACGGCACAGAATTGTAAAAGCCAAAATTATGCAAGGGCAGTTCTAAGCGAGCATAGGGATTGCGAGGATAGTACTGGCTTTGTATCACATTTGATGATGTCTGATATCTTGGAAACACTGGAAGGTGTAAGTTCAGTAAATTTTCTCCAAGTGCGGAATAAGGTACATTCATAAGGGAGACGTGCTGAAAGTGCGTCTGATGTTCAATAAGATTATCTGCTTCAGAATTTTTTGACGATTTCTTCTCTTCATCGAGAACTTTAATATTCGAGTCAAGATCTTGTTTTTTACTATTTTTTTCAGTTTCTATGGATTTAGATTGTTGTTCCGAAGATATTATATTCTCTTGATCTTGATCTCCTTGTGAATATCCTTTTGACATTTTCATTGAGTCCATTTCATTCTTCAATCTGCTCATAGAATCGGCACCAGTTGTAAAAACAACATTACTTTCACCACCATTAAAGTCCCGAGTTGTATAGGAATATCCACTGAAAGCAGGATTAGGTTCGGACGTATATATCAACTTTGGCGTGATGGAAAACGCTAGCTGAATGCTCTGGTATGGAACAGAGTATGTTTTCACCGATGTTAGACTTAACAAAAGCTGAAAGAATAAAAAAATATTTCATTTATTTTAATATCAACATTTTTCCATAATAAATTACGCACATATAAAAAGTGAGTTTTAAATTTATTAAAGATTTTAGAATAAAATTATTTAAATATTAAACATTCTAAGACACTATACACATTTTTTTATATGAAAATGCGTACTTACAATAGCGGTGGTAAAAAATTGAAAAAGCACCATTGTGTGTGTCGAAGATTGACAAAGAGACGTGAACTTAATGAAATTAAAAAGTGAACTACCAAAGTACGTAATGATGTGATCTCTATATACGCGGCGTCCAATGTAGATTTAACGTCCCCACCACTCTCACGTGTTCACCTCTGCGTCTGATGACCTGATTCTGTAAAAATGTCCTGAGGGGATATGCGGGGTCTCTCCTCTCTCCCTCAATCGTCGTTGGATTTGTCGAAATTATGTAGTGCACGGTAGATCGAATTTCAGATAATTTTATCATATAATCTTGATGGATACGCATTGTGCGTTTTATTTGCAAGGATATATCGTCTAGTTAAAAAAAGTAAATTATTTCCCTTATGAATATGAATGCAATCTTGAAAAAATTGATCAATATGCTAAAATTATATATGATGATATTATTCAATACATCCATTTCCTTACAAATAATGACAAGCGATAATAATTCTAAAATATCTTATAATTAATAATGTGTGGTAAAATTAAATTTGTTATACTTGTAATATTTAGTAATAATAGTAATAATATGGCTTCATTATTTACATTAATTGTGTTTTGAATTAATAGGTGTAACCAAGATATAATGAATTATTCTGAAATGTTGTTTAATCTGACCTAATAACAAATTAGGCAATCAGATTTGATCTTTTTATCAGGTATTTATGAGCGAATAATTTGTCACACAGCAGGTGTTAATATTCATGCATATATTAAAAAGATCATTGGTAGGAGGTTGAATCGAAGGACTCAGAAATGATTGTGCGTTTTTTTCGTATTCAGATTCGAGTAATGAACGTACCACACCTTCTAAGATAATATAAACAAGATATATAAGGCGGCCAAATGCGGATCACAAAGAATCGTTAATCAATGTCGACCTAATTATTGACTTCTATAATCGATAATCGCTGGAAGCATCTAAATCTGTTTAGAGATAATGGAATTTGTACCTTAATCTCTCAACGCATGATAATCTTGATCTTTAAATTCATATTGTTTTCGTTGCGTTATTATGACACCCTGTATAGAGGCGTAGGCCCGAAATCCAGTTTCCGAATGACCTCTATACTTGTGTTTTATTTTGTAATCGTACGCCCAGACGAAAAAACCGCCAGTTTTCGCAATCCAGGGCACTCATAAAGTTCCTTATATATATGGTTCACGGTAATTGAAAAGAATAATACGTACAGCGTGCGAACCAGCGAACTAATAATAAGCAATTTTATAATTGATACCATATATTCGTTGAATAAAGTGCATTTGCGTGTACAACAGATAGTAGGAATTATATAATATCAAAGAAATGAGAAATTGCATCGAAAAAGTTTAAATTCTCGAGTATCAAAATTAAATAAACATGTAATGTATGTTTAACAGATTTTTATCTCCCATATTTAATTATATGAAATATCTATCATATATTTTTTGTATAAATACAAAAAAAATTGAATCAATAAAAATGTTATATCGTATATAAATATTTTGCATTCGTAAATAAATTACAGTTTGCATAATGGCGTTATCCAACTATGGGATTACCGTATGTGCGCCCTGCTCGACAAATTCGACGAACACGATGGGCCCGTTCGAGGCATATGTTTCCATAATCAGCAGCCATTGTTCGTTTCTGGCGGCGACGATTATAAGATTAAAGTTTGGAACTACAAACAACGGAGATGTATCTTCACCCTATTGGGTCACCTGGATTACATAAGGACCACAATGTTTCATCAAGAATATCCTTGGATTCTCAGTGCTTCGGATGATCAGACCATCCGAATCTGGAACTGGCAAAGCCGCACTTGCATTTGCGTACTGACTGGGCACAATCATTATGTAATGTGTGCCCAATTTCATCCTACGGAGGACATTATTGTGTCAGCTTCGCTGGATCAAACTGTCCGCGTTTGGGATATTTCCGGTTTGTGCAAAAATTATTTCTCGTGTATAATATCGAAAATATACAACTTATCAAAATAAAGATTTGATCTAAGGCTTTTTTGAAACTTTATTTAATTAAAAATCAGTAAATTTACATGTCGTTTATATTTTTTGTTATTTATATATTTGTCATTACTACAATTAGTTATAAAATCTAAAAGAAAATGTCATAACGTGACTACCGACAGAAACGGATAACTGTACCTCAATAACTAGGTGAATGCAATTGCAGGATTGCGCAAGAAGAACGTGGCGCCAGGCCCGGGAGGTCTCGAGGATCACCTAAAGAATCCGGGAGCTACCGATTTATTTGGTCAAGCTGATGCGGTAGTAAAATACGTTCTGGAGGGTCACGACAGAGGCGTAAATTGGGCATGCTTTCACGGAACGTTACCTCTTATTGTCTCCGGAGCCGACGATCGGCAGATCAAAATGTGGCGGATGAATGATGCCAAGGCTTGGGAAGTAGACACGTGTCGCGGTCATTACAACAACGTGTCCTGCGTGCTGTTTCATCCTAGACAGGATCTCATTCTCTCCAATTCGGAAGATAAAAGTATCAGAGTGTGGGACATGACAAAACGCACGTGTTTGCACACATTTAGGAGAGAACACGAGAGATTCTGGGTTCTTGCCGCTCATCCAACGCTCAATCTGTTTGCCGCCGGTCACGATTCTGGAATGATCATTTTCAAACTCGAGAGAGAACGTCCCGCTTATGCAGTTTACGGAAACGTTCTGTATTACGTTAAAGACCGTTTTCTCCGGAAGCTGGATTTTACTACGTCCAAGGATACATCGGTGATGCAGATACGTGGTGGAGGAAAAACACCACCCTACAGCATGTCGTACAATCAGGCAGAAAATAGCGTTTTAATATGCACTAGATCACCCTCGAATATTGAGAATAGTACCTATGACTTGTATATGATACCGCGCGAGGGAGATTCGAGCACGGATGCTGATACGAAACGGGCATCCGGCGTTACTGCCATTTGGGTTGCCAGAAATCGATTCGCTGTATTAGATAGGGCGTATTCGGTAAGTTAGCATATTTCATACAACAGTTACATAAACAGAATGTTTAAAATTCAATAATTCGGTTAATTGAATTAATTTATTTCAATTAGACGATTAATCAAGATTTTATATATGCATCGTCACATTTGTGCGCTATCTTTTATTTCTGTAAATAATTTGTTATTTTATGATATTTGTATTAATTTTTATAATTCACATATATTTAATAACAAAAGTATTTCCTTTTTCAGTTAGTTATTAAGAACCTGAAAAACGAAGTCACAAAAAAAGTGCAAATTCCAAATTGTGACGAAATATTTTACGCTGGCACTGGTATGTTACTTTTGCGCGATCCAGAACAAGTAACGCTGTTCGACGTACAACAGAAGAGAACTTTAGCAGAAGAAAAAATCGCAAAGTGTAGATACGTCGTATGGTCCAGCGACATGTCTCACGTCGCACTGCTGGCCAAACATACCGTCAATATTTGTAATCGTCGGTTAGAATCTCTCTGTTGCATACATGAAAACACCAGAGTAAAATCCGGCGCTTGGGATGATTCCGGCGTATTTATTTACACGACCAGCAATCACATCAAATACGCGATCAGCAACGGTGATTACGGCATCATTCGCACGCTAGATTTACCGATATACGTCACGAGAGTGAAAGGCAATCAAGTTTATTGCTTGGATCGAGAATGCAAGCCGAGGATCCTTCGAATAGATCCGACGGAATACAAATTCAAACTAGCGCTGATTAACAGGAAATACGAGGAAGTTTTACATATGGTTCGCACCGCGAATCTCGTTGGGCAATCGATTATAGCATACTTACAGCAGAAGGGATATCCGGAAGTGGCGCTTCACTTCGTGAAAGATGAAAAAACCAGATTTGGTCTTGCGCTGGAATGCGGAAACATCGAAGTCGCATTGGAAGCGGCGAGATCGCTCGATCAGAAATCATGCTGGGAGAGTTTAGCGCAAACCGCTTTGCTGCAAGGCAATCATCAAGTTGTGGAAATGTGTTATCAAAGGACCAAGAACTTCGAGAAGCTGGCTTTCCTCTATCTGATAACCGGCAACTTGGAGAAGCTACGTAAAATGATAAAAATCGCGGAAATTCGGAAAGACGTATCTGGACAATACCAAGGAAGCTTACTTCTTGGAGACATTTATGAACGAGCTAAGATTTTGCGGGTATATCATCTCTATTGATCTCAATAATTTTATATACGTTGAGAACACAAGTCCTCGTTGGTTCTGATCATTGATTGTAATAAATATATATAAAAAATTTATTTTGTAACATTTGCGTAAAAATTTATATATAAATTTCTGTTCGTAGAATTCTGGACAAGCGTCATTGGCATACGTTACCGAGAAAATCCATGGAATATCGAACGAAGACGACGACGGCGAGTATCGATCGATGAGCGAGGAACTTTCCGCGTTGGAAAAAGGTGCCACGTATCTCCGTCCACCCGTACCTATTCAGCAAGCTGAGAACAACTGGCCGCTGCTGACCGTTTCTAAAGGCTTCTTCGAAGGCGCGATGATGTCTCGTAGCAGAACTCAAGTAGCCGCTGCTCTTTCTCTGGAAGACAACGGTGAAACGATACCCGAAGGATGGGGCAATGACGAGGAACTCGGCATAGACGACGAAGAAGGCGTGGACGCGGAAATTGCACCGGAAGGCGAAGAGAATCCTGGATGGGATGTCGAGGACGTCGATCTTCCGCCGGAACTCGAAGCTGCAGCGACTTCCGACGAAACCAATAACTATGAATGTCTACCTACTAAAGGAGTTTCGCCACCACAGCATTGGGTCAACAATTCTAAATCGGTAGTCGATCATATATTGGCTGGATCGTTCGAGTCTGCTTTTAGATTATTGAATAATCAGGTCGGAGTGGTGGAGTTTGGACCTTATCAATCTCTGTTCTTAAATACATACGCTCGCTCCAGAACATCCTACGCGTGTCTACCCAATATACCATCGTTATATGGATATCCCCAAAGGAAGGATTCCAATTGGAAGGAGGCCGCGTCAAAGACAGGTTTACCCGCGGTAGGACTGCACCTTGCCGAGCTAGTTCAGCGTCTTCAAGCGTGCTATCAATTGACGACCAATGGCAAGTTTTCCAAGGCGATAGAGAAGCTGCGGAGTATCTTGCTAAGCGTACCGTTACTCGTCGTCGACACCAAGCAAGATATTGCGGAAGCTCAACAGCTAATTCAGATTTGTCGCGAGTATATCTTAGGTTTAAAGATGGAAACTGAGCGTAAAAATTTGCCGAGAGCCACGTTAGTAGAACAGAAAAGGATCTGCGAAATGGCAGCCTACTTCACGCACTGTAATCTACAACCTGTACATCAGATTCTTACTCTTCAAGTAGCGGTGAATTTGTTCTACAAATTGAAGAATTACAAAACCGCCGCTTCGTTCGCAAGAAGATTACTCGAGCTCGGACCAAATCCAGAACTTGCGCAAAAAATTCGGGTCCTATTACAGGTAATTTCATTGTTGTCGTAAATTAATATTTATATAAACGATCAATGTCCACGAATGAAAAATTTGATTTATTCTTTTTCAGTCTTGCGACAAGAATCCTGTCGACGAGCATAAACTAGCGTATGACGAACACAATCCATTTTCATTGTGCGCAAGCACGTTTACACCTATTTACAAAGGAAAACCAGAAGTAAAGTGTCCCTTGTGCGGCGCTAGTTATAATCCGCAGTTTAAAGATACGGTATGCAAAATATGCGAAGTCGCTTTGATAGGCAAAGAACAATAATATTCCATTTATATCGTTATCAATTTGTGTGAACTTTCGTTCAATCGGAAAAATTGAAAGATCATTTATCTTAAGAAATATACAGTTTTCTTTAACTTTAAGATGCTAGATATACAATTGTAATAATTTTGAATTAGAGGTGTACGATCAAAATAAGCAAAAAATAATTCTAACAAAAGTAGTTGTACTTTAGCATTCCGTGAAATGAATAGAGATTAATTTTGAACGTACTTCAAATCAAGCGTTGCCCGTTAATTGAATATAGGTATACGTTACAATTCTTTTTGTATATTTCTATCATTTCTATCTCAACTTGCAGCATCGCACTTGTAACTCGAACTCTGCTTTATTGTATATCGTCAAAAGTGAACATAAAATTTAATATACGTTATAAAAGATGATGACTCTAAAATTAGGATGACTTATAAAAAAAAATAAACGATATTTGTACAAGAAGTGCAATATTTACAAATAAAATCTTACAGATTCCTGTCGAATTAAGGCAACTTCCTTGATACACGATATGCGAGATTAAAATATGTTAGGAACATATTGGACTGAAGACTGAAGCTTGTGATTAAATTTCATTTATAATAAATTTATCATTTGTCAATGCATGTTAAAAAGTGAACGAATTACGTAGGTACGTGAAATTTAGAATTGAACAATCCTTTATTCCAAACTTGCAATATTTTTATATACAATTATCTTATTATTTAAATACTTTAGTAATGCTTCTTCGTTCTCCATCACATATTTATATTTACTTCTAATATTTACAAAGATATATTGGAAAAAAGAAAGATATGATTTTTCTTGGGTAAATAACTAATAGTAATTTTCTGGACAATTTGATTCCATAAAGTTATCTGGACACGTGATTGGTCGAATTTTCTATTCTTACGTCAGTGACGAATTTCTACCCTTGTACTGGACTAATCGAACGAGAGAAACGACGATCGATCTTCCTACGGGAAGAATCGAGGAAGTCAGTCGATTGATCGCTCGAGCGTTGCATTTCCCCGCGGAGCGGCGAGCGGCGTCAGGCGTCAGTTGGCAATGCGCTTGTTACCGCTCGTTACCGACGCGTTGTGTGCAATGGTGGACGAGGTCCGCGAAGACCGCTCGTGCGCGCCATCGAGCTACCGAATGTTCCGGCCGTTTCCCCGATAAGTACGACGGAGTCGCTCGCCGCCAGTGGCCGGTCGTCGCGTCTCGCTCGTCACGAGCGTCAGGCCGCCTATACCGATACTCGTCGCTTCGCTCAGCGTCGCTCGATCGTGCCACAGTGATATCTTGCCGCGCCGTTTTTCGTTCGTTTTGACGCAGGTTTCACCGCGAGAGGATACGGAGGCGACGGCAGCGGGAGAGAGACCGAGAATCGCGCGCGCGCGCGCACCGAGAAGCGCCCTCCCTTCTCCCGTGCCCCCAGTGCCCCCCGCCCGAATCGACGTCGACGACGACGACGCCGCGCGCCACCGCCGCCGATTAATCTCGAGATTATCGAATCCGCCAAGTCGATATCGTCGCGATACGAGCGGACGGCGTCGCGAGCGCGTATCCGCCCGGGTCGCGGCGCGTCGCTGAATCGTCGCTCTATAGCGTCCGCGTTGTCGGTGGCCGTAAACACCGCGTATACGTAAATACGGACACGGACGTGCACGCACACGGCGCGCGTCGCCTCTCTGTACGTGCGTACGCGTTGCGCGCCGCTGGGACACACACATACACCAACGTACACCGTTCTCGTAGCGGCGAGTCTCGGCGCCTCCGGAGTTGCTTTCCGACCCGCGGCTTTTCTCGCGAATCGAAGGTGCGGAGGAACGCGTGCGCGCGCCAACGAGCGAGACGGCCCCGCTGTTGCCGATCGCCGGCTCGAGAGACGTCGCGGCACCGTGTTCCGAGCAGATACGAGTGCGCGCGGGAGGAGCTCGCCGCCGCCGCCGCTGCCGCCGCCGCTGTGAAACGGCGCCCTCGGAGAGGTTAGAATCGGGACGTGCGGGACGTCGAGAACGGCGCGGCTCGAGAGACTTTCGAGGATCGCCTTGGTCCGACGGCCGTCGCGACGGACAAACACGGGCCGCGGTTTCTGTGATAAAGGAGGGGACGCCCGCGTACGTTCGCCGAGCGTCGCGCTCTACGGTCGACTGGTCGAGCGGTGGTCGGCGACGACGATATAACGACGTCAACGACGGTGGTGATGCTGGTGGTGTAGGACGATCGCGCGGGATGAAAAAATGATGTGATCGACGGTCATCATGGCGGCACCCATGCTAAAGTGGAAGCGGATCGCGAATCCGACCGGGCCCCAGCCGCGACCCAGGCATGGCCACCGGGCGGTCGCCATCAAGGATCTCATGGTTGTTTTCGGCGGCGGGAACGAGGGCATCGTCGACGAGTTACATGTGTACAACACGGGTGAGTTAGCGCCGCTCGAGCGTACACTCGCGTGCGTTGCGCCGCCGTCGCCGTGGCCGTGCCGTGCGCCGCGCCGCGCCGTACCTGGCGATTCCCGCGAACCAACATGGCGGCATACGTTGACAAGACGGTGACCGGCCGGATCCGGGGCCGAACGCGCCGATTCCGCGTCCCGCGCGGGACGCCCGGCGACCGGGCCCGGCGTTCGCCGTCGGGCCCGATCGCGCGGCGTCCTCGCGCCCGCGAGACGAGCGCTCGGGCCCCGACGGACCCGCGAAATCGTCGCGGCCTGTCATTCTACGTGTTTATACGCGCGGGAGCGGCCATTGCTGTCTCCAACGAGCCCCCTCCCTCGCTCCGCCCGCGTCCCCCCTCCTCCTCCACCGCCACGATGCACCGCGCCGAGTTTCCCGTCGTTCCACGTTCGCGCTCCTCCGCTTTTTCTTTCTCTCCTTTTTCCTTTCGTTCTCGTTCCTTCTCTCCGCCCTTCGTCCGCCTCCCGCGCGTACACATTATTATCTTTCTCGCGCTACGTCGCCGACCGACGTGCGCCGGCGCGCGCGATTTCGAAATGTTTGGCCTCGCGCACGAGCTCGCCATGGTAACAGCCGGAATGCGTATGGTCTCTTCCTCGTAGCTGCATGCGCGTGCGTTTTCTCGACTTATCTCTTTCCCCATTTTTCCTTCGTCGCTCGAACGAATTTTTTCCCGAGTTCGGAATACGATGGACCGCGACTAAAAATAACTCGTCAGATTTATTGTTTCTTACCGTTGTACTACATTGCGCTTTCTGCATTATTTAAAATGAGATTAGCACGTACCTAAACGTCAGAGAGCAAGGGAAAAGAGATGCAACGCTCGAATAGCGCAGTTGGAAAGAGCAGATCCTTATTGTTTGTTAATCTCAAGATTCCAACCATTGACGTAAAGATAATCTTATCAAACGATGAATCCTGCTTTATGTTTCATTAAAAATTTATTTGTCGAAACAAAATCACACGGTCTAATTACAAAATGTTTATAAAGTTGAAAAGATATCTCACGTATGCAAATTTCTTATTACGCGTTAAATTATGCATATTAAATTAATGTTGTCAAGAGACATTGACATACATTTTATTTAAATTAGATACAATTTTTCTCGATTAAATTATTTTCGTGAAATACTTGTGTAATTATATATATAATGTATAAAAATGTAAAATAAATATGAAATGTAAAATAAAAATGTAAAATATATATATTTATATCATATATTGATAGACTGATAATCGAAACAGGAGAAAAGAATTTTTTGCACTTTGCATTGCGTTAAAACATTATTTATATAAGATAGAAAAGTAATATAACTCTGTATGCATATAAATATTGCGTTTAATTTTGCATCAAGATATTTATATAAGGTATATCTTTGCAGCAACGAATCAATGGTTCGTGCCTTCTACAAAGGGAGACATTCCGCCAGGTTGTGCGGCATATGGCTTTGTTGTCGATGGCACACGTATTTTTGTCTTCGGTGGAATGGTAGAGTATGGCAAATATTCTAACGAGCTGTACGAATTACAAGCGAGTCGGTGGGAATGGAAGCGTTTGAGGCCAAAGCCACCTAAGCACGAGCCCCCGCCGTGCCCACGATTAGGGCATAGTTTCACCCTCATTGGTAATAGGGTCTTCCTTTTCGGGGGTCTGGCGAATGAAAGTGACGATCCGAAAAGTAATATTCCGAGATATTTAAACGATTTGTACACGCTCGAACTCCTTCCTAATGGCCAAACAGCCTGGGATGTGCCGCAAACGCACGGACACGCGCCACCTCCTAGAGAATCCCATACCGGAGTGGCGTACACTGATCGTACCACGGGCAAATCTTGGCTGGTGATATACGGTGGCATGAGCGGTTGCCGTCTAGGTGATTTATGGTTCCTCGATGTTGATTCGATGACTTGGAACAAGCCAGTGGTTCATGGACCTACCCCTCTACCACGGTCGCTTCATACTGCCACTCTAATCGGTCATCGAATGTACGTATTTGGGGGATGGGTGCCGTTAGTCGTTGATGACGTTAAAGTCGCGTCACACGAGAAAGAATGGAAATGCACAAGCACGCTAGCATGCTTAAATCTAGGTAAGTTCGTCATTTTTTCTTTCTTTAATAGTGATCTAGAATTATATATTTATATATATATATATATATTTATATATATATATATATTAAACTTAAAAAAAAAAATATATATATATATATATATATATATATATGAAAAACAAAAAGAGTAACTTTGTTATATCATTATATATATGATTTACTATTCAAATGTTATACTGTTAATTTTAATAATCAGTTGGATAAATTTTGATAATAAGTTCTTCTCCGAGAACAAGCATTAAAATCAAATGTTATTATTTTAGAAACCTTTACTTGGGAACAACTAACCGTTGATTCTTTGGAGGAAAATGTTCCTCGTGCTCGTGCTGGTCATTGTGCTGTTGGTGTACACAGTAGACTTTACGTATGGTCTGGTAGAGATGGCTATCGCAAAGCTTGGAACAACCAGGTTAGGGTTAGTTACGATGGCATGGTTTTCGATTAGATGAAATATTGTTGCGCTAACAATATGATTCTTCTTTCGGTTCAGGTGTGTTGCAAAGATCTGTGGTATCTTGAAGTCAGTAAGCCAGCGGCACCTTCCAGAGTTCAGTTGGTTAGAGCTTCCACGCAAACGTTGGAAGTCAGCTGGACAGCGAGCCCGTCCGCGCAATATTATATCCTTCAAATACAAAAGTATGACGTGCCACCGGTAGCGGCGACCGCTACTTTCTCTTCGGTGAGCGCACCGACGCCGACCGCGCCTGTCGTCAGTACTCCTATTGCGGTAACAACCTCTTCGATGGTGGCGTCTCCCGCGACAGTACCTATCACATCTCCGCCTGTGACTACTGTCGCTGCTCTTCCTCCGACTACACCGCCTGTTGCCGCTGCCGCTAGAGCATCTGTAGCGACAGCTGTGGCAACGGCAGTGGCAACTCCGTTGCGAGTCCAAAGTGCGAGCCCCGTGCAGAAACCAGTACCGTCGCAAGCGGTGCAGAAGCCCTCGAGTCCTATGACCCCGAGAGTCGCGACCGGCAACGTTATACGTATCCGATCTCCTCTGGTCACTGCCACGGCAACAGTGGCTGCAGCGACGGCGGTTGCAGCTGCTACCACTGAGCAACAACAAACAACTGCAACCGCTACTACTACGATTACAACCGCAGCTGGTCAAACGCCCGCTGCCATGTCTGGAATCGCCGCTTTGGCCGCGGCAGCAGCAGCCACCCCGAAGATCACTATGAACAATGTCTCGATCGTGCCACAGACCGCGGTCGCAGCTGCGACCGCGACCAACGCCATCAGGATGAAGAACGTTCAACCAGGTCAGCAGATACGTTTTGCCGCGCCTGGCGCCACAGTATTGCGCACTGCCTCGCCACAACAGAGCAAGCAAATCATACTGCAAAAGCCTGGCCAAAATATATCCGGTCAGCCGCAGATCGTGCATCTTGTGAAGACCGGACAAGGCATGATGGCCACAGTACCCAAGGTGAGCCTTATTCCTGGCAAAGGTGTCCAAGCAACCGGCGCAAAACCTCTCAATCAGGGACCGACAATATTGCGGTTGGTGAATCCTAACACGGTTGCGGGATCGAAGATCCTTACGACTATGAAGACATCCAACTTAGTGACGATGAGCAAAGGACAGAACATTACGGGCAAGCAAACCATAATGATTACTAAGCCGACGGGAAACAGTGGTCTAGTCGGAAGAGCCAATCAGTTCATCGTGGTCACCACAGGCTCTGGTCTAAGAGCTGTACAAGCTGTAACAACGTCGCAAGCTGGTGCAGGACAAGGAGCTACTCCCGTAGCTACTCCTGTAAACGTCTTGCCGTTGTCAGCTACCAATCACGTCACGAATCAGCAGGGCGTCAAGATGATAGTGGTTTCCTCCGGAGCAATGGGTGGTGGAACTGCTGGCAAGCCGTTAACTATCACGGTTCCGGGGCAAGGCGGTGTACCAAAGACAGTGACTATTGCTGCAAAGAGCGGTACGCAAACCATCTTCAATACCGGCAAGAATCAACTCGTTACCGTGCCGCAGATACAAAAGACGCCTGTAAGTGTGTAACAAGAAACATATATGTACTTTTTTTACAAGATATTAATTGAAAATATTAAAACTTGCTTATCTAATTATAGGAATCGGTAGCGGTATCTGGAAAGCCAGTGACTTTACAAATGCCCGCGGGTATAAGTGCAAAGACGGTAACGCTTTTGCCAACAAGTAGTAGTTCCATAGTAACTACTTCTAGCGCATCGGATTCTATAGATACTAGCAAAATGCTGTTTGTTTCTTCGCAAAAACAACCTTCAGCCTCTCTAGGTAGGTAAAATTATGTTTTGATACATAACATAAAAAAAGCTACTTGCGACGTTAACTTACGCGATAAAATGATATTTCAGCATCTACTTCTGACGGTCCTGCTACTACCGATGCTGCATTAGCTGCATTGGCAGCAGAGGCTGGTCTGATAGATCCAGTCCAGGAACCATCTGGTGGTTTATCATTCATGGTAGCTACAGACGATGGTGCTGGCTGTGACGATAAAATGGAGGATAGCTGTAACGGTAACGAGGCGACCACAGCGGCCGCCCTAGTTTCTCAGATGGGTGCAGGAGAACCGATGCAAGTCGACGGCGACGGAAACTTCGTACTTCCGCAAGTAGATGGTCCTATAGATGATCTCTTACTGGAAGGTGAAGAAAAAATGGACGTGGATGAAGAGCCAGCTTCAGAAAATGTCACCGAATCGACTGGCACTGAATCGGCGGCAATAACGGAACAAAACGTTAATGAATCTGAAAATATTCAGGCAGAGGATTCGGCCGTAAAAGAGGAAATTGACATTAAGGATGAAGAAGAAGCGAAAACAGCCGACCTTCCCGAATCGATCACCACCAGTCAAACCAAAAAAGCTGAAGACGTTGATAATCCACCAGTCGGTGACGAAGTACCTATGGAAACTAACGACAATGATGCAGAGTTACCAAATGAAAAAGAGGTAAAGGAACCAATAGTCAATGACGTAATAAAATCCGAGTTGCCTTTAGTACGATCATCCGCGGAGGGTTCATCTGAACACACGCCTCCAGCGGACGTCGCGAATTCGGCAATGGAAATTGACGGAACTCATCAAGATGAAAACAGCCAGGTGAAAGATGTAAAGAATAAATCGTTTTCTGAGGACGAAAAACCGCTAATTACTGAAGATTTACTTACCGAAGATACGGAAGCGTCGCATCCTCCCCAAAGCGATACTCCTAAAGTTGAGAAGATGAAGGAAGAAGCCGCAGAACTGGAAACTGATCTTCCAACCGGTTCTCCTGTAAAATCGAATGACACCGATAAACCGGCGATCACTGATAACAGTACATCGCCTCCGACGGTTAATGTAACGGTCCCCACTGTTACACCGAGCGTCCAAATGAAATTGGAACCGAACGATGAATCTACGAAACCTACGCCATCTACGGAACAGGTTAAATTGCCGGATTTGCCCGTATCATCGATCAATGGTGTCGCCGCACCTCTCGAGAAGGAAATCGAAAAAGTACATACTCCCGTAAAAATAGAGATAAAAGATGACTTCGCTGTTCAAAAGCGAGAAAATCAGAAACAGGAAAAAATCAACGATGTCAGATCAGAAACTGGAGATGATTCGACAGCGTTGACAACATTGGCTACTGCTGCTTTAGGATCGGCAGAGCCAACGATAAAAGTTAAAAATGAATCGGTAAATTATATTAATTTTCTATATCGTTTACAATTACATTAAATTAAATACAAACGTTGTCATTAACTAATATTTTTACAGAGCGAAGAGGAGAAAAAAGAGGCAGAATGGTATGACGTGGGAGTGATAAAAGGAACTAGTTTTACCGTTCAACATTATTATCTTCCTGACGACGAGCCGTTAGATATAACGCAGTCTTTGACAATGGATGTTTTTAAAGGGCGAGCTAAAATAGCGTTAGAACCCGGTACTGCCTACAAATTTAGAGTTGCCGCTGTGAATAGTTGTGGACGAAGTGCCTGGAGCGAGGTAACAAATCCAATTTCATATCTTGCGATGTTATTTAGTAAGATGATTCTTCGACAAATAAAAGATAAAATTTGCTTGATTGTGAATTCTCATTTTCGTTGTAGGTAGCGGCATTCAAGACGTGTCTTCCGGGATTCCCGGGTGCACCGAGCGCTATAAAGATATCAAAATCCGTGGACGGTGCACAAATTTCTTGGGAACCGCCGCCAAGCAACGTTGGACCCATTCTCGAGTATTCCGTCTACCTGGCAGTGCGAAGTACCGCGTTGAACAATGACGGAGAACCAAAAACAGTTGTGTCGAATCCAAATCAATTAGCTTTTATTAGAGTTTATTGCGGTTCGAGTAATTCTTGTTCGGTGAACAATAGTGCCCTTAATGCCGCTCACGTGGACACCACTACGAAACCGGCCATAATCTTTAGAATAGCAGCACGAAACGACAAGGGATATGGACCAGCCACTCAAGTCAGGTGGTTGCAAGGTGAGTTACGCGATTTGTCTGATTTGAATGATTTTTTCAAAGGAATACACCCCTGAACAAACACTTTATTATTAGCAGATCCAACCACTGCAGTGAAAAATAATCCGCAAGTGAAGAGACCCGCCAATACAACAGACCTACGTTCGCAAGTGACTTCCCCACAGAAGAAAATGAAAATGGAACCAGCTAGTGATAATTTCTCGTGAGCCTGTTCTCTCCCTGACCTCGTACAGCCGAAACTCTCATGAGCAACGCTACTCATTATTTAATTTCTATATGCCTAACAACGATAATGAAATCAATGTATTACCAGCTAAACGACGTGATAAACAAGTAAACGAAAAACATGAACGTGCGATAAGAAACGACGAGAGAAAAAGTGGGAGAGAGAAAGAGAGAGCGAAAAGAGGTATCCGTAGACTTAAGTCTATGTGTAAGAATCGGGGAAGAAAAGTATTTTTAGTGTTCGGTATGTGAACGTCAACTTTATGTACCGTGTTTCTTACTCACTGTCATCCCATTTTTTCGTAAGAGTGCGCGAGAATCTTTGTAAAAAGTACCGTTAATAAATGGCGACATGGTTATTTTTTTGCAGTTAAGTAAGTTTTTCCATGTTTATAACGTTTTTTAACGGACGGTACGACATATCGCATCTAAATGCTCATACTTGCATCACGTAAAATCACGATCGACACGTTCGCGCTTTTATAATTTTCTCGTTATATGACAACCGATTAGTTTGATGAGTATGAGGTGTTATATAGGAATGAATAACCGAACAGGATTCATATTCGATATTTTACATATTTGTTTAAACGATTATACATATATTATATATATATATATATTCGAGTAAGTTCTATTTTAAACATCTAAATTCTTTATAATATATTTATCATTAACGGAGTATCTGCAATTCTTTTTGCATTCACTACTGTACGCGGAGAAAGCTCGCTTTTGAGATGTAGGTTATTTAGTGTACATAAAAATTCTTGCACTGAGAAAAATGTGTTTATCATATTCTGAGGTAATAAAATAAATACTTTTTGATAAGGTAGAATAATTGGAAGATATATATATATATATATATATATATATATAACCTTAATTAGTTTCCTATTTCAATCTGCTCGTTTATGTTTCAGTTTCACATAGTAAGGGAAGCTTTTATTGTGTCATCGATCCAGTTTTAAACGTGACAATCGGTGCTACACATTATTCCGATACTTTTGTTACTGCCAAATGCGACAGGAATACGTTATCGATACTAGAAAGCAACTCGTAATGTAAAATTATCTATTAAACATGTGTAATGCTAAGTTACTTCTTGTATGCTTTTGTCAAACAATTGCAACGATGCAGAGATATTTTGTATAATATATATATTAAATGAATTATACTACATGTAATTAATGAATATCTCTAAGGATCGGGCACTAGGATGGTTATTGATATTTTAGTGGATAAAAGAAAACTCCATGGAAAGTTAAGGATATTTTTAAACAGCAACGAAACAATGGTTTGAATATTGATATATCTGAATAACGGTAGGCTGTATGTCCTTAACGTAAATTCTAATCTTTTATAGCGCTAAGGCAAGTAAATAGAAAATAATTGGAAGATTAATGTGCGAAGGAAAGGTAAGAGAGAAACATACGTTGTCACATTAAAGGGAGATATGTAACACTCCACACTTTCTTTGAGCTAATATTATATTTTAATCAAAATACTGTATAAGCTTTTTGAATCAATCGAAAAAAGTTGATTACAGAAGCTGTCGGCAGTCTCGCTTCTCTCAATTGACTTTGGGGCTATGTTGAAGCTGCAATAATTTAAGCGCATATTTTTATTTTAGATTATCCATATACATATGCTTTTCGTTGTCCATTTATAGCATAAGCAAGGTAGAACACCATCTACTAACACAGCGTTCCAAACGCTCAATCTGTTATATTAAAGTTTTGCGTTTACAAAGTTTACTTTACTAGGAAATCTGTATATTATAGAAAGATTATCTCCAACCACGAAAGTACTCTCGTGGTACCAATGTACTTTACATTAAATGTACAATTGCAATTGTTTATCTTTTACATGGGTTCTTATACCCGACATTTTTAGAAGCATTGCCTGGAAATACAGATGAAGATATAATGTACGATAATATAAATGGGATAACTAAATGGTATATACTTTCAAATGCATTGTTTCAATATGGTTCTTCTTGTTGATCCTCTAAAAAACGAGAGAAAAGAGAAACGACTGTCTCGGTACTATTAATGATCAACAAGAAGTTATCTTCCGTATAATTTTATTTGTATATTTTGTTAACAGGAGATGACACTAATCTGTATCTGTGTACACAAGCCTTGTGCATAAAAATATCTTGGAACTGTCACTACTACCACGCGTCTCACCGGTATCCCTTTCTTTGTAAATCGCTTGCTACCACTGCATTTATACTCTTCACCGAAGTATGTCGTGCAAATAAATATAGATAAATTTCTTATACAATATACAATTTTTACCTTCATTACACTTTCTATGCTTTATACGTATGCAAGAGTGTAATTGTGAGCACACACACTTTGACTTTAACTATTTTCCATGCATACGCTAAAACATCTTTTTATGACTTTGCAAGTTTTGACTTTGTTTTTTCTTTGAGTATAAAAATACCGAAACTTATTAACAGCGATAACAAAAGAAATATAATAAAAGACGCGTAACAAAATTATTATTACAGTTATTGGTGTAGCCTCGGAATATTTCACGTGTTATCTTTTCGAAAAATACGTCTTGTTTGGCAGTAACGAAAGCATACATATTCATTTAATTCCTGTCTAATTTTATTCGATCACAATCGAGCGGAACTGTTATAAATTAAGGAGCCTTAAGAATGAAAAAGAATAGAATCATTACATTTACTTTCGATATCAATAATTTTAAAAATCATGCTACTTTCAAGATTAATAATGCGATAGACAACGCATATTAAATTGAGCAAAGTTAATTAAATCTTTAATAATTTAGATATCGTCTCTAAATTAATTTTTTTATTATCAAGATCAATTTCTTTTTCAATTGTCGCCATTTATATTTTATTGAAAGATACTGATTGACAAATGTACAATTTATTTATCTACCATATCTTATTTTTGTATACCGATTGAAAAGATTCTCAATCTAAACTAATCTGCTGTACGAGAGACCAAAAGATTCAATGTCAGTTTCGGACCATCATTTTCCTATAAATCCTTTTTCTATACTAAACCTTAATCGTATATTTTTAAACATGCGCATGGTTAGTACGAGAAAATAGTAAAATACCGACGAGAGGAGATTACGGTGAAAGTGATTTATGCGCGATATAATATAGGATAATGAGAGGTCGACGATGACGGATATAATTTGGCGCGTCGTAGATAATGTGTGCTAAATCTATGATATTTCACTGCATGAAACCTGCAATGATATTAAGCGGATTTGTATTTTTTGATAAGGATCCCCTGGTTCGATGTACCCATGTCGCCGGACAAGATTAGTATACTCCTGAGTATCTAATCGATTTATAATAATACATCACACGACGAAAGTTTCGCAATATGTAATAATGATATATAACTATACCGTTTTACAATAAGCCACAACTGTGTAAATCGGAATGATGCGTGCGAGAGGAATTGTAAGAGGATGCGTCGAGCATACGTGTATGAAATCGAATATACGTAACGAGTTAAAAGTATAAGGAAGCGAAGATTGTAATTGTTAATTACGTCCTTTCTCTCTCGTACGCGTCTTCTAAGGATTTACATTGAATCACACTGTAAATAAGTCCTTCACGTTAGATAATATCACGGATATCGCTGTATTTATGGAATTAGCGTGCCTAATCGCAGACCCGATGTACGCGCGAAAAAAAAATCTTTGATTAACACTATATAATTGTACACTGAAAATTGTATTTGTATAAAGGTCCCGTTCCACGCTTGCCTTTCCAGTTTTCCGTTGTATAACGATGTAAATGCAAAACAATCACGTTAGAGAATCGGTAGCATTCGAAATGAAAAAGAATCTCTATATCCGATATATTTTTTACGTCGTTTTTGATATCTTCTTAATATAGGAGCATAAAAAATATTCGTACTATTTAAAAATGTATGTTGCGTTGTAAGTTAATTAATACGACATTATTAAGTAGGGTCTGCGATTGACAACAGGAGAATTAAGACGCATGGTTAGCCTAAGAGCGAATTGCTTTTTCATTGATGAGTCATTTTTACATCTATATGGAAGAGACATCAAATATCTATTTGTTTGTCTAACACGATGGCTTCGCAGATTATTTTTAGAACTGATTAGTGCAATATTTTCCAACTGCAGAGTCTAGACAGGAAATACCGTCGCTTTTATTGCACGAATTTAATACCACGATGTGCACACTCTCACTGTAAATGCGTCGCAATTTTTACAATTGCGTGTGTAGCACGAGTGCTACCGATCACTGACAATAAATCATTTCAAAAAGAAATTGAATTTGTCGATAGCAAATACGTCTGCTTTCAATTCGCGGATTTTCACTAAAAAAATTTTGTCAAAAAGATCAAATCACTCGTCTGTCACGATATGAGAACCATGTGTTTTCAAAATTAAAATTAAATTAAGTTACTTCGAATCTTTGCCATTCGATTTACCTACAACCACGTCTTGCGATTATTTCGATCAGGTAAATCGGTCTCTTCCTCGGCGCGGGCAAATAAGGATAATGTAACGACCTCGGCTCATGTTTCCCAGAAGTATCGGTATAATCAAGTTTGAAAAATACGGGTTACGACAAGTGATCCTTAAACGATCCCAGCGTCTGGCACTTGACACGTAATAACGCTAAAAATACAGGAAAAGCCATTGAATTTACGATATATTTTATTTCTCTTCGAACATATAGCCGAGTATATTGTAAAGTAAAGAATGTGAAAGACGATAAAAGAAAACGATGCGCATGCAATCGGTTTGTTCACTTTCGAAACAGCCTTCGCGCGATTCTAACGCGTTACGAAGCATCAATACAAAGTGCATCGCTACGAATAAAATAATAATACCGGATGTTCCGAAAGTGATCGTTTTCCGTTTGGAAGAAAAGAATAATATACATTGCGCCCTGATACATTTATTAATTTTTAATAATGATTACGACTTGATTTACTTGAACTGTATAATTTAATTAGTATCATTCACGTGTGTAATTTTAATTATTATGTAAGATGTAATTATTAGCGAAAAAATAAAATCAAACACGAATAAATTAAACATGTCCTAAAATTGACGGAAATATTGTCGCGTTCTCTTTTACTAATTTGGATACATTTTATACGATAAGAGGAATATTAATAATCGGAAATAAAGAAAATATAAATCAAGTCCACAATTATTAAAAATGACTATGAGCAATCGGCTCGGATCACGAACGCTATTAATCTTCTCGTGTCAGATGATAGAAATTTCTGAATGCGCGTCGAATTTCCATTTTTCTAAGGTTTTACGAATTCAAAAAGTAAATCGATAAAACTGATTAGACTCGATAAGAAAAGAAATACTGCATAAATGACTAGCAAACAAGTCTATTACTATATATGAATAAGCATCGGAACAGTTTCGATCGCTGGCGAAAAGTGCATCGCGAGAGCCGGAATGCATTTTATCGGACCGGTGTTACTGGTTGCGATCTCGCGCTCGTCGAGAGATAATAAGCGAACAAACGACGAGTCGCGCGTCAGTCTCATCCTGTTCACAGACGGGACTGCTCGGCAACCGATGATATACGATCGATTGTCCTCAACTCTGTGTGTGTTAATTAGTTGATTAGAAAGAAACGCGCGCCGTAAATCCGGTTGTACGATCCCGTTGATTTTTTTCTCTCATCGAGACCGTGATATATTTCCCGTTCGCTCTAATCGGCTATGAATTCTCTTCGATGGAACGGCGTTAAGTAAAAATATATATGTTATATATAATATATAATTAAGAGGACTGAATAAACGCGGTGTTTTTGTACACACATGTGTCGCTTGTAGATGTTCACCTGTGCTCGTCTGCTGAAATTCCACCTTGCGTGATACTGCAATTTAAAGGTATTGGCATTAGAATGTATTATAATTTAGACACTTTTAATTAAGGACATTAATTGTATGACGTTCGAGTCAAAACTTAACAACTTTCTTATTTTAACTTAATTTTCATGAATATAGAATTATAGATGTGGCATAATAAGGTGATTAATTTATTCTTTTCAGCGATATTATGAAGTACATATAAGAAATACGATTATGACTTTTATTACTTATGAAAGAGGGTGTAAAGCAAAAAGACAATTTACCTTACAGCGGCGTTCAATCGATCTTTTTCATAGATTAATGTTTCTTTCGCGTCGAATTAATTCAATCTGCTCCATATATTGGTAAAGCTGCTCCAGAGTTATTTAAATTGCAAATAGTGCTGGTAGGTCGATATACGCGATGTTTTCGTTGGGAATCGCGGAGGGAAAGGTAGCAAGGTCGTTTTCCTAATGCATCACCCAGCGGATTTCACACAGCGCAATGATTCAGCATCTATAGAAGGGATAATAGGTCGTTAAACATCTAAACCATAAATAAATCCATCTCCTTCAAGGATCTAGCAATCGATCGTATCACTCTTGCACGAAGCGTACGCGTTTCTCCATCATCGACAGTTACGTATAGAAATGGAGACAAGCACACTGAAAAAGTTCTCTCGTAAAATCGATTTGCAATTTTGAATTTACCATCGTTGAAACGATTCCCTGCATTCACGAAACGTCGTATCAAGATTTTTAATTAATTATTCGAGTATCGTTGTTTATTATCGTGTTATACATTAGGTTAGGAAGCAAATGTATAATATTGCTTAGGGACACCGGTAATTTTGAAAATTTACTTCTTTTTATTTATATCGCGTAATTATACCGAATATGCATGTACGCTTATCATCAAGGTTACCCGTTGCCGTCGAGCTCCAATTTTCGCTATCATAGATGAAGCCGATAGTTCGTAGCAGCTGACAAATGAGCGCCACGTCAATGGCGATTAAAATACAGGAAACAAAGGAAATGTTTTTTTATTTTTGAAATTAAATAAATTAAGAATGTAAGTATATGGTAAACGAGTACTTCCGATAAACGGAAATAATGACTTGAATATAGCGAGAGACGTACGTCGATCGATCATTCGACGTTATCGCGCGAAGATCGGAAATTGCCAGTGGTGTGCGGTGTTCTAGAAACTAGAATTCGCGTATCGTCAATGTCAATTGTCGATAAAAATGATAGACGTACGAAGTAAACTGACGAGAGAGGAGAGAAATACTTGCCGTCTCTCGCGACACATATGTTTGTACAAAAGATTTTAATGAAAATTTTAATTGAAATGTAACGAAGCTCTGCGCGTTTAATTCCTGACAAATAAAGTCACGCACAAATTTCAGGTTAATCATAAAAAAAGTAGCCAACGCTTGATATCGAAAAACGATGGCAGAAATACGTTGTTCGATCGAATACTCGAAGATGAGATAGAATTCCAGAGATCCCATACATTTTTAATTGTATAATTTTAATGCGTCATTTCTGGGACACCCTGTATATACGTCCTGTAAAAAGGATCCGGGAAACGCTGCTGTCGTATCGCTGCCGGTTCCGGCAGCGTATATATCGGAGATCGGAGCTCGGAGCACGCCCCCGTTGTAAAGTGCCGTGCCTAAAATACGCGGTTTTCAAACGGTTATCATGCGAAAGCGTTCCTGAGAGAGGCGGGACGCGGGACGCGGCGCGTCGTCGACGACGTCGACGTGAAATTCGCCTCCTCGTCGTCCAACGAGAATCGCATTCCACACACGGAGTGGGGTTACGTAGCGCGCCGCGGCCGCGGCTCACGTTTCACAAAAGAACGCGCGCGTGACACGTAGATTATTGTTTGCATGTGCACTGGCGACAACAGGTCGGCGACGACTCGGCATATGTTCCGCGTTCCGCTGAACGAGAACCGGCGTACGCGACACGAAAGCAAGAGCGATGGGAATCGACGGTATGAGGGTCGGCGGAGGCAGATGCCCGCCTCTCCTGGTCGGAGGGCTCCTTCTGGCGTGCCTCATGCTCGTCTGCAGCTGGTGGACCCTGTCTTCCGAGAATCTCGAGCTCATCAGGCAGATCGACGACCTGAACGAGCAGCTCAAGATAAGGTGAGAGCCAGCGGGTTGCTTCGCGTCGAGCAAAATCTACTGTACACCCTGAATTTTGTTAACCACTGTCTCTGTGACGAGTTACAGTTGTCAGTCGTACATAATTAAGTTGTGGTCATTGTGGTTACCAAAGAGTTATGTCACCGTGCCACTTAAATGTTTATAACGAATGTAGCTGCTTGAAATATTTATGTCGGACCATTGCGGAAACATTGCGAGTTTCTACTCTATTGTATAATTTACAAAGCTATACGCAACGTGCAGCTATACGCGTATACGTGAATTTCTTTATCGTGGAAATTTTGGCTTGTGGCTTACTCGCACAATGCATGTTTATAATATCACCATTGCCAGATTCTGTTTTTAGGTTGTTATTCATTGTAATGTATAAAAATGTTTGACACACAATTTCGAATGTCGTTCTAACGAAGAAATTAATTTCTCCTTTCAGTGCCGAAGAAAGAGATCAGTGCGTAACGTTGCGTGGTAATTTGGAGCAAAGGTTTAAACACACGGAAGATGAATTGGCTTCCTTGCACGTCCGCTTGGAACAGCAGATGGATTTTAAAAAGAGAAACGAGGAGCTCGAGGATTCAGTTACTATGTGTAAAAGTGAACTGGACTCGTTGAACAAACTGGATGCCACGAAAACTGCAACGTTAGAAACATTGAGATTGGAAAAGGCCACCATTAATACTCAATTAGATGCAAAGCGGGATGAAAATAAAAAACTTCAAGAGGAAGTAGATAGGGTATGAACTTTTTATTTAATGGTATTTATGTAAAATTGAGGGTGATTTGAAAAATGTAAAAAAAAAGGCTTATGGTGATTTTGCAGCTGAAAGGAGAAGTAGATCAAATCAAGCTTAGTTGTAATTCACCACCTGAGAAGAAAGAAACTCCAAATCTCCAGCCACGTAAGTTATAATTATTTTTATTACAAATTTCGTTTGACACGTGTTCCGAGTTTTCTATTATGATAAATAACCGCATTCGAATGTTTATCGAAATTAATTCTTTACGTAGTTTTATTTAATATACAAGAAATATCTGCGGTGTATTACCATAATTGTACGAATGAAGACATTTGCTAATTTAGATTGCTAATTGCACCCTGCTTTAACGGCGGGAAGAAAATACCCTCCAATTTTATCTTGTTTTCAAATCTCGTCAATATTCCCATTAAGTTCTAACTGCGATTGGGCTGCTCACGCAAGAATTAACGCGACTACAAGCTCGTTCCCCTTGCACATTTTTAACTGACTCGGTATTATAAGATATTGTCGGAATTTGCTGATCTAGCAACGACAGTGGTCATTAACAAGTCTCAGTTGCATCCCGTACCGGAGTCTGCTGTAAGAATATCCGTAGCTGGTCAGCGAGGTTTGAAGTTCCACGGAATTCCGATCCTACCAACAGACCCACCTGGTGCTGTGCGCCAAACTCCTCGTTTCTCAGTGACCATGTTGAAGAAAGGTAGCGATACCTTTCTCCGTCCTCGAGGCGAGAGAATGCTGCCACAAACATGAAATTAAAAGTTTGCGGTAGATTTGTACATAATTCACATTTTCACACATCTGTGACTAAAGCTCTATTAAGGACAACCCACTGTATCGCTTCTAACTAAGCTGTAGATCGCGCTCGGCCCTTCGGGTGCATTCTAATGATATATAAACTATTATTTCTCTCTAATATCGAACGCTGAAACTTTCACGTACGAAAAAGACTGTTTTAGTATTGTAACACAAAATTGTCTTCATAAAATAAAAATGTAATAGTTAACTTCCTTATATTTTACAAGATCTAGTTTTGTATATATATTAGAATAGTATAAAGTATTTATATAGCTTATATACAGTTTGTATGCTAAATAACACAGGCACAAGTTTCGATAGCTGAGTCAATAGGTGCAATAATTTATTTTTCTATAAGAATTGTATTAAATTGTTATTTTAATTGTTTCAATATTAAACGCATTGTTCTTTTTTAGGCTAATTTTAAAGAAAAAGATAAAAATTAAATTGTGTACAGTAAACCTTTATATAAAGGGTAGGGTGGAACAAGATTATATTATATTTATAACTAAGTTATGAGAATTATCAAGTTTGTGTAGTATATTTTGCGATTTATTTACAGCTTGTTGCAATATTGTATTTATAATAGAATCTTATGATTAAATAATATATTGAAAGCATTTAATGTGAGTTATAACTTTTGATTTGTATCTATAGAACTATTATACAAACGATAAAAAATGTGATAAACTATATGTAACATTTTTAACTCTTTGCTAAAAAGATCAAGCGTAAAATACGTTATAGTTATATCTATGGTAGGAGAAAAACATCTTACGTGTGCGACACTTTCAGCAAGACATTCCTGCTTCCAGGCTATACCAAGGGATTGGATGCGGATAATTATTAATATTATTATAAAAACTTTGCAAAATTAATATTATTAAAAAACTAACGTATTTTATATTAACATGCATGGAATATACAAATACTTATGGAACTTGCGTTAATAATTATTAGTTACTAACGCGTTTATAATAATGATTCTCATTATATATACAGTTGTCATTTGCATATTCTGTACGACAAATAATAATTAAAATTTTTCAGAAATACATACGAACTTTTTACTTTAGTATAGTAACTTAGCTTACATGGCTTTCAGTTGAAACGGAATCGAAAGCCAATGGACCGTCAAATAATACCGCAGAGCAGGATATCCCAGTTGCCAACGACTTGGACGATCCTGAAAATCGTGCACGTGGTAATTAGAACTTTAAAACATATCATTGCAAACATTTAATTTTCACTTGCTGAAATGTTACAAATTATAAAAGTCACGATGTCATGATATTCGTGTTCCTGTTATTACTTGTTTTTTTTTACAAGTTATTACAGTTTACTTTTTATAAAATTTTAATTAGATTACTTTTTTATTATATTATCGCTACATATGTATTATTCTATTTCATGGAAAACTGGATTTTAAAACAATTGAAAAAGGACAATAAAACTAGCAATAATTTTTTTTAATTTTTTTAATCATTTACGTAGATAACAATGGAGATGACATACAAAGCACGGAAGAAACTATGCTATTTCCAGACAATTATGAAGAAGAAGCTAAAACGCGAGATGCCACAAATAAACGGATACTGTGATCATTGAGAGATCTGAAAATGAGTGCCAATTATAGCTATTACATTAGCAATTTTTAGACATAAGACGTGCTGCAATAATTTTCTGATAAAGCATTTTGTATCACTTAAATGAAACAGTGAAGCTCTATGCGCAATAAATTGTAAATGTTTTACATAAAAATATAAAAATGCGCCAATTTTTAATCAAATAGCTATACTTGTTTATTTTTCTTTGCCAGTTTTATTGCAGTCTTGTTTGATAGATAATGGAAATAAATTTTGATACAAAAAAGTATTATTGCGGCTTCCATCAAAGATAAAGACAGTTTAAGTTTGTAACAAATTTTTAATTATGAAGAATTAGGCATGATATTAATTAGTTATTTTGAAGTTTTATTTCTTTACATTCCTTATATCTTACTGTAAAATTATTTTATATCCATGATGCGAAATATATCAGTTTTGTATATCTTTGTTAGTACATATCTAAAATATACTCAGCTTACATAAAATTTCATAATTTTATTGCAAAATCCCTACGGTTTACACTTATGTGATGTTTATTTGTACTATTGTGTAGTACAGCATCAAGTTTACTAAATACTTATCGAGTAAAAGATTACATGCGTTAGCTTGCCGTTCCTTTTTCTCAATATTTTATACATTATTAAAATTTGTTATGTAAATGAAATAAAAGTATAACATCAAAGTGATCGTTGATTATCATATTGTCTTCGTAAATTATAAGTTATTGTTCCCTACATGCTTGTCACTATATTTTCCATTATGTTCTCTTATTATGTACGAGATCCATAATTTGTGTCGTGTTATGTTTGAGGCTTATCTCTCTATTTGACAGCTAATTAATAAATGTCGTGATATATAAAATGACAACGTTACCTATATCTTTAATGACATGTTAGCAATTTTTCTTTTTTATATATGGTGATGATGACTTTATTTCATTAATAGCTATTTCTGTTATTCATATTTTTAATTCTAAGACAATAATTATAATATTCTTTTACTGATATGAACGTATGAATATTTCATGTTTTAATGTCGCATTATGTAAATTTCTCTAAACATGCAGTATATATATATATATATATATATATATATATATATATTGGTATATATATATATATATACCATATAATATATATATATTGGTATAGTTATTTTAATCGATACGGTCGTTCTTCATGAATTTTATATATTGCAAAACCATTATCATAAATGCTGCCAATAATACTTATATTTGCTGCTACAAATAGTCACACTTGCTGTTATTACTGTAAAATTAATTAATAGTACATGTCAATAACATAATATATATATATGTATTATATGTAATACATTATATATGAACTTGCAATAACTGACTTCAACATAGATAATGTTAAGTTATACAAACATAATATTAAATAAATATTATAAAAATCTATTTCTCATTTAACAATGCGTCTATGTCTCGTTTAACAGTATGGGTACGTTCTGTTTTATGCATTATGCGCGTAATGCATCATTTATCCTTGTTGTTCATTAAATGTTAAACAAGGATAAGTGATGTTATAGGCGCATCATGCGTGAAACGGAACGCACCATATGTAATGATACACATATATGCATATACATTCACAATATTGTAATATGTAACAAAACATTCGAGAATTATTATGGAAAATTGTGCGTTAATCGACAGGTTACCCCAATGATTAAAATAATATGTTAATATATTACAACGAAATATAAAATGTGACTAGGAAAAATTAAGTAACGACTAGATAATTAGTATGCGGATTTCCGTCTTAATGATTGTTACGTACTAAAATAATTGTTATTTTACAAATTTTTTATCACTGGTTCATGACTAAAAAATAATTAATGACTGATCAGATTAATTTTTAAAAATTATATAAAATTATGTATATATGTATTTAACCAAGCGCTGCATAGGATAATTAATGTAAATATTAAACTGCACTCGAATGCTCTTTGAATTAGAGTATAATATTTATATATATGAGCTCCGATTAAAGCCTACATGATATTTTTTCTGAGCTTTTGTGTTTGTACAGAAATAATATAATATTTACTTTTATTGCCAGTTCAATTATTTATGTCTGTAGTAGACATATTTATCTGTATCGATAGAGAAATGTCTTTTCGAGATATTTTAGAGATCATAAAATTTACGTTAATATAATAATTAATAATACTAAATGTATAACAATTCTAAACTTTGCAACTTACCGCAACTTTTATAATTTATATAGCTCTCATTCATAATTTGTAGCAGCATAGTCTTTGATATATATTTACATTGAATTAAATTAAAATAAATAAAAATTCAATTATTTTATATATCCTTTTTAAAATTGCAGTTATTTATGTTGTAAAGCTTTTGCATAATATCTTGCATTTTTCTCTGCATTGCCAAGGATCACTTCTTGCTTTGCATTAACGTTTCATATACTTTTCTTTGGTCGTACGTTGTGTAATATTAAACTAAAATTTGAACGTTGTCTACTATCGGAAAACTATCAGGAAAATGATTCATTAGAGACTTGTGAAATATTTACTTATTTAAAGTTAGTTGCCTTAGGTTCCGTTATATTTATCGCCACTGATATTTCGTGGAACCTGACTTAAATAAAGATTAACAGCCTTCGAGATAAATAAATGTCGCGGAAGAAACGGTCATTCTAGAAAATTGGAAGTCACAAGTATATGCTGTATCCTGTATCCTCTGCGGGAAATGTAAATCTACTACGTATCATGCTCTATGTTTCTTAAATTGAGCAGCACGAATGATTAATTCGAGATCTCAGGTCTAAGATGAGTACAAAGTGTGCGTTCCAGCCCGTTTGACAATTTCACTTTGTTCTACATTGAAAATACGTCCTGGGGTCAATGACAAGGCAGTGAAATTGTTAGTAAATTCGTCAGTCTCTAAACAAGGGTAACTATGCATCGCGTAGCGTAAATTATAAAAAATTATGGGTAATAACTATTTCGTTGTGATCTGCTACGATATCACTCCCGTCATTGCTATCGCGTACGTCGGTTCAATGATCTCTCTATATAAAGAACTCATTATAGAAAACCAATTTTATGGAGCACGATGGGAAGCATGTCTCCTCCGTCGGAAAATGAAGGCGAATATCGAGCGAATTCGCCACCAACGGCTGCGCTTGCGATGTAAATTGCGGGATCTGTCCTTAGCGCGAATTTGCCTGATCAACGAGAAAAATGCATCGTCTATGAATTGTCTGAGAGCGGCGGATGTCTCGTAAAACGGACAACCGAGCTCCTCCGCCAGCGCCTTGCCTTCCTCCGTGGTCACCTAAAATAGGCGCCGAGAGTTCAATGTATGCGAGAAATCAATATTTCATTGTTCTTGCACGCCACGTGTATCGCGATGTATTCGCAATTTCTAATATCGGGGTCAACTCAACAGCGTCTGATGTACCTTTCGATGATGCTGTAGATCAAACTTATTGCCGACCAGTACCAAAGGAATGTTCTCGTTGGCGCGCACACGTGATATTAGTTTCCTGTACTCCATTGTCTCTTGGAAGCTATGCCTATCCGTTACCGAGTAACATATCACGAAGCCTTCGCCGCATCGCATGTATTGCTCACGCATCGCCGTGAATTCCACCTGTTTACAATAGTACGCAGAGTCAGAATCCGTTCCCATTTGTTTTATACGAGAAATGAGAATGGATGAAGAACACATGTCAATATATATCGTATAAATGTTGTAACCATTGTAATACGCATGAGTCTCGAACCTGTCCGGCTGTGTCCAAAATATCAAGGAGAGCTGCCTCGCCGTCGATGACCACTTGTGTCTGATATGAATCCTCTATGAATAAAAGAAAAACCATCGTTCTCTTCACATCAATCTCGAAAACTCAAATTTAGGCGTCAAATCTCTCGGGCTCTGTACACGTGCATCTATGGTTTGCTTTCTACTAATAATCACGTCTGTACAGGAGAGTTAGGTAGCAAGTTCCAGTGTTCTTTGCGTACAACGCGACTTACCTATCGTAGGGTCGTGATAGTCCAGGAACCTGTGACTGACAAACTGCAAAGTGACAGCTGAAATGCAAGACATGTAATCATCACAATAGTATGCACACTCAAACGTTTGAAACAGTCGGGATACTCCGATAAATCAATCGGGTGACGGGTACCTGATTTGCCAACGCCGCCGTCGCCCAACACCACGATCTTGTACACCCTAGGTCTGCTCCTAGCGGACTGCGTTATCACCGGCACGTCGTCCTTGCCGTTGCAGGCGACGTTTTTGTCCTGTGGGACGCCAGCCGCCGTCGTCACCGCGGTCATCGTGGCGGCTGGTCGGCCGTGCATCGCCCGGCGCGGCGTGTGTACGTACGTGCGTACGCACCCGACGGTCGACGCGCTTTATCCTACGACGAGGCGGCCGCGTCCCGCGTCGACCGGAGCTGGTTGACCGCGCCGTATCGGAGCGCGACCGATTCAACGGACACACCCGTGTTGTTGCCGGCGGCTGCTGTGCGACGGACGTCGTAAACGACGTCGTGACTCATGTTTGACGCGCGGGAGAAGCACGTTGAGAGATTCGGGTCTTCGTGGTGCCGCGTAGCACGACTCGCCGTCGAGCGGCCGGGAGCCGGGAGTGCCGGGGCGCGCACTGATCGGTACCGATGCTGATGCCACTGATCATCGCTGCGCGAGCCGAACTGCCGAACTCCGAACCTCCGAACTTGACAGATTCGCGGAGAACGCGAGACAGTCACGGGAACGAAAACGCGCGCGTGCGTTCCGACATAGTTCTAAGCGCACTGAATGCTTGTCGTTCATATGACTTTTAGTAGCTGAACCGTGATACCTTGCCCTAATTGGGTCGGAAATCCACGATAAAAGGAAGGAAAACAATTTTAACATTTAATTGCGTCGATTTGAGTTGGTTCAATACCATATGCTTATCTAAATAAAAGTTGACGCGCATACGTCTTGAGTAACTTTAAAAATATGTAAGCTTATATTATTTCATTTCTAATGCCTTTTTAAGGTAGCTGTATTTATATGCAAATTTTTATCTCTCACTCCAATTAAATAAAGATTAGACGTCTTGGAGTACGCATTTCGTACCGTAGAAAAATCAAAGTTATTATATTATTAAAGAAATACATTTCGACAAGCAGCGAATTAAATTTGGTTTCGTACTTTTTTGAAATAAATTTTATACTTTGCGAATTATTTTTAAATTAACATCGAGAATTCAGCCACTGAAATTCTAATTCGTAGCTTTACTTCAGATTTATCCGCATTCCAAATTCCTAAAGGGCGAAATTCGATTGAAAAAAAGCAACAGAAATTATATTGGAGTATTTTTGGAATGTCGTACTCAAATTTATTTTTCTATTTCCTCATTTATATGACTACGTTATATCGTCCTTATAAAATGTTGATATACCTATAGCATATCGAAATATCATATCGCAAGCTTCGTTCTAATAATATTAATAAAACCTACACGCACGTGTACGTGCAAAAATTCACAAGTACAATTCAGATTATTGCACAATATATTACTTTAAGTATTTATATATTTGTACACAATAATTCTGTAAGCTATTCTATATCTTTATAAATAATGAGTCACTCACACGAGTAAGATTTGATGTCACATCGATTATAAAAATATGTATTGTATAAACAAAACCCAAACACACACAAGCATAATGTACACAAATTTAAGTTATGTAAATAGTTGCCTTAGATAAAATATTTATCACAGACGGAGTCGAAAGCTATACAAATCGGAAGAAAATATCAATTCGGACGCCAGTCTTACGAGATAAATATGTCTAGCTACATTCTTCGCACGATAACCACTCGCATACCTATAACTTTTTCCCTTGATTAGTATTCTCAGTTTAGTTTTATATATTCTAGTCTTAGTTACAATACGATATAGGAAGAAAACTTAATTATTGATTTGCATGAATAAACACTGGTGCAATCGGTCCTTATATATTATCATTTAATCATATGTTATGCATATTTATATGCATGCATGTATGTACAGCTTTCCTGTAGTATCGGAAGAGATAACGAATAATTAAATTCCAAACTTAATTGCAGCTGACAATGGAACTGACGTTTACATAGTTTCAAAATTTTACATTCCGACAGATCACATGCCTGCACAGAAAAGATACTTGTGTGAAATTTGATCAGATAAAATACGATCAGATCTATTTTTAATGATTTAATTATAATGTATAATATAAATTATTTTAAAATGCAACATAAAAAATACTAATGCAAACGTGCAATTCAATCAATTAGATCAGACGCAACAAAATTCTCTATAAATAAAGACAGCGATAAAAAAGAAAAGTAGAAAATCTGAGCGACGTGATGTGTTTACGTGATGTTTCGCAGTGGTACTGGAAAATCTCTAATTACAAATCGGTAGTACGTTATCTCATCATTCTGCGAAATCTGTCTAATTCAAAAATACTTTCCGATAACCTGCAAAAATTCATTACGCGTTGTTAATAAATTGAAGAACTTTCACTTTTTATTATATAAAAATTAGAAATATAAAGTATCTACCTTCCGAAAGCATTGACCAAAGCAACAATTTCACTTCTTTCTAGGAAGAATAACTTTCGATTAAGGTTATTAAGCGTTGGTTCCCATTTATCAAATTTTCCTGAGAATAATATCTTTAACGCAGTGCCCAGACCATGGATTTGCAGTTTACCCCATAGTTTACACTTGTCACATCCTACGCAATCCATGATACGTGAAATATTTAGAAAATGTTGTCTAAATTCTTCCTTCAGCAATCGTGCCTCTGCTCCACCGGTAAACATAACCGTTTCATTAAAATGAACCGGGAACGATCTAAAATACAGATTGCACGAATAATTTATAATTATTTAATACGTTTTAAGATACACACACATGAAATATCGTGGGACACTTACCTAACAACATTTAAAATATCGTTCATAGCCAATCTTGTATCTTCGTCATCCATTTCGTTACCTGTATAATATTCTTCTCTTTCCAAGTAAGGCGCAGCTTTGGCTAGGGCTCGCAATTGAAGTAAATAAATAAAATATAGATTTTTCAGCCAATTTGGACCTTCGCCACCTGTTGTTTCAGGAGAAAATCTTCTTTGCAACTCATCCAAGTTGGGACCCCATTGATTGTTAGGCGACACTTGTAAACTGTCTTGTGGGACCAGCAAATACTTGGAACACAAATGGATGTTGATACTGGCATGTAAACCGGATATAACTCGGTAAAAAACTCGTTTTTCTAAACACATTCCTGAAACAATATATTCTCGTTAGGAACGAAAATAAGAATTTAATAATCTGCTTGATTTAATGTTAAATGTATAATTATTCAATTTTTACTATCCTATTTTAAAGTGAATTAAAATCATATATATATATATATTTTATGTAAATAATTTAAAAACATAATCTTAAGTTGCGACAAAAATAAGCAAGCAAAAATCTATGTAGACATCGTATGAAAAAATATGTGATGTCAACTTATTCCATAGGTTTACACGAAGTTGAAGAAGAATGGAATTGACGAAGTGCATGACTTACCATTCATCTTAGAAGATTGTATAAAAATGTGAGGTGAGTTTTCAGGCCTATGAAAAAAAAAATAAACCGCTATATAGACTCGAATAAAATTGACACGACAAAAAAAAAACACATGTTTGACGTAACTGTCATTATATACCTAAAACAATTTTCCATATAAATACACCGCCATATTCTACGTGCACTGGCTCCCTTGTATCCCGTATATCTTTCAGGGTTAAGTAAAAGATCCACGTATTCTCCAGGACTAGATTCTTTTACGCAGAAATTATCTTGGGCATCGTCGTGCTGTTGCCATCGTTCGAATTCTTTATAGTTCTCCGAACTGTAATCAGATTTATACTTTATCTTCAAATTTTTACTTGGCATTAACGTATATCCTGCTAATTACCTAATTGTCGTGTTCAGGAAACCAAGTTCTATATTATGATCTTTTGCGCTGTGCCTACAGTCATTAATTTGCGCATCGGCTCTATATTTATCTACTGGATTTTCGTTAAAATGGGTATCTCTTGGAATATCTCCCTTTAAACCTTCAGGAATATCGTCCTACAATAAATTATAGAACATAGAGGGAAGACAAATGTGATAATGCTTATTTAAAATAATATTTGATATAAAAAAATGCTCACATCTTGGCAGGGTAACACGTGACAGTAGCGTATAGCGCATTTGCTGTCATCTGCCCAAAACGGACAATCCTGTTTCAAGTTCACTTTGTAAAATCTAAAATAATCTCTGACTAGAAGACTTTGAATTCTCGGATATATTCTCATATTATTAAAATGGTCCACGGTATCGACGTTGCAAGCACAGTCATCCACAGAACCTTTCAACTGTAATTTTGATTATTTTCTATGTAATAAATATAGCAATGTATAAAAATATAACAATTACGTTAAAATATCTCAACTAAGACATCATCTTTTCATTATAAGTAAATTATTTTATTAGAAAGCTGTAGATAAATAAACAGATAATATAATATCTAAAATTTTCTCTCCAAGTATGTAAAAGCAAACTCACACAAAACATAAATTTGGATCTTAGGAAATAATGTCAAGAATAACGTTCAATACCTTGCAGAAACATTGATCATCTTTCCTGGAGTTACTCCCGAAATAATTTCCGCCTACTTGCAAGTGGAAAAGCAAGATCGCCAGGAGCAGCCGATAGAACATTCTTCCACCAGTCTCGGGATTCATTTCAGCATGGAAAAGCCGCTGATGTGCGACTGGCTTGTCGCGACATTAATCAGACCGTGATAAAAGGCGCAAAGACGGCGCAAATGACAGCGCGGCTGGAGGTTCGCTCAGGCTCAGTTCGCCGTTCTCCTTTCACATCGGTGTCATCGCCAGTACGCCTACGTGCCGAGCGGAGCGTAAACATCAGATGATTCGATCTCGGATACAAAACAATCTTGCACGTACAACAAGATTACGGGCGATTTGAGAATCTCGTGTATCTCGACCCCCGACTGAGAAAGAACGATAACTGTAAAAAAAAAAAAAAAAATCCGCGTGATATGCACGTACGAAAAAAACCGTCTTGTTCCCGTGGACGCGACAATATTTTAGGATCTCGAGCTGTCCGTCGTCTCTCGTTACTCGTTACGTCTGCAGCGGGTGATGTGACGTGCGCACACACGTGCATACACGATACACTTGTGAGATACGTGGAGCACGGATGCACTACGTGGGATAGGTTGATTCGCGCGAGATAACACGCGTGACAACGCGCGTAGAGAGCTATCCCTACCATGGGAGATGCGCTATCGGCTATCCTATCCCATGCGAGATTCCGGAAACGCTGAAGAAGTCGATTCTATCATCTAGCGATAATGGAAGATTCACAATTCACACCCCGCGTCCGGCGTTCAACCGATAAATTTTCCATAACTGTCCATAAGTAGAGATATTTTCTATCTCCCTCTTTGTCTCTTTTCTATCTCTTTTTGTTTCTCTTGTTTTTGACAAAACTTCTCCACGTTGGAGAGAAAAAGAGGAAAGATAAACGGTGCAATAAGTTCAGTTAAAAAGAACAGACCTATGATTGGTTATCTACTTAAGGCCGAGCTTCCACTGAGCGCGTCATCCATTGCAACCAATCAAAACATCTTATTTTATTACGTTATTTACGACGGGATGTTTTGATTGGTTAACGACAGGCGACGCGACGCGTGACGCGCACAGTGGAAACTCAGCCTTACTCGCGCATGCGCGAGAAAAGCGTCCCGCGGCCCGCGTCCCGTCCAGCAGCATCGGATCGTACCATTTATAACTGATGTAAACACGTGCTGTGTTAATTCGAAGTAGACGCACAACGCGGTTTCTCCGCGAGAAAAATTAACAGGAAATCGCAAGTACGACGAATTCGATATGACTGAATAATGGCATGATAATAAAAAGAAGGATTTACGGATTTCGAACGATCTTGTTATGCTCGTATGCTGAAACTCGTCACGTTCGTATGGTCGTTTCTGCGGTTCGGACGCTAAAATTTACTCCGATGCTCCTAAAATTACACGCCGAGGGTGGACTTTAATGCGAGTGAAGGAAATTACAAATTGGTTCTACTGAAAACATTTGGCATCTGTCACTTGAATAAAATGAGACGAGCATGATTATGTGATACATGAGAGTCGTGTCTTTGCTGTAAAGAAGAGGGTTGTTTCAATACTATCGCGAGTTCTTCGACGAATGATGAACGACGACTGATTTATCACATATTGATATCACATATTTATCTGTTACACACGTGCGAAGATATATATTTAAAATAGATATAAAAACAATATACGTATACATATATACGGAGAAGCAAGAAATCTTTATAGAAATGGAAGCATCTTGGTTTCCTCGTGTAATTGCTCATCACCCGTATATTATTTTACTGGTCGTTTTTACATTTTCTTCGATATGCCTAATTATTCCGCTTACAACCAAAAGGTTTCCAGATTTTTCGGACCCACAAATGGTACGTAGACGCATGAATCTACTTGTAAGAGTTAAAGGCAAATTCTATACGATTGATATTTCAAACGCGCGATATTTATACTACAGGGTTTTGAGGCAAGAGGCACAGTTTTAGCGCAAAGATTGACAGCTTGGAATCATTTGATAGAAGCTTCAAAACCAAGGGGAGAACTTACCGATAATCCTTTAGAATATCATCAATATATACGTGAATCGACTCAACAGGTACGCGTAATAATATTGTTTTCTTTCAGCCATCCCCTATATTCTTATTTTCAATTATTCTTATTCTTAGGTATATACATTTTGTTTATGTTTATGTAATCAGCTTGATTTAGTAATATTGGTGTGTGCTGAATAAGTAGCAAAGTGTATTGTTGAACTTTTTCTTGATTTTACAGCCTAATGCAAATATGCAAAATCATAGCTGGCCTACTCAGGGTATTCTTAGAAAAAAGCCAAAAGATAAAAATAAACGAAAGGGAAAGAAACATAAGAAAGTGTTAAATAACACAGACTACATAGAATCGAGTGACGAGGAGAAAGATACGTGGAAAGAATTACTAGAATTAAAAGATAGGCATAACACAGATATAGAGGATGAAAAGACTCGAGAGAAAGATCATTTGGATAGCGATAATTTTTTCTGCAATTTACCAAGTTCTGCGTACGCTCGTGTTGCGATCACTGTAGATGCAGAGGATAAAAATTTAAATTTGTGGTCTGTGGACGGTATATTAGCTCAATGTCACATTGATGGCGTACTTCGTGGAAATGTTCACTTTCCATCTTTGTGTCAGACGAAAATCGAGCGCAACGGTGTGGAAAGTCACAAATGTTGTAGAAGTTGGTCGCCAGCTAACTACGTGGCGCTTTTATCCAATCGCAGTTCTTGTTTGGGAGTAACGGAAAACGATCTGAGCAGAGTGAAGACACTTTTGCAAAGATGCGCTAAATATTATCATGACCGTCAGTTGTTGCCTAACTGTGCGGAAGACTTTAATTGTCAAAAACACGTGCCAGTCGAATGCTATATGAAAAATGCAGTTTACCATCTACTACACTATCTTTTGGATGTTAATTTTATTCCGAGCTCTGATAAGGAAGTACGTCTTGTGTTTCAATATCATCTTGTTTTAACACGAATAGGTATGCTTATTGATTCTAATAATCGGACATTGATCGGATTGTTACAGAAGACAGATCTCAACGGCAAACGAAATTCGACGTTGCGCTCTGCCATGTTATTTCTTCCAATTGCGGCAAGCTCCGCGACTTTAGATTTTTACAAAGAAATAGACAACGATGATTTAGCGTATGGAAATTTCCGTGTTCGAGGCATGCAACTTGGCCTAAAAAGTATACTGTTTGATCGATTGTTATTGGCTGATTCGAGTTTGGTACTCGGCGGTTTTATCTTTGTTACCCTCTGTATATGGGCGTATACTGGTTCTATAGTGGTGACCACGGCAACAATTTTTGCGGTCGTATTTAGTCTTGGTATTTCATATGCGATGTATACTCTCGTCTTGCGTATTGAGTTCTTCCCTTTTATGAATGTACTGGCCATTGTCGTAGCTGTAGGTCAGTATTTTGGCGTATCAAAATAATTATGAGCAAAATATAAAGATGCTATAAGTATGTACATTATTGCAACAAAATCTCTTTACAGGCATTGGAGCAGATGACGCATTTATTTATTGCAAAATTTGGGAATCTAAAAAACAGAAGAAACTTTCTAATGGCGGATTAGTACGTTTGGTACAGGAAACAATGAAACATGCTTTTCCATCTATGTTTGTTACATCTGTTACTACAGCAGTAGCTTTTTTCGCATCGATTGTTAGTAACGTGACTGCTATCAATTGTTTCAGGTACTAATTTTATTGTATATATGGCATTTTTCTATTCTATGTTTAAATGTTCTTAACTTTTATATATTATTGATAACGTTTGTACAGTTTGTTTTCAGGAATGACGGTTATCGCTAATTTCTTCTTGATGGTCACATGGTTACCTGCGTGTGTAATCGTATCGGAGCATTGTAAATTATCTACTTTGTCACCTGTCAATTTTATTACTAGAAAAATTATTCGTCCCCTACGATCTTTGGGAGATAAAGTAACCGTAGGATTCACCACCTTTCTTACTGGATTAGTGCTTCGTTTACGATGGTTTTGGTTACTCAGTTTGGGGATTATAGCAATAGCGTGTGCCAGTGTCGTCTTCCATTATCCGGGTTTACAACTGCCAGATTATATGGATTTTCAATTATTCCATGATGAACATCCATTCGAACGATATGATCTAGTATACTCGCGGAGATTCTGGTTTGAACGATATGAAATGGTGCCTATATTTCACTTATTTACATTTTCAAGATTTATCTGCATCGCAATGTATATATATTGTATATAACATACTTGATTCTCTCTCCTGCAGGTTGGTGGAGATGGTGAACTTCTTCCATTGAGATTTGTATTTGGCATAAAACCAGTTGATAATGGTGATTATCTTAACCCAACTAAAAGGGGGATACTAGATTGGGATGAAACTTTTGATATTTCTAGTCCAATGTCTCAATTTTGGCTAGAACAATTTTGCCAAAATTTACGGAGGCAACCTTTTTATCACCATACCATAGGACCTATGTTATCTAACTGCTTCATCGAACCATTGCGTAATTGGATGAAAAGGCGTTGTAAGGATCCTGTCGATTCTCACATTGACTATGCTCCGTGTTGTGAGAGCAGTAAATTTCCATACGCACCTGACGTTTTGGAACAATGTGCAGCTGAAGCTAGCGTGAGATTACATCGTACGCCTTATTTGTGGATTCAGGATAATCCACCTTACGCAGGTCCAAAATTTGTTAAAGAACCTTTGTTCGCGCAAGCACCAAATGATACGCTTGCGATTAAAGCAAGGCCTAAAATTAAAGCCCTTGTTGTCGAATACGATAGCACATATGCGTATAGTCTCTCATTTGGAAATATGGATAAATTTTTTCAAGAGGCAAGTACTATTTACTCGATAACAATTACACGTGCATTAATAATGGTTGCAGAAATTTGAATCTTTGAAGCAAAGTTTAATCCTCTAATTTAATCAGGTTGAAAGTTGGATGCAGAATCAATTACGAACTGCACCTAAAGGAATGAGAGGCGGATGGTTCATCAGCCATCTAGAATTTTATGAGCTTCAACGTACGTTGTATCAAGGAACCATATGGGCAATAGGACTGTCGCTAACTTTGGCTCTGATAGTTTTAGCGCTAGTGACGTTAAATCCTCTTATCAGCCTATATGCAATTATAGCTATTGGTGCTGTTATAATCGTTACCGTTGCAGTATTAATTGTTCTTGGATGGACACTCAATATTCTAGAAAGTGTTGCAATATCTACAACAATTGGTAAATAACAATGAAAAGACGAATTTAAATTATCTATGAAATTGATAATATGTTTCGACGTTTTGTTCCATTAGGTCTTGCTGTAGACTTTAGCTTACATTACGCTGTGAGTTATAAAGCGTGTACCTCTGAAAAGAAAATAGACCGAGTAAAAACTGCACTGCAGCAGATGGGTGGCCCAACTCTTATGGCAGCAATTACTAGTGGAGCTGCGGGCGCTCTAATGTTACCTTCTCATGTATTAGCGTATATACAAATCGGTATCTTTTTATTACTCGTTATGAGTATAAGCTGGATATACGCGACCTTATTTTTATGCTCGATGTTAGCAATTATAGGCCCCTCTTCAGGCTTTGCTCAGTTTGGATATCCCAGGTAATGAGTTTTTATCATGCAAGGTTTATGATACATTTTAGATTAAAACAATTGAGTATTACAAGATATAAATTACATTATCAATGGTTAATTTATATTTTTTACAGATTGAAAATATTATCAATTTGTTTTCCTAAATATGAGGATGGTGGTGCCGTTGAAGCCGACAAAGATAACAATCGAGCGAGAAAAACTTATAAAGGACGAGGAATGCTTTCAGAATCAACTCTAAGCACATCTAGCTCCGTATGTCAATTTCATTGTAGCGAATTGGAAACTCTTGCAGCGAGACCTCCATCGCCATCATTACCGCCATCTCCATTATCAACATTACTTCGTTAAAATAATCATTATTTAATTATCAATTATATATGTCATTATCCAGAAATTATCCAGAAATCTCAATTTGCGATCTCATTAATTGTGTATTTTTTAAGTATAGCTGTATGTTTAAAATAATTTATATGTCACTCTGTGCGTAGGTGTAATATCGTATAATTAATGTGACTGTTGTTGGCTGTGTTCAAATAGTTTTAAGGTCATTACTCACAATCGGATAGATGTCGTCTATCATTTGTTACCTACAGATACATATGTATAATATGTTACACATATGTACAGTACACACACGCAAACGCAAATACACACACACTCCCACACCAACGCGTACAGAGGGCTTCCTAATTAGTAGTACAGATATGTACAATACGATATGTGCAATCAAAAGCATTAATATCGTTTAGTGTGTTTACACTTGGCAGTCAATTTCTTTGTAATACTTACGACGTGTATCTTTTCATTTATATAGTTAACAGCCTAGTTCAATCACTTTATTCTGCGATAAACATAAAAGACAGCGAATTGCAATGAAGACTGTGAATGCAAACGCACTGAATAATATCAATGCTCTTAATTGTGCATATGTGTTTATGGCTATGGAAAATTAAATGTTAACTTAAACTATAACTAATATAACATCTCTTTTATATTTCATAAGTTCTAGTTATGAATTTTTGAAGACGTGTTATATGATATATATATATGAATGTTACTAATGTGACAAATGTTGCTTATATGGATTTAGAATTTCAATTGTAGTTGACATGTTTTTAAAACACATTCACAAATATTATCAGTATTATATAAAAATGAACAATGCAAATGTTATTATAAACGTAATGTTTTGCATTACATATTTATCGATTATTTGTCATATAACTTATGTCATAATAGTAACAATAAAGTAATTTTATATGCAAAATATATATTTCATTCCAATAAAATATTATTTTATTATATTACAGAGTTTGATAACTTTATTATATATTTTCATATTTTGTATATGCATTAAAAATTATCTTTGTTCCTCATACTTGAGTAAAATGACACATTTTAATAAAACAAAACAATTTATTAAAAATGCTATAAATTTTTAAGTGTATATTTATTTAAACATTTATTTAAAGGCAATGGGCATAAATAATGTCTCTAATTTCCTCTCAGAATGTTGAAAAAAATTATTCTCCATATTTAATCTTGCCGGCTTCTCGAATTTCTTTTGTACATACATTCTTCTGGAAGTAGCAATTCCCGAAAACGGCTGACGAAGCGACACTCCTTTGGAAAGCAACGTTCTCGAGAGGCGAGAGCGAGAAGGTTGCAATAAGAAATCATTAGAGATCATGTTCTTTTATTGTAATCGAAAGTAACCGGACTTTTACTTGAAGAGAAGTATCGAGAATGCCGAAAATCGGGATTGTCCCTCAAAATTTCAGCACTTGAACTGAAATAAGTATACATAATATCAGACATTAGATAGAAAAAGTGAAAAGTTGAGAAACATGTGTGTAAAAAAAAAAAAAAACAAGCCTAATATAATTCGATAAAGTCGGACAAGTCTACGAACGAATTGAAATAAGTGCGCGAACTCAAATGACAAACTTCAGGGTGAAGACGACCCCACTGAATTGATGTTTGAACGGCAAACTTCAGAGTGAAGATTACCCTGACTAAACTCCGATTAACTAAATTGCAGCTTAATCGAGGTCGTCCTCTCAATTTAATTCAACCAGCAGGTTTCCAGGTGTCCAATAACAAGAAATTCATATTTCTACATTGGTAAAATACCACAAATACGGCTCGGTAAGGTTAATCACTCGATTTCAGTCGATTAACTTAATCGGAATTTAGTCAAGAGAATCTTACGTCGATCGCAACGCCGCGGCCGTGCAGCGGCAAAAGCGCCAAACTGAACTGATGCGTGTCTCTCCAATTTCGCTAGCGCCCCTAGCGGCTGAGTGGCAGGCGTCGTCCCCATGGAAACAAATACACAAACAAAGCACATGGCGTTCTGTAATTGTGTAATGTCTAATAATATATGCTCCTAATTATGGAATGTCAGTTTATCACCTTATAAAATTGCCAGTTATAGAATTGACAAAACATGTAAAAAGTTAAAAAAACCTAAAATCTCAGTTTGAAATGTGCAATATATGTAGTTGATATAATATTAGATATAAATAGGAAAACTAATATGTGTAATTCAGTAATTAAGCTGTAAAAATCATTATATAAAAAGGCAAATTATAAAAGTTTGAATTATGCACGGTTTAAGGTAAAAAATATTTTTACAAGTGGTTATGAAGTATCAACATATGTGATTTTTATTTAATATATGTTATATTTTTATCTTTAACAAATATATATATTTTTAGAGCTGATCATAAATCTCTTGGAGGACTTGAAATGAGCCGCTGGTTGGAAGCACTTTGGGAACCAAGTGCTGGTTTATTTTGTCTGCCTGGTGGACTTGACATGCTGGATATAAGCGGTGACGGAGATGCTAGACTTATTTGTGCTGATCTAGGACCAGTTGGAAGCGATTCAACAAAGGTACAGTGTATTATAACAAGAAAATGATATGATAACTGTTTGTATATATCACTGAATAATATGTAGTTTAATCGTATCATAGAGTAGAACACTAAAAGAAAATTAAGAATTTGGAGAGAAAAGAGAAAAAAGTGAAATAAATAATTGCATTTGTCTGTAAATTATAGTAAATTACTTTGTATTCAACATGACTTTATAAATCTTAAAGATTAAACTCTTTCAATTAAATTAGAATCAGCAAGTGACACAGAAATATTCGTATATTCTCTTTTCTGAATAATTCATATACTATTTTTTTATTTTACTCATTTATATACAATATATTGCTTACTCATATTTATAGATACGAGTTTATAAAGGAGGTGATCAGATAACTGAGCATAACATGGTAGATTCACCCTGTGGAGTAGTCGGGTTTTATACGGAAAATGGAGAACCTCGATCATCTGTAATTGCTGTAGGAGCTGGGGCTAGCGTATATATTTTCAAAAATATGAGACCCTTTTTCAAATATTGTCTACCACACATTGATGCCCATCCAAAAGAACGAGAAGTATTTATATTTTGTTGATACAGGAAGTAATAATGTTACAGAGTCGTCTTAAATCAATTTTATGTACGATAATTATATTGTGACACTAATAGTATTTTAATAATTTGACGCAGATTTGGCATAAATGTGGGCTAGATGAAGAATTAAACGTGCTGACTCTCGCGGATGATTTGGAGCTGTTACTGAAAGAACTTGGCGCAACATTTCTCTCTCCTCGTACTTTGAAGTTTCTTTCTTTGGATAATAATTTACGATTGAGTTTCGCAGAGCAATATAGACGGGTGCCGCTTGTCAAAGCTAATGCTTTAACGGCAATCGCGATAATTCGCAGGGACTTGTGGAACGATCCCGCTAGTAGTTGTCTTATATTAGGGACCGAGGCTGGCGAAGTTCTCGTCTTAGATCCCAGGTATTTTTCTTGCACAATTAAGAAAAAATTTGTTCATAAAATATTTCAGACATATTCCGTATGTATATCATTTAATTGCCATACAGAGCTTTTTCAGTTATGGATAAACATAAGCTGGAGTGGCCACCAACAGCATTTGCCAGTTGCGGCTTATGGACGGGTGACGGTCGCATAATAGTTATTGGAAGAGATGGAAAAATAGGAGCAATTAGGAGGGGAAGTCCTGTGAAACTTTGGGAAACGTTGGCCGCGCCCGCGGTAGCTATTTCCGCTCTCACGTCCGAAGGAGCGGCAGTAGCTGTTATGGATGGTACTTTAGTGGGATTTTTAAAAAGAGTACGCTTAAAAAGAATATTTTAATATAATTTCAAATGCTTATATGTTAGATTACTTTCTGATAAATTTCTTACAGGGAATAAAATTGTGGCAGATCAATATTCCTGGTATAATATTAGATCTAGTTAGCTTACCAGTACCGCAAAATGGGTTGTCTTTGTTAGCTGTAAGCACAGTGGGCTATGGAATCCGCATTTATGATGGAAAACATCACGTGGATACAGTGAAAATTATGGAGCCTGTATCTGCTCTTAAGGTATTCTATTTTTATAACGTATGGTGTATTACAAAATGACACGCAAAATATAAATATAATACAAATATAATATATGTATTTTTTTTATAAATGTAGTACGGACGAATGGGACAAGAGGAACGGACAATAGCTATGGTCACTGTTGGCGGTGGTTTATGCATGAAAATCCTGAAACGCACTGCTGACTTTAATACGAACAATTCAGTATCGAATTTGTCGTCGAGTAACACGTCAAAGTTCTCGATACCGAAGAAAACACGATTGTTTGTCGATCAAACGATAAGGGAGAGAGCTGAGGCAAAGAAAATTCATAATACATTTCAGCAAGGCTTTCTCCGCTTACGCTTAACAACGGCCAAACAAGCGTCCGAACATTTAAACGAAAATCAAACATCAGGACCAAATCCTATCACGTTGGAGACAAATGTTCTCGGTTTGGGTCCCAATTACATGATTCGTATTATAGTGACAAATATTTCTGAAGGTTTGTCCCCAACGGAATTATATATTCTCTGCAGAGCCGAGGACACTGATGTGAATCCTCGTGTGATAGATTTACCCTTGCTACCAAGTGCTGTACCTATACCACTAGCTGTTAGCGCAAACTTAAAGGGTCAAATATCAGGGAAAGTTAAAATATTACTTTGCAAGAAAGCAAATCCAAAACCTTTGGTTGCAACGACCGTAATATTGCCAGCTGCCGAGGAAGATTTTGAAATCTGAAGAGCACAATTATTCGAATTGTAATTGAGAGTTGAGAGAGAACCAAGTACAAATATAAAATAAATCATATTTTATTTAATTTAAAATAAATTTTCTCTTATAGATGTCAAATAGATGAATAAGCGGATGCGACGTATGTACAATCTGAATCCCAAAAGAATTCCACGCAGCTCTTCCGTGTGAATCTTTCCAAAATAATCAATACTCATTTGCGCTTATTGCGCTATATAGATAGTGCCTTATCTATCTTAGTGTCGAGAAAAAGTATATTTAATTATTTGTCGCATTGTAATCTATATTCTGCCAAAGCTACTCTTTCGTCAATTACAAATACTTGACATAATTGCTTAATTCTACTAAATGTTCTTTTTGTGATTCGGATGTTGATGAAACGTCTATTGATATTACGTCTAAATATCAGTCGCGAATACAAGTATAGCACTGATTTACGGCACGTCTTTCATCGGGCTATGGAAGCTGCTATAATTTAGATTTTTTACTTAAAAAGTTTGATTGTATTAAGCTTTTCACGTTTTTTCTATTCTTCCTTTTTATCCAAATGTATGTATGTTTCCCTTTTCTTCCGCTGTATAAATTATATTTTTAATTATTGTTTTTGTCTCACATCTCAAGATTATATATATAAGAGTATATCTTCAAATTTTTATGATATTGAGTGGCTCTAAAGAATCATTAAAATTGAATTCATCGTGTTCGATCAAAATATATCACATTTTTAAATTAAATTTGTAATTACACATTATATTGCTAGCTGCTATTCAGGTTTATTTATCAACATTCGAGTCCTAGTTATTAAGGCTTTTCGGTTTTACTTACTAATTTATTTTTTCATGTATTTAAATTTGTTATTACCTGCAACGTGAAGATTATAAAAATAATAATTATATATTTGAAGCGCTGAAAAACTAACAATCACACAACGTTGATTTTGAGACGTGCAATGTTGAAGTTAATATACAATTATAAAAACATACATGTTTACATACATGTTTTTCATTTTTTCACTTTTTCTATCTAATGTCTAATATTATGTATACTTATTTCACTTCAAGTGCTGAAATTTTGAGGGGCAATCCCGATTTTCGGCATTCTCGCCACTTCTAGACTTCAAGTAAAAGTCCGGTTACTTTTGATTGCAATAAAAGAACATGATCTCTGATGATTTCTTATTGCAACCTTCTCGCTCTCGCCTCTCGAGAACGTTGCTTTTCAAAGGAGGAATGTCGCTTCGTCAGCTGTTTTCGGGAATTGCTATTTCCAGAAGAATGTACACAAGAAATTCGAGAAGCCGGTAAGATTAATATGGAGGATAATTTTTTTCAACATTCTGAGAGAAAACATAGAGACATTATTTATGCCCATTGCCTTTAAATCAAAGAACTGTATTAATAATTTACAATAAAATACGCAGTACGTTTTCATTTACTTTATTATGTATCTGCAAGTATAATCTTATGAATTAATATATCTTTCGTTTTTCTTTTGATTGTACATGTTACATTGATTAAGGCAACAAGAAGCTATATTCATATGCATATCAGGTGTGTTGTGTATTAATATAATGTTTTACAAGCATTCTGACTCTAACAACTTTCCTTGTATATTTTCGACATGTTTTAAAGTAAACTTTCAAATCTATATACATAGAAGATAAAATTGCGTAATTAAAATTTAAAATGACGCTCTTTTCGATGTATGATACAACTTTTCAAAAGATAAAAAAATATAAATACATGTTTTTACAATTTCAGCCCGATTAATTTGTATAAATAATTCGTTTTCGTTATTATTACATTTGCTACACTTACAAAATTTTCAATAATTAATAATCAAATAGACTGAGAATAACAGAGATGTAATTTTCCTATATATGTTCATTTAGTTGCAACTTTCCCATAGCCATTTTCATTCCTATAAAAATAAATCTTATATTTTGTAAAATTATGGATATAAAGAATCTTTAAAATAGCACGATATATAACTCGGTCGAATAAAATAAGTACAGTGTAAAATCGTGCTTTGATAGTGATTCCTAATATTTGTAATTTTTATAAACGTGATTAAAAATTTTGTTGTCATTGAAAGATATAATATTATAGACATTAAAAACAAAATAATCTAACTTTTGTAATAATCATGCAATAATACACAAATATAATATTATACATATTTACGATTATTTAAATATTTAAAATACAAGATGCTTTGTCTTCGATATTAAAATCATACATAGGTTTATTGTGTTGTGTAAATTATGTTCAGAATACTTTAGAAGAGATATGGCTTTCATTACGCTGTAATATATTTACGACAAGCACACCGTTTCTAAAATGGGCAGTTTCTTATATTACGATTATGGTTACTTATAGTACTGCATATAACATTAATTATAAATCAATATAACAACATATCAGCGCTAAAAGCTAGCAAACTATTGTGGAAAACACTACAGAACGTCATTCTCTCGCATACTCGCTCCAGTCACATTCATTACTCGCGCATCACATTATACATATTCGAGAAACGTAGGAGTAAGTAAAAAAAAAAGAAAGATTCGCTTTTATTGGGAGCAAACATACAGAAACGTGGAGGACGTAATGTTAATGAAGAATTCTTGTACGACTTATACAGTATGAGTGCTTCCAACTTTATGCTCTTCGTCGACTCGGTTATACACGTTGTATTATCGCGCATGTTCCTATATAATATTAACTTCTCTTCTACTACATTATTTTAGGTACATGTTCTTTCCACGTGTGCATTGTGGACAGCAGATCAGATTCTATACATAATTTTTCGGAAGTAGTAGACCCGTGTACATGGCACCAAGCGACTTCTTTGAACACGTTTCTAATAATCTTAAGCATACAAAAATAAATTATAATAATATGATTGTTGTGTCTCTGTGAACTTACGCATGTATAGTGAATACTATATTATGTGTACACATACACACGTATGCATGTATACGTATGTCACATATGCATGTATATGTGCATATGATAAAGCTATATAAATTATATATATATATATTTTAAAGTACAATATCCCTTAATAATTATTCGTGATTTTACGGAGTACAATTAAAATGCTCATCTTTTTCATTTACAAAGCGTCTTAATGGAACACCTAGGCGAGTTGTATGCCAATATTGATCACAAAATTTTATAAACAAACTGTATTGTATATTAATGTGTCTCGGTAATGCCCGTATGTTTGAAAACATTCTATTACACATATAATACGTAAAATATATCTTCTAGTAAGAAAGGAAATTTGCACCAAAAATGTGTACGTGTGAGCTATGTCTCCCCTACATATATATATATATATATATATATATATATATATATATATAAGTGTTCCTTCACTAATAAATCCACCATGGCGTTTGCTGGTGTTGCTTTGGCTGCAGCAAATTATCTGCGTTATAAATAAATCAGTCATTTAAAAAAGTTTGTCGTAAGCTTTTATAGCTCGTTCATAGATTTACCGTTTTATCGTTGTACTTACCTAATATGTACTTTAGATTTAAGTAAAGAGTTGCAGGCTTGTGAAGGCACAAGATAAAACGACTAGGATTAACGCTAGAAGAGTTTCGGAAGATCGAACAGTTGCCGAATTTCCTTCTGTAAATAAATAAAAAATTAAAAACTGCCGATAAAAAAGATCATTTAAATTTAAAATAATAAATGTCCTGTTTGAAAAAAATTGAAAATAGTTAAAAATTGTATTCGTACCTTTCAACGCCAAATCAGGTGGATAATCTAAAAAAGAAATAAGAAAATATAAATAGATTTAATATTTGTAACCTGTTTTTATATATCATATATTATTTATATTAATACTTTAATTATCCTTAAATTACTTAATCGCCTGTCTAATTTAATTTAATAATCAATTATAAATTAATACGACTGATTAAGTCTTTTGTATTGTAACTATTTTTTATTCAATTTTTAATTAATATCTATAGTAAAATATATATATATATATACTGTGCAAGCAAAGATGTATATATTGATTATAAACGTATAAGATTTGTATTGATTAGCATAAATATGTGAAAATATAATATACGCACCCCCCGTAAAGGTATGCGGTTTTGACTCCAGAGACCATCCGAATGCGTTTCTAGCCTTTAGGATCGTCTCGTAAGATCCAGGCTGAAGTTCTCGAATCGGATACTCTACGAGAAATTGGTTTTCTTTACCATCTTTAACTTCAGGCTCGACAACCGTCCACTCCTGGTCACCCTTGCGACGATACTGTAACTGTAAGTAGAAAAATTGTCTCGTATCTATTATACCTTACTTTAGGAGGTTCTAATATTCTTCTAAAAGGAGAATGCATATTCTTGATGCACATCGCAAATTTACCTTGTATTCGCTGATCGGTGAGTAACTCTCCAGACGCCACTTCAGAATAATTCCTGCATCATCATCGGTCATCTCGGCGCCATATACCGTCGCTTGCGAGGGCACTCCTAAAATATATTTTGTAAATAAAAATTGACTTACTATCCGAGTTCTCCAGCAATTCACGAAAGTTGTACAAAACCATTTGTATATTTTCATATTAATCTTACACAGAAAAATGTCAATCTTATATTCTTTTTATATAATTTGTTTTAAATTTTAACTAATTTACATTTATAAGTTATTTTAATTAAGGGTCGACAGCTCTAAGCAAGCCTGAAAAAGCTGCTTAGAAAAGATTATCTATATATATATATATATATATATATATATATATATTATTTTATGTAATAGCAATTAATACCTGTTAACATAATAGATTTAGTGTCATGACCAACGGTATTCTGCGCGCGACACTTATATTCGCCGAAGTCCCGTACTGAGGTATGCAAGATCTTCAAAACGTGCTTGGTCTTGTTGCCCTTCATTGTTATCCCGTGATGCATCACTATAGATCCTTTCTTATGCGTAAGCATCTTGCCGTCTTTATGCCACGTTACGATTGCCTCGGGATAGGCGTTCACGATGCACGTCAGTTCCGATTCCATCCTCTCGCCGCTGTAGACTATGCTTCTCTCCACCTCGATCTTAGGTTTGTCTGTCACGAAAGCGGAACGCGTAAATCGCTAACGTCAATATGCTTATGCTAAACAGACAACTCTGAGAGCCACGCCGGTCAAACGAGAATGAGCAATTAACTCACAATCCACGACGACGGTGATCGCTTCCATTGCCGGCATCTTCGAACCATCCTCAGCGAGACATTGATACATGCCACTATGAGACTCGTTTACTCTGTGTATCGTGATGTAATTTCCGTCCAAGATCACGTCGGGATCGTAACCATCCACCTTCTTGTTCTGAAACAAGAGAAACGACGAAATCAGCTTTGCCTTCCAATTTGTTGAAACCCTGATCCTCCTATATATTTAGCGTCTGTAATTATTATGAACATTGCGATGCTTTTACAGTGATAAAAGCAGCGTGAGCAAATAGCATTAGAGTTATCAATGATATTTTTAATGACGTTTCACCTCGATGAACCATTTGATCTCGGGCGGCGGCTGTATGTCAGTCTCGCAACCGAGCCTGATACTGTGGCCCTGGCTCACTTCGACCTTCCTCGAGGGTATCACGCGTATGATCCCCTTGTGCGAGTGCTGCGGCGGTGGGGTCGCAGGTTCTTGATGCGGTCTTTCGTCAACCAGCAGACGGTGAATCAAATCTATCGGGTCGGGCTTCCGCAAGATACTGCATTTGTAATTGTTGGAGGTGTCCGCGACCGACGCGTTAGAGATCACCAGGGTGTTATCCGGCAATCGTACGATCCTCTTGTTGTCCTCGGTATGCGCCTGCGATTCGACGTACAGATACTTGTCGTCCTTCAGCCACGCGACCACGTAATTTTCTGAAATAATCCGCGATGAGCTTAACGAAGAGCACACGGGGGATATAATCGCATACAGAGAATTAATAAAGTTCCTTAATTATGTTATTTCATTTTCTCTCACCAACAAATATTTTCCTTGTCGTAAAAAATTAAAAGATTAATTTTGAAAAGATAGACAGACGTTTTTAAAACGTATAATCATTGTGCTGATTGGCTGTTGTTCTACAAACCTGTGTGGGTCACCTGACAAGGCAGTTTAACCGTGCTTCCAGCTTTTACGCGAATGCTCATTGCCTGTGATAAGATTTGCGGAGGCGCCTCGGCGGTGCCAGTATTGTCAACCTCTTCGTCCTCGTCCTCCTCTTCCTCGTCGTCGAAAGGAGTATCATCCTCGTAATCCAGTTCCTCTGTACTCTTAGTCGGTTTGCACAAGCCTGTAATTGAAGAAGACACAGTATGACTCAAGTGGCTTTTAAACGCAGAAAAACATAGTTTCTAATTTAACAAGCTTACATTAACTGCTTAAGTTTACGACTCGTTAATTTTAAAATGTATCAAGATTAACCAAGAAATGATAAAATTTAATCCCGGAAAAATGATCGTTACTGGTTGTTTGCGCGATAAAATCAATAAAGTATCCTTGTTCTATAAAAAATTATGTAATAGAATTTAAACATTCTGAAAATCATTCGTGTGGCTGTATAAGAAGGTATCAGAAACATTAATGCGAAATCAATCGTGCTTTCCTGAAAAGCGACAGTTCAATCGCCAAAACCGTTAATTCGCTGGACCGCGCCAATGCCGGTGGTTGGCCCGTAACTCGTTCATCAGCGATCGGGTTGTCGATCAAAACCGCAGACAATCGTGTCCGAAGGCCAAGAGGGATAGTGCGGTGGTCGAAATTAGATTTCTGGTGCACGATCGCGCGAGCTTGATTTCGAGGGACGGAGCATAAGCGCGGGATACAAGCATACGCGACGCGGTTTTCCCGCGATTTTCCAATAATTTCCCTTCAGTATCCCTTTTTTCAGCAACCGGACATTGACCACTTTTCGCCAGCGACGCGAAACAGAAATCGCGATTAAACCTGGCTGAAGAGAGCTCTTTGCGCGTTCGCTGTCAGTTTGCCTCGTTTTTCACAGAGCACGACGTTTCCACACCAAGGCATTGTACACACTGTTTGATTTTAGTCGATGTAACCACACCTTGTGCACGAGGAAAAAATAGGTCGAACCTGACTCTCGATGGTCAGCCGAGTCGAGTAAACGGCAAGAAGCATCCGGCAATTACGCGAATTAAGATCGTTAAATCGTCGCTCGTCGCGATTGGGATCGTCGATGCAAACCTGTCGCAATTTTAATCGATTAGTAAAGTGTTTCACTAAAATAAAATATAGTGAACTATATGTGAATCGTATTAGAATTTCTTTAAATTCTGTTACACTTTCATCAAATTATTTCTATTTTTATTGAATACATTTTTAAATTAAATATTAAGCATGGACTATATATATATATATATATATATATATATATATATATATATATATATAACAAAGAGCATAGTGTGTGGGCATTCGTATTCTTCAAAGCACAAAAAAAAAATAAAGACAATGTAGCAAAGAATCAAATAAATACGCTGAATAATAATTCCCATTATACAAATTAACTAATAGGACGACATAATAATGGAAATCATATTTAATAATAATTGTCTGCAACTTTCAGGCATCTTTGCGTAAAAATCTTGAAATATCTATATTGTACATATTTGTTCTTCTTCTTATATTTGAAAATAGTTGCATATTATCTCTAAATAAACGAAGAAAATGATATACGAGAGATTTGCAGCGATTATGCGGGAAGAAGTTTATGAATCTAGATTAATGGCTGACTACTACATGCCGGTACCACCCCTGTGCTCCAGTTAGATTGCAACCCCCGTCCCCGTGATTCCACCCAAGATTTTCTTAGCAGAGACTATGTCTATACACGTGAATAGGCGCCACGGTGTCCCATTGCTTAATCCATGTACATAAGCTCCATAGGTACTCACGCACTCTCTTTCAGTCGGTCTAATGTCGTGGAACATTGCGTTCATAGTTTATATTCACTTTGCAGTGCGCACCAACGAATATGTATGTCACTCACAATGTGTCTACCTACTTTATTTTCCAAAAAGATCTCGTGCTGGCAATTTGTAAAATAATTCACTATTCATCACGCTGCATATTTATATTTACCTGTTATGTATATATGTTCATTACGCATAGTTCCTATTTCAATATGTAGAGTAAAAAATTGCATATTTTAAATAATAAATGTACGCAAAATATGATTCGTTATAATAAAAATTAAAATTAATACAAATTTTCTATTTTTTAAACTCTTGTTGGTTAAAATCAAACTTTTCTCTGGCTAGAATTATGTTTCATTTTGGCACGTATAAATAGCGGTTTCAACACATGTTTGTTAAACACGAAGTAGAACATCGGAACGTCGACCTTAATTAAAAGGCGAGATTGAGAACATTGATCGAAGGAACGGCACAATGATTTAAATTGATCAGGTACACGAAATACATCAAGGTGTGGTTTGCCGCTGATGGTCTCGCTAAGATCTGGCATTTTTAACCTAGCCCTGTAATTTGTCTTCCGTACCTTGTTTCCTGAGTAAGTTTATTACTTCGAAATATACCTTTGTAGAAAATCGCAAAATTGCATCCAGATCACGAATCTTACGAAACAATATCTTTCCCTTCAGACTATTTTCTCGCTTTGTATTAAAGCAACAGCTGGGATTATAAATAATAAGATTTTATTAATGAGCATTTTTTCAAAAATAAATCTATCCCGAAATCGAAGAGTTTGCACCTGAATGAAGTTTGATCGACAGTTCCGGCATACATTTATGTATGTCAGAACTAGAGATAGAGAGTCGAGCCTTTTCTGTTGTAAATCAACGTGGAAATGCAGCGACTCATCGGATTGCGAAACAGAACAGCTTCTGCGTTTACCGCAGCCAGCCTCATTCGCATTTCCATTAACGATTCGAGCAACGCCGACGTGATTCGCGAAGAATAACGGATGTGTGAAAACCGCAAATCCATCGCGGACTTTTTCACCCTGCTGATGTCATACCATGACAGCATAGCCGAAAAAAAGTACGGGGTAGATCTTGGTCACGTTGCTTCTGCGGGACACGTCATCCCGCCGCGATGTCCTCACGTGCGTTTGCGCAACGAGGACGAGACGGACTGTCGAGTTTCGCCCCACAAATCAACGGTGTGACCGTACTTAAATTACTGACATCGAGAAGCGCGGAAAACATTCCTCCTGACGCGAAAATGTCAGGGTGCGTCCGCGGTTAGTGTTACAGCGATCGAGCGATCCGCGGGACGCGAGCGTCGAAAATAACTCCTCATCCTCGGCGAGAAGGAGGAAGAGGAGGAAGAGGAGAACCGTGCGGGTTCGTTGGATCGTAGCTCAAAGCTGACTTCCGTTTACGAGATCCCCGTGCAGCTGGAGCCATTCGGATTCCACGTAAAATAGATGCAAACAAGAATCCTCGAGTTGCAAGGTGCAACGAGGTCTCTCCCCAAGTCCGATCCCTGATGCGAAATTAAGATTCACATTTGTTTTTTTTTTTAGGTAAAAAAATTAATAAGAATCGATAAAGATCTATTTTCCTTAATTTAACATTCTTATACATAAGTAAATCTTAGGGAGATTTTTTTTGTCGGCCCGCAAGTCTTCTCACAGTCAGAAGAGTCTCAAGGCGCACGTATTTCGTGATCATTCGTCGGTTGCCGAGAAAGACGTAGCCTGGTAGCACATGGGGTGCTAGAGGAAACGTCTTAACGATCTCGGAGTTCCTCTTATCGATCGCGTTTTTCTCCCTCGCGTTGGCTAACCGTGTCTTTGTTTGTTCCGGCAAGCCTCACTTCCCTTTCGTGGGAAAGCGGTACCGTGCCGAGAGGGTGGAAGATATACGAAATTCTTGACACAAGTTCAGATTCCACAATAAAGAGAAGCATTGTTCTTGAAGTTGCTGTACTGCCTCACCCCGGAAGCCGGCTTGGCAATTCTGTGCCAACATTCCGCGAGTATATCGAAGGCCACGTTAAGCTTCTTAAAGCAAAGTTACCTTTCGGAAATCCAACACCGGTCAATTTACGACAATTAGACGCAACGGAATAAACGTAAAATACGAAATAAACCTGTACCTTTTTAATTACGTATGTATTTTATATCATTAGTCACGTTCGCGGTCTTTCTTTGAAAGCTACAAGCAGATAGCATGAAATATTAAAACCTGTCTCTTATTTTCCCGGTGAATCGATATCATCTTCTTTCAAGGCCGGCGACAATCGAGTTACACGCGTCGACGTCGCGTTAACGTACGGACTACGCTCGCGATGGCCGCATTTGACAGCGTTCGATGGGCACACGAATGTTGAATGGGTGACGTCAGCTCCCGCATTCTCTCACGCCTTAATGGTTATTATTGCCGGGAGGCACGCACTCTTATCCCCCCGAGAGGGCCCCCAAGACGGCGCACACGCACGCACGCACATGCGTTCGAATACCGCGAAGAAGGGACGTGGGGCGGACGACGATGTCAACGGAATGTGCAACGCGGTACAGAGCGTTGGAGCGCGTATAACAAAACGGGGAGTGCCATTGGCCGAATTGACCCGTCGAATCCCCTGGACGTGTTCTTGGTGTCGGTACAACTTATTCGACTCGATATCAAGCGGCAATGTTTCTTCAGATTCTAATAAATTCAAAAGATGCCTCAAAAATATATATTTGTGATTATTATTAACATTAGCTGTCATATTTCTAAAATTTATTTATTCTTTTTTTTGTTTAGTATATACTAATAAGAATTTCAAGGAAATTTAATCTAAAACTATAGACTTATCTCTACGCTAATACAAACAGGTAAAATTTCGACGAGAAAAGGACTCATTATATGTTACAGAAAAAGAAATCTAATTTATAAAATAGAGATTTGATTGTGACCTGATTTCGTTTTGTATCATAATTCACATGTAAATATCATCTGTATGTTTAACAATAATAGATTTGGGATTACGAGAGACATCTGGTATATAATATAATATTTAACGACCTAATTATTTAATACTGATTACAAGAAGATTATCATTCATATTCATACGTCTGGATGCGGTCAAACGCGGTCGAACAGGTGAACGACTCCGCTCCAATAAAACTGAAAGCTCTCTCAACCTCCCAAAATGACTTGTCTCAGCTTCCGCGACGCCATCGCCTTTCTTTTTTCTCCCCCTAATGAATTGCGTTCTTTGCGAGGGGAGAACATCATCGTCGAGAGAGAGAAAGAGAGAGAGAGAGAAAAATAATTGAAATACGCAAGAAATGTACTCCGGCATGTACGATTCGAAATGATCCATTATTGCCACGGCCGGTCTCGCGGATTCAGTTCGGCACCGCGAAATCGGCGAAAATAACCGCATGCGGCTGCCGCGAGGGATATAACGCCCGTTGGAGAAATAGCGAAAAGGGACGACATTTGGAACTGGCCGCGTGCCAAGCGGGAAGATAACGCGGATCCGTAGATGCTTCGCCGTCGCCGCTGTCATGCGACCCTAAGGCTGGCTCCGCATCGTCGGTGACAGCAAAATGTATAAAAAACGAAACACGTTCAAGAAGGTACAACACAAAAATATTGAAAACCTCACACAAAATCTGTGGATAGAAAATTTTGATGCTCGATATATATTAAGACGTACGGTTCAGCGAATAATTTTTTTATGTTACGTTAAACAGATATGTAACAGATATGTATAATTCTGATATAAATAACATCTTCTTACAACTTATTTCTTTTTCTTAAGAAATTTTCTTGAGAAACTTTGATGCAATGATTTTATCTTCACTCGAATGCCTCGGAAACGCGTTTATCTAAACGTGAGCACAGCGTAAGGAACAACTGAGCGGCCAAAGTCGACTTTTATCAGGTTCAGAAGAGCCTGATTTAGATTCAGCTCGCGCGTTTTAAAACCAACGCACTCCAGGCAGCTTCCAAACCGTCTTTCTCTCTCATCGGATCTTCTCGGGAACCGCCTATTTGGAGACTACATACCGCTCGAATGTAATAATATTCCAAGAAATTTTATCGGAAGCGGCAATCCAGTGCACGACAAAGAAGTTATAAGTTCATTCGTCAGTTAGCAGATGGTGATCGTAAAACTCGGCTCGAAGTGTGCGAAGGGTTAAAACTAATAATGTCGCAATTACAACTGACGAGTCGTATAACGATTTCCGTGAGGGATCTTTGTTTCGCAGTACAATGAACCTGATTTGCCGTACGGTAGCGATCCCGTAGTCCCGTCACGCAGAAGCTCAAGCCCTAGCACACGTATACATCACGCCTACCAATACTTTCCCTTGTTTGGAAAGCGATGTTTCTAAGAATCGCGCGCGGTTAATCGCGTGTCGAAGATACAGGGACAGATCTCAAAATTCTCACGTTATTACGAATTACATTATCACAGGATTCCTCTCGAAGACGTACAATCACTCTTACATATATTTACCAAATTATCTAAGTTAATTAATTAATTATTGATTATCTCTCTTAAGTTAAAATTGGTCAGATAAAATAAATTTAGATCAATAAAGATAATTAAAGATAAATTACGATCTTTCTTTTTTCACGTTGCGATAAATTATTGGTTTTATTTGGTACTTTCTGATAATTTCCATTGTAGAGGTATTATTAGCCCTATTTGTTCCTTCATCTTATCGAGGGTCTTAACGAGAAAGCTCGATGCTGTATCGTAGGCAGTTTAAAAGACCGTTAAATAGTGAGTCAGCTCATAGAGAAAGAGAGACGACCATGTTAAATCGCGCGTGACCGGATCGTTTCGGGTATCAAGAACACGAGATGTTGCTGTGAATGGCATTAATCTTTCTCTGGCTAGGCGTAAACGGGCAGGATCTCCCGTAATGCATCTATACGAGAAAATATGCTTTCGAACATTTACACGCAAGGATCTCTTTTACTTCAATTTTCTATCGCTTGACTTTTTCCAGTAAGTTTGAAGCATCAATCTCTTTTTTGTAAAAACATTATTTTACAGTCCTATTTCATAAAGTATTGAATTAAGAATGTTGTCTTATGCGCTTTCTCATCCGCTATTTTTATTATTAATAATTAATTATTTCCGTTATTAAAAGCCTACACTTTCTCAAGCATTAATTAGCGCGTTGTACGTTTTTCAAGCAAATTACACTGCAAATAATGCAACGGATGATTAGTCCGTTGAATACATTCGCTTTAAGTCGAGTCGAGGAATGCTTCACCGCCGAGGCGGTCGTAATGGCGTTATCTCCTTCATTATCGTTGATATCGAGAGATTCGGTAGCCGGTAGTGTCTCGCAAGTATACGCGTAAAAGAATAACGCCACAAAAAGAGGATACCTTACATCTCTCCCGCCCACGGTGTCGGATTGCATGACCTACCAAAATAACGCCCACCGAAACTCAATCCGAAGCATTACGTCGACCCATGTAAATGCGGTGACACTCTGGGACTCTGGTAAAGAAAGCATCGATTGCATTCTTGCTGAAAACCTGCGACAATCGCGGGAACGTGCACCGAAATTCGATCCGAAGTATGGACCCAAGCAAATTTTGTTGCAAAAAAGAGACACCGATTGCGCTTAAAACATTAGCGACGCAACGACTCATTCCGGATGTCATTCACTGAAGATCGTTTCATTGCGAGGCAGCGAGGTCAAGTTGAATTATTCTTAGCGTATACTAAACGCACGATAATTTTTACTCAAGATGCCTCCCACGCGTCATAAATCAACTGTCTTATTTCGCTCGCAAATTACGCAAGACCGTAATTAACGCGGCGTTTGCGAGAAATGTGTGTTAAGTACCTCGCAATCGGCACCGCCAAGGTTTTATCAATTATCAAATTGTTACGTCCAAGTGTCTGTACAGCGGTTGCTGAAAGCAAAGGAGAAAGAAAACGACCGCGTGAAATAACGCATATTCCGCTCTCTCGTACAGATTCCGCGAGCCGAGGCGACGTTGCGTGTGTAAGCAAGCGCGGATCGTAAGATATACGTTAAATAATACGGCTAACATCGGTTTAAACAGACGGCAAGATAAGAACGGTGAGAAAATACACTCATTCTAATGCGCCCGTGCGATAAGCCGAAACGTTTAACGCTCGGCCGGCCGTGAAATATACCTTCGCTCGAACGTTTAACTTACCGCGTAAGTTAGCACCTAAGCCAATTGCGAATGTTCGTATTGATATCCTCCTGCTCCTCCTCCTCCTCCTCCTTCTGTAACTGGTCCTTATTTGTCGCGAGGTATGCGTCGTTCGATCGCGTCACGTGGCCACTACTATTAGATGATGTCATCCTCCAAGCTGACGTTCCGCGACTTAGACATCCTTAATTACCGCACAGTCGTCATTACTGTCACAATTAGCGGGACGAGATGGGCGCACACGGCGCGCGTTTACGTCCGTAATCATTTTCTCGCGGATATCTCCCCCCCGTTCCTCCTTTTCTCCTTTCCGTTCGCGACATTTGCCCATTCACGTTGCTCACTCGTCGTGCTAATTGTTCCCGCCTCTTCTGGGAAATACGTATCTATTTCGTTTTCCCCCGTAATCACGATAGATCGATGGCTTTCGCTCTTTCCGCAGGTGCGCAATCACCTGTATGCACGCATGTACATGAAAATCGTTCGACCGTTATTAATCGCAAATAGATGCCGGTCTAGATTAGATTATTACACCGAGATATTCGATTCGAGTAATTACGCTGGCGCGAGCTATAATCACGTTCGCACTAAGAGATCGCGATGGATTCTAATGGGCCGTAAATACGTTACGCGCGCGTTTCCTCTCGAGGAAACAGAGGAGGATTCGATGCAAATCGAACCGCACCGGGGCACGATGTAAGACCCACCGTTAGTCACGGTTGACCCACTTGTTTGTCGACGGTCCTCAGTAAATCACGCGGCGAGGCGAGGATACTCGGACGGGGAAGGGATTCCCGTAAATCCCCGATGAAAACGCCGTGTCGTGACTCGTCCAGATAACGACTCGCCACTCGGTCCTTGACACTGCACAGATCGATGCACCGTTGTGCATTGTGCTGACCATCGCTGCGTCATGGACCGCATTAATTGATCAGTCAGCGGTCGGCGGTCAGAGATGCGGGATCGTTGATTGCAGCCGCTGGACCAAGAAAGACGTCCGTTGCGTCCAAGATTATATGCATTTTTATACGTAACATAGGTACATCTAATATATCTTGAAGTATAAAAAAAAGATAATGATCAAGTTCTTTCAAAAGTTACGATTAATTAATGCCTATACGATCAGTCGTGACAACTATATCGTGCACTTCCGCGTGGATGAGCGTCATACGATTTCATTGCAAGAAAAAACTACGTCAGCGAGTTCTCTAAATTTATACAGTACTCGGCCGCGCGATAGAATCATTTCTGCGAAGACTCCGTCGGACCAGTTTGTCGGGTTTCGTATAAGGAAAAACGGGCCTTACTGGAAAGTCAACTGGCATGCGTTCCGCTCCTTCAGGGGGGGGGGGGACAGCAGCGGCGTAAACAGTTTTATTGACCTTTATATCGCATCTAGGTGCATCCAACAGCCTCATTCACGACGATCGATATTACATCGTTGTAATAGATTGAGCGAGAAAATGATGGCCTGTTTAAAGGGAACGTTATTAAAGGCCCCCAGGCACACCTCAGAGCTAAAGTGTCTCACGTTGAATTGCACACGCTACTTTTAATTCACTGATCGGTCCACTTTACGTGACACGCGGCCAAGCGACGTTCGAACTGAGGGAGCTGATGAGAAAAATGCCATCGCGCGATTCGATCGATATCGCATACTAACATTGACCTTTACCGCGCCTTCATTTCGAGAGCACCTTCGTCTTGCGGATTATCGAAGACAATTACGACGCTACAATCTGTACTGCACCCCGAGGGCTTCTTCATATCGCGACTCGTGATCTCGATCGCCGAGGATACTCGTTACATACACAGATACTCATTATATATTATCGAATGCCGTTAGGCGAGGAACGATCCGCGAGTAATCTAGTAATGAGAGATAGTCCATCGCAGAATGAAGAAGTCCTCTTTTTCTCTTTCTACTTTTCCCCCGTCCGTATGTAAAAATCTAAGGGAATAAAAAAAAGCGAAGAAATTCGAGATAAAATATCTGTCGATTGATTCTACATGGCGATTTTTTAAATAATATAGAATTGAAACTCCCCGATTCAGTTCCATACGCATTGCAGATCGCTCGCTTAATTTCTGGACATTGGCACTCGGTTTTTGCCCTCCTTTGTACGGGAAGATTCTCTCGATAGCTCTTTGTTCACTTGGCGCTCCGCGGACCGTTCATAAATCACCCTCGCGGCGCGGTCGAACGCATAACTTACTCGCCGCCCGCGGTACAATCGAATGCGCTCTTCCGGTTACGCAACCGGTTGCGCTTACGCGAGACTCCATTGTCGTCGTTCGCATTTACATGCCGAGGATGCACCCACCCGTTTTCAGCCTCATTCACCGGGGCGCCGCAGATGCATTCAAGGATTATATTGTCTCCTAATATGTTCGCCGTTCAGAGACTCGCCTCTGTCTCAATGGAAATCGTTGTCCCGCGTTCGGCAGAAAGTGTCGTTCAGAATCCCGCCGAAGCGAAAGAACTCTGAATGAGAAATTATGTTGCGCCTTTCATCGAAGAAATCCCGCTGGCGATCACTTGTAAAAAGCGTCTCAACGAGCCTCATTAAAGAGTAATACTACAAATTAGAGGGGACGACTAAAATCAGTTATTGAACGATCATCCCCATTTTGGGGATCGTTTCTCAAGTTAGCTTTTGTCAATCATACTTATAGAAGTTCTTCCAAATGTTATTCAATATATTATTCAATGAAAATATCGATTTTATCGTAATGGTAAATGTTCCTGAGTGAATAAAAAATTAATAAATTCCAAATTGATGTGCTTTCGTACAACGTATTATTCACAATTCTTTTTATAAGAGCCACTCATTCACGCGTATACATCGACGTGCTTTCGCTCGGTGCTTTCGGTAGCCAGCTAACACGTCCGCGGGATAATTGCGTCATTATTATAAACGAGGGTCAAGACGCGAGATCATTCTCGCATGGATAAAAAAGGCGAATGCTGACGCCACAGAGAAGCTTCTTTGAGCTAAGCTAACTGCGCCCGCGGTTGCTACCGGGCTTCGGTAAACTCGTCTCTTCCTCTCGTCCAGAAGCGACTCTTGCAACAGAATAATAATGCGATGGAAGGTGAAAGGCGAAGCGTACTCGGCTTCTCGGTTAACCAACTCCACGAGGAATTCGACAATATTTTCTTTCTTTTTTTTTGTTGACCCTGCGAGAAACGATGATACAGCGATGATGAAGTGGGCTTGGAACGGATGGTAAATGTTTACTCGGCTTTTAATGGCAAACTTTTCGTTGGACAAAGTTTCGGCAGAGGAACGAGCGAGGCCGCATTGTGTGGGATGTTGATGTGACCGAGTGGTAGTTTTTGCTAAATGGCATTTAGTAAAAAATTCAGACAGAACCAGCGGCGTCGACTGCGGCGAACTTTGGTGAATCATACATACACATTAAACAAGACATTATCGCGTGAAGTAATGAAGATAATTTTTATCATTACTGAGAACGTTGAATGAAATGAGAGAGAGGGAGAACAAGGAAGTACAGTCGTAATTCCCCGAGAAAGAGTCTCGTGGAATCTTGTGGGATCGACGCTCATGTACGAAAACAAGCCGTTTCCTGCCTCTGAATCTTTGGCACGCTTATACTACTGTTCAGCGGGGTATCAAGCTGAGTGGACAAATTGAAGCGACTCGTTGACGAAATTATTTAAATGAAAGCGCGACTTGCCTCTCATGCGAGATATGCGTCTCGCATAATCATTAGCGACTACGCTCGCACGTCCAGCACCGTTTCTCGAGATGTCTGTTTGCGTTAATAAGTTCAGTAAGTAGGTAAGCCTACAAATTGCAGAATTAACATGTTATGAGTAATATCGCACTGGTGAGAATAATTTTGCATTAAAAAAAATAAAGAAAAATCTTTTTAATAAAATAATAAAATCTATTATAACACACATAAAAATTAAAATCATAAAATATTTTTCTCGACATGTTATCTTTACAGCGAGGCTGTATAATAGCTGTAGAAATAAATCTATTTGATCGCGTTCGACGCGTATGGTGGATCTGGATTCTTTCAGCGCCTTCAAAGATATAATCATTTAATGACATACCGGCACGTTCGTCGCCTTACGCGCGCGTTGAAAAGATATATGTTATATTCACAAAAGTCTCTCTAATCGCCCGTCGATTTACGTCGGCACTCGAGAAGCACACAAACTTTGAGACGTGACTGTCAGAAGTTTTCGTCGCGAGTCGTTCGGTTTGCGTCCAGGCTGGTGTCGCGCTCGTACGCTCTAGTAATAAGAAAATCAAGTATCACGCGGCGAGAATGAAGCTTGGCAGAAACGCGGCTTTACGAGAGACAGAGGAAGGGCTCGCGTAATACGTCGGCTATATCGGGATGGACTGCCGACCGTATGTTGTTCCTGGCGGTTAATTTCGCTGTTCCTAGTTGCATGCCGCACCGAGGTCATCGGCCCGGGCAAGTAACGAAGCAACAGGCCCGACTGATTTACATGGTGGTTTAATGACTTGCACTAAATATAGTCGCGGCCAACGATCAGCCGCCACTCATTGTTCTAATTACCCGCTAACACGGCTTATGAGCGCAGGGACGAGCGCGATCGGTATTAGCGATAAAGCCATTACGCCTAATTGCTCTATATGCAATCAGAAGACTGCAATGGGTAATCGTGTTAAACGTACTATCTACATTTTACGAAATGCCTGAATCAAATTTAAAAAATATCATAATTCTATTAAAAAAATACCTACAAAGCGTTTCAAGACAAAAGAGTATATAATTTTAATATTCACAATACGAAACGGGTTACGAGTTATTGCTCCCGAATCCATGAACACATTCACGAACAAACAATAAACCGAGTAATATCGCATTTAATTGGTCCGCATACGGACAGGGAAAAAAGATGTTAGAACCGCAACGTACGTTCGGGCCGCGAAACGATTGCGAGGACGACAGTCGAAAATGTGGGACAACGATACGAACAAGAGGGCCCTTTCATCATCGCTTTTCTCGTTTCCATGTGCGGCTGCGTTTTGCCCGCGCCTCGTGCCAACAATCTCTCTCCTCTCCTCTCCCCCCCCCCGTTGTTTGTGCACGATGTGTTGTACAAGGACGGAAACTGCCTGCGTTTTTAACACCCGCTCCATACGAGACGCGCGACTCGGAGTAGGGCCTATTATTAGGAACGATAGAATTCGTAACAAAGGAACGGGGAGACAACCCTCGCGTGCCAGACGCGCACCGTGCCGTTCCGCTCGAAGGGACTCCGCCAACGCAAAATTTTGGCAGCTGCGTAAGAAGATCGATGTTCACCATCCCTTACAACACGTTATGAATTTACTTTCTCTTTTATTAAAACATTGAGATAAATAGTTTTTAGCAAAAATTTGTTTCTCGATCTTTTTTTCTATATTAATTATTTCTTCTCGATAAGTTGTGTTTCTAGAACGAAATATATAAAATTTTGAAGATAAAGCTATTAAAGATAAAGATATTATCTTCTATATAAAAATTATAGCTTTTATGGACATAAATTATATAGATTGATATTCCATCCAATTGAAAAAAATGCTTTATAATAATTTTCGGATCTGTTACTTAACAAATATTCAAAAATTGTTCAGAAATATGTGTCACTATTAAAACTAACGGACAATTAAAAATAACAAGTCGTAGCTCGTGTAAACTGACGGATTAGCATGAGTGACGTAACACGCCTCGATGAGATCGTTAATTAGCTTTGTCGAGTTGCGCGATATCTACATATATAATTGCGGGCATCTCCGAGATGCAGCCGAACTTTTTAAAACGACGGGAGTCGCCGCTCGCGAATGCCGGGTTGCGTAAATTATGCGTGCACTTAGACCTCCGGCGATAATGCAAATGGGATCGGCGCTTGCCTCTCCAATGCCGGAATTCAGTAGCGTTTAATAGTTCTACGTATTATCGCGTATTATCGCGAGCGCATCCGCGAGCGAGGGAACGCGGCCAGAGGGTTCCCGCGCTCGCGAGGAAGGAGTAGCGGCTCCGATATTTTCTTGGAACATTACTCATTTTTATTGGACGCGCGATTAAACGAGACCCGGGCCGAGCCTGCGAGACTCGCTGTACGCTCGTTTTCTTCGCGTTACGATGAAACCTTATCATCGGAGCTTATTACTTGAGCCGACGATGCAGTCTCAGCTTCATGCTCCAAATACCAACGTTTGCCGCATATGCGATTCTGCAACCTTTTATTTCAGATAAATCTTTATGACCAAACTATCATTGTCTAATTATTTTTTTACACAAATATGTATTCATATGTATGGAAAAGACTATTTCACAACCCCATTAAGCGATGATAGATTAAAACAAAAACGTTTCTTTAAAAGAATAAAAATTTAGGGGTGATGCATGCTTTTCTTAAGATAATCGGTCGATTCTTTGCCTCGCACGATCATGTTGCCAAATCCGCCGATTCCCTCGCCACATGCCGACCAACCGGTCGCCATAAATTTACGCGGCAATAACCGCGGGTGAATTACACGGCCTTGCAACGTCTGACTGCAAACGAAAATAAACTGTCCCTTTCCAGGAATTCGGCCCGCGTCTGTTCGTCGACGTTGCACCATGCAGTTGCGAGGAAGAAGAGGAAGAGGAGAAGGTGCGGGCGTAACGTCCTGTCGGGTTTAACGCATCGCTCGATTTCCATCGACGCAACCGGTGGGTTCGCGACTTTGCGGAAACGAGCAAGAACGGCATGCTCGTAACGATCGCAGCAGCAACAACAGTTAAACGGACCCCTCCGGCTTGCACGCTAATATACGCGCGCACTCCCACAACGAAGTTTAACGAGCAGAAAAATAGCGCCCTCGCTGAAATGAGGAACGCTCCCCCGTTGATAGGAACGTCGCTCGGTACACTCGGCAGGTGCTGAGAACGACAACGAGAAGGCACTGTCCGCCCATAAAGATCGCCCTTACCCAGCTGTGGCCTAATTCGTGACCGCTGTGTACTTTAGAGTGACGCGAGCGAGCGAATGGCTCTGCTCTATTAATACGTGAGACATTAAGTCAAGAGACTGGCAGCACGCGAGCCCTAATTTCCATCGAAGCCAAGCCGTTATCGCTGCCAGCCTCTCTCGCGATAAGCATTATCGTTGCCGCCTCTCATCGACGATTGATCGCGTCTCTCGTATAGCGAAGATTCAATGGCAGCGGGCCAACGCGTGCGTCGCTCGCCGCGTCGAACCACGACAAATGATATAAGATCCGGTTTAACGTCCTCGCCCTTACCACCGCGAAAAGTTAATCAAATCACGGACTTTCGACGCAACGTCATTGATTACACGGTAATTTTTTGAAATAACAATGATGGGTGTAATAAAAATGATTTTACGATCAGGAGATTTAATGTAATGAGAAAGGCCTAATCTCTAATATTTTTATGAGCTCGAAGAAGTCATTTCAGTGAAATTTTCATTAAAGTCGGACTAGGAACGCCAATGTGCTAATTATGCTTTCAAGTAATTGTACCGTAAGTACAGTTCGTCGCGTCGACGTCTGTGTTTATTACGTTTCATCTCGACAGAACAGACGATGCGACAACGAAAGCGGCTTTAATTCACTGTTGACATCATTTTCCCTGACCCAGAAACCGCTAAAATATTCATTGTACCGCCGACGCGACGACCTTCTTTACGCGCGGACGTCACCATTTTCCGAAATATGCGATCGTTCCTGCTCCAGTCGTATTTCTCACGTGACTCGAGTATACGTTATCGTATGAATCGGAAAAAAATATCCACAAATAACGGAATAATTATTAGACCTTCTCCGAAAATAGATCGCGAGACCGCGCTGTATTGAGCGTTCAATTCCGAACGCAGTCACATCCCTGAACGAATATATCAAAATATATTTAAAGATATTACATCAACATTTCTAGTGGCTGCTATTGTGTCTTTTAGTTTAAACAGCGATAAATCTGCGGAGATCGCCTATAAAAACCGAAAGTGACGGGTCCGGTTCTGACGCCCACGTCGCCCACTGCATACGCGAGACATATGACTTGCGAAAACGCGTTAGTGATGGTGCAACATCGATGGTTAACATCGCTCGAAGTAACCGGGCCGAATCGAGGAGCCGAGCGTTTCCTCATCACTCATCACCGGCTTTTTTAGACCGGCGTGCCAAAATGCCGAAGTGATGCACATCTCCCGCTCGGCCGGCCGGCCGATCGCTGACGTCGTCGATGTTTTCCGAGTATCGCGCCGCATCAGCACGTACGCACACCCGGCTGTTCGGTATTCGAGTCGGGTGATCCATCGCGTCTCTATGCCTAAAAATTCATCTACGAGCGCGAGGTCTCGCGCGAAGAGGATCACGCGGGTGGGCAGAGGCGGCGGAAACACGGCGGAATGCCGCGGCGCGGACGGTTCAACGCCCTGCGTTGCGTCCTTCTCGTGATCCGGAGTGCGCGCAAGCCCTCCTGCTCTCGTGGTACCGCTCGTACGTACCATCCTGGACATAATGCCACCACTGTGTCGCCGAACTGTCATCGAGCAGCGTTCACGTGGAAAGGGACCGGCCGATAGAAAAGCCAAGCGTGCACGCGCGCGAAAGATTTACGACAGCGAGAATCGACGATGTCTCTCGATAACGTGATGCAGGCGCGTGGAATTCTACGAACGAATTCCATGGCAGGAGATGTGCTGCTTTCTGAGCTTTTTAAAGATGCAAACGTTTCAGACGCGTAATGGTAGCATTAATTATTTATAATCCTAACATAAGGTCGTTCATTAATTGAAATTGTACTGTATAAGCTGACTATTTAAAATAAAAGTATTTTTCAATCTTGTATATATTTGTCTAGTTTCGTCTAGCATATATTTATTCAGCTTTAAATACTTTATTTCACCTGTTGCAAACTTTATTTGCCCAACGCAAGAAACTGCGAAATGTGTTACATCCGTCGATTGCTAAACCGCGCGCAACATACATAACTGCATCGCACATTATACGCGCGTAATATTGATGCTTCTAAGTCATCTCGCAAATCGCGACGAATTTTAATGAGTCGCCCGACACGGTCGACGGTATTATTCACGGAACAATTCGTCAGCCCGTTACGAACACGAGCGCGTCATAATAATTATTTATTATATGTACCTGCCGCATATCCTGCCGTGCCTTCGCACGTCGCGAATTATAACGGGCGCCGCGGCGCGAGATAACGAATACTGATGTCGAATTTGAATAATTATCACCGACGAGTCAGCCATCGCCTCTCCCTTACTTACATAATAAGCGCCAGCGCGTTGAAATATGATGCGTCAATTTGAATACGGTACCTTTGAGACTGTTTCGAGTTTGACGTGTGGAGCGAAATATAAAGAATGACTGTGGTCGAGCCCGAAGGTGTTTCGCATGCCCAATTTGGAAGTAATCTGGTCGAGACGAGACTGGTAGCAATCACGTGTAAAATTCTACGAGAGAGTTAAATTAATAGCTGTAGCAACGAGTTTCGATATAGCTCTAATTTAAGTGAGCTTTGACTTTTCCTCTAATCAAAGCAAAGCAATTAATACAACCTTCCGCGAGCGAAAGTTTAAATATCCTATATAAATATAAGGTAAAAAAGTGAATAAAGTATAATCTAAAAGTTCTTCATTGAGTTACATATAAAAAAGAAAGAAATCCTACATGTTTCTGGATAAGATTCAAGAGATGCAAATAAAATAGCTTAATTCGAATGAATGATGCGATTGGAGATCCGAGAAACTGAGAAACATCCGAATGTGTGATAGCGACGAAACCGGATGTCGGTTTTGCGCCGCAAGAGACTGTAATTTGATTCACAGATTCATATGAAGCCACAAAAAGCGGAAGTGAAACACGGTGGAATTATTAAGCGCTACCGCAATCGACGTCGAGGTGTAAATCCGAGGAAAGGCTGAGAGAGATACGTATGATGACACAGTGTGGGCAGGTGTTTCGAAACCCGGACCCAGAGAAACATGCATTCTTCGGGCAGGTGTTCCGGCGGGTCAGTTGTGTCTCTGCGTCTCTATGCCTCTCACTCTCGCGTGGCGAGGACGGTCTATTAATTCTCGGCGCTTTAATTAATCGCCGTTCGCTGATCACGACGCTTTCACTGCTTCTGGTATTCCACTCACGCGATATATCCCGCTGAACGAACGGAAAGAATCGAGGGAGGTCAGCTCTATCATATCAATTATCAAGATATGCGTGTGATTTTATGATTTAATACAGAATGCGACAAAAATTATAATGTGCGTGATTATAAAAAAGAACTTTCTCCTTATTTATCTAAATGTAAAATTATTATCTATCGGATAAGTTGTCTCCGATTAGTTACAAATCTTACGCATGTTAAATTTAAACCGGTATTAATTACATATTAACGAACAGATATTTAAGATATTTTCTTCTTAGTCACGACTATATATACTCAGGACGAGCTTCTTCACATACAGATTTTCTGTTGACCTTTCACTTAGAAAAATGTTGTCCTAGATTCAAACTGGCACGGAATTTTTCTCATTCACTTCGGACACGCTAATGAAACGCCTTTTGACTTGTGTGGCAGAACAATTCGCGAGCAGCTTAAGATGCATGCCATCACGTTGAAAAGGATGCCGGACATCCCGAGAGAACTGGCGCATCCCAGAACCCGTTGGAATGTCTATATGAACCAGCGGTGTCGATAATGCGCGTCTTCGGATATGTTGTCGAATACGACGAATGAAATATATGATATAGCGGTCAAGCGATAGAGAATTCTCGCCTTTCGTGAAATGTTTATTGTTCGAAACGCGTTCGTTAGGCCTCGGCATCTTGGCCGAGAAATGAAATTGCAGCGACGGCAAGAAATAGTTGGTGAGAGTACATATAAAATATGATTCGCGGACATCGGATCGGTCGCGATGTAAGCCGGTTGTTCCCTTGATGAATTCCCTCGGTCGTCCTAGGGGCAGCTCAACGCGACTCGGCTCGGCGACGATAAAGCAGGACGTAATAAACAGCCCGTAACATGCGGGTAATTAAGTCCAAGAACGTAGCCCGAGCGTGCCCGCGATCCATTCCAAATGACAATAAGCTTTTACTACCGTGCGGCGACCTCGTTCGCATTCGTGTGCGTCCGAATGTTTGCGTGTGCGTGTGAATTACGCGGGATCGACATTTTTCATCCCCCCAAAACAGGGCCAACCGTGGCGAGTCACGAGACAGACAACGTCCGCCTTTTGTTTCACTTTGCAAACGTACGCCCCCCCCCCTTTAATCGGGGGCGCGTTTATATTTCTGCCACTCCTAGGCAATCTATTCGCGTACTTAGTATCATTGAAATTACATCGGTTCTTCTCTCAGGTTAAAAACTGCGGTGGTTCTGTTAATAATATAATTTAAAAACAAATTTGCATTTAAAACTTTAAGTTCTGATGACTTCTTTGATTAGTGAAAAATATAATATTGATCGCGAAGTAAAAATTTCGCCCGACGATCGAGGATTATCGAACAATCTCGTCGCTCGAGAATCCTTGGATTATCGAGGGAGAATAAGGAATGAAACAAGGCGGGGGAGGGAGGCACGATAAAACGCAACAAGACGTACGTAGATATCTCGTTTCCTTACACAGAAAAATCAACGGAGAGATTCCATTATCTGATTGCATCGTGCGGGAGCGTCGACGCATTTATTTTTTTTTATTATACAGAATGCTGCACTTCAAAGTCTTACCGACGAATTCCACGCGGGGTGCCGAACACATTGCGGGATCGGGGGTACGCACGAGCGGGGCGAGCGAGCATCCCGCGTTTCCGAAAGATAATTACTTCTCCGCTCTTCACCCCTCGCGCGCTTCGGCTGGTAGTAATAATAAATTCCCGACCACGTGGATAAACGAAAGGCCAGCTCTGTCAACGCGCGCAGGCGATGCGACTCCGCACTTGAGCCTGTTTCAACGATCTGCGATGCGTGATGCACTCGGAGCGCGTTGTCACGTTATACGATGACTTATACAAAGCAAACATTAAACCTATCATACAAATAATCCACGGATATTGCTCCGCAATTTGTTCCGAACCTTTTCGATAATTGAAAAAAAAACTACGTAAAAGAGATAAATGTAATTTTTCGCAAAGTAAATTAAATTTGTCAATTCAATATAATATATTTCAAAGACTATTCTCTCTTGTAGAATCCAATTCGTGCTTAGGTGTATGCAAATAATTTTAATTTAAAAGGAACTACAAGAATTTTGGCTAAGCGATATGTTAGCCTAGCGAGGCACAATTCAATGGAGCACGTTCGCGTTACGGTCAAATGCCAGGCGATTCCACGAAGGGTGGTAGTTTACGAAACCCCATATCCTGCCTCGTAACAGCGCTCTAAAGATAATGCGGCGAGGAATGACGCGAGCTGTGGCTAGAGATGCATCCTGTATCATACCGTAGAGTGGAAGGAATTGTGACTAATGGTACCTGCCGATGGAAGAACGGTTCCTGCTACTCTGACGCTGCAGAGTTCCTATCCTGCGTCCTCCTGCATCCTCTTGCAACGACCGTTTTGACGGTCTAGACCACACAGCCCAAGTATTTCGGGAACGATATATCGCTTTGTAAAATGCGTTGTAAATGAGCTCATAAAATGAAAAATCGATGATAACGCGCTTATCTACTGTCAGTTTTTACATACCGTTTCCCTTGCACAAAGGCGAGAGATGAACGATATTTGTTTTGATAATAATATAGCAGTTATAATTTGACACTTAACATATCATTGTGTTTTGAAGCAGCTCTTGAGATCCTTCTCACTTTATGTCCCATTTTACTTCGAAATGAAAACATTGCAGATAACGCGTTACATTATATAAATTACTACGATAATTAATAAATTATCTTTACAAATTTTTCCTTGTCGTATAATTTCAAAATTAATTCATAGGCGTTGATCTTCACAAGTTATCTTTATAAGAAAGTTAGTTTATCGTGTTTAGGCGCTGATCATTCGCATACGTACGAGAAGCAAGAGTGCGATAACTTCGGGAAATCGAAAGTCGCGATTGAGACGTATGTATTTACCGCATCGACGGGAACGTGCAATGGCGTTGTTAAATACGTTCAGTATTACGCGAGGTGTACCGTAACACGCGCGCTTTAAATAAGAGCAAAAGGAAGCCGCACGGAGTAAAAACCCCGAGAAAATATTCGGTCCGAGTGCCTTCGAGGCATCCGTTCAACCGTATCCCCCTCGTAATTGCCCGATAGTTTCCGCGCGCGGCCATTAAACCGCCGCAATTTTTAGAACGTTTAGACTACATCGCAAGTAATTTATTCGCACGCTCGACGGTCTCTAATATTCTCTGGACCGCGCAATAATTATCTATGACTATTCGAATGGAACAAAATTCACCCACCTATTTCGAGTTCGTCGAAGAAAAATCTCGCAAAAACGACTTCATGGGGAGTTCGTAGAACGAAGGATGCGCAAGATCATGCTTCATATAAATCAACATAATCGGCCCGTTAACGCCTGATTATTTCCCGTTACTTCTTTCTCAAATTATGTAGTAATTTAAAGGATTATGCAAAGTGTTGCCTCTAATTATTGTTATTATAGCGATGTTTCGAAGACGCATTCTCCCTATGGTTTTGAAATTAGTTCCTATTTTGCAGGCAAACAAGGAAGCTTCAGGCATCTTTTCCGACTTGGTGAGTTGGCGATCTCGTACCCAACTCACTCGTAAGACTCTTCTCACGCGCAACAACCTTCTGCAAAGCAAAGTCTTTGTGAAGGGTCAGTCCCAATCGCGTGGCGTGCAGCAACTCCCGCGACGGACGCCATGAATACGATCCTCAGTCCGTGCCGACCGGATTCGCATCGGGTTGAACCGTGCCTCTTGACCGAGAGGGCCCTTCGGGGAGCACGTAGACGGTATGTAAACACGACTTGGCAACCTCGCCGCCGCCGTCGTCGTCGTCTGCCTCTTCGTGTTCCTCTTCGTCTTTGTTCCTCTCGCCTCTCCTTCCCGCTTTGTGGCTCCGTTCCGCTCGCGCTCGATGGGCACGTTTCGCCCGACATATGCCACGTACTCCGGCCGTTCCAAAATCGTCGATGAACAGGTTCGGTAAATTGTGTTGAAGAAAATTGTTATTTATAGTGGTATGTACCAAATTTGAGTTACGAGCAATCCTTTTAGGAACTGGAGAATATTCTGGGCTAAATAGACAATAAGAACACGCGCTCTATGTTCGTGTATAAACTTGAAATAAATTTTAACTTAGATTTTTTAAATTATCAAATATGTTTAGCGCTGAAAATTGAAAAGTTGCGATTCTGAGATACAAAGACTTTGCAATAAATCACAATATCGATCTAATAATCTAATTCATCGAATATCAAAATCGTCGTTCCACGTGTAATTTAAGTCGATAAGAGAGCGGTAAGATATTGCATCTCATCGGCACGCCCGACGAGATTACGATGAAGCGATAGCGCGTGGAAACCTCACACAGATGCATGGCGACGACTCGAACGCAGCTGAACGCAGCTGCATCGCGTCGGGTGATGGAGGATGCGTGCGTCGCGATCCGTGGATTCCAGCGGCGCGACGTCGTTTAAAAAGCCGTGACCAGCACCGGACCGGTCGACACCGCTATAGGAAAGCACTGTGATTACCATGCTCGGAAGCATCGGGAATCTTCCGCCGAGAGACCGCTCGCGGTACATACACGAGAGAGCGAAACGTGCGGGCGACCGATATATCATTTTGCCGGTGAACCACCTATTAAAAGATAAAGTGGCATAACTGCCCGTTAGCCACGATTAGGAGGAGGAGGCTGCCGACCGAGAGTTTCTCGTGACAGTAGATCAACGACGCGAGCAACGTCGAGAGACAACATCGAGATTGCCGCTGCGCTTGCGATCTTTCACGTGATACCGTCGATCGCGAGGCGTGATTTCACGACATGCGATTAGCCGGCAGACTGAAGTCTCTTTGCTTCCGTCTTCTTCGTTAAGAACGATAACTCTCTCGTATCCGCGCGCCGCGAGATATTATTGCACAAATCGGATTTACATTACAGAGGCTTAAAACGTAAGACGCGGAGCTTGTCTTTGACTAACAAATAGAAATGATAATTTTTTTTTAAGACATCAATAACGGAAGCATAGATAAAAGAATTGAGACTTAATATTTCGGCATTATGAGATACCAAAGATACATAAATAGATAACAAAAGCTTATCTTTCAATTAATATAATGCGAATTTTATCTTAAGAGAATCGGCGAAGATTACGACTTTCACGATAACGTCTTCCAGCGAAAAGAAGAGCTTTAGAAAACGGCATTTTTCAATTATCAAACTCGTCTTTCTAGACGAAGATCCGTTTCGTGCAGGATGAGGGTTAATGATGACCGAGCCATAATGCAATAGTGATATGCAACGCGCATAATCGGCGAACTATAACGCGGTGATCTACTTAAACGTCGGTAGGCCGTGGTTGGTTCTTCCTAGACCGCGCGCACACATCCACTTACGAGAATGCAGCGAATGGGCTTTTACACCGGGCGCAATCTCCCGTTCTTAATCAAACATCGATCTCGACGAGCACACGACGGCCGTTATTAACCCCGACAGGGTTCAACGAAACTTCGCGTGACTAGCCGCGCGCCAGGAATCGGCCTGCGCCCGCGGCCCGCGGCCGACTTTCCGTGGACGTGCCGTTTTAAAACGAAACCGTGCTAACCAGCCAGATCACTGCCTGCGGTGCATACCGCCGCATCTTCCTCGACTACGAATCACACGATCTAAAAATATCGTCCCAAAAGTTTCTATCCATTCGGAAAAATGGGTCACCAGCAACTATAGAGACCCTCCAATGCTGCACGCGACTTTTTCGGTAGATATATCTCTATCCTCTGATTCCTTTTTATTCTTCGCGACACACTTTTTCCGCTTTAATTCCTCTTATACTATACGGGAAACGATTATAATTCGACTTCGGAAGAAAAATTTTATTACATTTACATTTTGACTTCATTTTGTGAGAAATATTACTTTGTTCGACGTATACCTATAACCGATTGAAACCAATGAATTGTTCGCTGAGTTCTTGGCGAGGGTTTTTAATCGCCGGGTGTCACAACTCCGCGGCGCCGGATATATTCGTTTCTAATGTGTATTTACTCCGTTGTGCTGCATGGGCATCTCGCTTGCTCGGCCGTGCAGCGCGATCAACCGTTGGCTCGCGTCTCTATGACACGAATTCCACGAGCGATGCGCGGATACACGTTACCATTTCCCCAGCGTTGCATAACGCGTCGTTAAGAGTTTACGAGATGGACGAGTAAAAGCTTACGGGCGCGTGCCGAACGTGACTTTCGTGGTATTGCGCTTTACACGAGCGGCTGTCGTGTCGTGGAGAATCTAAAGACCGAGGAAAATGAATAATGGGACAATAAGAGGGGTGTGAGTGCGCTTCCTAGATGTAAATTATTGCGGTACGTTGGACAAAGAATTGCAAAAGTTCCAAAGTTGGGAACCGATATTGCAATAGAATAGATCTATGTTCTAAGTTGTGGATAGAAACGTATAATTTAGATGGATATTTCTACCGCAATCCCAAATTAAGATGCAGCCTAAAGTACTTAAGATAGACATTACAAATAAATACCGAAGATCTCTCTTTAGATTCTCTCAGGTTTCTTAATCTTTCTAGCATCTCCAAATCGCCCGCTGTAAAACGTTATCCTTTGACATCTTTTTCAAAAATCTAGTCATTTCGTGATAATTGTTCTCCATATAGGAACACATCACGTTGATGAAATATCTGCTCAAGATTCCGACATTTGAATCAACGTTGGTCGTATTTCTCGAAATACTCTCACAGATGTTAATCGTGGTCGCGCGCTCTTAAATTTTATCGTGAGAAGGTGAGAAGGGCGACGGTACCAGCTGTAGCGGCTACCTAGCCTGCAGCAACGAACGGTAATGATTAATCACGAGGCGGCTCGGGATCTCAGGTAAGAATTCCTCTCGCAGGCGCGACGCAACACGAAGGAGCACGCATGATTACAGATGTGAAAGCGAAAGGAAAACCGACCCGTTGTCGTCTCCCACGGAATCCTGTTGAGAAGCTCTTACACAATTACCGAAGCATGATATGTCAATGAAACTTCGTATTAATGAACTGACGAAATACCGATAAAGATATAGCGACAACATCTCGTGACAGCTTGATATTGTAATCGTACTACAATCATCCATAACGTTTCACTATACAAACCGCTACAACCGCTATAATAAAGTCAAAGATAATTTCTTATCATAGTTATTAATTATATAAGATTAAGAGAAAAGAGATTCTTAATTTATTTTATTAAAGACGGATATTTTTCAATCTTGATGAGACGCATCGAAGTAAAAAGCCTACCTACGCGGTAGAAGACTACTTCTGTCAATAAGACGTGAAACCTTTCCCCGACGTGTTATCATCGACCAAGTGCATCGTCTTGCCGGATGTGTGCGTGGAAGCGGCTTATCCGAGAGAGCAGCTTGACGCACCGTACGTGTAAACAATGCATATCTGACTGAGTACACCTCTCCGAATCCATGATAATCAAGGCAAACGTCGCGACGCGACGCGACGGGTCTCTCGAGAAAAGCTGATAGCACTGTGGGCTTCTACCTTTCTCTTTTCTTTCTCTTTTCTTTCATAGCACAAGGGGTCCTCACGTCGAGTATATCTACCAGAATGTTTGTAACCGTCGCCAGGTTGGCTCACGATGCACTTTTTATTTCGGCCATAAACGTCGCATAGAAGCCGCAGTTTAATTCTTGCGTCAGACGGCGCTCTTTCGAAAAAGAGAGAAAGAGAGATAAGGAGAGAGAAGGAGGAGATACGCGGGATATCCTCGGAAATATTGTCCCGAAATAAATTCGAAGGATAGTATCGCTCGCAGACGATACGAAGGATACATGCAGCCTTCGCGATAATACTTGCAATCGACATGCACGTGCATTCCAATGTGTCTCGCGGCCTCGATTTAAATTCAAATGATAGCGACATAGCGAGCCGGCGTTGAATGATATGTCGCGCGTGCCTTTTTAATTTTAATCCGAAATCAATCGAATAATATCGTGTGATAACGCCGCGTATCTTTTACATGAATGCGTTGTAACAAATCGCCAAATTGATCCACTCTGCTGCTACAATTAGTCGTAACGATATATAGGTATTAGCTATTTTTTCTAGTTTCTTAATTTATTCGTATTCACTGCGTATGGGTAGTTTCTGCATACGACAACAATGTCTCGTTACTATATACGCCGCTCGCAAATATCCCCGACGCGAAACGAGAAACGAGCGTACGTTCACGTCTTCGAAATTTATTTGCGTCCTTGAAACCGATATTCCACATTGCGAGTCGACAATACGCGGGATACGCGCGGAACGTTTCACGTCGCGCGGCGCGGCTTTATCGCTTCACGGTTGTAACGAAGCGCGGCATTTCTTCGCGTTTCGCAACGAGCGGAGAACACACCGACAACGTGACCAGATTCGACGAGGAATAATCAGCCTCGTGGCCAACCTCGCGCCAGTTACTTACGCATTTATCCACGCGCCACCGTTTATGAACGTATATATGTATGCTCTCTTTAGTCGGCGATAAACTTCGCCCGTCCACCCAGGTTGCTCCCGTTGCTGGAGATAAGATCACGATCGTGATCACGAAGTTCTCGTGTATTTCGAAACGTTACGAAACGACGGGCGGACCTAGTAACTTTCTTAAAAAGATCAGAGATTGAGAGATCTGAATTACATTTTCTGTGTATGAGATTCTATCCTATTATTCTTTTACTTCTCTATTTCAAGCTTACGCCTAAAACTCTTAAAAAGATACCGTAGCACATGGAATCTTTTGGGATACCCTAATAATCGAACGTATTTCTTCCCAAATCGTTTAGACGTTAGACATTTAACCATAAAAGGCTTAATATGCCCTACGAAGTGGCTCACGAGTCACTTCGGAGTGAGTATCCAGCGCGTCTCATCTCGGACCGCCCTCATACCCTAATCCCCGGATTGGAACCGCGACGTGACGCGAGTCGTCGCTGCCGTTGGCCTTCGACCACCCACGAGTCACGAGAGTCGTGATCAACCGATTCATCGAAATGAATCATGTGACGGGAAAGCTGTCCTCGTCTGCATTCAGTCTGACAGAGTGTAGGAGAACGTGCCAGACGGCGAGCCGAGTCGCGATTCGCGGATTTCGCGATAACGATGGGTCTTTCGCTCGCGCCGGTCGCGCACAAGAGAAGCAATTTATACTTAATTAAAAGTAAGAGTAACCACAGAGGGCACAGTGCCGACTTGTTGCGGCGAGGAAGCGTAGCTCGATCTTCGTCAAAGAGAGATAGAGAGAACGAGAGAGAGAAAGACCGAGACGGTCACGAAGCGTAATGTGCGTCAAATCACATGTTGAGAGACGGTCTGATTGAGTGCCAGACGTACGGCTCTTGCTTTCTTGGTTTGTTTACGAATGAAATGAGTAACATAAATTGGACTGTACACGATTTATGAAAATAAAAATTAAATGTCCAGAAAATGATGTTGTCGCCAATTCTCTCGATTATTATTTTACTAATTTGGAATAAATTGATTTTTTTAAGAGTATTTTTATAATAATTCTGTAACATCTTGCATAACTTTAACAACTAGTTGTATAATGTTATTAAGACAAGAATAGAAAACCCAATACCGTCACTCTACTTACATGATGTTAAACAAGCTAATAAATATTATACTAGATATTATTTTATAATTCAAGGAACGATTATGTGATCTTGCAAGAAAAGAATCGTGGCAATACGACTTCATTGAGAATGATCCGCGCAGCTGACCTCTTGCCCTTATTGTCTCACCGATTGAAAGTGTTACGTTTGACGCATGAATCATTCTTTAATCATGCGACGTGAGAGCAACGCAACGAAATGCCGATAGCAGTAATAACGTAGGCGGGTGCCTTCGTAAATGACCGCAGATTAATTTTTCTTGCTTTCAATTTCAATCGCGATCGCGAGACTGGGGGCGGGAGCGGAGCAATGAAAAATGTGTATGATCGAGTGCGATGGAAGGCGAGACGGTGCCGTTGCATGAATAATGCGCGAATACAGCGAACATGTATACTATACGGATGTGTACATACGTATCGCGTTACGCCGCCGTCCGTTTAAATGGAGCGCGTCCGTCGCAAAAAATGATTGATCGATTCCACGGAGCACGATTAAGCAGGGACACGGGGTTTTTATCTGATGACCTAGGACAGTATCGTTGGCCGCTCGAGACAAGCGAGTTATCGATGAAGCCCGAACGAGATTCAAGAGGCCCGCATAAAGTTTCTCCTATTTTCTCCGAGATACTCGCTACATTCTCGTCTCCAAGTGCTTAAATCATAAGACGCGTCGAAGGAATGTGCGTCATCATGATTCGTGGTGTCGACTCGACTTAGGCTTGTCTAATCAAAGCGAACGTTCCTCAGGCGACGAATTTCATGACCTCGATGTCCCTTCGTCACTCTTTCTCTCCCTATCTCCGTTTCTTTACTCCCATATTCACGGACACCCTTTCGACGCATCGCGGCAACTTGCTGCCTCGGGAGAGTTCGACGACACCGTAATCGACGGGCACCCGATAGCCGAGTTCCGACCGTGGAAAATGTAAGTACCGACACCGAGCGTGATCGCGCGGAACGAACCCTTCGTCCCTATGTACGAAGCGGCTCTCGTGCTAATCGAAGCACGCTGGAGCTGCAGTTATGCAGTTCGGTATGTCGAACGTTACGTGAATCGTCGAAACATTTGGAATGTAACTCGACACTAAAACGCCCGCTCGTGGATCAATTCGATTCCTTTCATTTTCCATGTCACACACATACACGCACGTAAGTATACAAGAGAAACTGAAAAGACTGGAAATTCCGATCTCGAGAGATTATATTCAGCAATACTGTTATCCAACAAGTCGTGAAAAAACACTGCAATTTTGACGCTATAAGATTACGATATTCCAAATTTATTAGAACAAAAATTTTCTAGTTATATCCGTTTCGTGAGTGATTTAAGATCATTGCTTCAATGACACAAAAGTTAAAAAACTTAATATTTCGGTGCAATCACGCTTTAGGAAGTGCAAAGAAATCTTGTAGATAAATTCTACCCTGTCGAAAATTCAAAATGAATATTGACATTCGGATTCCCTTCCTTTCGAGCCCGCTTTCTACGATTCACAACAGACACCCTGTCGAAAGATTCCGAGAATGACGTCGAGAGTTCGACGACACCGAGCGATCGACGCAAGGGCGATGGCCATAATACAAGCCGAGAGAATGAGTAACCGGGTGTCGGACGAACCCCTCGTTTTATGAGATACTCGCCACCGGCCGATAATTATCACTCGTAGAAGAGAATTCTGTCTATTTTCAGTCACGGGCAACGAGATCAAAGATGAAAGTGCGCGTCGCGACGCGAATTTTGCCTCGTACGGGAACGTCTACGATATTTATAGATGGCTAGGCGGAAAAGTGGCATATATCGCGTAGAAACCGAGACTCTATTGCCCTGGACAGACGCTGGACAGATTAATAACCGTCGGGGAATCGAAGAAAGCCTGGCAGTGTATCGATTGTCGTGTACGCGTAAAGGAATTCGTCAAGGATACGCCGAGAGTGAAACCAGAAAACGAAAGTTATTTAGCACGCTACATTCTGTAAGATATACATAAGATATACATACTTAACAAAAATTTGAATTAAGCTGAATTATAGTCCAACTATTGATTTGAAAAATAAAAGGTAGATTGGCATTTATTTTAGGGCAATCATATAACTGCAGTAAAACTGGAAAAATAAAATAACTACGACTCATTTTTTAATAATTAAATTAAATTATAAGAGATATAATTTGAAAAATACAACCTTTTGCTTTAAAAAATAATTCTATATTATTAGATATTAAATAATTTATATACATATATTAATAATTAAGCGCAATCTTAAATATGCGTACACGAAATTCTATTGAACGTTACAACAACAAAGTTTTAGACCGTCAATCTTTTTGATGAATGTAATTTATTTCTCGCTTCGTTAATTTCCTAATTCGTTTTTATTCTTCTCATTGTTGTTTCTCGGTGAGAAGCGCATGCTGAAAATGCACTTCGTGGCTACATATCGTTCAACCGCGTCGTTTCATCGCGCCGTCTGAAAAATCTGGTCGAGCAAAGCAGCGCAGTCAGGCTTTACGACGCTGATCGAGCTTTTTTCCCCCGTCTCCGTAGTAAATGTGCCATGTGCGGGTGCCGTGCGGCCGTGGACCTTGATGGGCTTGGCAACCATGGCAACCATGGGGCACGCTACGCGCCGCGGAGGAAAGACTGCTCTACGAGAGAAGAGGAGGCGAATAAACGTGAATGCAAAGGAGCTCGCTGGCATCGGCACAGTCTCGGCATATGGTCCTTGAACCGGGGAAGCTCCCGGAGGACGAAGAGAAGCGAGGCAGGTTTTACAATGAGAGAGAGAAAGAGATAGAAAGAGAGAGGTATCTTGGATTTTTGCGGATCAAAGTTCAGCGGCCTTGAACTTGACGATGCGGTCCATCGAACCGAGCGCGGCCGGCCAGCGACGGCGATAGCGTAATAAAAGAATACGCGCCGTGACGGTACGGAGATGAACGTCGGGGATGTCACAAAGGAAGGAGAAAACTGCTCGTTCGCGTGCAGACTCTGCAGACAAAAGATCGTCCCGACGCGTCGTAAACTGCACGTGCGGTTTCGGCGGTTTAGTCCGCGATTTTACTACGCGGCGCTCCTACAGCGCGTTCGTTGTCGTTTGCATCTCGGGTTAAATTCGTCTGCGTCGGCGATTATAACGGCTGTCGTTCCGTTAGCAGTATAAACGTGGAATCAGCAAAGTTTCGTTGAAAATAGAAAGGATCTCCCGAGTCAACGCGGCATGATTCATCTTACGAGGCACTGATGTCATACGCGATAATGAGAAATAACGAGATGCTCGTTGCGCGTGATGAATTCTATAGTTGCATGCAAATAAGAACAGCGGAGGATTTTTTTCCAACGAGAATGCGATCGTGGCTTCTGCGTCTCTTACGTTTATCAGCACGAGTCGTACAATTTCGAGATTATAAAATCTAGAGTTAAATAAAAAAAAACCTGAATAAAAAAACGTGAGTGGACTTCTCACGATCGATGTCTAGCGTTTTTTCGAAGGGTTGACGGTGACAGTTTATCGTATCCCTGCGGTTTGTCACGCACGGCATGTGGGTGCTCCAGACATAAAAAAAGAACAGCTCAAATTGTGGTCCTGCCTAACTGTCGCGAGGGGACGTATCGATATCCGGTCCTCCCGTGGATATTTCACTCCTTAGAGGTCTTTGACTGTGACTTCCACGGCTGATCGATCTGCCGCGGACCGAAGCGTCGCCGTCGTCTCCTCGCACACGTTGCGTCGACACTCGGCCTTAAAATACTTGCGTTATAAATATATCGCGCTATCGTTTCCCTCGTACGCTTTTTCGCTGTAAATCTGAGTCAACGTACGTGTACGCGCTTGATAAAAATTAACAACGCAAATTAAAAATATGTATTTAATAACTTCGAATCTCGTTTTTCGTTGAACTATTACATTTAATTTCAAAGCAGATTAAATTTCAACTATAATCACATTTTGTCTTCCGCTTAGATGCCTATTTTTAAAATGCTACAAATGCAATCTCGAGAGTTTCGCGAGATAAATGCAAATGCATCGCCATGCAATTTAGGCTAGCGAATATAAGTCGAACGCTCGGTGCATTTGAAGATTGCGTGCTCGCAGAGACCTCGATTGTAGTCTGCAATACAATCAACTTAGACGCGCTCACGTAGTGCGCTTTTTGCGCGATGCACCGAGAATAACAGTGAAAAAAATGACCTAAAAACCGCTCGTCTCTAATAAGCCGTGACTCATCGCACACAACTGTCTATTCACTTATCTGTCTAACCCAGGGGTTTCCAGGCTGCGACCCCGAAGAGATATATCCATGCGGACTCGAGCCACCCTCGTTGTTTCTGCGGTTAAGCGCGCTTAATGCGATCCTACACACTAATAATAAGCGCCGCCGATCACAATGACCAACGATAATTCGGGAAATTCCGCGTACTTTTACACGAAAGCGTTCCCGGCGATCGCGATCGATCAATCGTGAGATGCATGAAGAATTCTGTTAGTGAAAGCATAAAAATCCAATAGTTACGTAACCGTGTGCGCGCATACTGCAAGTGTTTGAATTGCTTGCTCAACCAATTAACGCGACACTTGCGAGAACTCCCAATAGCGAACGCTTGATTGTGTAATAATTCGGCAAACAGAACAGGCTTAAAAAATTAATAATGCTCGATTGCCTCTCTATTTTTTCCAGAAGGAAATTTCTTGCAGTCGATTGAAGCTATCCAATAATAGCTTTGAAAACAGTTTATTATATGATTATTATTATCCAATTAATGCCTTAATCCGAGTTCACTATCGAGTTTTCATTTAACAACAAGAAAATCTGAACTTTCAAGAGTACTTGCCTTACGATCGGTGGATACTTCTGACTTTGTAAAATTTTCGATAAATAAATTTGAAGCAATGATCAGCTGAAAAGCTTCATAAGAAAATGTAATACTCGCACGAGTTGATTTCAGTTAATTCCAGATAACATAATTGTCGAGTATTAAATCATTGCTACATTAGGTATCTACGATTATCTGGAAACTTACATAACCGGCAAGACAGCGTGCTCTTTGACCGCGCGTGGAACTTGCTGGCGGCTGCATATTAATTAAAGTACAGCCAACTTCGCGGAGCGTTGAACGATTGACTGCTCTTGTCTCCACGGATAATGCCTGTTTGTTACGATACTGATTCGTTAGCGGGGAGCGATTGTCAACGAACGAGAGAGACGTGACGTAAGAGAGAGAGAGAGATAAGTGACGTGTATAACGCTTTCTGAAGCTTTAATGTATATTTAAAAAAAATAAACCGGTAGAACGCGGTATATCTCAGTTTTATTTCGTAGAATTTATTTATATCTTTCTCGTTAGGTAACGCGATCTGCAGAATGTACATTGAAAGCAAAATATGAGATTAACGTAGTAGATAATTGAATGGAGCTTCGTGAAACGAATAAGCATACGTAGAGTCAAAACGATTACCGTATCAAAGTACCTAAATATATAACGCGAATACAATAGCTCTATATGTATTCCAATACGTAACTTTAGATATCGTATTGATTTCCTGTCATATTAAGTTTCAAATTTTAAGTATCTCGTATCAAATAATAAAATAAAGACGATTTGCGTTTCTATTATATTTCGATACATATTTAAATTCTTTGTACTATATCTCTCCGTGTGTTGAAAAGGGTTCTCGCCGCAATCTCGAGATTTACGAGGCATTGTTAGGATATCATTTGCCAACGGCATGATATAATGGTCCATAAAATAGAAATATCGTCTAGTCTCTAGTCAGTAGATCGCGGCGGGGTCATAGTTCGAGAAATTAGCGTATTCCAACGCTTTCTCCCGCGCCTCTCTCTCTCTCTCTCTCTCTCTCTCTCTCTCTCTCTCTCTCTCTCTCCCGATCTGCTGGCTGCCCGGGCGGTCGTGTAATTTTGGGGACGTCGCTTTTGCTCGGTGACATCATCCCGTCCCATTCCATTCCATTCGTTAATAATCGCCCGCTCCTTGCTGTGTACACACACACACATATACGCACACAGAAATAATGCCGATTCTGCTCCGATGTGCCCGTCCCCTGACATCATCGTCCATCAGAGACTCCCGTATGCTCCATTTGATCGCCGAACCGGCGGCCTTCGAAAATAGATTCGTTTTTGCGTGCCGCAACAGACCTGACACCCTTGGATATTTCCAATCCGATTTACGGCACGTCGTTAAACGAGAGAGGTCCGTTTGTTCTTATTAAATACGACGGTGATGCGCACACGCGCTCGTCTCGCGGCATTTGCGAGGGATATTAATTGAAATTTCCATACCCGCGGGAGATCTCAACGTGGATAAATGAAACGGCGTTCGCAATTAATCAAAAGCATAGCTTTTTTGCCGGAGTGTCTTAATTAAAGTGAATATAATTGCAAACGCAATTAGAAATAGTAGCTAAACGAAAAATCGATTTTATCTCTCACTGTCTCCTGAAGTTTCACCGCAAAACTCTTTACGTTTATCGACACGATATCCGTAGTAACAATCGAGAAGATACGAATCCTCGCGACAGTTAAAATAATCAAAGATGAATATTTATTATTCAACTCGACAACAGGTTAACGAAAGCGCGACCTATATCAGATAATTGCGGGAACAATCGCGGGTTAGCTAGATAATTTTATTATCTAGCTAACCATGAAGGTACCTGATTCGCATTGCGATAGCATTGACGATTTAACGCGCCTTTTCTTTCTTTTTTTATTATTATTATAACGCACCGTTACGGGCGTTACGTGATCGCGCTTACGAGACGCGGGCCGGAACGGGACGCCGGAAGTGAAGCGAAGCGTTTCGTATTAGTTCTCGTGGACAATGTGCCGCGATCGACCTACATATTCTGGGAATGGGGTAGTGTCGAGTTATGGTGGTGACGGCGACGGACCGATATGGTGGTTATAAAGCGGAAACGGTAAATTTTCTCGGCAAGTTATTCCAACTACAGCACGGTCCGCGGTGGAAATAACGTTCTCTCCCTAACAAAACGCCTGCTCGTCAAGTTTACGGGTGACGTCACTTATCCACCATCTGCGAGACCCGCTTCACGAGAGAGAGAGAGAGAGAGAGAGAGAGAGAGAGAGAGAGAGAGAGAGAGAGAGAGAGAGAGAGAGAAAAACAGATTTGTCTTATTTTAATATTTCTACAAATAAATAACATTTAACTAAATTTATTTCGCCACTTTTAAAAATTCTCTATTTTAATATTTCTATAAATAAAAATGAGATACATGTGCAAACTTGAAAAAATAACTTTTTATCAAATCCACGTGGGGCCAGTGGTATCTTAAAAGCTCTTAAACAGCATGATTATATGCAATAGATAATAGGTGTAATTTAACTGATATACATAATCTTTTTATTTCACAAACTGTGTTTTAAGTAACGGTACTTTAAATTGATAGTAAAAATAATTGTTGCACCGATTGTCATAAAACCTACGTTTAACAGCGGTGCAAAACGCAAGGAATAGCTATAATAGCGTTCGAAGCGTAAAAAAGCAGGAAGCATCGCAAAGTCATTTTGCATAATCAGCGCGCTATTAAAGGCGATCAATGTCGCTCGTGATTTACCGGTATCATTATGCGCAACCGAAATTAGAGAATGTCGGTACGCGTAACGACATTCTAAGTTTCGTCACGACGATAAAACGTCTATGTGACTGACCCCTAATAGCGGTGAAAGATCCGGCGAATACCGTGTGCCACACACCTTTCGATCGTTCATTACTCGAACGTGCCATATGCAATTAGCATATTTGACCCCGCGACTGACCCCGCGGGAAGTAATATATCCGTTTCTACTTATATTTCGAAGGTCGCTGCCATAACTGGAATTAACATGTCTCCTGTTTTCTCAACTTCCTCGGCTTCCCTTGAACGAATAAGCGGTAATAATCCGCGACGATTTTAACGATCGCATAGATCACCAGTCATGACTGCCATGAGAGTTTCTCACATTTAGCGTATAGCTTTTGTAATCATAGAAATTGCGGTTTACGAAATTATAATTTCTTATTCCACCATTGTCCTAAATAAAGAAAATTAAGACATTAAAAATCATGTATTTTAGTATCCCAGAGACGGAGGTCGTCCAAATTGAAATTTTCTTTTAAAGCGAAATGTATTTAAAACTGAGCGGCTATTCTATCTTGCGGAATATCTGTCGCTAAAAAAATTGTAATCTTCGATTATCATATTAATGTTGCGACATCAAAGTGTGACCGCTGCTTTTCTCAAACACAATCCCCAGTAGCTGTAATCTTTCCTTAAACACCTTGCGGCATCATTAAAGACCGTCGTAGCAGGGTCGACGACAAAACTAATACAAAAGATCTCCTTTGACTTCTTCTTGAGCACACTAAGCCCTAAGGTACCTATTTGTCAGGCGTGTCGTCCCTATATAGGTGAACGAGTCGAGGGTCGCGGCAGATACTCGAGGCAACGAAGTAAAAAGACCACCTCCTCGTTGCGACGTTCCGCCTAATAACGGTTCTCGAAGCTTGGGAGATGCTCGGAGCCGTGGCCGCTCGTATTCACGTGCCAGCAGCGGCGGAGATGCTCCTCTAATCGAGAAAGTCTGGCGGCCACGAGTATAGACGGGACGGCAAGATGAAAGAAGACTGCGCGGTTCTCAATTGCGCGTATGCCTCTAGCACTTGACCTATCGACTAAACTATGCGCGGAGCCGAATTCTAAACCTAAAGGGTCCACCTACGTCCGTCTTAATTCTCATCGTCTATTTTAGACTTTAATACCGGAAATCGCGAATCAAAATGAGAAACTATTGACAGAAACGTTTATTACAATCAATATCGCGATATTGATCATTCTCAAAATATTTATGTCGGAATGACATACATGGCATATATTACAGAAAAGATTCGCATTTCAAACGATTACTAGCATGTGCATCGATGCTAGTAATAGTATCTATTGACGATAGTCGCGATGATAAGGGATGCGTTCAGTATCTCCCACTTCATTATAACAGTAACCGCGTTGATATAACACGTCCATCAAAATCCGGAGGGTGTCAGGTAAGCGACGGAAAGCATATAGCGCGATGATAATACACGTAACATTATCTCGAGTCTCAATTTTGAGCTACACGTATGGAACGAATATGCGCCCGCATGGCCATGCCCACTGGGAAAACTAGGCCGTTTAGTTCGCGCGAATCAGCTCAAGGTCCGCGCTCGCCGATTTGCGACCAGTCTCACGCGGCGGATAACGAAAATTGCTATCCTTTACAGTAATCGCGTTGTCAAGCGACGCCCGAAGGTGCGAAGTGATACCCCAGACGAAGGTCGAACTCGTTAATCGAAGGATTCTACCCGCTTGTACCTTTAATCGGTGATTACACGAACCTTGGGCAGACGGACCTTTTACGGAGAAGATACGTTTGCGTGTATTGAAAATAAAGCAAATTTACACAAACGGATGTGTAATGTACGCAAACGCGAATTACTTGGTCATCGCAGACGTACTGACCCAGTGGTAGATGACGAATCCTTCTAATCGGTATACCGAGACCAGACCGGACTAGACTACTGATAATCATCGTTGCATTGACGGGGAGTTTTTGTGGAAACCGGGAACTCGCTGTCGAGCATCGGGTGCTAATTAAACACAACAGACCGTATACGATGGGCCGCCACATGACTTTCTAATTTCCTGAGAGTAATGAGTGTTCGTCAGCGAGATGCTCACACGACTCTCGATAGATGCTCAGGATATTACCTATCGTAAATAGCTAAAAATATCTATTGTATTAGCATATGAGAAAATTTAATTATCAATCGTTTAGTTTTGTAACACAAACAAATTACAAGATCGCGTTGCAAAATACAAGTTATTTTCAATATCCTTTCTGATGCTCGTGCATAGACGATCGCCTACGAACAATATCAAATTGATACTATTTCGCTTAATTAATCCGATACCACGCAAACTCTATCGATCTGCTCTGATCGGTGAATTTATTGCGGCTGAAGTGATACTCTCCTCAATATGCATGCGAATGCATGCATCGTCTCAGGGGTATTACAAGGCCATCCGAGTGCAACGTTAATGCCAAGGACACGAAAGATGAACATATATACTGACGACGCAAGAATAGTTTATAGTTTCGAACTCGATGATTTCCGCGCAGTAATTAACTCTGTCGACGCGCGAGCAGTCGATGACTTCGTATAATTTAAAACGATTCTAATCGAATTCTATCTTCGCGCGAAGCCGATCTCTGCACCGTTCTTAATAGCCTACATAGTTACGCGCCGTAAATATTACTTGGAGCTGGTTTCGCCAACGTCGGTTAACTTTAACCTCAGCTTAATTGATTCTCAACAGAGTGGAACTAAAATTATCAGGAAAAGTTAATTGAACTATGATTAAAGAGAAGCGACGACGATGGCAAAATCTTAATCCCTCGTTTATCTATAATGGTTATAATTGAATGTTGTTGGTAAATCTTTCTTTTTCGCGGACTAGCAACGGATCAGATTTGCCATAAAATATGTACTCCGTAGGTACCTATCTCTAATTAAGTTATATTCGCTAGATTGCAATACGAAAATAACGTAACGATAACGAGCGTTGCTCACTCGCTCGCTCGCCGTCGTAAGATAATTTTATCCGTTAACCGTATTAGACTATGCCTATATTTATTCTCATCTATATCAGTCTCACATATATACATACATATGTGCAATGCGTAGATGATTGTAACGAGAGCCCGAGACGTCGAAGACATCCCGATTAATTATAATTGTCTTTCCGCCATCGATCTTCACCTTACGCGATAATGCCCCTGCTCGATTTCTCTTAACGGGGCCAGACATAATGAGTAATTGTTTTCTCCAGTACACATCCAATCCCAAAGATTGTCAAAACAATACACGTACGGTATGCGATATCGGTGTGAGTCTATTCGTAGAGTTCCCTGTCCGCTGCTGGGTGAATTAATAGATCTTACACATATCGCTATATAGCGCCGGTTCTCTCGCGTTATTATCGGCAAAAGCCCTCAACCGCGAGATCGTTGTGTCTGTTCCGCGAATGGCACAACTCTGCGGTGATGACGGAGTACGTTACCGCACCTACACGATAGCAAGACGATTCGAACGCGTGTCGTTAAACTCCGAATGAATGTGCCGCATACGTGAGTTGCACGTACCGGCTTTGAAAAGGCGGATACTTTTGACGCCTCGAATACATATAGGGTTCTGAATATATTTTAGGGATATCTGTCTCGCCGTAACTATCTCGATTTAACGTGCCTCGAAAAAAGCGTAGATGCAATCAACGCGCCAAATGTTGTAGAGCAGATGTCATTTGAGGTACGTATTAACATAATATTTCTGGACTGTCAGAATATTGAAAGTTTTAGTGAAATTAACTAAGTTTGATAATGAATTTCATATCTCAAACGTAACAAGATTACTCAAAATCTTTGTTTCATTATATCACTGCTATTACTTATTGATATCTCCTCGTTCAACACGAGAAATCTGAAATCCCGGCTGATTACTTCGTCCGCGTCAATTCATCTCATTGTTACGACACCGCCGGCGTATTCTTAGGTACTCGTAACGCGCGGACCACTTAAACAGGGAGTCGCTTGTGCTTTATCTCCCGGACGGGCGCGGTGGGTGCGCGGATGTTCTCCTCGGCAAATATAAAAACACGTTGGTGGTGGTACATCGCGCGTATGTTAATTATCGTGTATTACTACACGCCCTGATAACAGCCCGCGCAATCTCGTGTCGTTAAACCCTCAATGAATCGAGCGCATTCAGGGAAACTAGGCTGCGTCCGTGCTCGACATCGCGAACTTCCGAATGAGTGTCGAACCTCGCTTTATCGGCCACGACTTGACCTCCACGCAAATCACTCGCTCGGACTGTATCGAAAGCGACATGTATCGGAAATGACTTGACAATAAACCAGTAACGAATTTAACCAGTTATCCCCATGATGATCTATTTTTGTTACATGCAATTATTCTCTTAAGCTTTACGTAAGTATAAAATTTATATCAGTAAATATTAATCAGTTCGATCAGACGATCAATATTTATACATTGTTAAAAGAAATTTTAACGTATCTTTTCAAAAATGATGGAAAAACTTTGCCGTGTAAAGTATTCTCAGCTCTAACAACAATATTTGCTAAAATGCTTAAAATTTGCGATTAATGCGATAGAAGTGCAATCTGACAAACAATTTCTTAACATCGAAACATGCGTCACGTTGATCGTTCGCGTAAAAGGAAATAGTTTTTGACGACACCGTTAACGCTATCTGATATTACGCGTTGCGATATAAAATTACAAACATTATCCTGTAAAACTCGAAACGAGGTCGTTCGGGTCGAACAAATAATTCCGCGATATTACTGATACGTTACGGATAGCTCACGGAGCGTATTGCATGTATCAGTCTCTAGTCTCTAATCAATTTTACTGTTATAAATCGATTCACGCGAATAGTGCAAATATTGCGGTGTAGAGGGAAATTGATTCAAATTGCAGTGCGTGCTCGGCGCGATAACTCGTTTGTTAGGAATTTCTGATGCAACAATCGCGGGGTGGAAAGTGAAACGCTAATAATAATCGGCGGTGATTCGTTATTGCGCCTTGCCGCCGAGAACATGCGACTTCTCGAAAGCCCCTACGGGTCATCGTGATTCAACCTCACGTCTTTAAACTTTCAATGGATCCGTTACGTTCGAAGAAGTCTACGGACGTCATGCGTGTAAAAAGAACTTCCTCCTTCGTCTCTAGCGAACTTCGACTCAAAGTGTTAACCGAAGGTGTTTAATACGCTGTCTCTAACCATTTGCCAATCTGTCAAAAACTTGAGAAAATTAATTCTGACATGGTGAAAATAAACTTTATATTTAAAGGAAAAGATCTAATCTTTCTTAATTAGGTGCAAAAATTAAACCTTAATTTTATATATTAATTTTAAATTTAATTTTGTACAGTTTAAAAAAATTAAGTTTATTCGCCTTTCAGATTAATAATCTCCTCAACGTTTCAGAGAAATATCATTTCGAAGCTATACGTTTCTCGATTCTATCGTAATGAATATTCCAATAAACGTCTCGAGTAAACAGTTCGCAGGTAATATCGTACTATTCGTATTAGTTACGGCCCACGAGCCGGTATGTCGTTAAAAACTTGGAACTAGTCCGTCACGCTCTGAGAAATTCTCGAGCATTTCGACGCAAATCGTAGACGACGTAGACTGAAGCTCAGCCGTCAGCGTCGAATCAGCGGTGCGCGTTATCTGCTTACGCGCTCGGTGTAATTAGAACGAAAATGCGGGATTTGAATGCTCGATGAGACTCGAGGAGCAGCGATGAGGAGAGAAAGGGCGAGGGGTGTATCATTAGTAGTCTGACGGCTTCGTCGGTGACTGGCATTCCGTCCTCTGGCCGCGGAACAACGACGTGCCCTCTTTCACCTCGTCGCCGCGCTCGCCGCGTCGTCTTTTCTTCTCTCTCATTCCCTCCACTTCGTTTCCAGCTTTTACGTGCCACGAATCGGGGCCCCACGAGCATGGCCTATTCTCCACGCGACGCGTATAACAAACGCCCGTAACGATTGTCCCGCTGAGATGCGAAGCGTATAATTATAATATGCCGTCACCTCGAGCGCGCGATCGTTGACAATATCGACCCGATGGCCCATTCTTGTCGAATGTACAGATCCAATATCTTGAATATGTCAGGGTCAACCCTCTGTTGGGGAGCGATCTGCTTCAATTGAATCTTTGTCATGGAGAAAGGGATAAATTGATCCAGCCCGCTTTTGAAAAAAGGCCTTCAAAATCTCTTTAAAACAAGTAAATGGTAGTTAAAATTCTGCATTTTTAATCTAATGTAAGTGCATGAATTTACTCTTATTATTACTTCCGTCTAAAAGAAACTTTTTATGTGTATCTATTTCTCGGATATTTTAATATTTTTCTTCATACCGTAAAAAATTAATGCTGTTGTTCATACTTTTGTCAATGCATACGTCGGTTCATCATTTAGAAATTATTTGTTTGTCGTTTTGCGTTATCATCCCGCTAATCGCATTATTGAAACTCATAACATTTACGTCTAAGTGCAGGCATATTAACCCTAGAACACCACACACCCATGTATGTTTTAAAAATGCCCGCTTTTTACAATAAAGTGAAAGTTAAAGAATCGAAGTAATAAGATAAATTAACTTTTGTTCTATTTCTACGATTCCATGCTTTGCAGCCTCATCTACCGTTTAGTAGACGTATGACTACACCCAATATTAGAGGTGCTAAACACAGTGTGGTGTTCTAGGGTTAAATTACATTCGTGCATAATAATACTTATAATATTCTATAAATACAACTATTTCTTTAATGTAATCTTAATTTATATTCATTTATATTCACGTATCACAAATATCTCTTGCTTCAATATCATCTTACTCTAACGATTTTTTTCAAGCTTCGGGCGGAAACGGGAGAAAATTTAAAACGCCTAATTAAAATTTCTCGCATAAAATATAACTAACGTACAAATGAATAAGTTGCTGTTTCGTTACGCGAAACACTGTAGCCAATTTTGACGTTGGATCAAATTGCGATTCTGCTGCTGTCAGAGATCCTCGCACTTTCGTTCTTTCGTTCGTACGAAATTGCGTTGCGACGCGAGTGAAAAAAATTGGATGTATACAGTGCCTCTCGTAGTACCGGAAACGCGCGACCGGATGATCGATTATCGAATCATTCTATTGCGCTATCACGACCGTAAAGGTTTCGTCTGTTCGAATGGTAACGGTACCATGCCACTATTCACGGCTCGAAACGTTGCGTGGGTTGCGTGCTCATTATCGGGCGACTCGTTATCCGCTGTCAAGGAGTTCACGGAAGGATATAATTTATGGAATCATCGCACTATCGAGTCCCTTAACAAAAGAAAAACGCGGGATCTACGAGAAATTCCGAAAAATTCAGAAATCCAGACGCCCTCGAAAATTTCTCGCACGAATGCGAACACTAACAAGGATCGAATTACTGAAAACTGACACGCGCAATTGTATATCGCCCTGCCGAAAATATCTTCCGGCTCGCGAGAAAATCGCGTAACTAGTATTTCGGGATCTCAAATGTAACTCGTACGCTCTATAAATAAGTTTTAAACATAATCGTATGTGGGTAATCGAACGTAATTTACAGCTGTCTTAATAACGGTATATAAATCCAACAAATTATGCTCACGTGTATCTCAAACATAAAACCATGATTTATGATAATCTTCAAGTGTCTCGCATCTATACGAAACATATGTATATAAACGCCGGAGTATTCGTTCGAGATGTTTGTGCGAGTTAAAAAGCGTGTAGGAACAGAGACCGGGAAAGCGGGAGAGCGTTCGTCGATCGAGGGACGATTTCGACACAATTTCCGTCTCGTAGAAAGCAAACCAGACCAGACCGCAGACGGAGTATTCTCTATATTGGATGCGGTGACCGGAAAGCGTACCCGAAATAAAACCTGCATCACCCTTTCGCATTAGCCGTTAGCCAATCCCTATTTATAAGATATTATGTTCGCCGTAGTGCACACACATGTCCACTGCCTCGGAAGAAAGATAGAATTGAAGAAGGGAAGAGGACAAGAAAGAGATCGTCACGCACATATGCCTAGCATGCGTAAAACGCGCGCACGTCGATCGATGGTTTAACGTGGCACGCACATCAACGGCGTGTTACACGACTAAAAATACCCCCAGAAACCATCTAGATAAGTCTCGAAGACCCGAAGGGGGTCGGGTCTGGTGGGCGGTATATTAATGGACTCGAATCGGCCAGAAATCAAAATTATTGTGGGCGTGCACGGTGGTCGGCACGCACCATCGTCACAGAAACCACCCGAACGCAACCGAGTCGGAAGCTCCGGCGCGGGATGTCCGGCGTTATACGCCGACGCAACAAAAAGAGGTCCTTTTTCGACAATTTGTAACGAGCGAGATTTCAGATTACCCGTTTAATGAGTAAATAATTCTCGATTTTTATTTTACAGACTCCCAGGAAGCAATTACTTTCAAGCCCAGTCATATCTATTCACACACATCTTTCAAACTATGACACACGCGATGTTGTTATCTAGTTTCCGTATTACCTGTATGTACATACATATCCGGATTTCGATAATTTTCCTGACAGTCATTTTTTTCTCAGTGTAAATTAAACTAATAGTTAAATCGTGTATATATTTTTGTCTTTCCTTCAAATTAGACAAAAATAGACATATAATTTAATTATTAGTTTATCAACAGATATCTTTCTGTTGAAATATTAACATAGTACCGCGGTGTTACTATTTAACACATCCATATCATGTTATGTTTAACACAAATTTTCTAGCTGTGTTCATATATAAGAATGAAACGATAAATTGATGACAATGTATGCCAGGAATGGAGTCACGCTGTTCAACAAATTCTCTCGCGTTCATAGGCGTCGACAAGCAACACGGAGCTTAACCGTGCCGTTGTCTTGTCGTAGCTATCGAAGCTCATTTATATTGACCCTTAAATTTCTCCACGGATCGGTGACGCGGCGGAAGGAGAGTAACGACTGATTCAAGGAGAAACGACGAGGATCCTTGTAGTTGCCTATCTGGTTGCGCAACGCGTGTTCGCGTATCGTACGCGTTTTATCTTGTGCAACCGGCTTTTCCTCTTTTTCCCGTGGTTCAACATTTCAAAAAACCAGCTGCCTCGTTGCGAAAGAAAGAACCGTTATTGCCCGCAACCTTCGACACGCATAAATAGATACTGATTTACGAATCAGATTTATAAATACGAATAAACTCCACGAAAAGAAAGAGCCTTAATGCATTATACCTTCTTTTAGTGTAACTTAATAATTGTTGAAACAACTAATGTTTAGTTAACTAACTAACATGTTTCTCAGTGTATGAACAAGTTGGAACAACCGGCCCTAAAATGGATAAGTATTAGAATAAAAGGCCATACTAATGAAAAGATAAAATATACTATGCATAATTGTAAATATGTTTCTATTTATTAAACTTATCCCCCCTTATCTCCCCCCAATTAAAAATCCCGATTTCTGTTAAAGAAAAGTTGGTAACTCTGGATGCATTATTTTGACGTCACATCGATAAAATTTTAAAGCGACATTTCTCTCGACTATCCTTGGCATTTAACGACAGCTCGAATTAAACTTCAATTTGTGAATGTAAACGAATTTTTTAGAAATGTGATGATTATTCGTCTTGTGTAACACACAGCCGTATATATTTGAAAAAATTCTATTTTAGGAGATGTGTACAGTGTGTTTAAAACTGCATGCATTTTTATCTAATCGCGGAATAATTATTGGATGCGATAATTTATACTTCGTGCCTTACGCACACAGTTCATTATATATTTATATTTGCAGTTTTCTTCCGATGGGCTCGCCTCGCGCGCGGTTTTCTTCGCGAAAATGCATGGCACGTGTCGGCGTCGCGCACAAATATGTTTATCAAAGATTACGTCACATGTTGAAGTTTAGCCCGTTAATTAAGTAATTGAGCTCGATAGGGCGGAGAGGAGGGAGAGACCGCTGTACGGGAGGCCAACCCGCATGAGAAAAAGCGTTTCTGTCCGTATGTACCCTTAGTCATCCTCCTCTCTTCCGCTTTCCCTGTTGGAGTTTCCCTGGAGAAATGCATTAATCGCCATATACCTGAATCCCACTCGTGAGGAAATGCGATACTTGAGCCAGCCGGATTGTTACCGTCCATAAGTTTGTCAGTCTAGTCAGCGTAGAGGACAGCTGGCCTTTAACTTTGAGTTTCTCTCTCTCTCTCTCTCTCTCTCTCTCTCTCTCTCTCTCTCTCTCTCTCTCTCTCTCTGGATGGATGGATGGAGCCTATATTTCGCCGTGTAACCGTGCTATAAATATCTCATATTCCCATATTTACGAAGAGGAACAGTAAATAAATCCCGTTTCTTTGATGATCTCGCAATCAATTTCGTAATCAATCCTCATTTGCAAATTTATAAATAGCAATATATTCATTGATGAATCTGCTTCTTCATTTCGTAGAAAAATACGAGAGTTTCATAGATAGGATCTTCGTCTCTCATCGCCTCTAGCGAATTACGTCATTCATTATAAAAAAGAGATACAGAAATGACAAGTACTCCGAGCATGAAAAATTAATGATCGCGACGTTCACTTTTAAAAAACGTCAATTTAATATCTCGCTTAACGCACATTAATTAATGATCCAAGTATTAGTTGTAATGCCAACGCGATAATAACGTTTCGCGCACGCGGCTTGCTCAACTCGGTAATGCGTAGGAAAATCCACAGGGAATGCGATTATCGGTCTTCGAATTATAGTTGCTCAAGCGAGCAAGAACGTTTCTTTCGCGTTGCATAACGAGCGTTTTGTTACATCGTCGCGTTCAATCCTTCGTTTCTCCACGACTTGAATGTGAGGCACTTGGCATTTTTTCCGCTCGTCGGTGTGGGAGCGCGATAAAGCCGCTTTAACGTATTTACATAAGAATCCTTATCGCACGGGAGCCATCCGAGTATCTGGCAAGCTTTCAAGTATGCCGATGTTTACTGGTAAAATTAGCGCGCAATTAATCCGCGATTAATGCCGTGGTCACTGGTCACCAAGCTACCGAAGCTCGTTACGAAGGACGTCCTGTGTCGAAACGTTTTTGAGGAATAATTTTTCCGCGACGTCGCCTTTGACTTCTCACACAAGCGCGACCGATAGCGCGTTATTATGAAACCTTCTACGTTACATAATCATGATTCTATGAAATATTTATAATGGTATCGAGTTTCGCGCTGTTTAGCGCCATCGACGCCTGCTGATTCGTGTTTTGATCTTTACACTCGGCGTATATTTTTTTTCTGTGTAAAAATCGATCTTGTGGAATAAGTGCTGAATATTTGATGAGAAAATCGTCTCGGCGTGAATCATAAGACTCGAGATACCTACGGTCGACGCTATAAAAAATTATTTATTCAAGCTTTGTTAAAGATAAACCATTTCGAACTTAGGATAGCGATTTCTACAAAAATTTAATTGTGTTCTAAATACATATTAAATAATAGTCTCGCATTATTATTATTATTATTATATTTATCAACATTTTAGTGAAGAAGAAATGAAGAAAAATATTCTCTAGAGATACTCAGAATGATTAAGACGATCTGTTGGTTCGTAACATCTGTTTCACGCTTTCGCGTTCCATACTACTCTCGCGCTGCCGAATGTGCGAGCCTCAGAATCGAAACACGGTCCAACTCTCGTTTATTCCGAGCAAAACCGCGGAGAACGAGGGAGACACGATTGTAGCGTTCCCGTTTCGTATTTAGGCCGAGCCCGCGTTCGTGGCCTGTGATTTCTCGCCGGCCGGCGTGATGAGAAAACGAGATCGCACAAAATCATCGTGACGAGGACGGCGGTTTCCCTCTCTCACCCTTTTGTTTTTCATGATATGTCTCATTTACATGCGGATTTCTATGGTAGCGATTTGCACAGCTGCGAGTGAGAGACATCAAGCCTCGGCCTCGATGCGCGGCGCGGCGGCAGCCATGTAAATATCTTTTTTTCGCAGGCATTTTGTCTGTATTTCCCGCGTCGAGAGAGAGAAAGAGAGAGAAAGAGAGAGAGAGAGAGGGAAAAAAGGAGGAGTAGTAAGAGAGAAATAAGGCAGTCGTGACGTGACTTTGTGCAAGCAGCATTCACACGTTTCACTGTTCGATCGACGAAACAGCGCAAGGAGAAGTGAATAACATTTCCGCGGTTTGCGCAATTCACTCGCTAAAGAAAGAGAGTAAATTTACCAAGATCTTTTCATCCGTCTCTTACGTATGTACAATTCCATCATATTTTCTTAACGGAACCAGCATCGCTCCGCTCGATAAATATGTCTGGAAAATTATCAACTTTTTCAGTTCAACGGAGTGTGGCTTTGTAAAAATTATAAACGAATGTAGAGAAAAGCTTGATTTGAATGCGTAATTATAATTAAAGCAGTAGGTCATTTCTTAGTCTGTGATTCACAAGCGTACGATTAGATATGGATATTTTTACAGTAGGTAGTTTTTCCTCGCAATAGTATGAAGCACACGTTGCGTTAGTTGCGACCGGGCGAACATTTTGCGAGCGATTTTGTGACCGAGACTTAAAGGAACCATCGGCTTCCCGTTCAGCTGTCGTCCGAGAATTTTAATAGGTCGGACCCGCTAAAAGGTCTTCTCGGCATTAAATTTATTAGCGTTCGGTTTATTTGCGAGAGGAACCAAGGCTATACGCGGGAGATTATACGAATGTTAAACGAGATCAATCGTCTTCGAGCAGGCATCTAATAAAGAATCATCGTGACAAACAAGAAGTGTTTGCAATTCGCCTCCGTTTTGACATTCCGCGTTTCATAGAGCTCGTAATGAATCGTTTCCATGAGCTGATAAGTGCGACAACAAAATACTTATACGCCGAGGCTATCGCCGGTTTATCGAGCAAAAGTATGTCATAGAAATCTGTTTTTTTTCTGATTTTTATATTCTGCAGTGTATTTCTATATTCTATTATTCTATATATTCCTATTTTTTCGGTTCTATTCTGGATTAGACCTAAATTTCGAAATACTTTTTTCCAGGAAAAATGCGTAAGCTTAATTGATTTAATTATGACAGTGGAATAACTAACAATTAAAAAATTTAAATTAATTAAGTTGAAATGGTGACGATAAAATTTTGTTCAGCAATTATGATCGTCCATTTATTAAATAAAATCAAAATTGTGGTAATTGAAATATCTCTACGTGCTTATTAGAAAATGAGCAAAAGTTAATTAATTTTATTTCAAAAATGTTACGATATCCACAATGCTATACCGCAATTACTCCAATTAAACAAATTTAACTGCACCTACTTATAGCTTATAACCATATATATAGCCATTTTGTCAAATTATCATGAGAACAGTAAAGATTATTTTTTTACGACAGCAATCTTTGAGAATTTTGTAGACCGGTTAGAAATCGATATCTTTGTGAAAGAAAACCTTACGCAGGACCGTGCCATGTATATGTTAGAATGGCGCCAAGAGCACGATAACATTTGAGTTCAATGTACGAGTGATACGGAACTGATGATAAACGAAAGAAAGAGCGATAAAAGCGACGCGACGCGGTCGGGTCGTCAAGGACTGGCTCGAATTTGAATCGATGATTTGATAGCGGTGATATATGGGGCAACGCAGTCGCCAGCGTGATAATTTGGGTGCAACCGGTCCCGATGACGAACATTATTGTCCGCGAATTACGTTCGCGGTCACAGTCGTAGCTCTGCGAAATCTTTAGCGTGATGACAATATTCACGCGGAAATGTAAAATTAACCCTATCGGCAAAAAAAATTGAATGAAAAAAATGAAAGTGTAACATAATAATCCAGAATAGAACCGAAATGGAAATATATAGAATGGAATATATACTATGCGAATATATAAATCAGAAATAGAAAAAAATCAATTTCCATGACATACTTTTGTTTATTGCTCGATAATCCGGCGATAGCCTCGGCACGTGTAAATTTAATATCAATAAATAATTAAAAAATAATAAATAGTCACGAGTGATTTATTTTTCTTGTTGTTTCGTGCTGGCTCGCTCAAGGATTAATAACGAAGGGCAGGCGGTACGTATTCCGGTTATTTCCTAATTCCTAATTCGTCTACAAGTTCGGACAGGCTTCTCACGATCGCAGTCACGCACGAAACGAGTCGGCGCGGCGGTCTATGGCGGTGCACGGTGATCTGTTCGCCGGGATAAGAAAGAAAAGAAGCCGCTTCTATTGTTATAAAAAGGAATAAAACGGACGAAAGCATAGGATACGCGGCCGTTGAGAGAAAAGGCCGCGAGGAGCATTCCTGCGAGCAGCGTGCAGGCGTGCAGTCGTCAGAAAGCTGTGAATGTCGAACTTGTCGCTGTATCGACCGGCCATCGGCCGAGCCGCTTCGGCGTCCCGACCATCTGCCTTTCTTGGCCCTTCTCTCCTACCTGAAACACGCGTTCACCTGGCCGATCTCTCCCCCTCATCCTCCCGCGTACCTCACCATCACCTCCGCCGGGCGATCGGTCTCGTTCATCTTATTTTCGGGCCATTCAGCCATCGCCACCGGTTCTCCGACGGGCCACGCTTCTTCGCGGTACCTCACGTGGAGAATTCTCAATGGAATTCTCTCCGGCGGACGCACTTTTTGCCAGACTTCCTCTCTGAACGACAACTGGGAGGATCCCCGTTTTCCCTCGCCCGCTGCTCGCCCTAAGTACGGCCTAAAATACCCGTTTGATTTTTAATGGCGAATTACGTAATCGCTGCACGATGGGGTCGGAAACGAGGCGCGAGTGAAATAACTAAAAGCCGCCTGATGATCGTGCGGAAGTGGATATTGCATATTCTTAAAAAAACCCTCACCAAATTATATATTATTATATTTTCGACTCCGGATCTTTTCGATAAACCTTATTCGAGAATACATTTATAATCAATAAATTTGTTATTGACTTGACAATGGAAATTATTTTTCTGTGTGGTCTCTCCGTCGTTATCTTGTTATCTATAGTTTAAGGCTAATAACATTAATCGTTCTGAAACAGAGAGTGGAAGAATTTCTTTAAAGTCTGTTCAAGAAGAAAAGATAAACGATTTGCTCGTGCGCACCCGTCATTTTATTGTTTTGCTTAATCTGTTTTATAACTTTCGATCGGTTTTGGTCAATCGAGTTGAATTAGCGTGATCAATACCGTTCTACGACCGACTCGCCCCGGCGCGACTGCGATGTCTTCCGGTGCGTAGGTACACCAGGAAGCGTAATTAAGCTTTTTTTTAATACGCAATTGCTTCTTCCGCGGCAGCGATCACGACGCGCTATATGCTGCGCTCGCCGATTAGTCGTACATACAATGGTGGCTGTTATTGCTCGCAACTGTTGATGCAGCAGAGAGGTTGAGGCACTCTTTTTATTCCGCGTTTGTTTTCAATCTGAACACTCACAGGACGTGATTTTTTTTATTTTGGCCTCGAGGCATTTCTGGCGTCCGCGAGACGAAAAAGAAGCGGGTCTAAAATTACATATTTCGACGCTACTTTCATTACCGTGATCGATAAAACAAACCGGTCTTATATCGTTGTAATAAAAAACATTTTTCAATATATTAATTAGAGATAAAGCTTCCAGGTAACGTAGATTGAAAGTACGATAGCGCGTAAGACTTTTTAATTGGAAAATGGAACGTTTGAAGCTACGTTCTCGCTCCTTTTGCTTTTGCTCCACACGAGAATAGTTTATTTCGTCGATGAATGCCATCAGCCGATCGAGCGCGCGCGATCTTTATTCGAATCGACAATGCAATAAGGCACAATTTCGATTTTTGCTGGCGAGCAATGAAACGCGCGAGAGAGATCACCGTTGCTTTTTCTCTGCCGTTCCCTCGCCTCGCCACGCTAACGTAACGATGGCCTATTACTCCTGTTACCGCGATCTATTCCACGCTATCGTCATAACGCAACGTGCGCCTCTAACGCGGTGTGTCCGTTACAGAAACGACGCCTTCGAGGCGCGATAATAAATGGAGGGTTTCGCAATGGGGAGGGCTCTTACTCCGGCTCTTACCCACCCATCCCGATTTTTCAATATTTGTCATCCTGCCGGGACGCTAAATGTCCTGACTTTTAGAGAGCAGAAGTTTTAAATTATTTTCCACGTAAGCGGGAACTATAATAGGTGCGTTCCACGTAACGCTCACAACGCTTAATCGTGAGCATCATTCGTCCTTGTTTAACCCAATGTAAAACCAATATTGCTAAATTTTTTTGCTAAAGATATCAGTATTGATCAAAACTGGGCAAATATCTTTGAAAATGCAAAGGAGGAGAAGCTACGTGATTTATCAATTGCTGTGCCTATCTTGTGCTTTGAGAATTCCACCATCTAACGCGTTTGTGGAGTGAGTATTTTCCTACGCGTCACTAAGGACCGGTTGCTCCAACCTGCTGATAAACTAACTAAAGAAAGACAAAAACATATACATGATTTAACTATTGGTTTAGTTTACAATAAAAAAAAATTTGTTAATTCCAAAAAATACTTAGTCCGATACGAGCAACTAAACATTAGTTGAATTAATCGTTGATTAAACAATTTTAAAGGTTGACATGAATGCATTGTATATTTTTTAGCGAAACTTAATAATCGTTGAAACAACTAATGTTTAGTTAACTAACATGTTTCTCATTGTCAGTGTATGAACAAGTTGGAACAACCAGCCCTAAAATGGATAAGTATTTAGAGAATAAAAGGCCACATATACTAATGAAAAGACAAAATATACTATGCATACTTGTAAATGTTTCTATTTATTAAACTTACCCCCCCCCTCTTTTTTTTCCCCAATTAAAAGTTCCGATTTATGTTAAAGAAAAGGTGACAACGCTGTAACCATCCCAGCGCACTGTTTCTATTCCTCACTTATTTCTTTCGCTTATCGTGGATTATTAATTCTAACTGATATATTCAATTAATTGATGTTAAATATATAAATTAATATTAATTTACGTTAAATTAATTGACGCTAAGTGTAGAAATCATGCGATCCATATTTATTGTATACACCTACGTAGCAAGAAAAAAAATATGAATCAACACATGTTTTTTAAAGGGTTCAGATAACGGGCTCAAAAATAAAACGTTTGATTTTCCTGACGCGTCACACAATAAATATTCGAGGTGGATAACAGACAGATAACAAAATGTTATCAGAAACCCTGATAAATTTTGTTTCAAATGTTAAAGCGTCTGTTTGGAGGAGCGCGTTATCGCGGAGCTACCAATTCGATCGAAAACAACACGCTCGCATCCTCTCGCTTTTAAAGTTTAAAGCAATTCACTCGCAACGCTATAATAAGGAAAAAATCGGAAACTCCGGAAGGCTTTCAACAATTTTATGAAGATTACGGTCGACGTCGCGTCGATCGGACGACGCGGAGCACTGAGCAAGTCGACTCGGGATCGAGAATCGAGAATCGAGAAAAAAGACTCACCCTGCACGGCGAGAAGGAGCACCAGGAGACCGAGGATTCGCGGCGGCAGCATTTTTCCTTCGTCGAGTCGTTCCACTCGTGCGTTCCTCCCTTTTCCCTCGTTGTTCTCTTTAAACCACTCGACAACCAATGGCACAATGCGCTTTAAACCACTCTCCCGGCTCCCGTCGGCTCGAATCTCGCGAAGGTGAGAGAATTCCTCGCCGGCGGTCGCGCTCGTCTCGGATATCCTACACGCGAAGATCGCGCGATCGACGACAACGCGCGCGCGAGGGCGAGGAGGAGATGGAGCGATGGATCTCGAGAGGGACGCGCGCCCGGCTCGAATCGCGACCAAGATCGAACGCACGCGCGGCGCGGCGTGGCGAGGTGGCGAGTGGCGAGTGTATCCGTCACCGTGTTACCGTCCTTCTCGCCGCCGAATAGCCGAACGAGCCGGTAATCGAGCTCGACACCGAATACAAAACTGAAGACCGAGGCGAGCGAGGCGAACGCGCGCGGTGCGCGGTATCCGAGGAGCGAGTAGAGCGACGGCGGAATCGCGCCCCCCGGCTTTTTACGGGGACCTGCGCGGTTCGGCTGCGCAGTCGCCCGGCGAACCTCGGCGCGCCGCCGGGCGCGCGCGTCTTTTACTGCGTGCGCGCGTGTAACGTGTTTGGGCGCGACGCGTCGATGTGTGCGTGCGCGCACGCATCGCGATTCGTTCAACATTCGCGAATTCTAAATTTCCCCCGATGACGACATACTGAAAACCCTGTCGACGCACGTTGCACAAATGTTACGCGCAAGGTTTAACTTCGAGATATCAGCTCGCCGCGGAGACGAAAATCGCATTTAAAATTCCACTATTTTTATCACCGTTATCACTTATCTCTGTATCGCGCAGACACGCGACACGCACGATCTTAGATGACGCCGCGATAAAGCTAAATAGATCTTTAACAAGATCTCTCGATTCTGGAATGCAATTACGCCTGTATCGATTTCTTATCGATGTCACGTTCCACTCTACTCGTTTCCGCGTGTACGTACGCTCGTGCATAAAAATGTACGGACGTTGGAACGTTAAAAACACATTTTCTCCGATTTCCTCGATGTTGAGCTAGACGGGGGTATCCTCTCACTCTTTGCCGTCTCTTATTTTATCCACCGTTCTCAGATAAAATTGCGCGTCGTATCGGAATCAAAAGATATTTAGCAACTCTATTCATTCCGACGATAAAAGCCACGTGCATTTTCCTCAGATCTATTCGCGTACCGGTTCGTTTAGATTTCGTCACAGATCACTTCTTTCAGTAGCCGTCTAACGCTAACGTGTGCGTCTCGATTCGAGATAAATCCGCCACGGTCTTCGTCAATGCCAAAGTTGGCTGTGAAAACATGAATGTAAGTAGGTGTAAAGTTTCTCGCGGTCGCCCGCTGCGACGCATAAGCGACGTAAACGCAGCCGGCGTGCCAAATCGGACCCGATTTGTACGTGACGGATGTCCCGCCTCGCGGTCTCCTCGTCCCATTCGCGTTTATCGTGTAAAACACGACGACGATGTTGAGCACTCGATTCCCGCTTTTCTATCTAAATAAACGTCGATGCCACTTGGACGGGATGCCGCGCGAAGGACGTGTCCGGTGTCCTTTCCCTCCCGAAGGTCCTATCCGACATTCTTCTCTTACATCGCGATCCGATTGCTCTTACAAGAAGGAAACGTGAGTCACGAGATTTCAACACAGAAGGAACGATCAGCTTGACGCTCGGTTAACGAGCAGATCGTAATGTCATAATTACCTGCACGTGAAACCGAGACTCGCTAATTAATTGACGACGCAGAATTCGTCGTTTTATTATATAAATAAGCGCGCGTTTGCTAAATTAATTTCTCTCTCTCTCTTTCTTTCTATATTTTTTCAACAACTGGGTTATAAACAGCCTTCCTTCGAGAGTTGATTTTCTCGTCATTTTTTCCCTTAGAGAACAACAGAACACTTCCCTAAAGGAGGCAAACGAATTAAAAAATTAATTTTTAAAGAAAGACAAGATCTGCTTCTCAAAAAACATACGCTCTTATTTATAGAAACAGAGTTACGCGTCGTCAAATATTAAAGATCTAGGCTACAAATTTTTCCCAAGTTTTTGTAAATTCTCGTTAATATGTTAGGATAACGCGTTAAATAATTTCTTTTGTCATGTCTGTTATAAATTACTGCTTTCGTTCTCGATCTCTCTATTTTGTGAATAAAGCGCTGGATGGTTGAGGATCGTGGCAAAACGCGATGTATATATCATTGTTGATTGTCTCGCGCTAAATATATATATACACATATACTACATATAGCGATCAATTATGATAAATAGACACGAGTCGTCGCGACGGTGAAAAAGTTTCTCTTTTGGCGAGAGCTATACATTAACGTGTAGCACGTTGTCATCGTATTGTACAAGCATGACTTATCAACGCAACGGCGTGACTAACGCACCACAAAAAAATAGTGATGTCACGCAGCGGGAAGGTGCACGTTGGTGATGGCGGTCAGTCGACTTACCCGTTTCGCGTGGAACCGCGGGACCGTCTGCCTTTGTTCTTTTTTACGAGAACTACCAAATCCGGTTGAGGGGTCCGCGTGTTTCTTTTTTCCGAGAAAGTGCTCGAGGACATTTCGTTTTTCTAAAAATCACGAAGGAAGAATTACTTTTCCGTGAATTACCTTTCACCGAAAATAAATATGTGTCGTCAGGCCGTCGGGAAAGGAAAACATTGTTATATTGACCGCATATGCGTGAACGAGACGTGATTCACTCGGCCGCAATTATGCAATCGTGATTAATGTGATCCCTACGCGGAGAGACACATATATATATGCAATATCGCGCGAGTAAAATTATTCTCAATACGCGGCGCATTCGAAAGAGGAACGTGGTCTGTTTTAATGTCGACCATTTATAATTTATTACATCCATTTTAATTAATTCATAAATATATAATCAAAAGTAGTTATATACGTTTAACGTCAAATGAAATTTCTGCTTGAATCAATCTACGAATATAAGTGAAACTCGAGATTCGAGCAGGACATCGATTCGAGAGAGGTGGAGAAATGCTTCGTTTCTGCATTTTCCTATATTTCTGAAATTTCCACGGGAAAGTTACGCGTCGAGTTTCATGGAGACACGCGTGTGTTTAGCCGTGCACTGATAAAGCGTGACAGAAAATATTTGAGATTCATGATTGTCAGGTGAACGGTGCCATACATATATTTCCGTTGCGTGCTAAATGTGCACGCGATAACAAACAGGGCCCTCGCTAATCGGCATGTATCATCGTTCGCATGGAACAACAACGTAAACTGCGAACGCTAGTAAATTTACAAATATAGGAAGTATAAAAATTCATCGAGAGAAACATCAGGTACGTGCGTTGGCGTTTAATTAATATTTATCAAATCGTGTCGCGGACTGGGTTTACCCAGGTCGTAATTATTGCGCTTAGATATAAAAACGGCGTTGTAAATTACCTTGCAAATATCCGTCCAAATATGCAGTCCGCATACCGTATGCGGAAAAAAAATTCTTTGGACTGCGCATTTATTAGATGTCTCTTTCCTAGCGACAGACAAAGAGCATGGTTGATAAACTGATTCCATTTTTCGTATAGATAAGAAGGAATAAATGTGTACATACGTGCATGCGTGTGGGACTGTGTGCGAGTGTCCGCAGGGTATCGAGCTCGAGTTCGTGGGATCGAGTCCAAACGTTGTGCTCCGGCAGAGAGAAACCTCTGGTCATCGCTCGCAGCCTCGCACCTCGCAATTGCGGGAAAAACTGATTTGAACTATTTGAAGCGCAAAAAGGAACATGCGGCGCCATCCAGCCGACGTCCCTCGCTACTAAAATCCAAATTAACCGCGTCGATAAGATGCGTCTCAGTCAAAATCTGCACTTATCAATGCGGCGTCTCCATGATCGATCGAGATTCACGATGAATCAGATTCAACTTCGAGAGACGTCCGTTAGTCCGTTGTTCGAAGCGACGCTGTCGTCGCTTGTCGGCCGCATCGGCCGCGGGCGGGCGCGAAGGATCACGTCGCCCGTCGCCGGCGTCGCCCCACCGTTCGCGATACTCCGATACTCGCTACTCGCTCTCGCTATGCATTGGTACATTGGCGAACGCCGAACGCGTCGGAACTCGGGACAAAGGACGCTTTCGTATACGCGAGCGACGCGAGCGAAGGGACGCCATGTTCATTTGTCCACGGACGTCAAGGTGTTCCCGAGGAGCGGAGGAGTCCTCTCGTCCCGATCGTCCCGTCTCGTCCTCGTCTCGTCCCGTGATGGAGAGCGACGACGCCGCTTCCGCCGAGTCGCGGAAGCGCAAACGCGAGGAATACGAGATGCAGCTGTTCGGCTTCCATTCCCGAGCCGTATGCGCGACTCGTAAGTCGCTACCAGCATTCACAGAACTCGACCGAACTCGACGCGCGACGCTTTTTTTTCAGACCGCGCTTCGCCGACGAACGCGTCGGAAGGAGAGGGGACGCCGACCGCCGACCGTTCCGCTCGTCTCGCCGCCGCTGGATGGGTGTACTCTGGTTTCATGTGGCATTCGATCATGACTAGAGTCACACTCGTCCAGCGACCGAGATGCTTTCAACGGATTTTTCGCGAGGGGGGTGACGCGAACGCGGCGTCTCGCTTCGTCGCTCCACGAGGACCCTACACGACCGGTGGGAAGCGTTGCCTCTCGACGAACGCGTTCTTTGTCTCGCCAATCCTTTCCCGTCTTATTTTCGTGGCATCCTTACGCGCGATTTCTTTAGCTTTTCTCCTACTTTTAATTTTTTCATGTTTCCACGAGTCATATACAATTGTAAATGTCGCGTCGCAATATTATTGCTCATATTTACCTAGAAAATTTATTGAGAGAAAAAAGCAAAATATTACAACTCGACAAAACCTTAATTTTATTTGAGAAGAAACGGAATTTTTTGAAACTTGATAGTTTAGCTTTTAACGCGATTGTAACCTTAGATCTTTTGTTCACTTTCTGTGAAAGACTACTGTTGCGTCAAGTGTTTTTATATCCATTGTATTAACTGGATGTTTCTAGTTTATAAAAAATCATGAATGACTTTTCATAGTAATCTCTCTCTCTCTCTCTTTGGTCTGTTACAGTCAAGAATATTGTGATGGAAAGAATACAGTCTAGGAGCAAAAAGTTATGCGAGACGTTGGAAAAAATATATAAACCAGATTCAGAAAACTTGGCCGTGCTAAAGGCAAACGAGGAGAGACTTGTAAAAGCGTATTATGCAGCCTCGGTGCCTTATTTGAAAAATATAGAGGTAATTGTTTTCGCATACTCCCTGAATCTATATGTCCAATTATATTTTATTAGGTTATGCCTATTTTAAAGTAAAAATCGCGAAGGAAGTTGTAAATATGACATTAACCCATATTTTATTCCAAACAGAATATTGTGAACAAATTCATCGCTGTACCCGACAATGTTCTGGCGGACGAGGATAAACTTCAAGGAGTGCAATACGCGGAAGCAGAGCTTGAGTGCATGCGCGGGAAATTGGAGGAATTCCAGCAGAGAGCGAAACGAGTACGTATCGCGGTTTTAATCACTGGAAAAAAAAAAAAAACAATCGTCGCTGTTTTCGCTATATGTAAATGCCATTCAAGCATTATGTAACTCTCGTGGTTTTTCCAGGCGACTATATTGAACGCGGCATTGAAGGAGGAATTACAGCTCATAGAACAATCTTCGATCTGCGCGGACAATATCGATAGGCTGAGTCACGTAATTGAGAGCGGGATTGCGTGTCCGGATATCAGTGACAAAATTCATCAATTAGTCGAGGATTACAAACGGTTCGGTGCGTTATTCGAGGACGGGGCACCTGTGTCGCAAAATTCGCTCTACAATAGGATCGACGATCTCAACTGTACGGACTGCGATTTGGATACCTTATAATTGTACAGAGAAGAAGAAATTATTTTTGCGACTCATCTTTGGATGATTTGTCGCTGATACTGCCTTTCTAAGATTATTAGTATGTAAATAAATGCATTCTGCGAATGGTTTTTATACGCACGTTATATAAATCGCATATAATTTATAATTTTATTAAATATTTGTGGCGTTATATATAAATACTAATGGCTTTTGCTTTCTTCGTTTTTCTCCCTTTTAAGTAATTTAGTATTCTACGGAAGGGTTACTTGGTATGATAACTTTTATAAATTGCGTAAATTATTTAAAAGTAATTGAACGTTATGAATGCCTCAAAATGCAAATTTATCTATATTATAATGAAATCGTAAAGTAATAAAAAAATTGTTCAATTTGTTATCGACTGGAGTTTACCGCTTACCGTCAGCTACTCCAGCAGCTATTGATATTTGCTTTCGCTTTTCGCATAAGATACAGAAAAGATAGAAAATTTAAATTATTTTTAAACTTCTTTTTCAACTTATAATCTTTAGTGCTTACAAATTTGAATATATTTAAAAGGTAATCTTTATCTCAATAATAGTTATAGCTATGATTATAAGATTAAAGATATTAGATTTTATTTTTAATTATTGACTCCACAGTGATTTTAATAATAAAGTGTAAAAAAATTACCACCACGATTGACACGCGTCACATCACGAAAGTATCCACCAAAACGACACATGCAAATATTTAAAAGCAAATATTTGAAATCGGATTTTCGGCTCATCGTGACCCCACATTTCTCTGCGCCACGATCGCCACGTTAATTGTGCCGTATAAACTTTCGTAATTAAGTACACTTACAGAGTTAACATGAAGTTATTGTAGGGAAATTTTTCTAATATCTCGTAGATTTATCGAAATAATATAAATTTATAAAAATTGGATTTAATAGAAATTGATTTTTAAAATAAAAAGCTAAATTCGTACTAAATGCATTTTTAAGAAAGTATATAAAACGTGTGATAAAAGATAACATTAATAAAATGGAGCGTAAACTCCGCATAGAGTCGTTTCGTTTTATTTCTCGCTCAGGAACCATTGTAAAAATATTCTCCTCTTCTCTCTTTGTTTACGCGTAAAAGCAAGAGAACCATAAGATTCTGCGTAATCACCTTCTACTATCTCAATAGCTTTCTTTTCACGCATAAAAACATAGCGTCAACATTATAACCGTTCTGTTTCTCCAACTTCATTAGACTTATTCTTCACGATGTGATCTATGATCTTGAATACTCAAGTTACATTGTAAATTGTATTTTCGAGCGTAAAATAAAGTCGTGTACATGTAAGGATATAAATTGTGACACGCTGTGCATTTACGTAGACATTTGATGAACAATTGCGAAAATACAAAGATTGAAGCGAGGCAATAACGTAAAAATAATGATTTAACTCATTAGCTATTATAGTTTTACAATAATTCGGAGTGTTTTAAACGAGCCTCGGAGTAAAAACAAATGTAGAATGAATTTTTTATAAAGCTTCTTCAAAAAGAATTAACGAGAAGGAAAATAAAAGCTTGTTCTAGAAATCTAGAAAGAAAAATAATTGTCGAGCCCTCGGACCCCACCTCGGACTCCAATAAAAATGCGTAGCGAGTAGCGGAGTCTATCGCAAAAAACGACTTGGCCGCGTCTCGCGTTGCACATTTCCCGGAATCCGGCCCCAAACGCCTCGACCCCCACTCCCCCTTCCCCGTCTCACCTCTACAGCCCTCCAATGCCTCCAATCCTTCCGTCGATCACCCGGAATCCGGAGGGAGATCAGTTTGTTTGTTGAGTTTGTTCGCTACGTCCAGTTCACGGGATTATACGTCGATTACGATGAGCGACGACGGGGATATGGACCTCGCCGGGGAGTGTCAGCGTACCATGCGACTCCTGGAGATGCTGCGTCGCACGGAGTACGAGCTCGTGCAGGTACAGACAGAAATCCCGCGACTACTTTACTTATCTTTCGATACCAATGCGAATTCGGCTAGAGAACGAAATAATTTTTCAGGGTGAGACACAAATTAAAGTAGTCGCTTGAAAACGGGGAGAATGACTTACGATAAGTACAATATACGGAAGTTTCCTTATAATTTATATCTTATCTTTTGATATCGAGACGCCCTTGCTATCGGGAAATAATCTTTAAATAATCCTTTCGCGAATATAGAAGTTGAAAGATATTGAGATAATAGCTTGAAAAAGCGATCGATGTGATTTGTGAAAATTTAATTTGTGTGTAACTTCTCGTCTTATTTTTTATCTATCTTTCGGTATTAATACACGTTGTCGACAGACGTAGCGAAATAATCTTTCCCTTGCGAGTATATATAGAAGTTAAAAAATGTTGAAATAATAACTTGAAAACATCAGCAAGAGCAATAATATGTGGATTTCTTTATAACACTTGTCTTATATATATTAATCTACTAATAAATTATAATCAACTCTGCGTTTAGAGAGCTCCGTCTTGATCAGATAAATAATTAATGAATGTATCCATGATAAAACGCGTTTCTCTTCACTTGTTAGTTATGACGGAGCTGTCCTCTTTTCTAAATATTCTAATCAAGTCAAATAATTAATATATATATATATATATATATCTATATACATCTCCAAGTCTTCTTTCTCCTATCATCGCACAACCGCGCAAAAAAAAAAAGAAAGCATTTCGTGTACGCAGGAGAACGGCCAGCGACGGTTGACGGCGCCAGAAGTTTCGCGCGGTGAACGGCAGCGCGTTAAGGGCGCGGAGGTGTTCCTGGGTCGTTTGCCACGCGATTGCTACGAGGACGAGCTGATGCCGTTGCTGGAGCAAGTGGGCCGACTTTTGGAGCTGCGACTGATGCTCGACTTTTCCGGGTCGACGCGCGGCTACGCGTTCGCGTTGTACGAAAACCCGCGGATCGCCCGGAAGGCGTGCGAGCGCCTGGACGGCCACGAGATCCGGCCGGGGCATCGCATCGGCGTGGTCAAGTCCATGGACAACTGTCGGCTCTTCTTCGGCGGTGTACCCAAGACCAAGACCAAGCCGGAGTTTATGGAGGAGCTGACCAAGATCCTGGACGGCATCACGGACGTCTACTTGTACCCGAGCGCCCACGATCGCAGCCTAAATCGCGGTTTTATCTTCGTCGAGTTCCGAGATCATCGGGCGGCCGCGATGGCCCGGCGCAAGCTCATACCCGGCAAAGTGATGCTTTGGGACCACGAGATCGCGGTGGACTGGGCGGATCCGGAGCCGGGCGATCCGATCGACGAGGACATCATGGAAACGGTGAATCTTCTCCAAGTTTTCTCAAAATTGGAAGAAATCGATTACTATTTTATCGTTCTAATTTTTTTACAATTTTAGTCTTCCTATCTTTTTTTTAATTCAACGCGTGCAGGTTTTTCTCTCTCTTCGCAACTAGGTATTTCATTTACCAAATTCAATAATGTATGCGTAACGATAGACGTGATATTTGAAGAGATAATGATCGGTATAACGAAAAAAAATGTATACGATTCTATAAAATAAATAAAACATACAAAAATAATACTACATTTTACGGGATACGTATAATATTATCGAAACGGAGATTGAATAAATCGGAGCGTTCATACATATCGCGTTTTGTGTAATTGTACAAATATATTTCAAATTGGGAAGAATTAAAAAAATATGGCTTTTTCACTTGCAATGGCTTATTAGTAATTTTATTATATTTCGACAAAATTGATTAAAAACGTGATTAAAAATGTATCTAATTTTTGTATCGAATATTATAGAATGTGAATAGTGCTAAACTTATTATAAAACTTACATATTACAAATTACTCGCTGTGATTGAATTCGATGTTGATTGAATTAGCAAATTTTAAAATAGATATTTTAATTGCAAAAAAAAGATTCTCGCTTCTTTTAATTTCCCAGGAATATATTGCGACGAAAAACGGTGTAATAATATATTTTTGTAAGAATTCTGTATAAAGAACGCGCGCGTTGACGTGAGATAAATCTGCCGCGGCGAAATCACATTTTATATCATTGCATATATATATATATATATCCTGTATATATATTTTATATATATATAGAATGGCGTGAAACGGATATGTTGCACTAACTCAATATCGTACGCGATGACAAATAGGTGACGGCTCTGTTCGTAAGGAACCTCGCGCTCGATATGCCGCAGCAGAAGGTGAAGGAGATCCTCTACAGGCACACGAACGTGCCAATATTGAAGCTGAAGAAGATCAATCACTTCGCTTTCATTCACTACGAGAATCGCGAAGCCGCGCAGACTGTAATGGACATAATGCAAAGTGAGTATGCGAGCGACGTAACCCGAGCCAAAGGCAATGAAGTAAATAAAAAAAACTTAAGAAACGCGAAGGGGAGTAAATATAGAGTGATTTCAGCGGAAACATACCAAATCTTGATAAACAGATTGTTAATTGTAACTAATAACATTTTGTATTTTTATTTCTCACAATAACACATAATTATCGCACAAAATTAATCCTGTTGATAAAAATATTTTCTCCTCGCATTCGTTTTCTTGAGAGATTAGAATATATACATCATTAAATTAATGTTACTAATACTTTTTCACAGCTAAATGGAAATAGTTGTCTTTGCTCCAAAAATTGTATTTTATTTCAAACTTGTGATGAAAAACCGATTTGCGTATAATTCTTTGTACGAATACCTTTTTGCTTTTAGAAACAAATAGCATTGTCGAGAAACAGGGTTGGGAGGTCCGTTGGGCGAAACCCATCGGAGCGTCCAAGGTTTTGGAAAGACAACGATACATTCGCGAGGCGGCAGCCAACTCGAATGTCCAAAAGACCGAAATTCCGCGCTTGAAACAAGGAAAGAAACGCTCCATCAAAGCGTTCGCGAAAACACACGAGGACAGCGTTTACCTGGCACAGATGAAAATCCTGCAGAGCTTGGTCAAGGAGAGATTCGATGCGACGTGCACCTTTGACTGCGTACAGATAGTGGATACGTCCGGTTATGTTGGCAGAGTAAACGCCTTAATAAATTAGCGACAACTTATTTTTTATTTATGCCTGATGATTCACTATTTTCTTTTGTGTCGCGTTGTTTTAGGTAACTATTCACAAAGATGATGTAATAATGTTCGAATTTCAAGGGGAACCAATGGCGTCGAAACATGAAGCCATGAGCGTGGCATCCGTTCAAGTCTACCAATATTTAACCGATATGGCGAATATCGGTACGTATAACATTTTGGCTTGTGTTATATTAAAAGCTTTTGATTATTTTGTTCTGTATTTGCGCGCGTTGAATCAAAGGCGATTTTGACAAAATGCTTCTACGCGAATTAATTCAACTCCGACAACGAAAACACGCGTAATATTTACAAAATTTCGATTTTCGATAGTAATCGACAAGTATCGTTTATATCGCGAAATCTCGTTCGCGCTTTTCGTTTGCCTCGAAACATATTTTTGCAATACACAACGCACTGCGTTTTAACGCAATTTTGCGTGTATTTTTTTAGCGCCGCAGCTATTATACGAACAGCATTATATTCAATCAGGAATGGACATTAACTGTGTGACTGATGCACCGATTGTGTGGCAATCTCCAGGAATAGTTCAAAATTAGATCAGCTACTATTTACCATTTGTTTCCATCTTTTCTCTTCAATTGTTACATACACGTGCAAAATCTACTGACGCAGTTGAAAAAGAAAAGCTCAACAACTCTTTCTTATTTATTTTTCTCAAGTTTTTTAACATTTATTAAATATTGACATTGACTAATGGAATATCTCAGTTCAACATTGGATTTTAAGTTACAATTTTAAGACAATATACTCTTGAATGCCAGAGTGCTCGAGATACATTCTATTTGAGTACCTAAAATATTTTAATTCTAAATTATTCAAGCTTGCAACATTACAATGTGTTTGGTGAAATTTTAATCTATATAACAAATATTATCCATGACATATACATGGCCATTCATTTTAACGATGATAATAATTAATAAAGTTTCTCGATTCAAAAATTGATTTTAAATCACAGTTCTTAGACAGTGTGCTTTAAAAAAAGTGCCTGAGAAATATTGAAAAGCTAATTATTAAAACTTGTGTCAATCTACAATACATATTTGATGGAATTATAATCTATAAAATTTAACTGTTTATACCAATGGCCATTTTAAAAATTTATTTGTGCAATATGATGGACTCATGTCTGAAAATGTATCTATAATAATTTTAAAAATTTGATACTTGCAAGTTTCGTATAACTGCAAGAGATTTCGTAACTTCTTACTTATTGTTCTTTTAAGCAATTAACATATTTATGTTAAAAAGTATTTTATCTTTAAAGTTCTAAGTATGTTCGTTTATCACACATTATTAAAATATATTCTTTTAAATACTCATTTTTTACGTAGGTACATGTAATGAAAGATTAATATTTATGTTCAGTTTAAATAAGAGACCGGCTGTGCCCAGAATAATTATTTTAATTGTAAGATACGCATAGCGTGTTGCAGTATTGAATCTGTGATCATATGTTATGTGTAGTTCGTAATACCTTTATGCATAATTCACATATCGTATAGCGGAAAAGTTTAATTTAATAAAGGTATTATTTTTGTATGAATTTCTAATCTTATACTTTTTTTCTTTAATCCTTCTCATTTTATTAATACAGAAGAAATATACTTCTCTTTTTTTGTGATATAAATATCAAATATGTAGAATGCTATACATGAAATGTATAATCACGCATTTTTCTTTTTATTTATCCATTTGAAGAATTATAGAGTACACGGTAATAAATTTATGGTAGAAGGGTCTCAAGATTTACCTTTATCCTAAAAGAAGTTTCTAAGAAGACAGAGACATCGCGTTTATCGTTTCAACGGGAAGGGGCTCAATGCTCTTTGCATTGACGGTAGAATCGTAGAATAATCCTCCAAGATCTTCCGTACCGTTTCGTAATCGGTGTCACCAGTGGCATTGCTCGGTCTCGTGCAACGTACTAATCGCATGGTCTGCTCGCTGCATCCACCCGGGCTACTCCTCTCCTGCGTGCTGAAGGTCTCGTACGTGAACGCGAGCAGCTTCTCCACGGCGCAATCGAGTACCTTATCGCTTGGCAACTCGCCGCGGCCACTCTCGACACAGTCCTTGATCACGGCGCTCATCCAGTTCCAATCTTCCCATGTGTCTAACATCTCAACCTTCTGGTTCTCCAATTGCCATGTCAAACGAGCGCGATACCTGCAAGCGCATTGCACACGTTAGCACATGTATAAAAATCTGACAAAAAATCATTCATTTTATTAATGTTCTTTTTAGCTTATTTAAGAGGATGCGTAAGCTTTCTTTTTGTTAACATAATTAAATTTGCGGATTAGTGCGAATAAGAAAATTTTCGTATTAGATTATTCGTGGTAATAACAAAGTAATTAAGCCAGTATCTTCGTTAATGTTTACAATATTTCGATTTAACTTACGGCCAACTCCATGGATTCTTGCTGAATTTTGCTTTCTTCAAATTACCCAGATAAGCGAACATGTTGTAATCGATATAGCTCAGTTGGTTGTAGTCGAAGTAAAAGTTCTCCAAATTATGAAGCATCTGGAAGACCGTATAGTCGATCCACCGAATAAAGTTGAACGACACGTCCAAAGTCTGCAGGGAGTGTTGCATGTTCACGAACCAATCTCCTGGCACACTTGTCAGTTTATTGCCCCAGAGCATCAGCTTTTTCAGCTTCGTGAGACCTACGAATGCCTGAGCGTCGCACGTCTGTATGCCCGATTCATGTAGATCTAAAGTCACGAGAGTCGCCCCGAATCTCGCAAAATTGTGTCTTTGGTAGAATAAAGTAAAAAATCGTAAATTACTTCGAAGGTAGGAAAAATTCACGAAACTGAGTGTAATATTCGATAAACAATGAATATTCAAAAAAAGATTGCTCAGAATATTCCGAAATATATGATATAAACAGTTACTAAAAGGAAATGCTGAATATTCTTTGTAAAATAAAAGAAGAAAAGTTAGAGCGCAAATTCGAATGTATCAAAATATAAATATCGGAGAGATATTATATAAAATTCACGATAAAATAAAATGCGTTATCGTCATATATATTATGTTAAAAATCGGTTATATCGTAATGCCAATTCAATCAATTTTTTCTTACAACCTCCGGACAATTTCTTCTCTTTTCTTACCCGGGTATGTTAGGTATATTCGAATCGAAAATCGTAATGATCGTCGTGTTGGTCCATGCTTCGTCCAAGTGCTGTTGCAGTGTCGTTAACTGAGTGCACTGAAAGCCAACATCATTCGTTCGTTTGTATGTGATCCTCATACATGGCGACGCCAATAACGCCGCTTGGAAGAACGTGCAAAGAAGATAAATAATTAATAACTGCTTCATTGTCGTGGAACTCGCTCGCGACGAAATCGTTGAATTAACTAAGAGTCTTCGAGACAGCGAGCGACGAGTAAAACGTATGTGTGGGCGGCACATCCTCGTGGCTTTTTCCTCCTGGCGATGATAACGCAAATCAGTATCATCGAATAACCGACATTTCTTTTATCACTATCGCGATATATCCGAATGTCGCGCAATATGATTTTTTTTGCAATATTGAATGATTATACGTATATTAAAAAAATAGATGCACTCTTACAAAATGTTTCATCGATGTTATAATGCTGCATTAAGTCCACTTTAAACGACCTAATTCGCGTCAGATTTGAGAACAAAATTTTATTTATAATTTCAGGTACATGTGTCAGGTACTTTGACATGACATATATATGTGTGCACTCTAGCGGGAAAAAGGGTTTCAAACGTTTTTGTTTTACCCAGTACATAAAATTAGAAATAAAATTCTATCCTGAATTCTGACACGAATTATGAATAATCTAAGATAGACTTTTTATCGTGTATCACTATTTATAAGTAAATTAATAATCACGTCCGTGGTACACGTAGTTCAAGTATTTTGTTTTTCTTTTATTAAATTAATTAAAGCGTTTAAATTAGATTATGTATTTAAAAAATCCGCTGAAAAGAAAAGCGCTAGGACATCCTGAAAGAGGAAGATCGCGCTCGCGGATGATAGTAGAAACAACATTTATTGTCATACATATATACATGTCATAATTCTCGTTAGAGTTAAATATGGCTGTTCCTAGAGACGAATGAATTTAATTCAGTCGGTTTCTAAAGACCAACGACCCCAAATTCAGTCAATTTTTAGTATATGGACCCCTCTTTAATTACTCTGTCAATGTATATACCCATTAACTGCGCGATAATTACACGAACCAATCGGGACGATTCTTATAATTCTTAGGTTTAATAATGCCTACATTTGAAAATATGTAAAATGATGTTCTTCCATTGAAATAAAAATAAAAGAACAATATCGCGCGTCAATTTACCGCTTTATGTTCGACGAAAAATTGTTATTAGCAAATACTGTATCGTCTGGAATGCATTTTGTATAATGATGGCATTTACAAGCGAACATTTTTAACAGCGTGATCTACTTCTCAGATACTTTTCGTGATCTCATTTACTTTTCAGACGTAACTACATTTATTGTCATAAAAATGTCTCATTATTTACAGCAAAATATCGATGCATTCGATATTTTGCATCACGTTCTTCTGACACTTAAATGAAAATATGGCAGAAAATTATTTTAATATCGATTACACGTAATTCCACTTCGCGTGTCTTTCAACAATTGAAATAACGATGAATGATCCAATTTCGTTGTAATTGTACGATCTCATTGTCGTGAAAGAGTCTTACTTTCCAAATTCAATCGTGAATTAAAATCATCAGGACGATCACGACGAGACCGACGTGACATAATCGTGAATCGCGTAATGATTTAACACCATTAAATGGGGGTTTCTGGGCGCCCAGTTGCGTCGGTGCCGAATGCGCTGGAGCCGGTGCCGGCGCCGGAAACGCGGAGATTCTCGATTTGTTCGCGATATTTGGCAAGGAACTCGATAAATTTCGCCTGGACATCGGTGTGGTGTGGCCCGTATTCTTCGGGATCAGATCCGACTCCTTGTCGAGTACATATGAGTGTTTCTTCCCCTTCTTCTCCGTCTGTTTGCGCCAGGTATGCTTCTCGATGGTCTCGGTATTTCGCGTGGAGACTGTCGTTGGTTTGGATATCTGCAGCTCTGTAATTTGATTTCGAAGCAACGGGGACGATTACGGGTATTGTCAATTAAGAGGCCAGACGTATATATAAACATTAAAAAAATTTTAAACATAAACGTATAAATTATGGAATATAATCCATTTTCTTCTTTATGCGTGTGCACGTATTGTATTTAACGCGTTCTATAAAAATAATAAGGTAAACAAAATAGACAAGAATTGCTTTCGGCGGACCTTAGTAACATTGTGGATCTACGATATTTAATTTATGGATTTTTTTACGACATTTATACGAACAGATGCTACTGTACCTTGTAATCTTATGGACCCTTCCATTTTTCCAAAAGCGTTTTCAGCCGAGCACGTGTAAGTGCCGAAATCAGATTTGTCAAGGTGTCTGACAGTGAGATTTAGCTGATATGCATAATCGTTGATGGTAACTTCCGATATATCGTGTTTCTCGTCAGCGAGTAGTTTGACTCCTAAAGTAAATATCTTTCGAGATAATTCTATCGAGAGAACATATATTTATATCTATATTTAAAAACAGAATCCTTTTTATTTGAAGCTTTTTTGAGAAGTGGAGATAAGAGGATGCGCCACGTAAGGACATATTTTTATCAACTTAAAAGAAATTCATATTTTTCTCTTTTCAATAAAATTATTAATTCAATGGTATGAATAATAATAAACTGCCGTTGGCTATTCTCGCAGAGAGAATGACTAAATTATCTAACTTTTCATCAAATTTTTATCAAATTGCCATATAAAATTTTTTATATAGCTTTTTAATCCTGGTGCATATATAATAAAGTCGACGTAGAACCGTTAAAACGCGCGTTCCTGGTACAAACAAAATGCTTCATACACTTTCATCAACGAGTTTTTCGTTAATCCTAGTACAGAGAATGTCAATGAATAGGTAAAAGTCAGCTAAATTGATCAATAAAAAGTGCCCCAAGTGATGACTGAGATGAGAAAAAAAGAGATAATTACAAAGCGTTTAAGCATTATATTTATTATAGCCTGTGCTGTCGAAAGAAATAGACAAGTATCTGGTGCACGCGAAACGAAAGTAGGTGTTCTCTCACCATTATTTCTGTACCATGTGTTCAGAGCCTTCGGCGAGGACTCTACGTAGCACTGGAGAAGGACATCGCTGTCGACCGGCGCCGCTACTAACTGGTTTGAGACTTTAATCAGCGGTTTGACTTTAACGAGAAAGATGCAGTTAGTGTAAGTTGATCGAACGGAAGTTGCTAGTAGCAACACGCGTACACTTACAACGGACGTTGACGTAATATCTCTTGCTGACCGACGGCGGCACTCCGTTCGACGCGATACAGAGATAAGATCCCATCTCCTGCCGCTGAATGCCCCGCAGATGAAGTTGCTCGCCCTCAAACGTACGCGCTGCTTTAACATTTCCGACGTGATAAAGAATGAGAGATTCGGAAATCCAGATGTCTTTCAGACGCTCTCGGTTTTCGACACAATAAACTTATTCGTACGACCGATCGTTTCTCTCAAACATCATCTCCTTTATGCAGAAGATGCGCTACGTATCATCTATCTGCGCGGTTCTCTTTCGTCAAATAAAAAAACTTTGTGTAACAAACTCTTTACTCTTTTGTAATAAATAATTAATCGTTCTTTCGATATTGTTCCAATGAGAATTTTCGTCCCAGATTTAAATAAGAGAAATCTGTGCTTAAAAATATATATGGTACGCTAGGTACGAAATATTTTCGAAATATTACCATAGATTATTTCGTGTCTTCAGTTATGAGAAATAAGATAATTAGAGTGGTAATTAGAGGCTTTTGAGACAATATAAAGTCAAGATTCTGACGCGTTCGGCGGAGAGAAGACGGAGTCGCTCCTGGCGGGATGGAGATACCGTGGCAGCGTAACACTCTCGCGACGCAGTGTACATACCCTGGATATTGCAATCGGGTACGCGAGTCGATAGAAGGAGGGGGGCCACGGCGAAGAGGAAATATATGTAAAGTCAACATCCATCACTCACAGTCAGGAAGGCTAATCGGATGACTGCTTTTCCGCGGGACACGGTGGACATCGACGACGGGGTTTGCCCTATCGTCGTGCACCGTCGCTCTTTTAAAAGTGATCCGCTTGCGCGGGGGGAATGTTTCATCTCAAAAATCGCGCGCGCGCGCGCGCGCACCGTACGTATCAATTAAAGATAAATCGCCGGGCGTGCGGTTTCGTTTAGTCATGACCAGTCGCGTCCCTTTAGAGTCGCGGCAATCGCGGCATCATAATCATTAGTCATATCCCGGCGGTGGGAATTTTCATTTATTTTCGGTGGTGGCGCATTTCACGTTTAATGACATCCCTCGGTGGGGTATATGATGGAATTTTAATTCAACATTTTAAGACTGCGACAGACGATCATCTCACTTTCACGCGATAATGTAGGCATTATCGTTTAATTAACAACTAATCGAATCGGAACATGGATTCCTATTGTTATCCACGCATTGTATCTTTCAATCTAATAACGATCGCATAATAAGCGTGTTCTTGTCAACGCTAATTATTTTGCATTTCGTACATGTAGCGCAAACAAAAGATATTATTGTCTCTTTGAATTTTCATACAAGTCGGGAAGAAAATGGGGAAAGATATTGTTCGTATTCTAATTTTTTTTTCGTAATGTAATTCTATTCATTTTTTCACGCGTTTTATTCGATCCCCTAGCATGTGTGTTCGACAAAATGTCAAAACTACTTAGCATCGTACTTCGCTTGACGCTGTTCTCGTTCCTCAGCGTGATGTTCCGGCCATCTTCCCGTCGCCAGATCACCACCGGTTCCGGATTGCCGGTAGCTCGACATCGCAACGGCAGATCGCCGTTTTCCTTGGTGGTCAGCATATCCGCGGTGTTATCCAGGTCCATGATATCGGGCGGTATCACGACTTTCATGTGACCGGTCTAGGCGCAAGATTCGCATTCGTTATATTATACTATTCGGAAATGTATCGACCTCGTCGATAATTTAACTGATGTACTCGACAGAACCGAATTCAATTTAAAATCAGCGCAAAAGAAAAAGTTCCGATATATTGAATCCAAATGTGCAATACTCAGATTTTTATAATAGATATTATTAATATTGTCAGTATTTGATCTCTCTGATATATTTATAGTTATTTTCGAAAAAAAAAAGAAATTACGGGAAATCTAGGTAGGTATATAAAATAACTAGTTTTAAGACTATATAATTCCAATAAGAATAAAAGTATATCCGTGTAATCTAAATTGAGTCTGCTCTTTCATTCGCGAGCTTGAACGAGAGTCAGAGAAATTTCAAAAAATCTTCAAACTCAATTTTAAAAAAGTAACTTATTAGAAAAGAACTTTATATCGCGACACGAGCGTTTCCCAGTTCCGCGCTGAATGTTCTCCGTTTTGTACGAACGTATGCGTCGTGTATACGTTGCATTCACGCGGCATTTGCGTTATACAGAGGGTCGGAACGACATATCGTCCCCTATTCGGCGGCAACGTAGAACGTGATAGAGAGAGAACGGCAATGGCTGTCGCGCTAATGTTCAACGGCTCTACTGACCTGGCTTCTCATAGGATCCGTATTAACTTGACACATGTACGTGCCGGAGTCGTTCGGCTGAACGTTAGTCACGTGCAGCTTCCATGTGTTATGGCCGTTGTGAGTGACGGACAAGCGTGGGTTGTGCGCCACCATGTGCGTGTGAATGGCCAAAATCGCACGCGAATCCGACTTTATCCAGGCGACCTGCGCGTAACGTGACAAAAGTGCTCATTTCGCCCATATAGGGATGGGGACCACATATTTAAATATAGAACAATGCTTGAAACAATAATTACAAAGCGCCCCCGATATATTGCGCATATAATTGATATCTATCTATTAACTATGTATAATCGGTACACATTCGTTGAATGTATCTTGTGAATTTGTTAGAATTTCGCAAACGAAGTTTTTTTACACAGTGACGAATTTTCTGCGAATATTCTTTGGCAATAAAAATTTTTTTATAAACGTCAAACGTGTATATTTATTTATAACTAGTCGTAACGAATATCGAAATGTTTTCAACGTACCATCAGCGATCGTAATACTTGAAAAATATACATTTAATATAGCTCGCAACGATTAAAATAATATTTACGTTAGCATTTATGTAGCAAATCACAAATATATGCATATGTATATGCATTTTTTAAATAGATGATACATAACTTCCACATAACTTCCATAGCTATAGAAAGACCTTCTTATGCAACAGCGACAAAAGAATGCCGTAAAGATAAATAACGCGGGATAGGTGAACGCGAAAGGAGGAAATTTTTGCTCTTTCTCACACGGGAGGAGAGATGATTGCATTTTGCATAAGGGGAGAATGGGAGAAGATCGAGCCACCTCACCACGAAAGGCGCGAACTCTTCATCAGTACGGTGCCGAGGTGGCGCTTAAAAAGCGTCGCGATACTTGCGAAAGGCGCTTATCGGTATTCATACCGAAACGCCGGCGCGGCATTGGGGGGGTTGCGCTCTCAAATTCCGCTCGGGTTTACTCTGCTGCAACCCCTATTTCGCGCTTACAGCCCCTTCTCCCTGGCTCGGGTGGCCAGCCCGATCTGTCATATTTCAGACAGCAGCGAAGCCATTGAACGGGATAAAAAGGCTTTTAAACCGCGGACAAAAGCCCGGGTCGCCGCGTTTCGATTGGCAATGAAATTTAAATACGTAATATATATTATGTGTGTGCGTAAATCTGAAAAACAGATATCTACCTGTTGGAAACAAACCTTTCGTCGCGATGACCCGCTCACCGTAATCTCCGTGTGATCCTTCGCGGATCAGAAGCAATCGGCCAGGTGTCTTCATAGACATCCGATACGTCTGACGCGCGTGGTTTACATAACGTTACATCTCAGGGTATTGCATTTACGGAGGTATTACGTGCCCTATTCAGCTACTAAGTTTAGTTGCATTCAGATATCTACGTGAGATTCAGGTAATATATCCAATGAAATACAGATAATATATCGGAATTTCGCATTTCTAAGATTTGCTCGTATATACGTATTTGCGAAAGGACTATTTCCGCACAATGAGATATCCTATATTTTTCTACACACAAAAGAGGCTTGTTTCTCTCAATCAATTTGATATACTTCACCGATGTAACACTATATGCGAGTCTAATTACAAGGCTTGAATTTCCTGTGGAGAAATATAGCATCGACGGCTTCAGATACCGGCTGCAGGCTGCACCGATCGTTACGCGGGACTGTGGTAAAGGGTTAAATTTCTGAGATTAAATGTTACCGGATGCACGGGACGCGGTTACATATAACGCGACGCGACGACGAGTTCGAGGCAGCTGCCAAATCAAACAGTTTTCGATGCGGGTACGTTAACCCGAGAACGGACGCGTTTTTTGTAACGTGTGGCGGATTTCATTCTTTACCATCGCGCAAACGTGGCTCTATTTTCCCTATGTAGAAAGCGAGATATGCGCATATTGCAGAAATAAATAAAAAATAAAGTCACGTAAAAAATGTATATTGGGCGTGATTAAACAAAAAACGGAGGAAGAGAAAAAAGAAAATAAAAAGATAATATTTTGCATGCGCGCACGCGAGGTTTCTTTCTATGTCAACAATATATATCTAAACGAGATGGGAAGTGAAACAAGAGGGCAAATGTTATCACAGTAACTGATCGGAAATTGAACGGAGTTGAGATTGAAGCTTTTGACTTCGCACGAAGTGTACAAGTATACATAATTGCAAATGCATAAAAGATGCGTACAAGATGTATGGCGGGTCATTAAAGATTTTTCATTCTGCGGTTGAAACTTTATTTCACAGTCTTACAATTGCCAAAATGTGACAATTGAATAAACTAAACAAATTCTAATTTTTTTAAAAAATTGCATAGTTTGCTTCTAAAATATCTCAGATTTTTCTATTATTATTTATTGGAGACAATAGAGTTTCATTCATGTAATCAATGTAATGATTTCAAGCTGTGAAATTTAATTCTGTTAGTTGCAAAATTGCGCCTATTCTTTGTACAGTTTTCCATTTAATCGCCGTCTGGTTAAAGTGCATGAGGTGCGTATAAATGGTACAGCAAAGTCAGCACGAGCTGCACAGGGAAAAGAAGAACGAAAAGGAGGAGAAGCACGACGGCAAAAATAAGGGCTATTCAGCGACGCTATATTAGCGGATCTGATTTATATCCTTTCTTCCGTCGTTTCCTTTCTTTTTCCATTGAGAGAGAGGGAAAGAGAGAGAGAAAGGACGAGAAGAACCCTTCGGCATAGCCGCGAGCGACAAGGCGGCGAGCATCTCCGAACGAACACGCTCCAACGGCGTTAGAAACGCGATAGAAACGATTGTCGCGATCTGAGCACGCAATCAAAACTTGGACTTCTTCTTGAAAGTGAATTACTCGCGACCAGAGTCCGTCCCAGAAGAGATTCTCTGAATTCTGCCGCGTACAACTGTACGTTTCTCTCACAAACACACGTAGACAAGTCAGCGACTGTAGATACACCAAGAGCGAACATTTCCGCATTAATTCGTGGTCAATGTTGACACGAGTCAACATTTGCGAAAACACAGCGGCTAAATTACTAACAAAAATTGATAGCGTCCAAAATAAACGTACAAATATTCTCGAAACGCTTCGGAGCAAACGCGGCAAGTAAATCAGCCTTTGGAGGTAACGTTTCCCTCAATAAAAATTTTAATGTGGTTTTCAAGTAATCAGCAATCGAAAATAAAGGGTTCTTTTGCGAGTAATCAAGATTTGAAAGAGCAAACAGATAAGAAATCTGAATTATTCAGCTAATTTTAAGTGTACTTTATAACAGAAACTCAACCTGAAGTTTAATGAAGTTTGATTTATTTCTGTTTATTCAATTTATTTCGTGTATATATATATATTTTTTTAAATTAAATTTGAAGAAACACGCGCGTTTTTGCAATAAGATTTTCGTTTTATACGATTCTGATTCTCTTAATGTCCGATCTTTGCGTATCTGTAATTATTGAGGTGAAAGAATATTATGAATGGAGAAAACAGCATAGTACGATCACTACGTTCAATCGGAATAGATAGTTTTGCTGATACGAAAATGATGTTATTCGTTGTCTCAATACGTTCTTCCAGTTTTGTCTTTCTGTCGTTGGAAAATGCATCGAATACTCGATGGTTTCGCTTGATTTGCATTGTTTCGCTATGCAGATCTCAAAAGAAAAACATCTTGACATTTGTAGCGTCGCTCGCGGCTTTTCCCTTAGGATTTCAAGAAACGACGATCGGAAAAGTCGACGTATTGTGCACGTCTGACACTTTTACGAGAGCTAAGTTATCTCTTTACGTGTAAATTGTTTTCTTTCCTGTTATGACATGACGTAACGTAATATCGTTGCTAACAACTGTAATATATATACATGTAAGATATCGTATTCGCGGTAAAATTTATTTTTAGACAAATAGAACAAATCTGCGCAAATTAAATATTAGAAAATATAATCAAATCTTTATACATTTTAACATCTTGCCTATAAGAGAAATACAAAAGAGTTTAATGACAATAAAATATTCAATTATTTTGGTCTCCTCTTTTGCTCTGGCGATATTTCTTATTAATATTATGTTACTACTGCTCATTAACTCTCTGCTTCTTCCTTGCGGAATTAAAGTCGGCAGAATTAACTTATGTATTTAAAGCCAAATGGCAGCACATTGCTTCGCAATTGAGCGCTTTGAATGACCATTGCCCGAGACACGTGCTCGATAGTACTCGTTTAATAATAATCGAGCGGTGGAACATGGTTTCACGCGGTTACGTAGCAATTATACTCGACAATACAATCCGTCTAGGCTGCATCCGATATATTAAGCGAAATATATGATCTAGGCCACACTACTTACTATTTCGAGCGGTGGCCCTAATCGACTAGCTAATTACAACATGCGCGCAAGCAGCACGAGTAGTACAATTACCTTGTAAGACTGAAGATGATTAACGACGCAGGTGAAGGAGACGTCGCGACCTTGAGTGACCGTGTGATTTTCCAAGAGCGCCAGAAATTCGGGCAGGACCTCGGACTTAGGCGGCGTTTGTCCTGAATTATGCAATTAACGATTATGCGCCAGCGATTACGGCTAAAACGATCAGCGAAGTTAATCCTTAATTAGCTGCGCGGCCAACTTGCCGTCGATACGCCGCCGTTACAAATATGATATATGGACGGCCCGGCGCGTTAGGGAAATTTCGGTGAACCCCAAATACAAGAATCCCCGTCATCTTTTTGCGCCGCGCGAGCAAAATTTAATCTAGATCGCCGCGTAACTTGTGTATGTAACGAGCGACCGGTCAACCATGTCACTGCGCGATAATCATAATTCTTTCCGTGCGTCGCGCTTGTGATTATATACCACTGGGGTGTCCGCCCTATACGAATCATGACCCGAACCCGAAGAACGTTAATTTTTAATGAAAATTTACTTTTAGCGTGCTTACACATATTTCATTGTTTTAATACGATAGAGAAAAATGTGTATTTTTTACTCATTATTGCATACGAAATACGAAGAGGATATATACTGACTGTAATATTTTATAATTTCTTAATATGCTTTCTTTACTTTTTATTATTATCATATAAATCTTTTAAAACGATTTGTCGTACAATTTATTATGCAATATGCAGATAAGACAGTCAGAGTGCGTTGCATAATGAAGTTTTGATTAACCGCGTCGAACCCTTATGGACCCCGTAACCTTTGCACGTCACGATATTCACCCCTCGCGTTCTCGCATGGCGGATGCCAATTCGAAGTGACGTTTCACGCAGAGGAGTCTCGCGTTGATCATTCTCGCCATAACAGGATGGAATCTAATAGGTAAAACAAAAAAAAAGGAAGACGTATTCTTCCTGTATCCCTTTTGGTTAACTTAGCTTGAAACGATCACGCGAGCACGAAGGAAAGGGGGGAAAGTTTCACGAGAAACGGAGTGTTTATTAATCATGTGGAATATGCCTAAGCGAAAGTTCGCTGACTTGTGGAGTAATCATCATCTATCATGATCTATCGCGTGGAAAGGCTACCCTGAAGACGAGGTAATATTTTTGTTGGTCCGCAGGTCCGCACATGCGAGTCGAGTACTCGACGACCTATGCATTGTGATTTGCATCTGCTGTGTAATGAGAAATCGACCGAACATCGCTTCAAATTAAAAAGGAATCTAAATAGATATTGAATAATAAGAAGGTCGACATTTTCAAGATCTACATAAATCATATTAATATGTTTCTTATATATACTTTTCTAATATAATTTTATTCATATATAAATATCTGGTAAGTTCAAGATTAAATATTATTTTTCTAAAAAAATTTCATAATTTACAGTTATGCGATAAACGAACAGCGGTAATAAATAAATAAGCGTAACACGATACAGTACGCGAGCCCGTTTCGTTTTCCGAGGCGGGAGAGAAGTCGGCGGCTTGTGCCACAGTGCTACTTTGCAATTCCTGCTTCTTTTTATAAGCGGAGATTCTTTTTAAGCTCTCGCGAGAGCCTACCGATAGCGACGTCTTCGGAGAAGGATTCTATTTGATTCTTATCGTAACTGGAGCAAAGAAAGGCGGCACAAAAGTATAACGGGCACGATACCAGTCGCGGCGATCCCTGTGTAGAAGGGAAGGAGGGTATCCTGTCATTTCGTGCGAATTAAAAACTTGTAACTTTGGCTCCTCCTCGCAACTCCCCCGGACGATTTTATCTTTTTTTCTTGTTTCTCGCAAGGATCTGCGCATCACGGAAATAATTACCTTATCGAAGCGGTATATTCGACTCTTACCGAGACTGGTGTAGAGGAAGACGACAATAAGGGCGCACAGTGCGAAGTTCCGCGATGCCATGCCATAAGGTAAGCCATACGCCATACGTCCTGCAACAAAAAGCGCGAAATATACGTCAAAGTGAAGCACTGTGTCAAGTGTAAACAAGCCTAGTAATCACATTCGGACTGAAGGCCTTTATTTAAAATTTTTTTATTCATTATTGTTATTTGAAGTACTAATATTTATAGCTTTGCGCAAGTAAATAAATAATTCATTCACAGTAAAATTTACTGTTCGTTGATTTACAATTAATGTGAATAGAAATTAATAAATAAGGCCAATGCGAGTCGTGCATTGAAAATCCTTTTATTAAAAATAAAACAATTAACACACTTTGGGTCAGAATGTTTTGAATATAAATTACAGTGATTTTCAATTGTGCGATTTCTCTTCCACATCAATAGGCAATAATTTACAAATGTAAAAATAGGTGATATAAATAATTAAAAAAAAACGAGAAAAGAAAAATGTCGATACAAAAATTTGGAACAGAAAGAACGCAATTATATATATATATATATATATATATATATATATATATATACATACGTTTTTATTTATATTTTTCAAAATTTGCAATATATTAATTCACAAATAAGCAAGCTACGAGATCAAAGAGAGAAAAATTCGTGTGCATTCTCGTCACTAAAACTCAAAGTAATATAAACAGACCGACTAACTACAAAATGTGACGATATAAAAGCCGTAAAAAACGGCTAATAAAAATTAGTGCAAAACAAATATTTAAAAATTTAAAGGCTAGAAATTTTATTGATTAAAAAAATAGTAGATATAATTATCTTATCTGTTATTTCACAAATCATCTGTATGAAAATAATTGTAATTAGAATTTTCTAATTCTAATATAATAACATACTAAATTTCGCGTGAGAGGATATTTGCAAGGGAGTTGTTACGGCGAAGCAACCGGCTTCCGGGGTGAGAAAAGAGGGGAGGTCGGGGTTGAAATCGAGAATTTCGCGACGTCGTCGACGCGTGCTCGGAACGAGGATACGGAACGGAGGAGGAGGAGGAGGAGAATGAAGGGAGGAGAGACTCAGCCCCGAATCGCGTGAATATTAACTCGACAGTTGGTCGCCACATAAACGCCAACCCGCTGATATATCTCCCGTTCGCCCGTCGCCAACCGGCCAGCACCGCAATAATACTCTCGAATGGCAGTAGAGGTACACCCTCTTCTCCGCGCACCCTCACGCGATACGCACACTCCGCGTCTCGGGGGCACACGTGCGCGCGGATGCGTGTACCATCACATACGTATGTATGTAGGTATGTGATGACCGCAGTCCGATGGTCAAATGAAAATTTCGTTCACTCCAAAGCTCGTCCTTTATAACTTCGGCCGGTCTTGCCCTCGCGTTCGCCAACAATTCCGTCATGCACGTTTAAGGCTCACATTTACAATTTAAGCCAAAGAGTTCGGATAAAACTGCTTTATTAAATGTGACACGATTTAACAAACAGATCAATTTGATATTAATTTCGTCATAATGTAATAGTAAAGTGCGTAATAGTAAAGTGCTCGTCGCGTCAGTCGCGTGTAATTAACGTCAAAAGTGCCGTGCAATTATTCTATTTTGATGATTAGGCACAATCGTAATTAACCGTGTTTTCGCAAGTGTTACTTTGTGCAAGCACTGCAAGCGCAACGAACAAACTCGAGAGAAGAAGGAAGAGGAGGAGATAGCCTGGGAAGCTTCGGAACAACAACGACGAAACAACTAGGATAAGTAAATTATTATTTTTCATTTCCTTACTTATAGAAATAATTATTTATAATTATTTTATGCGGTTAACAATTGTTCTTTTATTAAAATGTAATTATTGGTCCTGATATTTTATCTGTGTGTGTGTTATGCTTTTTAATATGAGATGCATACAATGGCTATAAATATCGTACAGAAATTTTATTCTGATAAATATTTCATCCAATACACTTTCGAGACGACACTAATGCAACGATTATGAATAGTGTTTCGCAAATACCCTGATTTAATATCCCTCAGTGATATTAAAATATCAGGACAACATCGAATCCTGTAAAAATCTTACAGCGCGAGAATAACAACGAATGCACGTTAGCATGCGCGAGGGGATCGTCATAAATGCGAAAGTAGAATCGCGTATTACGGGAAAGGGCGATAAACGTCGAATACCTCTTTGAAGGACCGATCAGTGGTCAGGATATCAAAAGCCCCCTTTGACTCCGACGATGCAGTTACCTATCGTTCCACTATGCGCGCAAGCACATTCAACTATTTCCTTGCGATGAATAATCAAGCGTATCCGTTAACGTCTGATAGTTTGAAAATTATAGATGTGGATGTAATTTATTTGAGAGCACGTGCCTAAAGGGCATACGCGTAATACAATATAATTAAAATACGATCATAATTCACAGCACAATTAAATGAACATTATAAAGATTAATTTATTTATCACACATTCAGCTAAAGTGTCGATATTGTCAACCGATATCTTTATCTTTACAAAATTCTAAGTTATACGCGCAGAATGAAACGCCAACTTTAAAAATATTTTATGAGATAATTGCAAGAATGATTGTATCGGTTTATCGCTTATTGGATCTAAATTAGATTATAGAATTAAAATTATGTGCGCGCACGCACACACACACACATACACACATTCTTTAAGTTCATAATTCTTACAATTAGTTATTTTTACGCAAAGTTTTATGAAAGAAAAAGACATGGAAGAAAGAGCTAAGAAAAAAAGATTCTATATGATCTAATGGTATAGGTCTAGGTTTTAAAAAAATTTGATACTATTTCAGTAGTTCTCGAAGTATGGAGAAGTTAATAATTGAAAAGTCGATATATGCCCAGTTTATTAGATTTACGTAGTGAAAATGTTTGTTGCGCGTGTGTAAATGCACATGTGAAAAATTACAGCCCCTCGCGGAGATACTTGAAGATGAATCATTTATTCGCAATTTACAATCCAGATCTGGTGCGCCAATTTTTTATTAACTGAAATAAATAAAATATTCATATACTACTTATATATCTGCTGTTTACCATTATAAAAAAAATTATAGAGCCTGAGTTTTACATGAACTTCTCCTCAATCTTATTTCAGTCAAATAAAATTAGGAATATTAGCGACAGCGAGATATTTCTGATCGAGAAGAAAACGCAAGAAAGACTCGAGAGACGAACTTTCGCTTCTCGCTTCTTCCACTTTCCCTCGCTGTATTTCCCAATTTCATTTTTGTTTTTCTCTCGTGTTTTATTACAGTCGATTCCTGAGGCGTGCAAAGGAAAAATAAAGGCCGGCATCGACGGCGCATCGGCTATCCGTTCGTTTTATCAGGTTTATTTTATCTATCGGCGAAACTATTACTTACGTGTTTCCAGCGGTTACTTTTATTTCGGTTTCTGTTTTCTCACCACGGTAGTCATGTTACATGCTTCGCAATTGCTCGACGCAATTCTCACGAGCACTTAGCGAACACTTTTCTTCTCTCAACAACACGCTTCCCGTTCCCCTTTGCATACAGCTAATCTTCTCAAGCATCAGGTCTACCGCGTTGCTCTGTTTCCTTCGATATCTCACCGCGAGGAAAAACAAACATCCAGAGTTTTGCGAAAAGCAAAACTCCTTCATTGAATTTCAACCCACCCGTCAGAATTGAACACACACACACACCATCGTGCTCTTTCTTAATAACTATCACAAGACTTAAATTATTTTCTTTTGCGCACGGGGAAAATTGTTTAGCTTCTATCTTCGACTAAGAAGCATCTCTACGCTTCTTCCCAGATATAATTTTTCATCGCAACTAGATCAAGCGACTAATAATTGTAAGTCTTGGAGGCTCAGTTGCGTAACATTGATTTAGAATTATTGCATTCAGAAAATCCAAATGTAGCCATACAAAAATATGAACATTATTATACTACTGATTTCGCGTAGCTTTTGATTTTTTAATAGAAAGTCTTTATTATAATAATTCTTTACTTTCGTGAGAGTTGCACGATCTCGAATTAATGTCAATCTTCATTATTAGCACTTACTCGCTCTTTCCCTTTTCATGTGCACCACGCATTTGCACATCTTGCGTATAAATTTCTTACATCCGTGCATCTTTTTAGTGTCAGACATGGTAAGATAATCTATTTAATTTGATAATCCATGTACTAATCCAATCTGATTATCTTTCGACAGGCAATACCAAACCAGTCTGCTGTTGCGTTATACGTGCGTCCATTAGGGTAATTCACACGACGCGTTTGACGGGGCTAAATCTTGTATTTAAGCTACCTAGGAAATCAAGTATCAAACAGGAAATCAAGTGAGGTGCGACGTGAATGCGCCAATCGCCGATAGTGCGCTCGCTCAGGATACCGTTCTAAGATAATCCTCACATTAGGCCGTTACACGTGAAACATTAGGTTTGACGAGTAGGAATATCTGGATGAAACACAAGCTTCTGATAGCAGATATCACGCGATAAAATAATGTTAAATAAAATACAGGATTTAATTTTTCGAATTGTTGAGTATTTAAATTATGACGGAGCTCGCGGCAATGCCGGTTCCGATTAATTACAAATATCCGGTTTCAATCGCTAATTTTAAAGATACCCATCAGTATCCCGAATCGCGAGTGAAACAATGATAAATGCATTCCTTAAATTATCTGTCGGAATGGTTTCGCGTTTTGCAACAAAGAAATTTGATCAATCATTCCTTTGACGTCCGTGAATAGGAGATTTATCGACTCCTTTTCCCATCGAAGGTGATGTATATCACTTTATAAAAAAAAAAAAAAAAAAAAAAAAAAAAGCTTTCCCTTCCAATAAAATTTCACCCGGATATGGAGAGGCGTGGATAACGAAACTCCCCTAGCATATTCGTCCGTTTACATTATTTGATCTGAGAAAGTGCAACAGTTTCCGCTATTCTTTCGTTTATATCTATCTCGTTTTTCTACTTCTCTCTCTCTCTCTCTTTCTCTCTCTAGATCGATCGATCGAAATTTTCGTTAATGCGACCGAGAAGAGCGCAGAAATAGCGATTGATTATTGATAAGATGCCGCGTTGTGAGACTCGGAAGTTCTCGAGGTGACTCGAGGGATTTTCGTAACCGCCCTGGCTTATCGCTACTTAGTATACGCGCTTGTCAACGGTATAAGTTGCAAAAAACTTTAACGCGGATGTTACCGTACCTTTTGACTCTCAATACCTTCCTGCAAACTCCATAATTCCTCGAAGATTACAGAGAGTTAATTCTTTTCTGTTATCTTTTTTCGTTATAATTAAATTTCTTTTACTTTATTATAAATTACTGCACATCAAACTGTAAACAGATCAATAAAAGATGTTTATCTATTCACGGCCTGATAATTATAATAGTTAGGTAAAACGAATCCTCATACACGCGACTGATTCCATATATATGAGATCGAATTCCACATCTCTCTCTCTCTCTCTCTCTCTCTCTCTCTCTCTCTCTCTCTCTCTCTCTCTCTCTCTCTCTCCCCCTTATTCTGGCAAACTTCTGTACGATAACCACACATTCGCCGAAGTATTATAACAGCACATCACCGGCGTATTAAATTTCTTCGTTAACTATGCATTGTACTACCTATTATAGAACATGTTATAATTATGAAGGTAATTATAATATCTCGTTACCGATGCATTTCGCGACTTATAATAGAAATATGCATAGAATCATCGCGATGCTCTCGCGTTAGATAATACAAACATCTGACGGCAGGGAAACAGCAATATGTCAAAGCGCACGTGAAGCTGAATATATCCTATCGATAAGCGATATGCTTTTGATAATGCTTAATATCCTTAATTAATTTTCACTCATTTCTCATAACAAAAAACTACTTAAATATCTGAAAACAATGTTGTTTGCATTTATATTATTTAATTATGGATTAAAATTTCTATTTTATCTCTTACCTAATGTATATCATGTCTCTTTTATAAATTATTAGATCGATGACAACATACTTCGAACAGAAAATAATCAAATTTTCACAATGCGCATGAAATTATGCGCATGCACAGTAGTTTCGTAGTTGTAAGAAAGATGTACCGCGCAAAAAATATTAATATGACTGCCAGTGAACAAATGCAATCGCACTCGCTCCGCAGCGCGTTACTATATCGTTGAATGAAATGCGCTGAAAGGTCTAATTATATAAATATCGTGAAAAATTCAGGAATTAAAACAAATCTCGATAATGTCGCTGCGAGACGTAATAAAATCGCGAGATTGTGCGTATCGCGAAAAAAATGTTCCAACCGGCAGATTTCCGTTTTTACTATGTGTTCCCGGAACATAGGTCACTGTCAAACCCACGATCTCTAAATTTCTCCCCACACTCAAGCAAATTTGCCGACAAACTTTCACTTCCTCCTCCTACTGCCGAGATTAAAATAAATATTCTCTCATAATATCGTGTCGCGCGAGTTACTTTATTAATTATGTTAAGGGAATGCCGCCGAAGTTCCTGTAAAAGAAGTTATATGTTCATCTGCCTTCACCTGCAGCTTTCCCGGGGGAGTCAGAGCCACTCTCTTCGCTTCCTCTCTCCACCCTCCCACTGTTAAACTTAATTTACTATCTCTTACTATCTAACTTTTCCGTCAGCACGATATTTTCGCTCGGTTTTCGTGTCATCCTCCGAACAAATCGTAACAAGTCGTGCCAGTGATACCTGCGTTCCACAGGATATACCAGACAGGGTAAATTGTACTATTATACACCAAACTCCTTACCGCAAGCGTGCTCATAATAATACGTACGAATATTTAACCGTCTTTTCCACGCCGCGACTTTACTGGTACTATGCACGTTCTTGCCTTGTTCCTGCCGGATAAGCGTGTCACTCATCAAAGAATAAACTCGAGGTCGTTAACAGTGATATACGTCGCTCTTTGTACACTTACACAATGAAAATGTTGGAACTATAAATTCGATATCGCAAGTTATAATTGCAGGATAAATGCAAAAAATTAAACAACAAAAAATTAGGATTCTTTAAAGAGATTAATATTCAGCGAAGTCTTATTTGCTTTTATTGATGAAAAGTATATATTAAACCGTTTATCTTGAGATTGCGTATACGAACGATAACAATTACAGTCCCTGCCCTTTAATTGGCAAACCGCAGAATATAATCTATATTTTGCGCAGCTTAAATTCATCGTACATATCAGTTAATTTATTCAGTATAAATTCATTATAAAAGAACACTTGTAGCTTTTAAAAAAATTCTTTTTTATAAAGATGTAATATTTATTGTAATTAGTATACGAGGTGCGTCTCATTCGAAAAAAGTTCATTTTAAAAAAGTTCTTAAGAATTGCATTCTCAACAAAGAAATACATTCCTAACTTCGTCATAATAACCCGGATCTCAACATAACTCTTCGTTTTGGAATGGTTACACATTTCCACGGTCATCACCGTCTCTCTACCAACTATTCCCGCCTTACTGGGATAGATCGTACATATTTGTCAAACCTCTTAGACACCTTACGTTACGCCATTTATATGCGGTTGGCCATTGCCTGAGGCGACACGAGAGGAGGCGTCATAACGACGTGTGGAGCGCGACGTGAGGAACTCGAATTGCTTTTCTGGCCCTCCTTTTCTCATCCCCCCCTCTCTCTCTCTCTCTCTCTCTCTCTCTCTCTCTCTAAGCTACTTATACACCTAACGTGACACGCTGGCATGCAAAAGGCGTCGTGAAATAACGATCGACTATCGATGAGCGCGAAACACCGTCACCGTCGGACGATGCAACGTTAGGTTTCGAAGAGAGTTCGCTTGCGCGATGGAACTTGAGAATCGTGGTTCAAACTGTCTGCGAAGTTAGGAGGCACACATACACTCTCTTTCTTTTTGCATCTCCGAGATGCGGCCTCGTAGGACGTCGCTGCCGCCATCCTCCAGTATCCGTTTAACTTCCTCTAGGCTATTCCCTCGCGAATTCTTCCATCGCGATTCGGTTGCATTTAGGGTATCGGTATCGGAGAGGATGATAAAAGTATCGGAATATTAGTTGAGTAAAAAAAGCGATATTCACTTACGTACTTCCATCAACCGCTAAGTCGTGTTAAATCGAGCCACAGGAAATGAGACACGCTGAGAAGTGCAAGCCTATGTCTTTGATATAATGCGGTGGTCACGCGATAGGATATGTTATATAGTGCGAAAATATCTATTCGACAGTCATTTATGATAATCCTCCGTTTAATATATCGATGCTGAGCGGAATGAAAAATATCTTATACAATAAATTGAATTATTAGTAGCAATCATATATAAAATAGCTAGGATATAAATATACTAATATATGTGTGTGTATATATAAATACATGAATCTCATGTAGATTCACTTAACGAAATATTTTTTAACACGATCGCGTCATAGCCCAAATGTCAGAAGCTTTATTTCCTGCACCGAGGCCGCAATTAGTGCAGCGTGTGCGAACGATCATTATCCAGCGACAAATCGGGTCACCCGAAGAAGTCGAGAAAAAAGACTACATTCGTAAAGAGGCTTAGCGACGATAAGTTGGGGCCGCCGCAGCACTTTGCAACATCGGGGATACATTCCCCTCGTTCCCCTTTACCACGGAGCCACTCTGTAACCAGAGTTCGGCGGTATTCAAACGTCAAGTGGTATCTCGCCAGCATTTTATGTGTATATGTGTCTGTCTCTCTGATCCCTCGGTAATACGGCGTGATGGCTTTCCAGTGAGAGAAGCGAGAGAAACGAGAATGGGCGAAGAGGCCGCGAGAGCTCCGAAGCTCTCCTGAAGAATTAGGAACATAGAATAGGCCGTTCGCTATAATGAGTGTTAGCTCGGCGAACGAAAGAGCTATTTTGCGAGAAATGTTATAGTCGTGGCTATACATCGGAGCATCGTGATCTGTCGCATTTTTCGATAACTGCCAAGTATGAAGGAAAATGACAAAATTTTACGGGGATTTTAACTAAATGTTGCAATGATATATATCTTGCGATAAGGAATAAAATTTATAATATTTTAGAGTTGAATAAAAATGCTGTCGGAGATATGTAGATAATAAAAGTGTGCGGAAAAGAAGAGTTGGTGGACGACGTGCGGCGGGAATTAGAAGGGTACGCGACTAAAAGAAACCGTGCGGGTAACATTCCCGTGCTCGGCAAGGATCGATACATGATTTCCGTACCTTTATCCGTTCGCGGAGTAACGAACAATCGGTTGCTCGGTGAGAGAGTACGAATCGAAGAATTGGAGAATTTGTTACTTCTCCAGACGCCGCACAAAGCGGATCCGATGGGATTGTGGTGGAACGGAGGAATTGGTGTTCTCGCGCGCGAGCAACCTAATGCCGGATCGAAAGAGAAGGAGAAAGTAACACGAAGTAGCAGCGAAAGAAAAGTTTCTTCGTAGTAATTAGATCTTAAACGAATTATTGCGCCTTGAAGAAAATATTCGCTGATCAAGGAATTTTAGCTGTTGTTTTACTTGCATAACACGCCGTAATTCCGAAAGAAATTACGCTTTAATATATTTATCGATAAAAAATATGTGATATACAATACTCGATTCTCTTCTCCTTATCGCTAAATGTTAATTCTTTAATTTTTGGTTTGATTTATATATCTATTTTGTAATAACGATTAGGCGGGAATTTACGAAATTAATATCCATCGCCAGATTGGCAAAAATTAGCCTCGATAATAATCACCTTAACGATAATGTTATGCGCGCGAAGTAACAGCTCGCGCTGATTATTTTCAAACGTAACAATTTATCCATGACGCGAGAATTGAATTCTCGGGACGGACAACCGGCTAATTTGCGACTCACCGTGATACCGTGATTGCATCTTAATGCCGCTCCAACGCTCCCGACGGATCGTTTTCCGTGATACACGCGCTTGTGATGATGCTCGCGACGACGAGTGACGACGGAGGGTGATGACGGACGGAGAGCGCATAAATGAGAGAAAGGAGAGGGAAGGAGAGAGCTCGAGAGACGTCGAGTTCCGCGCTAAAAGCGGAACCAACACGGGAAGCTCATTAAGTTGCACCCCGCGGGCTGGATGCACACACAGAGATACAGCAGGTGGCCCTTTTCATCGCTGCGCGTCTATCATCCATCTCGTCCGTTTGCATCCCCCTTTGGCTACCTATATCTCGCGTTCGACCCTCTTCCGTTATCTACCGTGCCACGCATCGCATTCTTCATACGCGCTACGTTGTCCGTTAGGCGTCATTGGCAAAAAAAAATTATGATAATGGAGATAGCGCCCGAGGCCCGACATTGAATCTTTTCGCGATGCAGCGCGTCTCTCTCTCTCTGCGTTCATCGCAGTTCAGCCTAGCAAACTCACGACCGTTACTATGCAGAAATTCGTTCAATAATATGAAAAAGAAGACAATTGCGCGTATTCGAAGAATAAAGTTAATAATTAAGAACCGAAATTAGGCAAGTTTATTTTACGCGTTGATTTATTACTTTACATTGAAAATATATTTAGTATTATAGTATATTTTGCAGCACACGAGCTTTTTGATTTTACTGCTGCGAAAATATTGATTGCCAAATCACTGAGTATTATTAAACGACGAATAATTAAATGATAAATAAATAAATAATATATTTAATATAGTATTATATGGAAGAGTAACACATTACTACACGGTAAAAATTAACTTATGCAATAATAATAATTTTTAAATAGTGGGATAAAATAAAAATTTCATAAAACTTTCCGTACACGCTAAGGTAATTATAATTATTCGGTAATATATGTAACGCAAATGAAACTCTGTATCGATGTGATATCAGGTCTACGAGTCACTCTACCCAGATTTGTTTAATGTTCGATGAAAATCGATAAAGAAACCATCTCGCGCTGATACGAACATCCAAGGGAGAGATCCGCTTCCGCGGATTGTCTATTCCGAATAAATATCGATCCTTTTAGGCGGAGTACCCGTTAGTTCGTCATGGGATAACTGAATCGGTTTGTATACGAAAGGAGAGATTACCTCGATTTTAGCGAGAGGACGAGAGAGAAAGGGATTTGCGTATGGGAGGATGAAAACTGGGAGGGGAAGAGTACGTATTCTGTTTCCGAAGTGTGCTGCAAATCGTTGTAACGATTTCACGTTTTGTCCGGAATGCGCGAGCGAGATGGGCGAAGCTCCGAGTTATATTACGAGAGTTATTCTATTTGTTAGCGCGGTAATAGCAAATACGCGGTAGATATGATCTCATTAAACGTTTCGCAACGTTTCGAAAGACGAATTGGCGTTACAGTCAAAAGCGTACAAGGGAGGAAGAAGAGAAGGATGAAAAAAGAAAAGTGCTATTCGATCTACGCGAGAGCGAATTCGTGATTGAGAGTGAATGGCGCGAGCTAGTTACGGCGCGGCGCGGCGCGCGGATTGAATTAAAATAAATCCGCGCGTCGTTATTACCGCCCGTTAATTTTTATACGACTCCCGTTCAGTAGTCCGGGATACCCGTTAAACGCATTCCGCTTTGTGCACGGCTCGCACAATATTATAACGTTCTCCCGCCTTTCGAGAGGCAATCGCGCTAATTACGTTATGGCGATAATAAGAAACATCACGTGATACAATTTTAATTAGCACGAAGATGTTTCGAGCATATTACTCGGGCGCGAGTATACGCCGTTCTTAATGCGCGCGCCTAATCCAAGTGAATCGCGTTGCAGATATTAAATCTTGCTTCTAAACGGGAAGCGATTTTGCTAAAGCCGCCGTGAGACCTCAGTCGGATAAACTTATGCGTATTCGCGAGTTCTCGCAAAAGTATAAAATCACTTGACCGTAATGACATATTTTACTCGTTGCTAACAAATAGGGGAAAATAATAGAAAAAAAGATCTGTTATCACGATAAAAACTCGCGTAAGGTTATTGTACGCCTGACATGGTATTAATTTTTACTCCTGTTTCATCGACCATTTTGTTAATCTGTCAGATATACTGACAACGCGACGTGATGCGGTAACTGATGATAATAATTTCAATTGTCACAGCGGCGTTGTTATCGCGATAGCACCGAAGCCACCTGATGCTACGTTGAAATTACACGTATCAGATAGTCAAAGTATTTCATATGACGTGTTTATAAATGTGGATGTAGCATTTCGTGTTTGTGTTGTATCGTACCAATTCCGAATTTATTATATCACGCGCGAACGTTTTTCACAATGTTTTGCAAGTATTACAAAAAATTCTGCACAAAGAGTTAGATTTATCTGCAAGATATTAATATCATTATAATTTTACGCGTAAGAGAGAGATCGTAGATTCATAATAATTAAATAAGATAAAACTAATACGAGGAGAATTGTAGCTCGAATGATAAATTTCTCGTAAAGAAACGCTATATACTATACATATACATATATATGGATAGCGTTATGAACGATACGTTATTTTTGGAAGTTGCGCGAAAGAGCATGCGAATCATGCGATGGTTACGGCGTCTCTCGCCAACATATTTCAAAGATAAATAGTTGGCAGAAAAGAATTTATGCGAGGCAGTTGCTCCACTACTCAGGAAATGGACTTCGTCAACGCCTTTTTTCAAATTTCCTTCGATATTCCTCTTTCACATCCTGGATAAGCGCGACATTACCGAGAGGTTTATTCTTTTTCTATACAATGTTTATTTTTTTCATTAAATATTTTAATTTTCCATCGCAATATTACAATACCATTGTCGAAAAATGTCAACTGCAATATCAAACATTTTATAAACTCGCGACGTGAGTGATTTCATTACAATGTAAAAATTTATACACTTATGGTCCGATCTGTACATACACTCGACGCGTAATTTAATGTTAACGATTCGGTTTTACTTTGATATCTGTTGCATATATCGAATATGCGATCGGCGTAAATAAATAAGAGATTAGTGTCAAACAGCCGCATTAACATTTAAACGACGCAAATGAGGGACCATCCAATACGCGCCGAATACGCGTTTCAACACTTTGTACCGTACCGCACGATATAAACGAAGATCAAAGCATTATTTATACATGCCCCGCTAATGTCTCAAAACATACGCGGCGAACGTTTTCATTAACGTAAAGTGCAAGTCTATCGGCCAATAGCGTGACACATTCGGTACGTGGACAGTGTTACGCAATTTATATATCGCTATAACGCGAGAGAAAGACAGAGAAAGAAAGAGAGATAAGAGATCACCGTAATTCTTTGCGCGGCATTTTCGGCGGACATGAAAGCGGAGCACGCGATACATATTGCAAAAATGTACCGCGTAAAAACGACGCAAAAATTATATAATTCAATTTCATACCATTCAATTAGAACCATTAAAAAATTCAGCGCCTTATAATGAAATTATAGCATAAAATTATGCATTTTTAAGCGCACGCATGTCGCATACGCGTTTAATTTGCAGCGAGATTAAATCGTAGCGCCGAATAGACGGAAGTGCCTTCGTCACGATGATTCTTCGTATTTGACCCTTGCCTGTTTTAGCGAAGGGAACGCGCGCGCGGGAACGAAGGGGCGAAATAACTTTTGCATTTCCAAATGCGAGCGTGCGTGAAACCGGAAAGATCGACCGTAGGAGGGAAGAGTTATGGTGCGAAGGAAAGCGGTCGCGGGTAATTACTACCGTTCGTTTCGGCACGACGAATGCCTCCTCGCTTCGTGCTCAATGGCTCATCGGTATCGGGAGATGTATAACCAACAACATAGATCTACCGGTGAACGGTATCATCAGTCAGTCCGCCCGCCGCGGGTGCGCGGCATGTTTATTACGAGGCGCGGGCGCGTTTGCGCGTCGACGGAACAAATGCCTCCACCGAGAGAACGGAAAGCCCACTCTACCCCGAAACCCGTCCATTTACCCCTGTCCTTCACTTTCGCCACCTCCTCACCCGCCTGCATTTTCGTGCGCGCCTGCTGCCGCTCCGCGAAATGTACATACATACGGAATGAACCGCGTTACCGCGAGGAGAGGTCAATATTTCGACGCTCGCGTGTCTCTTTGCGAAGAAAATTATTCTTATAAAACATAGATGGTTAAATTCTAAATTTGAAAATGCATTGCTGTGTTGCTCGAAAGAAAGTACAAAATGCAAGTTTTAACCGCGTATACACCTAAATTATTAAATGTTGGGAGATATCCGATAAATGTTATGTTGTTGTATATCGAATACAAAATTTATATAAAAATATATTACTAATATTTATAATTCTTTATTAATTATACTAGGTAACTATTACAAAAGTGCAATGTTTTATTCAACGTTTATTATTTTATGTGTCTAATTTATCATTAATGACCTCAAAAAATTATAAGATTATTATGCCAAAACTTTAACATCTTTTCTTCTTACGTTAATTTATTCATAAACTACATATTTGGTTCATCTTCGAAAATATCTCCAAAAGCACTTATATGCGTATAATGTATATATGTACATATACATAAAACGCGCTAGGAACGTGGCAAGAATGTTGCATGTTGCAAGGAGGCTGATGGAAAGATGAAAAAGGCAGCTTAATTCCAAGCTTTCGACATCAGGGATCGTATATGCATGCATATAAAATTCTATATCATTTTCACATGCGTGCATAGGAATGTGACAAACCCCTGATGCGTTGTTACCATTTTTTTTTGTGATCTCCATTCAGGGGAAAATTTTCAAGCATATTTCTGATAAAATGCAATAACGCGTGTCTATCCGCGTATATTTAAACGCGTGTATTTCAGCAATTTATCTATCGAAAATTGATGCGAAAATCCTGGATGATAAAAAAAACGCGATCGACGCTTGGAAAATTATACGAATCTGCAGATTTGGGTTTATTTAAATATTCATTTAAATTACGCAAAATCGAAAAATTAAACAAATCGAACATCATTAATTGCCGTTTATTAACAACATTAACGTCCAAATATATCTATTCAGTTTTAAATTACGTAGAGTTATTTGTGATAAATATAACGTATCCCATTGATTAAACTTGACACATTATTAATAGATTTTCATACGACTAATTCGCTCAATTAGTATGTGTTATATAATATATTGCCAAAATCGCATTTGTAAATATCTATCACCTAAATATTGTAATCAATAAGAGCAAATTTAAAACATGGTTTGGATACATCGAAGAATACGTCGGATTATAATTTTCGGGTGTTCACTTTTGCGTAAACTAGGCATTAAATTGCGGGAAGGGAGATACGCTAACTCAGCTCTTGCTAAATTCCAACGTGCTTGTTGAAATTGTCTTAACAATATTTCACAACTCTTGATTGTCTTTTCGCAATGTTGCATTTCGCATTAAAAATAATTTTAATCTCAATTACCTTCTCTCAAACAGCAAATCTGTTATATCGTGCGGAAATAGAAGTGCAGTTTACGCAAATCACATTTCTTGCCTGAAATTACGGTTTATTTTGTTATATTATACATATTTGATGTATATAACCAATATTATAACTAATATGACGTACAAATATTATATGCATGTAATATAACAATAGATCTCGAGCGAAAAATATAATTCTACGAGAAGCACAATTCTACATTTTTATTTTTCTAGACATATATCCACTATATTATGCATTGTCAAAAAATACCGTAAAATATTTTTATTTTACAGTAACTCTTGTGTGCAAGCATCATTTACCTTATTAATCACGTAATTATATACGTATACCGGAGAAAAAAATATCACGCAATTCTTACTCATTATTAGTGTTTTCTGCAACTTGGATTTCAACTAGGTTTGAAGGTATACCGCATCAATAAATCTGGATCAAAAAATGCGGAACCATGCATCTTTAACGCGCGGAAAGACACGTGTATATAACATTTCGTTACTTTGCGCAAAAACACGTATAGCGGCTGCATACGCGTTAGATAAACGGACGAACTTATTTTATCCCGACACCGAGCGCTGTTTATTTCGGGACTTTCGCGAGACGCGTCTCCTATCCCTAACTCTGTATCCCTGTATCTTGACACGCGCCTCCCATTCCCCTTGAGGAATTTTTCAGTTTTCCGCCCATCGTCTCGGAAAGGAACACTTTTCTCCCCTACTTCGAAAGTTAAACAAACGGTTTGTATGGAAGTATCGATACGTAGCCAAACACATACTTCCGACAAAGTTCCATTGACGGTATAAGCAATTTGTTTTGTCGAGCGGAACTTGCCGATACTGATATATACGAGCCGAGTTCTCAGCAAAATGCTGCAGCGGTTTGGACATGCTTCTTCCAACAATAAAGTGACCAAAGACGTACAGCGCGCTGCTGCATTGTAGCGCATTTTAATTCTGCGGATCAACTACAGCGTGGAAGTGCTACCGTGCTACCGTGTAGCACAGGTGAGGCAATTTAAAGAGTCGCACCGCAGTTATGAGAAAAATAAATGTAATAAACGACAGAGCAATATTTCATTTATGTAAGAAAATCGCGCAGTATATATTTACGTCGCAAAGTTTCGCGAAATTTACTAAATGATATGAATGTTATCGTTAATCTTCCGATCGCATATCAGATCCTCGCATATATATCCTCGTTGTACTTTTTTATATCGAGGAAGCAATGCAAGCCGCCTGTAGGTATATGTACGTACGCTAATCGATCGCGTATCAGATCTCGTGCGAGCACGAGAAGAAAATCCCATATGCGTGCGAGCAATCCGGAAAATTGTGTTCTGATCGCACACGCCGGAAAATAAGATATCTGTTCTGCGTGCATACAAAAAGAACGACACTTTCTATGCATGGAAAAATGAACAGAATCTTATTTCCATCTCCCGGAGTATCCGCGAGAGGATTCACTTGGGAAACAAACTCGCGCAAATCTCCGATTCACATGTAATCTTAATCAGACGATTTATTTAATTCGTTCGTACAACGCTCCATTATGCGTTTCTCTGATCTCCGACGAATAATTAAAGATGCGACGAACGAAAAGGCGCTGTTTAATAATTCATGATCGCGCTGAACGAGGTACGGCAAGTATTTTAAAGCGAGGTAACGCTATACACATATACGTTTTGTCGGTTGCACGGTTGGTACAATTCTCGCCTTGTGCTCGCTGCATGCGTTTCCTTTCTGTCCCATCTTCCCTCGGTCTCGCGGCAATGCCTGAATTTTGAACATTAGTTCGCGAACCATTTAGCACAACTACTCCACGATCTGTCTCTCTCTCTCTCTCTTTCTATCTCTATCTGTGAAAGCAGTAGTTTGAATCACGCAGCCTCTGCATACACATCGCGTATACGCTCCCTTTCTCTCTCGCTTACATATAGATTTAACCGCAGCATTCTCGCTACCGACACGGCATAGTCATTGTGCATTAAGCCTGGCAATACGCGCGGTGTCTCCCTTCCCCTCGTTTCCTTTCCGATGGATACGACAGCTTCACCGGGGACGCCGGGAATAATTCCACCAAGAAATTAGACTTTCTTGCAACTCGCGAGATCTGCTTGTACCCTAACATGGGGCACATGAGATAGTTATACATACTATCCTCAGATGATTTTTAAACTTACTTTATATTTTGCGGAAATATTTACAAAAACTTTCTGCAGAAACGATCATAGTTGTATTACCTCACTTTGAAGCAAATAAAAGTAACATACATATGGAGGAGTAAAAGTCACAGTAATGTGTCAAATTTTTAAAAATACTTTTTCGCGTGCATAGATGCAATCTGCACAATATATAAATTGCATCTATGCACGCGAGAAAATATTTTTAAAAATTTGACTTACATTGCACAACTGTGATTTTCATTCTTCCATATTCATAGTCAGGCCGATATTCATAGTCAGATCTTATACATGTGTGTGAGATCGTCTCAAGTTCATCTTTAGATACTCCGCAACTAATGAAACGAGCCGTACAGCATCTAAAAATAAACTTAAGACAATCTCTTACATATATGAGATCTGACTATATGAATACCGGTCATGATGTATTATAATTGTGTAATCGTAACACAATTTGTCGTCCTGTGATTACAACTATAAGAGTATAGTGATTTAATTATATTTCTTGCTACATGCTCCGCGCAATTACAGGAGCGTTATAGTTCAACAAATGTGGGCGGTCCACTCAATCGCCTCCGATACTTGGTTACGTTATAAAAGATGTAAAATAATACGCGAATGATTTCAATAGCCTTCAAAGCTTCTACGAGAAACCCCGTTAAGTTTGCCGCGCACACAAATCAATTACACCAAGCGCTTGCTTTTCATTATCTTTCGCTTTTTTTTTTCAAGCCCGCGTTAAGTCGTTTATAATGCCTACGTAGCGGTCGTTTTACGCAACACAAAATCTATAAAATTTGCTTTTCTTAAAGGAAAAAATTTTCCGATAACGAAATCGAGTAAATCTCCGGAATAACGAAGCAAATGTTGTAACTATATAAATCAGACCGTCCTGTCTCGCTCAATTTGGACGTACTATACTTGCGGAACATATGTTGTACAACAAAAATAATATTTAATCTGTCCTGAATTCGAAACAATGGGATTATCCAATAATCGTCTTTAAACGATCGCTCGATAATACGATGATCTAACAGAGTTGCACCAACGTCTGTTGAAATATTAACGAAATCTAGTTGTAGCAGTTACGTGTCGTCTAACTCGCCCTCGACAGTACAAGGATCGGCGAATTCAATTAGGTACTACCAAGCGCGCAAAGTCTCGATTCTCGATGAAAACGACGAGAGACGACCGAGAGATCCTCCCTCGAATGATGCTCGACTCTCTCTTTCTCTCTCTCTCTCTCTCGGCTCTCGAGAGACAGCTCGTTTCGGTCGCCGCTGCGATCGCAACATTCGCAACGGCGACGGCGAGTACGCCGACTCGCGCCCTTCTCACGATCAGTTATCACCGTTGAGCGATTCGCACGCGGTCGCGGGGCACTTTCGGGGCTCCGTTGCCGAACTCGAGCCACGCTTGATTCGATCCCGCGAACAATGCCCCGGCGGGCCCTCCCGTTCGAGAAGCCGTGTCCGGAGTCCGCGGCTTCCGAAGCTCCCCGCGGCACCGGCAAATTAATCTCGTGCCGAAGTTCGGCAGTTTGCCCGGCTGCAACCCTCGTTCCCTTCCCCGACCCCTTCGATCGCGGTTTCGTCTCGCGGAACGTGATATTACTTGCGAAAACAAGTAATAATGGAAAAGAGCGATATTGTCAGATTGGTGCGAAGCGATTCGTCGCGTCGTTTTCCCGGTCAAGTTTTGCGTTGATCAAAGTTATACGCAAGGAGATTTCCGTCGAGTTTTCTGAACGGAATCGAAAAGCTCCGTTCAAAGGCGAGACAAAGCGCATCAAAGCTATTTCGAAATCGCGCGTACGATACTTTGTTTTCAATCTCGTTCGACGAATTTCCTGTACCAAGTTAATCTAACATATGCAATTTTTATTACGGGTTATGGAATATTATTATATAATTTTTTAAACGCGATAGATTAGTAAAGTATAGGTCTTATAATCGTCACAAAATAAATATAGAAACTGAATTTTATTATATTATCGTATAGTAAAAATTAATTTTTACTAACCGTTTTCGTCCTGAAAAGCGTCACGGCAGATGTCGAAAATCTTTGTCGCGCTTCCTCGCAAAACTTTCGAATTGTTTCCGAATGTTTCAATTGTTCAAGTTCGCGAGTGCTTTTCCGTACGATATTCGCACGACTGCAATCGAGTAAAACACTGTAAATCTCTGTCGAACTAAAATTAACTTCTCAATAATCGGTCGTGCAGTTAAACTGATTTAATCACTTGAGATTTGAATCGTCGTATGCCGCCAAACTTCGGGCGTCTCAAACGACGTGTTCCGAAAGTATAGCGATGTGCGATCGATCCGATCGAAAGATTTTCGCTCGATTAAAGTAACGATCAAAATATACAACGTATTCGATCAGCTTTCTGAAATATTACGCGGTATATATGCACTTCCTCGTCGGAACACCGTTCCTTTATTATGCTCTCCGCGCGGTTCAGAAGATGGCGCCCGCTTTCGCCGCCGTGTCCACCCTTCGTCGAGGGGAAACTTGTGCAAATTATAAATATGTAGATGGACTTAAAATGACGTTACCGAAACTTCGGACGTCAGAAATTAAAAAGCGACCGCGCGTTTCCCCCCGACGAAGCGTTGAGGAATACATAAATCTCGGGCGAAATTTGGCGCGGGCGAGCGAGCGGCGCGAAGTAGGAAACGGCGACGGGCTCTTAACCGTTGGAAATGTTGTTGGCGTGAATGTGGCGTGTGACTTACCTCGGGCACACACGCGCGACGAGGTTCAACAGCGCAGCGGGTCGGCGAGCAGCGGTGAAACGATCCTCGAGGACATAACTGTTGCTTCCCGCGGGGGTAGTGCCGGCGGACGTCGAATGGAATGGAATGGAATGGGATATGACGCTGCCGCTCGCGCGTTCCGCTCCGTACCGTACCGGCGGATAGACGGTGCGCGACTGTGCGCCTGCCACTCTCGCGATCTCCCTTTTATGGGTCGTCGCGCGTCGCCCGCGCGGCCCCTCAAACGTCGACACTCGCTACTCGCTATTTGACGGCTAACGTCACTCCGATGCCACGGCGCGGCGCGGGCCCTGCGCGCGTTTTTTTAGATTTGTAATCCAATGAACTTCGGATTAATTAATGAGATATATAAAATAGCGATTTTTAAACGCCATTTTATATATTTCAAAGAACAATAAAACACAGTGTGCGAGACTGTACTTCTTCGAAAGAATTATTTATCATGAGCAATTATAAACGAGACACAAAGTTTAGATGTCGTTTTAAAAATGCGCAACAAAAATTGTAATATAATGAAATAAAGATAATAGAATTGATTTATATTGCAAATAAATCGTTGAACTGTACAATTATTTTATTAAGCCCACTTTAGACAATCCATAATTTATGTTAAATTTTAAGATAGAATTCTATTTGTAATTTTATATGCTATATATTTTAACCATATATTTATTTTAATTTTTCAAGTGCTTCATATTGCACGGTAGATGAAATGAGAAGTAGATTTTTTATTCTGAATTCTTACACAAATTATGGATCGTTTAAAATAGGCTTCATTTGTGAGTTTAATTAGTAAAAAAATTCAACAACTTCGCTTTATTTAAGCAAAAAACATTCTTCATTTATATAGATGTAATGAAATACTTTCGCGCTGAGATATAAACTTTTGTTTTAAAATAAGATCTTCTCTCTCTCTGAACAAAGAATTAAATAAATTAAGAAAAATACGTTTGCAACATGTACATCGGCGTACTTATTATTATTATTAATCCAAACGCGTTATGTGGCCATTAAAATTAAAAGCGAAGTTGAGACACGTCACGTGTGAACTTATTGAAATTTAATTTTATTAAAATTTATGTATATATTTTTCAATAAAAATATAAAATATATATAATCTATATCGTGCTACACACAGAGTGCGCATCCTCAAGGTAACTTCCTCTTCGCAGGCTCCTCATATACTCGAACAGAAAGAGTGGAACGTGGACCACACTTCCATACATTGCCGTCCTTGTCGAGTATACTCGCGCTCGCGGTGATTTGGTATTGGCCACCACTACCTGGAACGGTGTTCGCGCCAATCGTGCATGGGGGTATGATCGTAGATCCAGGTACTCCCAAGGATAGTAAAAACTCGCAAGCGAAGAAATCTCGATGAGGCGTCACCGTTTGCTGCAATTCATTCATATTGGAATCCTGCAAGCAAACACATAACATTTAATATTACTATTTGATATAATTTCATGAATGTATTCTTCAGCTCTCTCATCCCTAATTCATTTTTCAAACATTGACAGAAATACTTGACACGTTATTACATGTTTATTAAAAAATATACAGTAATTAGTTTATTAAATTAAATATGCAGTAACGCAGACTAGCTCAACTTTTTTAATGGTTAACGCGATCATAATTTTAGACGCTTTATCTACCTTTTGGTCAGAATTTATTTTCGACGGCGGCGTCGTCGAGATGGAAATGCACACAGCGGCGACGGAACGGAAGAGAGATGCCCGACGACCGTGTCGCAATACTCCCTCGACTTTGAGCGCTAGTTGACTACCTTGCGGCACAGAAACGGGTTCACCGAGAACGCGTGGTTGAGGCGATACCGATAACTTAATGCTAGTAGTCTGTAGAGTTTGGAAGAAATATCGTGGGATCGGCAATCTCATCGTTCCACCGGCGAGCAGCGTCACTTGCGATATCAAACAACCGACTCTCAAATGGCTTATCGCTCCGGTCTTGCCGTCGTTGTCCACCCAGGGTGGTGCTAAACGACGCAGCTCGGCGCAGCAACGAGCCAGCTGCCGCATCTCTACGGAATCGTCGAAGTGGAAATTCACTGAAATGGAATCGTTCTGCTGCTGATACATTGCGATACCGAGCCCACCGCAAACCCGTTCCACGCTGTTTGCAAGTAACCGGCATATTTCTTGTAATCTGCGCGAGATGAATCAAGGTAAATAGCCAACACAGAGCGCACTTAAATGAACGACAGTCAGATAAAAATTGCTTTAGTGAAAGGATACGCCCGAATATTCGCCAACGATCCCGGATCAGCGTCGAAGGCTGATTGATATAGCTTCTGGTAATTTTCCGCACAGTTTTTCAAATCTTGCGCTGATTTCCTTAACTGTAAAACACGATTTATAATATACACTGTAATAGTATGCATATGTATATATAACTGTAGATATTATAATTGTAATCACTTTGCAATTATAATTACACGAATTATACCTGTTGCGTAACGCGTCCGTATCTCTGGAGATCATCTTTCGTCGCAATGACAACTGTGACAGCTATAGCTGGTGGTGGTGCGGTACACAAAGATCTAAAAATATAGATTTTAATTTTTGCGATATTTTTTCTTAATTATACGTGCTACATTTTTACTTACACGCACGAATGTAATAATTGCGCTATAGATTGTAAGAATTCACAACGTAATTTCGAATATTCGCTTGGAAATTGCAAACTGCGCAATGGAGTGCTAGCGGCTTTGAGAGAAGCGCAAGCACTTGCATAACGCGCTATCGCGCCATTCAGTTTTTCCACAATCTCGGGATCACTCATATTTTCTTCACCTTCCCTCTTATTCCTTTAAGCATACATTATTACGTTAGACGGAGAAAAACAGAGAACAATACGCAACAGAGGTATTACGATTTTGAATGCAAGTAAAGCAAAAAATACGTACATGAGACAGCATTCTGCTTTTGTAACTAATTCTAAACCGGACAGCCAAAAATGTAGCTGCTCCGATGCTACAGTTTCTTTTAGACCTTTAAATATTTCAGTGGCAATTGTATGATGGCCATATCTCGCGGCGCTTCGCGCAATGCGATATTTTGCCCAACCATCTACATTTCTCACGACGTTCTTTACCGCCTCTAAACATTCCGAGTTCCATTCATATCCCCCAGCCACCATTTGGAATAGCAATGTACAAAGCATTACCTTTACAAATCGGAATAAATATCTATTTATTGAGAAGTTAAATTCTTCTAGATAAAGAAAACAACTCTTCTTATACTGTAAGTTTACCTTTGTATGTACATGAGACATCTGTTTAAGTTTGATCAAAATTTCTGGTAAAAGCGGAAGCAATGTATTCTCTCCTAAACTACCAATAGCACCCAAAGCTTCGCACAGCGCAACCGTTTGTTTCTCGTTCTGACCGTTTTCCGCACTAGCGTTGACGAGGGTAGAACCAATAGCATCGACAAATGTAGCGCAATGACCAGGCTGCGACTGACACATCTTTACCGTCGAACGTAAACATGCCCTCAACTGATGTAAATGTTTGTCGTCCAAAACTAGCAACACGATCAGAGATTCGAGACAAGAAATCACATCTCGTATACCATAAGCCGGCAACCCTTCTTGATAACTGTTAACAAAATAATCCATATTAATTATTTGTCTCGTATTACAAGTGATAAAAAAAAAGCTTTATATATACATACCAGTAACAGGCAACTCTAGAAAGTATAGTAATTGCTTTTACTGCAACGAACGGATCGGGCGAATAACACGCATTCAAACACAATTGCAATAAGGGACTATTTTCCTCCATATTTGCGTCGCATGTTGCGGCATTTTGGCTAAGTACCTGTATTTCAATAAGTATTCGCGTTTACGCGTATAAATATACATTGCAAAAGAAACTTTTGTAACTAAAAACAATTTATATCGGTTCGACTGACCTCAATTACGTCCAAAGTACGGATGAGAAGATCTGTATTTCCTGCACCATCTTGTAAAAGCGTCGTGGTACTCTCTAAATTATTAGATATCGATTATATCACTTGTACATACAAATATCAAAGGTCTGATAAATTATATCGCAAGCTATATACCAATTAAATTATTAAGGGCGCCCTGTGGCCAAAGATGTGCCCCTCTTCTAGCTAAACTGTGCAAAAGATGCAAGGCGTGACGTTTAACAGACAGTCTTGGGTCATCTTGCAAATAGCGCAATAATAATGCAACCTGTTGTGGCACGTCTATTAACGTCGCAGAAGCCAGGGTACTTAATGCGCTCAGAGTGACTCTGACAAAATCCGCTGCCGGATAACTTGCAAGAAGCTCCATACACAATTCATTTACCTTCAATTAAATAATTATATATATATATATATATATATGTATTTCTTTTGGAATCGGTATAAAAAAATTATATAAAATATTAACTGTACAAAATGCTATATACCATTGATGCTGTAAAAGTATCGTGATGCATGTATTGTAGAATCGGTATCAGCTGCAACTTCATCGAAGCGGGAGTGGCTTGACCTCTGATCATGTCGGAAATCTTACTACACATAGATACAGCGAATAATTTGGACTGCGCCGCAAACATTTGAGCGGCGTACATTGCGGCTTCCACTTCAACTGAATCGTGAGAATCCAAGGATCTTCTTATGCTATGATGCACCTGCGTAACAATAGTTGATACTTTATTGTCCTTGTAAAGTTAGAAATTGTCTTATTTTGTACTAAACGGTTAAGCGTATTTACTTGTTGCCTTTCGGGAATAATGCCGGCTACGCTGCCCAATGTACGCAAGGTAAGGGCTCTAGCAACTGGATCGTTCGAATGTATAACGCTGTAAATGCGTCTCACAAACTCGTCTATATTCAAGATCTTATCCAGATGCTTCTCGCTCTGCTGACACACTCTTAGAACCCATACTCGTAAAAAATTACTCCCCGTGCGAAACACTTCGGCCAATTTCAACAGAGACGAATTTATTAATATTGGGAAGGGATATTTCTCAAATAGTCGAGGGAAACGTACTATGGCTTCGCATTGTTCCCCGGTCTTGGTAGAACGTAAACCTATAATCGCACACATTTGAAAGTTAAATAAATTTTTATGCAGGTAAACAAACAAGCGCAAACAGCACACGTCTATATTTATAATATGATTATTTAATATTTTTTTAGATATTTGCATATATTTGAGACATTTATGTTAAATAAGTAAATATTTATTTGCTGCAGGTAGTAGTGAAGTTAACAGTGCTTACAAACAAACCTTTATCAAGTTCTATGAGAGCCGTGTTCGCATCTTGCTCCGGTTCTCCAAGTCCAGTATCGTTAAACGCATTCATTCTCATCCCAATCATTTTTTCTCAATGTAAGTTACACGCGTGATATTTAAAAAACCGTACTGTCATTCATAGCGCCTCGTTATAACCTATCACAACTTGAATCGTCGATCATCTTTAACACGGTACGAATATAAATCCAAGCCATCGGAAGTGATCTTACATAAGGAAGAAATGTTAATTGCGTAATTATTTAATCAATCGTTTATTATGTTTGCAAATATTTATTAAAAAGTCTCGTTTCGTTTTCCAGACGAAAGAAAACAAGTCCGTGACCGTTGTCATGTACGCGACGTATCACGTGGTATCACGAATTATCGTCAATTATCGAGCGATACGTGATCTGCCATCTCTCGTCGTTCCCTACGATTGTCGGCCAGGCGCTAGGAGTTCGGATCAGTCGGCATTGTCGGCAATCAGAAATCAGACTCTGGCAAGATTGGGATTGGGCAAGGATATTCGGAGAGTGACGGAGAGACGGAAGCGAGAGCGGCAATCCCCAGTTTCTGACCGACTGACTTCTGTGCGCGATACATAGATACAATCGTCTTGGAAAGAGAGGAAGGAAAAAAGGTCGGGATCGTCCAAGCTGACGGGCTCCTCGCGTAGAAGCGACTCGTTGACGGCAGGTTCATCCGAGCGCTACGATGGTGGACTACAGCAAATGGAAGAGTATCGAAGTAAGAACAATATCGGCCGTTCTCCGTCCGGATCCAGGGATCCAGCGATTCAGAGGAACGTTCTCGAAGAAGCTCGAGATCAGATCTCGCCGGCCGCCCGCGACCGTCTGGCGTACGCGTACGCCAGAAACGTTGTTGCGACACGTTACCGAAACGTCATCTGCTCGGCGTTTCGACTCAACTCGGTTATCCCGTTTTTAGAGCGCAGTTTACGTATCGCGAATACTCGTGGGATCGAGCATTTTCTACAATTTTAGTACGCGATTAACTTGAAGCCTTCTACTTTATAACTTTGTTAATTTTCTTTGGTTCTTATTTGATGAGATCGAAAGACTTATTTATTTTTTGGATCGATCAATTTACATCGAACAATAATGATTTTAGATTTTACGTGAAAATGTTTTTCGTATCGATAACTTTTGCTATTCTTATCGTTAGATTTCAGACGATGAAGATGATACTCATCCAAACATCGATACGCCATCCTTATTCAGATGGCGTCATCAAGCGCGAGTGGAGAGAATGGAAGAACGCAAGAAAGAGCACGAAGAACACGTGAGGAAGAAGGCAGAGTAAGAACAAATATATGTTAAATAATATCTCTCCTGTATGTATAGAATTAAATTAATTTCTGCCGCGTAACGTTTGTTATTTCAGAACGCTGCAAAAACTCAAGGATACAAAGGAAAAATTAGCCAAATTAGAAAATGAAAAGACCGATTCGGCTGATTTAACTGCGTTGAAAAAAGTTCTTCAAGATCTCGAAGAGGAGGAGAAAAAGATTCAAGAGAAGGAAAAGGAAATGGAAAAGAAGGAAAAATTGACACCGTGGAACATAGATACTATTGGGCAAGACGGTTTTACAAAAACTGTGATAAATACGAAGCCCGCGAGGAGGAACGACGATTCGAGTTTGTCCGACGAGGAAAAGGAGAAACGAATGAAGCAATTCGTTAAGGAACACGAGACAAAGTTGAAGGAGTTTGGCATGCTAAGAAAATACGATGACAGCAAGAAATTCTTACAGGACCATCTGTACTTAGTTTGCGAGAATACGGCAAACTATTTGGTCATCTGGTGCATCAACTTGGAAATGGAAGAGGTAAGTTTGACGGGCAACCGTTCTACAGCTAAACTATCGAGACAGACTTAACCAATGATATCTATGACAATTCTATGTTCGTGGGGTATTTTCAGAAACATAATTTAATGGAACACGTTGCGCATCAATGCATATGTATGCAATATATACTGGAACTGTCTAAGCAATTGGACGTCGACCCGCGAGCGTGCGTTGGCTCCTTTTTCAGTCGCATTCAAATTGCCGAGGTAGAGTACAAGAAATCCTTCGACGACGAACTTAAAGCGTTTAAGGACAGAATACGCAAAAGAGCAGCAGAGAAGGTAGCTGAAGCGGTTAGAGAGGCCGAGGAGGAGGAAAGAAAAGCTCGTTTGGGTCCCGGTGGACTCGATCCGATCGAGGTGTTCGAAACTCTTCCAGAGGTAAATGAAAATTTGTCTCGGAACGTAAAGATCAACGCTAGGAAATTTTCTTCTCGATTCTTTATATTTTTTTTCAGGCTTTACAAAAATGTTTCGAGACGCAAGATATTCCTTTGTTGCAACAAACAATAGCCACAATGCCGGAGGAAGAGGCGACGTATCACATGAAACGGTGCGTCGACAGCGGTTTGTGGGTTCCCGACGCGAAAAACAAGGAGAAGGAGAAAGAAAAGAAGGATGAGGAGGAACGGCAGAGCGCCGCGGGAAATACGCCAGATCCGGAATAACGCATTTAAATCGCATCTTACTACGGATACTCAACGAAAATCAGTATCTCATTTACGTCATTTATTTTTTTACGTAATTTACGTAATTCGAAACGGGTACATCAACAATAAAATTGTCATCTCTGCGAACTCTGGCAATGTGCTATTATTATTTTTATCAGCTTTTCCTTTCGTCATCGCGATATTCATCGTCGCGTTGGCACGCTGTTAACTCGAGTTGAATCAGATCGTAAGACTGAGTTGTCGTTTCATAAATAGAAAACTTGGCATATGCATGAAATATGTAGCGATTATCAAGGAGCACAAGTACAAGTAGTGTCGAAGCGCTATATGATCTTCTTGTGACTTTTATGTACGATTGTGTTACTATTGAAATTATCTTTCTACGTAATGTACATATGTAATGTTAATCACAATCCATAATTATTTCAATATTTTACGTCCCTCCCAAAACACTAGTATTGTACGTTAATCGGGAACAATATCGTTATGTAAATAAAACCAATTATATATCCAAATGGTTTATACCGTTAAAATTGCGAGATATACATATAATTGTTTTAAAAAATTACTTTAGTTTTCGACCTCGATTTGCCTCTAATTTTGTACACGTAATCAAGTCAGTTGAATCATTTCATTCGTTTTCCGGTGTACCTACTTAAAAATAAATAAAATAGAAATTAATTTTGCACAGAAGGAAAATAACATTTATATTTTTATATTTTCTTATTTTTTGCTATATCTACTTTTCTTTCTTTTTTGTATTATACGAAAAGGAAAAGAATAAATTAAACTACCTAGATTTATACGAAGAATTTTTTCTCTGCGGGACTTGGTACATCGCTAAAGTTATTAATGTAAATAATATTATTGCCGTGTATATCGTAATATGTTATATATTACTAATACTTTGCTAACTAATTATATATATCTTTTAAGCCGGCACGCTCGCCGAACGACACGAGACTGAGAGCGATTCATCCGATTCGTCATTTTTCGCCGGAAAGCACGTTCGAAGGAACCCGCCGTCAAACTCGAATTCGACAGGTGGCGCTCGTCGAGCTCTCGACTCGATCGAGCTGCGACAGCGACGACAGCGTACATATACCGGAAGCTCGGGCGCCTCGTCCTTTTCCGGCGCGGCGTTGCCACGGACGTGTAGGTAATATTTTTCGTCTTTCATTCTCATCGCGATTCGACCTGTCGCATCGGCAGCGAGACGGCTGCGCTGGCTTTCCATCGGGACGGGCGTGGCGCGCCGCTCAGTCGGCGTCGTTTTCGCGACGTCGCGAGTCGCGGTCGCGAGGAAATCTCTCCGAGACGGCGCGGCGCGGCGCCCGTCCGTCCGTCTGTTCCCGAACACGGTCATCCTGTGCCCGAGCCCGACACGATACGCCCGACGGAAAGCCAGCCTGGCTGCGCTCCGCTGGTCCGCTGCCGCTTCCTCGTCATTCTCACTTGCGTCTCGCGTACTTTGCACGGCGACGTTGACGACGTCGGGCAACTTGAAGCTCCAGGCCCGATCCATTCCGTTCCATTTGGCCCGACGACCTGACGGTTAGTGTGGACTCCTCTACCTGCTTTTAACGAGAAATTGTGCTAGAATTAAGCCGCGAGTTCCCGAGCCCTCGAACGAATCGTATCGTACGGTACGTACGCGTTGGACATCGCGATGCGGTAAACCGCGCGAGAGAACGAGTCTTTCCGTATCGTCTCTACGTCAATCTCGGAAAGTTCGTTGGACGGTTCTCCGCGATTTGGCTTGCGAGAGTCGCGAGTTGCGAGGTCGTTTAACGCGATTTTTCCCTCTTCCAGATATCGGATTTTTCTTAATTTCTCGGTAAAAAATTTTTTTTTTTTAATTGCGGAACAAGTTAAAGTTTCTTGGACAAATTGTAAAATTTCCTTTCGCGCGTATGACGAATCGCCACGATGTCTCGCGAAACGTCTACGCCTCTACGCGTTACATAATTTTCTCCTTGCTTAAAGCGACCGTTTCGAAGAGAACGTGGCGTGGCATCTTCGTTCGTTTCCGCCCGTGATATATCGCATCGCGAGTTGCGAGTTGATCGAAGGCAAGCGTCACGACGCCGCGCATCATGGGTAAAATCGTTGGCTGCTCAAAATGGCCGTGCGACGAGCGACGTTCGATTTCCGTTTTGCGAAACTCGCGTCCGACGTCCGTTTCGTTCGACCCTACGCGAGACGACCGAATTCGTTCAAATTCGCGCGAGAAAAATCGCGCGACAAATTTCGCCGAATCTCGATTCGCCTCATGTCGCGTCATTTAATATCGCGAGTATTTCTTGCGTGAGATATTTGCGTGAGTAATTTTACGTTTCATTTCACGGACGCTTTTCCGGTGTGTGCGCGCGCGCGCGCGCGCGCGAGTACGCACACGCACACCGTTTTAATCGTGCGATGCGCGCGTCTTCTCGTTTCTCTTCTTCCGTCGGCTCTCGTCCAATCCGACGTCGCGTCTCCGAGGCTCCGCGCTTCGGATTGGCGGAGAGGGGCGAGGGCAGAGGGCAGCGAGATGGCGCGCGCGTTGCACGACGGGAGAGAGAGAGCCGCGGAGTGGGGAGGGCGAGAAGAAGCGAGTCCCGATCACAAAATGGCGGTCTACCTCGCGTACCCGTGACCATATAGCGCGCGATACTCTCAATAGTTTGTCGCGATGTCGAGGCCCGCGGCGCGAAACGCGGTCTGATCTGCGGGCACGCGTACGCGTGACGGTGTTACGATTGGGGACAGGGGCGAGCTCGCGTGGTGCGCGTCGGTGATAAACGGTCGGTGGGTCGTCGGTGCGACGCGTAGACGGGGGAGCCATGCAGGTGAGTGCCAGTTACCAGACACCCCCGGGATCCGAGCGGGATTTCGGCCCCGCGCACGCGGATCCGTGCGGCGATTACCCTCGTCGACGATCCGCGGATGCGTTCGGCGTGATTTTATGCGCGCGGGCGAGTCGCTCGTCGCGGCCACGGTGTTGTTTGGAATAGGGCAAAATCGCGTGCAGCCACGCGCGTTTCCGCGCACCGATGTTCGACGAGAACCTGGCGAAAACGCGAAAAAAACCCCGATGCCGGTCCGCGAGGGTTTCCCACGCGTAGGGCGGGGTCCCACGGACCGTCCGGGCTCGGGAACTCGTGCCACCCTCGCCACGATTTTTCGCTACTTTACGCACTCTCCCAGCCCCTGAATAACCTATAAAGGTTTGTTTACGTCGCGTCGATCTGATATTTTTCACAGAAAACATCGTTGTACCACCCTGATTTTCGTCGCAAACGATCCCTCGCGCTTTACCTCGGCCTGGCGTCATGCTTATTCGCAAATCGAAAATGTACCCATTTTCGCAAATTGAGCTTGAATATTGTCGCGCACGGTCCTGCCTGGTGATCAGGAACGTGTGACGCACGTCTCGCGGCAAATACCCGTGATTTTGATGCGTTTCCATCGGGATAACGCCAGAAATATTCTGCATTTTCAACCTTTGAAAGTTCCTTGCAAACATTTTTGTGGGAAATTCATAATTTTGGCGTGTGACGGACATAATTGGATCTATCGAGGAGCTTCGTGACGTTTGTCTGTACCGTGGAACGCCATTTATACCGTTTGGAATCTTGTTCAACGCAGATTTCTTTTGCGTCAATTTTATGAGGGTGAGAATCGCGATCGCGAAACACACTTGAGTAAAACTGCATCGCATTGCGATAGATTTTATTCAATTTGACAATAAATTTATCTCGATGCGTCACGAGAGTAACGTTAAAAGCAATTGCATGCTTGGTAATAATCCATTTGTCGGTGAACATTTGTAATGGTAACTTTTGAGATAGCAATGGGGTTGGTTGAGATGCGTCTGGCAAATTCGTGCAAAAATTTCAAGCGATATAGTTCTTGGACGTTTCACCGTTACATGTGTGTAGAATACTTAAATAATTGTGAATTTTACAACAATGGTATATAAATATATGTATATAACTGTAGACAAGTTTATCCATCGCTGGTCACGCATCATTTCTTTTAATCAACACGTATCTTTGAATTATCCTAGTGCACAAATAAGACTGGACATTGCTCCATGAATTTTGAATAAATTTAAACCAATTTATTTCTTGAACAATATTTGAGCTCAAATTATTCTATCGAGTCATGCATTCTTTTATTGTAATGTACAAAACATTGTTAGAAAAAATATATATAGCGTATGTAAAGGTCCGTTTTATGCTCATACATTTTTAATAGTGGTTTACAGTGTCGGCAGTGTTGTACAGTTTGCAATACAGGTTATTTTAATATTTAATCATACCGTCTGGCACGCTCTCTGATGCCTTGGATGAAACTGTAGCACGTGTTGCTAACGTTTGTTACGGAAAGAGAGCGAGGGGCCTACGCTCGGTTAATATAGGTATGCAAACAAAAATCTGCATTGATTGTGCAAGAGAAAAAATGTTACTTCGCTCTCGTAACTCCAATATTTTTCTATCGATATACTTGTGGCAAGAGTCTTGATTATGATCGTTATTACGTTCACTGATAGAGATTTGCAAATGTACGAAACTATGTCAAATATCAAGAGAGACGAGCATAATTAGAACGTTACTAATAAATATCTCAACTTCTTTCGATCCGTTTGAGAAGATTAATATAAAAAAAATATATAATATATATTAAATTAATTAATTAATATATGGCATATATATATAGTATATCTGATCTGCTACAAATTAAATAATATGATTAACCCATATTATTAGGTACACATATTTCTGTATGCATTTACGTATGTTGATCGAGCACTGACAGCTGAGATATGTAATCGTTGAAGTATTTAATAAAACTATAACCTGTTTTTGAACGATGATCTCTATTATTCAGTGCCCAAACCTTCGTTGGACATCTCCAAACAGATTCCTTTCATGCGAATATGATTGTAAGCGACTGCGGCATGCGATAGAATTATACAAACGTGCCAATTTAGAAGAAATTTCTGCGTTTAATTTTGCTTTAAGGTATTCAAACGTGATCAAACGAGGGATCTCGCTGCTAGATCCAAAGAATTCTCGCACGGAATTTAATATAAGGGATATATTAAACGTGTCATTTTTTTTTTTAGTCTTCTTTGGTTTTTATTTAGATCAAAGTAATCGTACGATAACGTTTCTTAGATTACTGTTTTCCTCTTCTAACAATAAGAAGACAAAATGGCGGACGACGGTCACAAAATGGAGGACGAGTTCGTGCTGATGAAATGACAATATTTCTGTATGCGGGCTGACTGAAGGAAATAAAAAGATGCGTAAAAAAAAAAGTTCCACCGCTCCCTTCGACTGCGAATTACCTTGCTTCCTTGTTACCGTAATTGTACCCATAATTGTATCCATTTAGAACAGAAGTAAAAACTCTCGAAATGAGAATAATAATGTTAGGGCGTTTCTCTGCGACGAGCGTTAACTGGGGACTAAAGCGAACTATTCCAAACAACACGTTCCAAGCGACGAGCGATATCTTGCATAAAGATGAAATCGAAATTACATGTCGTCGATATTGACTTCCAGAAAACGTTAGAATCTGAATCCGGTAAGGAATCCGGATCGGATTCTGAGAACGAGAGCAAGAGCGATAGCTCCTCTTCCGGCAGCAACAGCGGCTCGGGATCGGGATCCGAAAGGTGGGTATCGACAAGGATTTGGCCCATCTCCCTGAAAAATCATGAGATCTGATACGCGAACTTGCATTACAGTAAGATTTTACTTTCCTCTCGTGAAAGAAACGTTCAACGTGAATTGGAGAATTTCTCAGTTTTAAGCGAGTTTCATATTTTGGAAATAAGAACTTCGATTTTAGAGAAGTGCTCAATTTTATTGATGTTTTTGAGAATGTAATTTTTTCTCTTTCAAATTCCACACCATGTTGATTGGATTCATTAATTATTTATATATATCTTTGAGGTAATCGGTTTAATCTTTTATATAACGCAGTTGTAGCGTGCGACTTTATTATTAATGCAAGACAAATTTAACTGAATACAAGTGTATATCAGGTTCTCCGATGTGTAAGGGTTTGTCACAATTGGTGCCACTCACGAATGGGCTACTGTGTATTGCCACAGCTTCATATAGCACTAACAATGTCTTAACAATTTTCCTAACTTTATGTATGCCCTACTTTGGGTTTTTTGTGAGCACTCAACTCTTTTTATACGTTACGTTTATGTTAAAACGTTTTCTTTTTTTTTATTCAAATAACCCCAGAGCATTGCTAAATAGATAAACAGGAAGTATTAATCTGTAGCGTTAGTCAATGTACTTTCGAGTAATCAACGCGTCAAATATGAATCTCGATACGGAATTATAAAATTATAGGAGGACGTTCACATTTTTAACTTTGAAATATTTTGAAAAGCTTGATATACATTTCCAGTATTCGTGTACAATGCGTAGTCCATCTTTATATTTTTTATATTTATTAGCGTTATATACGCATTTTCTAATTAGTGTGATTAAAATTCTACGATACATGAATATATTATATCATAATTATTGTATAATATTTTTATTTTTATGCCTTATCACACAATTTATATGTAACTTGTATCACAGATTAAATCACTTGAAATTTTTATTTAAAAATGCCTCCGAGCGATTGATTAAATAAAACAACCAAGATATTGAACGTTGAACGGCAATTGTACATTTCTATATATAATTGATATTTCACACAATTAACGATTTTATATCCGGTAAATTTATTCCCACGACTACGTTATCGTTAATTATTCTCATCAAGTATGTATTTCGAGATGCTCTGTCCATATGTGTATCATCTATATATAATTAGTGAAATAAAATATTGCCTGGCTGCTTAACGCAGCGACTCTAGCTCCTCGAGCGGTTCCGGCTCCGGATCAGGCTCCGACTCTGACAAGTCGGAGAAGTCGGATGCACCTGCTGCACAAAGCGATAGCTTCCAGAGCAAAGGCTCGAATCACAGCACCGAAGCAAAGCTTAGAGTTAAACATGAGTCTAGTCGCGAGTGGGACGAGAATCCTGACATATACGGCATCAGGAGGTCCGGGCGTTCCAGGAAGGAGCCTGACAGGCTCGCGACGAATCGCGAGAGCGACAGTGATGGTCGTAAAAAATTTAAGAAGAAAGGGTAAGTGCGACAAATCGTCGGGGGAGTGGAGGATATGTTGACCCGGCGGTAACGATCGATGTAACTCAGCTGAACGGCTTATCGCGGTCGCGAGATCGCAAGATAATTTGTACGGATAATATGCTAATTGAGAGATGAAATAAGCTCGTAATTGTTAGTAGCTGACGTAGAATAGTTCATATATACATAGTTAGAGCCCGTACGTTGTAAACTTTGATCTTATCGTTCGTATTACACGAGATATTGTGTAACAATACACCACTTCTGTGTGGCAACAGTATTAGTCGATACGTTGGTCTTTCTACGAGTGCTTCCGTTTATGTATACGTTGTATACCACAGAGCACGAATGACGAATTGATAGATTTTACATTTTACATTTTTGCTCATTTCCACTTGCATTACTGTCAGCATATTTGTACATAAATTTAGAAAATAATATAACGGTATCTTATCAATATTGGTCGTTAAATAACGTCGCCTAATTTTGACGTAGTTATCTGATATATTACAGATGCGTGAGTCACCGAATTTATTGCGACGTTCACGATACATCTATTTTTAACACCAATCGCCACAAAAACGATTTGCTTTCACATTTAATGAATATAAGCGTTTCGTTATCCACGTTATTATAAGATATGCTACACTTGTGCATACATGTACTTTTGACTGCATAAATATTTACAAATGTTTACGTTTTACATCTGTTTGCTTGTTCTAATCGGATTTTACTTTGATTTTGCACATAACCGCTTATTATATTTTCCAGTTTACATCACAATGCGTTTTTACATTCCGTGTTATTTATAATTTATACCTCGAATTTATTAAAAACTTAATAGACGAGTTTTTTGTGTTGTGAAGCATATGAATTGATATTTATGCGACATTTCCCTCTAAACTGTTGTACAACTTTATTTCTTATAAAAATCTTAATCTTTCTATATTATATAGTTATATATGAAATTTAAAAAATGACGCCTAACTTTTTCATTTGATTTTTTAACGATATTATCACATTTTTATAAATCGATTTCATAGTAATATTCTCTCTACGTGTATTTCATACATATTGTTAACATTTGGAATATTCTATACAAAAACAATAAATGATTTTTTGAAATGCTAAAAATAAACTAGCAACACGTAGTTATTGAGTTAAATGAAATTCAGTGGACAATTATAAACGCGAATCTGTTAGGTATAATGCATACACGGTCCTATACGTACAACTTATTGTTTTAGTTCACATAATTCGTGGAATTCAGAGAGTTCGGATTCAGAATCTGATGAAACTGAGAATCGTAGACCCCCACCTAGCAAATCCTTGAACAGGCGTGCTGCGCAAAAAGCGAAAGAGAAAGCCAGAGTGCGAAAGAAGCATATTTCTGAATCTTCTGATAACTCTTCCTTCGACAGTGATGATAATAGAAGGTACGTATTGAGAAAAATTGACTAAAAGAAAGAGAAAGGTTTGAAAGTCAGATTCCAATAATCTACATATTAAATTTAATCATCAGGCAAGTTAGTAGACGGACAGGCACGGCAGTTAGTTATAAAGAGGAAAGTGAAGAAGGTACCGATAGCGAGGATTTGGTTGAAGTTGACGAATCGAACGCTGCGTCGACAGAGCCTGACAATGCGGAAACTATTGAACAAATTTTGGGACAGAGGATGGGCAAGAAAGGAGGTTAGTTTGTTTTATGCGCTTAGCACCGTGATGCTGTTAATCGAGATATTATTTACACAAAATATATAATTACGTGCAGTTACGGGTAACGTGACGACAATCTATGCTGTCGAAGAAAACGGTGATCCCAATCCAGAGGATCTGAGTAACGTGGAAACTGAAGTACAATATTTGATCAAATGGAAAGGCTGGTCTCACATACATAATACGTGGGAATCAGAGGAATCTTTAAAAGCACAAAAAGTATAGCATTATTAATATACTTTCTAGTCTTTGTTAACTCTCAGCTGTGATGTCAGGAAATATTCATAATCTTATGTTTGTTAGGTAAAAGGATTGAAGAAGTTAGACAATTTTATAAAACGTGAACGCAGAATCAGGCAGATGAGAGAATATGCTGAGCCAGAAGAGTTGGATTATTTAGAGTGTCAACTGGAACTTAAACAAGATCTTCTAAAAAGTTACAACAATGTTGAGAGGATTATTGGTATGAAAATCTTTATTCTGACAATGATATTTTAAATAATATTTAATGCTCTTCTCTCTCTATTATAAATATAAATTGTCACGATGATGAATCATCGTATAATTTTTTTTTGTCAGCTGACTACAACAAACCAGACTCCGAACATCCCGATTATTTTTGTAAATGGGAAAATTTGTCGTACGCCGAAGCCACATGGGAAGATGGAACTTTAATAGTGAAAAAATGGCCAGAGAAGATAAAAGAATTTCGCGACAGAGAAGATTCCAAAAGAACACCGAGCAAACATTGCAAAGTCCTCAAATCTAGACCCAAGTTTTATCCGTTGAATGAACAACCTGCTTACATGGGCAAAGAAAAAGATTTAGTATTGAGAGATTATCAAATGGATGGACTTAATTGGATGATACATTCTTGGTGCAAGGAAAATAGGTGCGCGGATTTTCTAATAACGCCGCTTGAAAAATTATTATATTTATTTAATCTTTTAATTATCTACACACTTTTTTCTGCAGTGTTATATTAGCCGATGAAATGGGTCTCGGCAAAACAATCCAAACAATATGCTTCCTTTATTACTTATTTCACACGCAACAACTTCATGGGCCATTTTTACTAGTAGTTCCTCTGTCGACAATGACTTCCTGGCAAAGAGAGATGTTTTTGTGGGCACCTGACCTAAATTTCGTTACTTACTTGGGCGATGTCAATTCTCGTAATATTGTAAGTATATTATTGTTTATCATTTATTGTTTCGCAATATTTGACACACTCAGAGATTCTCTAAATAATATAAATTCTTTTCAGATTAGGGAATACGAATGGTGCTACCGAGGTTCGAAGAGACTAAAGTTCAACGTCATACTTACGACGTATGAGATAGTACTTAAGGACAAAGCATTATTGGGTGCCTTAAATTGGGCGGTATTGCTAGTGGACGAAGCTCATCGATTGAAGAATGACGATTCCCTATTATACAAAGCACTTACCGAATTTCACACCAATCATCGTTTATTGATTACTGGTACTCCGTTACAGAACAGCTTGAAAGAGCTGTGGGCCTTATTACATTTCATTATGCCTACAAAGTTAGTTCTTTAAATACATATACAGCACATATTTATGAAAGTATAAGTTTATTCTATTTTTTATATTTACATTTATTATAACGTTTGAATGTAGGTTTACCTCTTGGGAAGAATTCGAGAAGCAACATGACAACGCCGCAACGAAGGGATATTCCAAGCTGCACAAGCAATTGGAACCATTTATTCTACGTCGAGTTAAGAAAGATGTCGAAAAATCTTTACCTGCTAAAGTCGAGCAGATCTTACGAGTAGAAATGACGTCCTTGCAAAAACAATATTACAAGTGGATATTAACTAAAAATTATGAAGCGCTGCGAAAAGGCGTGAAAGGTTCTACTACGACATTCTTGAACATCGTCATTGAATTGAAAAAGTGCTGCAATCACGCCTTTCTCACGAAACCGATCGAAGGCGAAAGGGAAAAGACTAACGAAGATTACTTGCAGCAATTAATTCGTGGTTCTGGTAAATTAGTGCTCTTGGATAAATTACTAGTGAGATTGCGCGACACAGGACACAGAGTACTAATATTCAGTCAAATGGTTAAGATGTTAGATATTCTCGGTGAATATCTACAAAGGAGACATTTTCCGTTTCAAAGATTAGACGGAAGTATAAAGGGGGAACTACGAAAGCAGGCATTGGACCATTTCAATGCTGAGGGATCGCAGGATTTTTGTTTTTTATTGTCGACGCGAGCCGGTGGTCTCGGTATTAATCTCGCCACCGCGGACACTGTGATAATTTTTGATTCTGACTGGAATCCGCAAAATGATTTGCAAGCCCAGGCTAGAGCGCACCGAATAGGACAAAAGAATAAGGTACGCCAGCGATTGTTTCGAGTCGATGCTCGCTTGTATGAATTTTCATACAACTTCAATCTTTTGTAATCAAATTTACATCATGTTTATATAGGTAAACATTTATCGATTGGTTACTAAAAAGTCGGTCGAAGAAGAAATTGTTGAGCGTGCGAAACAGAAAATGGTCTTGGACCATTTAGTGATACAGCGAATGGATACAACCGGGAGGACAGTATTAGATAAAAAGAACGCGGGGACCAACAGTAATCCGTTTAACAAAGAAGATTTGACTGCTATTTTAAAATTTGGCGCCGAGGATCTGTTTAAAGACGAGGAAGACGGAGATGAGGAACCAGCTGTAAGTTTATTGGCATCTCACACTTTTGTTAGAATGTTTAGCGCAGAATATTTTAATTGGAAATGTGAAATCCTATCAATATTTAACGCGGTATTAATTTTGACACATTTATTCGGACATAACATCAGTTTGATGTATTTAGAATGCTTATACAATAACTTATTATTTTAATAATTAATATTCCTTTATGTAACAAATGTTCTGTAATAAATATATTAATTTAATTATGTTTATTTCTGTAATAGTGTGATGTCGATGAGATCTTAAGAAGAGCTGAAACGAGAGACGAAGGACCGACAACAGTTGGCGATGAATTGTTGTCTGCCTTTAAAGTCGCCAGTTTTAAAACAGCATTTGAAGAGGATTTGGAACCGATTAATCAACCAAATGATAACGATGATGAAAGTAAAGATTGGGTAAGTATCTTAATTTATTTCTGAATAAATTAAGAAAGTATATTCTTGTATATCTCTGAATAAGCATATTATTCCTTTTGCAATTAAAAAAATTTTCTATATATATAAAATTTTATTCTATATATATATAAATATATATAGACTTTCTTAATTTATTCATAAATAAATTCAGAAATTTAGAAAATTTGTTATATATATATAAAATTATTATTTATTTATATCGTTTTTTTACGTGTTTTAGGCGGAAATCATTCCGGAGAATTTCCGAAGAAAAGTGGAAGAGGAAGAAAAATCAAAGGAAATGGAGGATCTTTACTTACCACCAAGAAGTCGGAAAACTCTTCAGCAACTCAATCAAAGCGAAGGTATTTTTAGAAATACTTGCATTTGAATGTAAAATATATGAACAAACGCATAAATGCTACTTATATATTTGTTTATAGGAAGAGGCAGAAAGCGAAAAAAAGTACAAGATGATAGCGAGGATGGCGAGGAATCTGGTAGCGAGGCAGAAGGCAGTGACGATGACAGACCCAAGAAGAGAGGTAGACCGAGAGTTTTGCCACGCGAGAACATCAAGAGCTTTACTGATGTTGAGGTATTTAACATTTGATTAGAAATGGTTGATTTTTTTGCACATTTTTTACACAACAATGATGTTCTTTTTCATAGATACGACGATTCATCAAGAGTTATAAAAAGTTCCCGGCGCCTTTGAAACGATTAGATGATATCGCGACTGATGCTGACTTACAAGAGAAACCGATGTCGGAATTGCGCTTTCTGGGCGAGCAATTGATGTCTAGATGCGACGCTTGTTTAGCAGAATTTGAGAATACCGCAAAAGAGAATAAGGGTAGCGAGGAAGATAGCAAGGGGAAAGGTCGTAAGAGAAGACGGGGACCTACTTTTAAGATGGGTGGTGTAATGGTGAACGCAAAGTCTTTCTCAGCCGCGGTTAAAGAACTCGAGCCTCTGGAACAAGCTTTACCATCCGATCCTGAGCAACGTGCTAATTGGCATCTCGACATTAAGTGAGTTTAAATAATTGTTATTAATTAAAATCTATAAATAATTAGAAATTAAAATAGCGAAAAAAATTATTAAAATTAATGGATTTTATTTAAAATTAAGTACGAAAAATTAAAAATATTTTTACTACAGATTAAAACCAGCCAATTTCGAATGCGAATGGACTATCGAGGATGATACTAGATTATTAAAGGGTATATATCAGCACGGCATGGGTTCATGGGAAGCGATAAAAACAGATGCCAGTTTGAAACTTGGGGATAAGATCTTTCCTAAAGACAATAAAGTACAACTCAAACGCGTGAATGCACGTGCGGAATATCTGTTGAAGATTTTGAAGAAGCAAATTGATCTTAAATTAGGAGTGGTAAGGTCATTTGATATTTGACATGTCAATAGACATGTCTTCATTGATCTCTTTTACTTCTACAGGATTATGTCTTTCTTCTCCAATTAGAGACCGAGTACAAGGTAATACCCCAACCCTTTCCATCCTTTCATCCTTCCTTATACTTTGACAAGCAAACGTGATGTACGAAAGAGTTATGGAATATTTGAATTGTGATATTAATATGTCTAATATAAATTATACTTTTTTTTAAGGTTTTTTAAAGGTTTGCATCTATAAGTTGCTTAATTGTTTCAGACGCGAATGAGAAAGCCGAGGAAAACCAAGGAAACGAAAACGGCAATCACCAAAGAGATTGTAGAAGATAACGATAGCTCTGGTGACGAAAATAAGAAATCAAAATCCAGAATTGATAAAGTAAGTTTTAAAAACAAGAGACTAGCCTTGTATATTTTGTGAATTTATATGAATTATACGTCTATATGTATTTATAATTATTTATAGTCTGCGGTTAAAAAAGAAGAAGAGAACGTTGCAAAGAAAGATATTAAGGAAGAAGTCGATGATTTGTCTGACGAAAAGAAAAAAGAGAAAAAGGCCAAAAAGGAGAAAAAAGATAACAAGAAAGCGAAAAAGAATAAGCAAGCCGCAGGTCCCATGCATTTTACTGCGAATAACGAACCGAGAGCTGTCGATGTAATCGGCGAATTGGACCCACCAATATTCGATGAGGTTAATATCATTCTTTTAACGGATTTGTATATTTTTCTTATGACGACTTCTAAAATAAATATATAATATGTGTATAATGTGTAAAAATTGAGGGAAGAATTGTTAATATATTATTTTTTAATACACTACTTTATCATGCAGTGCAAAGAGAAGATGAGGCCAGTAAAGAAGGCATTAAAGGCTTTAGACACACCAGATATGTCTCTGAGTCAAGAAGAGCGAGTCGCTCGCGCGCGTCGATGTCTTTTCCAAATCGGGAATCATATCACCACGTGTCTGGCAGAATATAAATCTCCTGAACAAGCCAACGAATGGAAAGGCAATCTCTGGTACTTTGCTTCCAAGTTCACAAACTTTAAAGCGAAAAAGCTTTACAAGATGTATAAGAACCTGGTGAAACAAGGTGGCGACAGCAACGGCGGTTCCACATCCAGCCCTGATAAAAAAGAGGATGCTTCTAGTACCGCAAAGGTACTGCGCGCGTTGAACTTTTCATTTTTTATATAGAAAATATAGGCTGCGGTCCACACTTGACGCTACAAATGCTTTGAAGCGTTCTTCTTCCTTCCTTCTTTATTGAAAGAAAGCAGAAGAGGAATGTTTCGAAGCATTTGTAGCATCAAGTGTACCGCAGCAATAATCAAATGAGAAATCGTAATCATTTTATGTTTTATTTGCAGAAGCACAATGAAAAGGCGTCTCACGAGAAACATTTTGATAAGCAACAACAGGCAGACAGCGGTAATAAAGACAGCCGAATAATGAAACGTAAAATTGACGATATCGAGGAGAACTCGAATAGCAGTACGAAACACCTCTCGACTATTTCCGCTGTCAGCAGCAATCTCAGCAGCACGTCCGCAGTTACTATCGGTGCTATTACGATTACGCCTATAACGTCAACGCCAAATTCCACATCGAGTACCACTAACAGTGCAGATATGTCCCGACATAAAGAACAAAAAGAGTCGAAGCATAAAGATATGAAAAGGGATAGAGATCGTGACAGAGATAGAGATAGGGGGCATGACAGAAGTGACAGATTAAGTATAAGTAAAGATGACAGAATGAGGAGAGATGGATATAATATGGGGCATTACAGCGGTAGTAGGGAAGATGATCATTGGTTACCTAGAGACGGAAGAGATATGAGAGACGGCAGGTACGGGTAAGCTCATTTTCTACATCCATATATATTTCGATGTTAAAAATATATTTTCCAGTACTTATATTTTCATATTTAGTTTAATTCAGATTTTATTTTATTCATCTAATGCAAAATTACTTAGATCATTAATCCTCTGTCTGTATACTTTTTTTTTGCATCCTTGAAGTGTATACGTAAGTCTGTCACGTTAGACACTATTTTTCCCTGCTTGTATTTAAAAAAAAAAATGAAAAAATTCATGAAACATTTGTCTACATTGTAGCTGACGATTTTATAGTCATTTTAATATAATAAATATCGTTTATTTAATATTTTCTGGCAGGCTTTTGAAAATTTTACAGTTACGAGCAGATATCATTTTGGCCTTGACTTACGTATACAGACGGAGGGTTGAGCATAAATAGAAATCTTTGTTTTTATCGCTATTTATAATTATTATTATTTTTTTTTATTGCTTCTCAATTGTTGCAATTTCTTTTGACAGATTCGGAGATCACAAACGCGATCGCTTCGATCCTTATGGTCGAATGTCCAGTGGTTATCATAGAGACAGAGACAGAGATAGAGATCGAGATCGTAGTATGCACATGAACGACAAAAGAAGGTAAATAATAGGGATCTTATTTACAAATTTAGCCGATAATCTATTTCATGAATTTTGTTTCAATATGGATTGTTTTTCAGTGATTATTATCGATACTCGTCGGGACCACCAAATTACGGATATGGACCAAGTGGCTATGGTGGTAATAGTGGTGGCGGTGGTTATCCTCCCACGGATATGGCCTCGAGTCATTTCAGAAGTCGTGGTTATGCAGGAGATGGCTACTCCAACGATTGGCGGCCGAACAAAGATTACAGGCGGGATTACGATAGAAGACCACCGCCACCAAATGCCAACTCCTAGTGCTTTTTCCTTCCTCGGTTGTGACACGGTATCGAAACCGTTTTGTGTATAATTTTGCTGCAAGTGAGAGCGTTTTCGACGACACTGGTTCTCTCAAGTCTCTGCGTGGGAGAAGTACTGAGTGCACGGTGCCCGATGTTTTTGTGAGCATGCACCATATCTGTATCTATATGTATAAAAAAAAATTTCCGATATTTATATTATATTCGGATAATATATATAATGATGTCGGAGATGTGTTTAGGATGTGCATGATACTCCCTATTAGAAACTTTTACATATGTGTAGATTGTGAAAAGAAAAGATAAACGAGGGAGATAAAATTATATCCTCAGCACATACGAGAAGAGAAATTTTTATATATTGGAACGTATGTATCGGAATTTGTCGAGGAATGTTGAGAGATACGAACGAACAAACAGTGTGTATTCGCTTCTTTTTAAGTATCAATGGGAATTGTAACTGGTATAATTTCCTTGAATTTTCATCGCTATACACAAAAATCAACTTATGTAAAAAGAGTTTTCCATATCTACAATATATGAAAATCATCCAAATTATACTAGAATACAACTCTAAAGTACGATTGTACTTTTACAATTTTTTTTATTAATAAACTAATTCTTTTTCGCATATTTGAGTTCGATTTTATCGTGCAATTGTGAGAAAAATTTACGACGACATTATTTGAATCACGAATGTATGTATTTTCTATTATACAGTTTGGATGCGGTCCAGTTGATGATTCAAAATAGTATCTGCTCCTGGTAGTGTTACTAACATTGTCAGCGTTTGCACAAATTGATCGATGTTTTCAAAGATCTTAGCGCTGTAGAGCGTCACGCGTTCTAGGTAATGCTAAATGGGCCATGCTCTAAATTACTCCCAAGCATCGATAGAGTCGATTGTGCCACATTCCCTCTATCGTATCTTTCGTTATGTAAAATAAGTAAACTGCTTCCGCGCTACGCGCATATATTTTGCATTTTCGATACTAATTACATATATGTATATTCAGTTTAGAAACATAGCTCGCGCACACATAATTGTCTCGAGCGACGATACCTGATTTCGTCGTTCTCATCTGAGAATCAGATGAGAGTAACGTATTAGCCCGGCTTTATGCTAACGCAATCCAATCTGATGACGTTACAGTAGACATAAACGGGCATAGTGTTACGTTGTAGCACAATGTCTGTGAAATTGTACAAATCTAATAGCGAATTCGGGCGCTTGCGCTAGTGCACACTGAGTGCGCACTAAGGCTTCTTTATAATCTATTCTTATATTTAAAGTCATTTTTAAATACCTACACATTTAAAAATTTTTTAGCCAATAAAACAATCTGTATATGGATATCTATATGGATGCTGTACAAATCATTTTACAGACTAAGAAGTATTTGAGATGATCTGTAAATATAACAATTGATTTAAGAACAAGCCTTAGTGCGCACTCAGTGTGCACTAGTACAAGCGCCCGAATTCGCTATAATCATCAATGTATAAATTTTCTATATATAAAAAATAAAACACTTTAAAAAGGAACATTGTATTTCACGGAGTTGAGATTGTCCGATCCGGTATGCACGGTGAAATCATACGATGAGTCGATCTATTGCACTTGCTAGCGAAATACCGGTCGCAGGGACAATTAACGCATTAATTCAGCAACCACCGAACATAATCTGTTACGCAAATCAAATTACAGTGGAAACACAGTTTGGATCGCACCTTTTTTCAATAGTCTTCTGACGCGTTTGCGATTTAAAGAGAATAGAGTACTATTTTTGCGTTCATTATTTTATGGTACCATAGTTTTGTATTCTGAACATACAAAACCAATGTGACATACTTGTAAATATTAGTGTAAGATCGATAGAGTTATACTCCGTTCGTATCGAACTGTTGAATCACTTAATACAGCGTTACTTCTTTATTTAACATAGAGTACGAGGAGGCATTTGCTACCTCAATCTTGTTTCAGTCAAAAGGAAGAAGGAACATTGATGTGTAAGGATTTTATATATTACCTATAATTAAGAACATCTCTTGTAAATTATTAATATTTTTCAACTGAAAGGATTAAAAATTTAGAGAATGACTCTAAAAATAATTAATCATGTTTGCTCCAATTAATAATTAATGAACAGCTGATAATGTTTCTTTTTCGTAAGGAAGAGCTTCTCATAAAGTTTTATATTCATAGAAAATGAATAAACACGGTCGAGCGACTTGTAGAACGTATATTATCTTGTATGATCCGATGAACTATTGACATTGCATGCTGAACACACTATCTTATGAACGTATATAAAATAAATTATTTTGTAGATTATTTTACGCGCCCGCGTGAAGCCGATCTTGCAATTTTCATGTGCATTTCTGTAAATAGTATTGAGAAAGTGAGATAACATATTCGTGACGATACAGTTTTGATTGTAAGAAAGAAACGCGAATGTGTACTTTATATTGTCTTGTGTTCGGAGGTAGAATTGATCGCGTGGCAACAGAAGTCTGCTCGTTAGAGATTTTTATTTGCGAAGTGATGTTTCAGGCGCAATAGGAGCTATTTATAATTTATTACGAACATCCGATTGTGCGAGAAACGATGAGAGGAGCATTGCGGAATGTACGACAATGCACGAAGTAAAGGGGATAAGAAGGATGCGAGTTGTAAATACCAATTCGGAGAATGAAATACAGTGGCATAGTGGAATAGAGTTTAATATATCGTACGTATATATTAGATATGTAAAGCGATCATAACAACGTATTTTATCTATCTTTATTGTAGATTGCTCTGCGTTTCTGAAAATATATCTGCAGAAAAGTTTTTCATGGTAGTGGTGTGCGTTATTTGTGTCTAAAACAATACTTTTTTTTTATGAAAATTTTTTGATCTCTTATACACGCGTACACATTTAAATATTTAATATTTTAAATGTAACCCCAAGTGCGATTATAATGAGTAATATTTTCGCATATATATCTTTCTATAAAGAATTCTTGAATACGTGGACAACAGACTAAATACATATATATATTTGTGTCATTATTATTTGCAATTTATCATGATCATTATTGTTGCTGTTATACTCTTGTTGTTTGCATCCCATTAGACTGCATCAGAATTCTTTGTCGTCTTAAAGTTGAAACTGTGAGTTCTAGGTTAAACGTTGCACGGGTATTTATCTACTCACAAAGTATTCTTGGGAAATTTTCTGATTTTTTTTTTATTAAAGTAATCATTGTGGCACATAAACTTTTGTGAGGCTATTCTGTAATTCTTAACGACAGTTTCGTTATCGTTATATATATTCTATTGCGCAGTTTTTTTATCATATATATATATGATATCTGCGTAACACAAATATAACGATAACGAAACTGTCGTTATATAAGAGTAAAGCCCCTTGCACAATTGGCGATAGCGATAGCGATAGTGACAGCGACAAAGTTGCCGACAAAGCTACCCAAGGAGCTACAGCTTTGTCGGCATCTTTGTCGCTGTCGCTATCGCTATCGCTATCGCCTATTGTGCAAGGAGCTTTACAGAATAGTCCCACTGGTTTCTGCAGTTCTGATGGGTAATACAAACTGATTTTATTAAAATGACCTGAGGCACTCGATAACTTTCCTTTTATATTGCTTATAAAGTAGGTTTGAGATTTATATAATATTCTATATTTTAAGATTTTCGCAATAAATTGCATTTACTCGTGGAATGTAATAAGTTGCACTCAATATCAATTTTTTTGAGGACACGTATGAATTGCGTGAGAATTGTAAAGTGCTTAATGTTTAATAATTAGATTTATTGTGACATTTCGAATATATTGTAAAAGAAGTGCTTATTAATATATATTCACAAATGATTCATTTACGCGTCCACTTTATAAAATTAAATAAATGCTAAATAAGAAAGTATACTGAAAGTAAAAGAAATCACTTTTAAGGGGCAAAATAATACAGCTTATTTATTTTGCATAAGAAGTATGTATAAATTCTATTTTCAATTAGATTTATATTAACAAAAAATGTTTTGTCAAGTAAAATATATATATATATTTTATATATATATATATATATAAGTTATGGAAAATATTATATAAATGATCATTTTGCTAGATTACAGAATAATGGCTAGATTACAGGATAATCGTTTAGATATGATAATATTTGGTGCCACTGGATACACTGGAAAATATATAGTGAAAGATGCGACACATATGTGCAAAGAGCAGAAAATGAAGTTTGGTATTGCTGGTCGTAGGAGGGAAGCTTTAGTCGCGGTTGTTAAGGAATTTGCCTCAGGTATTGGAAAGAGTACATTTAAAACTTAAAGTTAATTATTTTGAAGAAATGGCGAATTTTTTAATTTTGTTTTATTATTAACGAACACTCCTATACTACATATATATATCTTTTCAGACGATATACCCGTTATCGTAGCTGACATAAAAGATGAGGAGTCTCTCAAGAAAATGGCAGAGCGAGCAAAGATACTCATCAACTGTTGCGGTCCATATAGATTTTACGGGGAACCAGTTATTAAAGCGTGCATTGCTACTTGCACTCATTACGTTGATGTCACTGCCGAAGAAGAGGTAGTTAAAAAATTAAAAAATCTCAAATAAATGATCGCTGATAATGACTTCTGATATTATTTATTTTTAATAGTTTATGGAGAGAATGCAATTAGAATACAATCACGCAGCACAAGAAGCTGGCATTTATATAGTAAACGCTTGTGGCGTGGTCTGTGTTCCTAGCGATTTGGGAATTATTTTCACGCAACAGAAATTTGAAGGAGAAATCAATGCTGTTGAAGTATACGTAAAGGTGTGGCCAACCGACACTGAGAAAAGTCCATGTATGAACAATACAACTTGGGAGTCCCTGATACACAATTTGGCTTATTCAAACTAACTACGGGAATTATATGCTAAGTTGTATCCTACCAAACTGCCCGAACTTACGCCGAAATTAGAATCAAGGTATTACTTTAGATATCACGTATAATTATAAGTTACGTTTTAGAAGTCAATTGTAAGCACAGTATAAATCTGTTTTATATGTGCGTACCAAGTGTTTAAAAATTATACAAATTTATACAAGACAATTATATACATATATTGATATATATATAATAAGAAAAAAGTGTAATTATATTAATGATGCGCAGCATTAATAATTCCGCTATTTTTGTTCATTGTAGAGGTATGCTGCACCGTAGCGATGTTTCTGAAGGCTGGTCCGTGCCATATTTAACGTTTGCTGATCGTCCTGCGTCTTTTCGTACATACACAGCGATTCTTGTACGACAAGTACAAAGAGAGGCCTGCGCAAGTTCAAGTTTACCTCACGTTGAAGTCAGTACAATACTGATAGAAACGCCATGAATCTTGACAAATAATTTCTGTAAAATTTTGTACGTTTATTATTAGGTCCTTTGAGTTCTTGAAAGGCGCCATTACTGGTATAAATTTATTATGCATGTCTCGCACAGCATGGGGTCGTAATTTACTTTTACGAGTATGTGTGCAAGTACTTGGGATTATCAAAATCATTTAGATAAGATAATATTATTAAACGCGATATTATTTGCAGTATCCGGCTCTATTTTCGTGCAGTTCAGTGAAGAAAGAGTATGAGAGCTTGAAACCGGGAATGTTAAAGTCGACGAATTTTAATGTAACGCTCAAAGCCCGTGGATGGACTGAAAAGTTTACTGAACCTACCGATAAACACACAGATCGACCTAATAAGAAAGTAATCACCAAAGTCAGTAGTGATTTTCCCACATATGAAGCGACTAGCATCATAGCGATTTTATCGGCGATTACAATCCTTAATGAAGCTGACAAAATGCCTGACAAGTAAGTAATTTATCAGTTATCTATTGATCTAACTTTCAAGTCTATCATTGTTATTTCTTGAAGGTTTAAAAACTTCCAGTTTGAAGTATTAGTAACTGAAATGTAATAATTATATAATTACATGTTGAACTTCGACTTTATTTTTATGTTATTATATCTTTACAGCGGAGGTGTATTCACTCCTGGTGCTGCATTTGGTAAAACGTCTCTGATCGAGAAAATGAATAAACATAATATTAAATTCGAGGTGATATCATCTACCGTGAAATAGAGATAAGTGGTATATGAAAGTTTTACAATCCTTGTATATTAAAGTAATCGAAAATTACATTTAATTGTTTACTTTATTTGGAACAAATAAAGACAAGTAAACTTTACATTACACTCTGACGCAACATTAACGCAACTTAATTTGTTCCTTATTTATCTGTCTTGTATTTCTTATGATTTCTATGAGAGAGAGATTTTGTAGTTTCTTTTACAATTCAAAACGACGCAATTCAACGACATTGCGTATTCAATATTACGTCTCTTTCAACGTCTTCTAAAATGTATATATATAAAATAAATTATTTTGTAGATTATTTTACACGTTTGCATGAAACCGATTTTGTAATTTTTATTTGTGTAAATAGTAGCATGCATTCAGAAGGCAAGACAATTTTTTTGTGACGATGTAAATTCGCACTAAGGCATAAAGAAATATAGTTGAGATTTTTTTATGTTTGGAGTCAAAACGATTGATATATTTGTCAAGTTAATCGAGCGACGACGTAGAAATTTGTTTGCTTAGAGATTTTCAGGTGCGAGATGACATTTCAAACGCAACGAGAACGCGAGGAATTAAAGGCGCGCATAGCTCTAAATAAACGCGTTTATACGCCCCTCTCTCCAGCGCGCCGCTTCCTCTAGCACATTCCAGCAATGTAGACGTATCTGAGGAAATCGGTTCGTGACAGCCAGCATTGTAGACGTATCTGCGCAAATCGCTTCGTGACAGCTGGCAGGACGAAGGACATACTTTCTTAAAAGGGAAATCCGATCTATTCGGCCACTAATTAGCTTCGATTATCGTGATACTTTCGTGTACGTACATATTTATATTTTGCATGTTGTACAGAGTTTATATCTTGTATGATCGAAGCACTTGAGCTACGATCTTTTTTTTTTATACGTATATGCCTTGTACGCGCTCATGTGCTGCGTCATGCGCCGATGCGCTGGTATATTACGACGGAACGGAGGAATAACGTAATTTTTAAGTTGAAGCCAATGGAGATTATCGAAGAGTAGATTGACATTGAGATACAAAATGCAATTAGAAGTAGATATTTGTCATTGATTGTGATAATTTATAATTATTATCAATTACATAATTAATAATCATCGTCAATACATCGTTATGTAACAAATATGAATTGTGGGCAAAGTTTATAATATTCAAGGTCTACAATGAGTTGTATCGTAAGTCATAAGTGAATCGACCAATCAACGTAGAGTGTCGGTGAGATGTAAGATGACAACTCAGCAGTCGTTCTGCTGAACGCGACCGTAGTCACAACCGCGTCCCAAGTATCCCAGGTATCCCTGTCGTAAGTCGGTCTCATACATATTGGCCAAATGCCAATATTTATGGATTTATGACACCGACTTACGACAGGGATACGACACGCGGTTGTGACCACGGTCGCATTCAGTAAAACGACTGCTGAGTTATCAGTTGTCATCTTACCAACACTCTACGTTTAATTGGTCGATTCACTTATGACTTACGACTTACGATACAACTCAATGTAGACCGGGCTTCATGCAAAATAAATAAATAAAACTAGCTGTCAACATGATTTGGTCCTTAAAACTGGTTTCTCTAAAAGTGCTTTACTTTCAGTACATTATTATTTTCCGTATATTTATTTAATTTCATAATATAGACATTAATGAATTTGTGATAAATCTATAAGGTATTAATAGGCAGTTCTTTAATTTTCTATGAGATTTATTCAACAATTTAACAAAAAAAACATTAAATTAATTGTAAGTTATAAAAGATATTAATGATTATTTTGCTATAGATTGCAGGAAAATGGCGAACAATCGTTTAGATATAATAATATTTGGTGCTACTGGATTCACGGGAAAACACGTAGTGAAAAATGCGGCACATATATGCAAGGAGCAGAAAATAAAGTTTGGCATTGCTGGTCGTAGGAAGGAAGCTTTAGACGCGGTTGTTAAAGAATTTGCCTCAGATATTGGTATATTTAAACTTAGAGTTAATTGCAAGTGATAACGACTACTTTGTTTATTATTAGCGAACGTTTTTATGTTACTCTGTCAGAGGATGTACCTATTATTCTGGCTGACATAAAAGATGAGGAGTCTCTCAAGAAAATGACGGAGCGAGCGAGAATACTCATCAGCTGTTGCGGTCCATTCGGATTTTATGGAGAACCAGTTATCAAAGCGTGCATTGCTACTCGTACTCATTACGTTGACATCACTGGTGAAGAAGAGGTAGTTCAATATACGTTCGCAACGGTACAACCATTGATCGATGATTTCTGATATTTTCAATATTTTACAGTTCATGGAGAAAATGCAATTGGAATATAACGAGGCAGCTAAAGAAGCTGGAATTTACGTAGTGAGCGCTTGCGGCTTTGACTGTGTCCCTATCGATTTGGGAATCATTTTCACGCAACAGAAATTTGGAGGAGAAGTCAATGATGTTGAAGTATACATGTCGATATCGTCAACCGCCACCGATAACAAAAATTCGTTTCTGAATTATGGAACTTGGGAATCTGCGATATATAGTCTGGCTCATGCACACGAACTACGGGAATTACGCGAAAAATTGTATCCTACCAAATTGCCCGAATTTACACCAAAATTAAAACCAAGGTCTGCATCTTCCAAAACGTTATGTGTACAATTATAAATTATAATTTTGTCAATAATTCCATTCATTGCAGAGGTCTAGGTCTAGTTCACCGAAGTGATGTCTCTGAAGGATGGTCTGTTCCGTTTCCAAGTGCCGATCGTCCACTAGCTCTTCGTACACAGCGATTCTTGTACGATAAGTATAAAGAGAGGCCTGCGCAAATTGAAGTCTATGCCACGTTGAAGTCAGTACAATATCGATAAAATGCCACAAGTGTTGAGAAGCAATTTCCGTTAATGTTCATTTATTACTAGGTCTTTCATTGCGCTCCTGATGTTGTCTATTACCGGTATGTTTTTGTCAATCATGACTCGCATGGCATGCGGTCGTAATATACTTTTAAAAGTACGTTTCAAAATATTTGCCATTGTCAAAATGATTTAGGTGTCAAAATGATTAATATGAAATAATTAAACGCGATATTTGCAGTATCCCTCTTTATTTACATTCGGTTTTATCAGCCACGAGAATCCGAATGTGGAAACATTGAAATCGGTACACTTTTCTATAACGTTCAAAGCCCGTGGATGGACTGAAAAATTGGCGACACCTACTGATAAACACACAAATCCACCTAATAAGGAAATAATCACCAAAGTCACCGGTGATTCCCCCGCATATGAAGGGACTAGCATCATGGTGATCCTATCGGCGATTACAATCCTTAACGAAAGTAACGAAATACCTGACAAGTGAGTGAATCATTAATTACTTAATGTAACTCTCTCTCGTGTCTAACATAGTCATTACTTGAAGACTTTTCAAAAATTCCCAGTTTATAATATAACCAATTAAAACGCAATAATAATAATAATTACATGTTAAAATTCGGCTTAATTTTTGTGTTGTTATATCTTTACAGCGGAGGAGTGCTCACTCCTGGTGCTGCATTTGGTAAAACATCTCTGATCGAGCAAATGAATAAACATAATATTAATTTCGAGGTGATATCATCTACCGTGAAATAGAGATAGTATATGAAAGTTTTACAATCCTTACTGACAAGATTTTTTTTTAATACACTATATTATTTCGTTTGATTTTGATACTAACATTTTTATAGTTTTTGGGTAAAGTTTATGCTCTCTATATTATATATATATATATATATATATATATATATATATATATATATATATATATATATATATATATATATATATATATATATATATATATATATATATATAACACACGCACACACACCACGCGCGCGTGTGTTTTTCAACTGTGTATTATATGTCTTATTTCACGATATTTCAAGAGAAAAGTATTCATAAGCGCGTGTACTGTGTATTTTATAATATTAGGGTAATGGAAAAATACATATAAATGTTTGTTTTGCTTGGAATGAATAAAAATAAGTAAACCAGCTTATATTTATATTTATATTTATACACTTATGACGCAATATTAATACAACCTAATTTGTTCTTTATTTATCTACCTTATTTCTTGTATGATTTAGTAGTTTTTTTTTACAATCCGAAACTGTCGACATTGCATACTCAATATTATTTCAATGTCTCATAAAAAATATATAAAATAAATTATTTTGTAGATTATTTTACACGTTTGCATGAAACCGATTTTGTAATTTTTATTTGTGTAAATAGTAGCATGCATTCAGAAGACAAGACAATTTTTTCGTGACGATGTAAATTCGCACTAAGGCATAAAGAAATATAGTTGAGATTTTTTATGTTCGGAGTAAAAACGATAGATATATTTGTCAAGTTGATCGAGCGACGCAGAAATTTGTTTGCGAGATGACATTTCAAACGCAACGAGAGCGCGAGGGATTAAAGGCGCGCATCGCTCTAAATAAGCGCATTCATACGCCCCTCTCTCCAGCGCGCCGCTTCCTCTAGCACACTCCAGCAATGTGTAAACGATGCCATTTTTGTCGACGGTCGACCGTCGACGTCGAGTACGTCGACACGCCTATCGATACCCATCGACGGTCATAAGACGCTAGACGTATCTGCGCAAATTGCTTCGTGGCAGCCGGTAGGACGAAGGACACACACTTTCTCAAAAGGAAAATCCGATCTATTCGGCCACTAATTTGCTTCGATTATCGTGATACTTTCGTGTACGTACATATTTATATTTTGCATGTTGTACAGAGTTTATATCTTGTATGATCGAAGCACTTGAGCTACGATCTTTTTTTTTTATACGTATATGCCTTGTACGCGCTCATGTGCTGCGTGCTGCGTCATGCCGATACGCCGGTATATTACGACGGAACGGAGGAATAACGTAATTTTTAAGTTGAAGCCGGTGGAGATTATCGAAGAGTAGATTGACATTGAGATACAAAATGCAATTAGAATTTATTTGTCATTGATTGTGATAATTTATAATTATTATTAATTACATAATTATTAATCGTTATGTATATAACAAATATGAATTGTGGGCAAAGTTTATAATATTCATGCAAAATAAATAAATAACTGGCTGTCAACATGATTTGGTCCTTAAAACTGGTTTCTAAAAGTGCTTTACTTTCAGTACATTGTTTATTTTTCGTATTTATTTAATTTCATAATATAGACATTAATGAATTTGTGATAAATCTATACTAATCTATAGGTATTAATAGGCAGTTCTTTAATTTTCTATGAGTTATTCAATAAGTTAACAAAAAACATTAAATTAATTGTAAGTTATAAAAGATATTAATGATTATTTTGCTATAGATTGCAGGAAAATGGCGAATAACCGTTTAGATATAATAATATTTGGTGCTACTGGATTCACTGGAAAACACGTAGTGAAAAATGCGACACATATGTGTAAGGAGCAGAAAATGAAGTTTGGCATTGCTGGTCGTAGGAAGGAAGCTTTAGACGCGGTTGTTAAGGAATTTGCCTCAGATATTGGTATATTTAAAACTTAATTATTGTAAGAGTAATAGCGACTACTTTAATGTTTATTATTAGCGAACGTTTTTATGTTACTTTTTCAGAGGATGTACCTATTATTCTGGCTGACATAAAAGATGAGGAGTCTCTCAAGAAAATGACGGAGCGAGCGAGAATACTCATCAGCTGTTGCGGTCCATACAGATTTTATGGAGAACCAGTTATCAAAGCGTGCATTGCTACTCGTACTCATTACGTTGATGTCACTGGTGAAGAACAGGTAGTTCTATATACGTTCGCAACGGTGCAACCATTGATCGATGATTTCTGATATTTTCAATATTTTACAGTTCATGGAGAAAATGCAATTGGAATATAACGAGGCAGCTAAAGAAGCTGGAATTTACGTAGTGAGCGCTTGCGGCTTTGACTGTGTCCCTACCGATTTGGGAATCATTTTCACGCAACAGAAATTTGGAGGAGAAGTCAATGATGTTGAAGTATACATGTCGATATGGTCAACCGCCACCGATAACAAACATACGTATCTGAATTATGGAACTTGGGAATCTGCGATATATAGTCTGGCTCATGCACACGAACTACGGGAATTACGCGAAAAATTGTATCCTACCAAATTGCCCGAATTTACACCAAAATTAAAACCAAGGTCTGCATCTTCCAAAACGTTATGTGTACAATTATAAATTATAATTTTGTCAATTACAAGTCAGGTTTGATGAGTATCAAGTATTTACAAATTATGCCAAGTTTGTAAAAAAAAAACAGTGATTATGTTATTGATGATAAGCAGCGTTAATAATTCCATTCATTGCAGAGGTCTAGTTCACCGAAGTGATGTCTCTGAAGGATGGTCTGTACGGTTTCCAAGTGCCGATCGTCCACTAGCTCTTCGTACACAGCGATTCCTGTATGACAAGTACAAAGAGAGGCCTGCGCAAGTTCAAGTTTATGCCACGTTGAAGTCAGTACAATATCGATAAAATGCCACAAGTGTTGAGAAGTAATTTCCGCTAATGTACGTTTATTACTAGGTCTTTCATTGCGTTCCTGATGTTGTCTATTACCGGTATGATTTTTTCAATCATGACTCGCATGGCATGCGGTCGTAATATACTTCTAAAAGTACGTTTCAAAATATTTAAAATTGTCAAAATGATTTAGGTCAAAATGATTGATATGAAATAATTAAACGCGATATTTGCAGTATCCCTCTTTATTTTCATTCGGTTTTATCAGCCACGAGAATCCGAATATGGAAACATTGAAATCGACACACTTTTCTATAACGTTCAAAGCCCGTGGATGGACTGAAAAATTGGCGGAACCTACTGATAAACACACAAATCCACCTAATAAGGAAATAATCACCAAAGTCACCGGTGATTCTCCCGCATATGAAGGGACTAGCATCATGGCGATCTTATCGGCGATTACAATCCTTAAGGAAAGTGATAAAATACCTGACAAGTGAGTGAATCATTAATTATTTAATGTAACTCTCTGTCTAACATAAGGCTTATTTGTTTTCGCTGCACTTCTGAACTGAAAGAAAATATATTTGTTTCATTCTAACTTATTGCACTAGTTTAGAAGTGCGGCAAAAACGAACAGGCCTATAGTCATTACTTGAAAACTTCAAAATTTTCCAGTTTATAATATAAGCAATTAAAATAATAATAATTATAATTACATGTTGAACTTCGGCCTTATTTTTGTGTTGTTGTATTTTTACAGTGGAGGAGTGCTCACTCCCGGTGCTGCATTTGGTAAAACGTCTTTGATCGAGCAAATGAATAAACACAATATTAAATTCGAGGTGATATCATCTACCGAAAAATAAAGATTTCCATTTTTATTAGTAATATTTTTTTACTAACACGCTTTATAATTACGTTTGATTTTGATATTAATATTTTTGTGGTTTTGAACTTTATGGTCTATACATATGTATTTTATAATATTTTAAGAGGAAGGTATTTATAAAATATGAATGTTAAAATGTTATTACAGTTTAATAAACATTACTTATTGCTACATAAAAAATGAGAAAAAGATTTATGATGTATATAAAATTTATATAAAATATAATACAATGTTTGCTGAATTGTACATCTTTTCATCATTACTTGTTTAAAATACATGTGGTGTAATTTAATATAATTTGATATTAAACTTCTTAACATAATTTTTTATTTTTACTATTATTAAAATAAATCATTTATGTCTGTAATTACGCATTTCCTCCTGGGTAACTTTTCTGTATACGAGGTATACATACGCACCATTCGTAAGAAAGGCAGACTATATAAATTGCAATTTTAATAAATATTTCAGAATCATCTAGTCAGCGTGCTGATTCAACGCGTCTACGTCATGCGGGGGGATTCCGTTTGCGTAAAATCCCTCCGCGAAGGAAAACGACTTGATTCTTGGCCGATCGCCGACGACGATCATACAGATTAGGTGTACAACACGTCGCTCGTTGCGATCACTCTCGCAGGAGATAGGTATATAATTTATTCGACTTCTCATTTCCGCGGAAGGTCGTGTTTGTCGTAAAAAAAGAGAGCGAGTTAACGTGAAACGCGTCGGTCTATCCGCTCTACCGTAAAACGCAGTATCGCGATACTCCCTTTTTCTTTCGATCCGAAATCGAACGAAATACGAGATCTACAACTTCCGAGGACGACAGAATGACATATTTACACGCGGGATGTTTTTTATTCTTTAGGATTAATAATGAGATTGAGAATAATCTTTTGACGCGATATAGCCAATATTATCCAGCCTTGTGCCTAGCCAGGTATGACTATAAAGCGCGGTTGTAGGAATTGTATATCATTATTCGCACATTGAATCGGATTTTCGTTATTTACTAATGCTCGCTACACACGGGATATGTAACGCAAGATATGTTTCATGGAAATTTTAACTTGAGCGATATATCTGTTTCTCCTTAATACAGAGATAATACTATCAACAAATATCAAATATCGAAAGATTCTAACGCGACAACAACAGAGTTTAAGAGACCCGTTTTAGACTATTTATAATTCGCGAAAAATCAAAAATATATGTAATTGTATCTTGATTTCTGACGCGGATTATAGATTGCTTAAAGTGGGCTTTAATATTATTAGAGACGTCATTAAGACGTTATTAATACGTCATTTGACATCACTCTGCTACCTGGGAATCCGTGGATGAGAAACTTGGAAGATGCCGAGTATACGGGTCCTTTACGTTTTTTCACAAGAGTTGAAAATAAAATATCGAGGAAATATGAGTGAGGTGCATCTAAACGTGCCTTTTTCTCTTGAGGAAAAGACAACGCGCATATAAGAACCGGTTGCTCGACGTCGGGATTCATCATGACGTAGATACTTTCCGACTCTCTTGCAAAACCCATTTACCCTATATTCCTGCTTCTCTTATTTCCCTTTTTGGTCCAAGTCCACAGGACACTCCGATGATGTGCGTGCGTGCGTGTGTCACTTGGATAAAACGGTGATTCGTTTCGTTATCTAATCATTGCGTTACATCTTGACTTGATAAATATTATTGTAAATGCTACTTAGCCCCAAAGATCTCCCGCGAAGCGAAAATCACGCAATTCTCTCCTTGTTATCTCGAGTGTAACTTTCGATGAATAGATTAGACCTATCTAATCGCGATTGATACACGGCAAAAATGGATATTAATTAAGGCGTGTATATCGTATATATATATATATATATATATATATATATATATATATATATATAATTTTGCGTTTATTTTATATTTTACATATTTACATTGCTACATTATATCTTACGTATTAAAAAGAAGAACGCGAAGTCGATCATTATGCTACGCCCGTTGCACATTCTTCGTTTCTTACTTCCATTTCGTACACATCTCGGATATCGTATAAATTATCAATTATTAATGGAATCTTAATTATGGGGACCTAATCTTGGACTAGAATAGAATTTTATCTTTTCAAACGTGTTTTTATAAGGATGAATTTTGTAATAGACAATTGTAATGCGTATGCGTTTCATGCATATACAGACGCAGAGTTTTTTAACAAAATTTTAATCGTCCGGAGAATCAATATTGTTCTGCGGTGACAATGAAAGGAAATTCTCTCCTTGTGAGAATCAACCAGGTGGAAATCCCGGATTCAATTCCCTAAGGGTTTTTCTAATTATACCTTAAGCTAATGTAAAGGAAGCTGAGGTTTCTTTGACGACGGAACGAGATAGCCTAATATCAGTGAGTTCCTCTATACGTAAGAATTTATAGACACTAACAAAAAGTTTTTTTTTCCTTTTCTGTTTTTTTATTCAATTGATCGACTAAAATTTTTTGATGAGCCAATAAAAATTATCTATTAATTATCTAATCAATTAAATATCATTTCGTTAAGCTAATTTCTTAATTATGAAATTTTATATTAGATCTTTATGTTTTAGGTTTTTTAAGACTAATTTTACAATAATATTTTATAATGATATCTACGCGCGAAGTTTCTGATAGAATGGATGAAAGAAACGTGGATAGATCGATGCAAAACGCACAAAGAGAAAAGATAGCGGAAATCCAAGGGTACAAAGGATATGATTCTATTAATTCCCCAGTTGCGCTCGCGAGTCTCGAGGACTAGGCAGTCCTGCGTCCTGGCGCGAAATCATATCCTAATTGTCGACCATAAATGCGGTGCACGAGGAAGGAAAAGAGACGAAATGATAAGAGACACGGTAACATGAACCGCGAAAATCTTACTTCCTGTCGATGCGGGATATCCCAGATAGCAGAGTGACGGTGACGTATTAATAACGTATTAATGACGTCTCTATAACGTCAATAAAATGTCATTAAGACGTCTTTAGACGTCATCCTGCTACCTGGGAATATTCTAATGACTTGATATCCAGATATTCTAATGCAATGTCTAGATACACCGCATCCTGGCACGCATTTTCAAATCGCAGAGGAGACGAAAATCATCTCTCTCTCTCTCTCTTTCTCTCTCTCATAATCTCCAACGCGAAATAGTATCGCGGCTCTTTGTGGTACAGAGTAGGAATAGCGGTCGGAGGGAGAGAACGAAAGAGAGAGAGAGACACGGGGGCCGCGCGCATATATACGGAAGGACTCGCGGGTGACGTTCGTTCTCGCCGCTACCACCGTCGCTCGGTCCACGCTCGGATCAGTCGCGCTCCGCCCGTCCTGAGAATCGCGGCTCCTCCGCGTGTCCGTCGCTCGTCGCGCGCGGTGTACACAGGTGCTTCTCACCTCGCAACCGTCTCTCCACCTGCCCTGCTCTGCGCGTGCCGTCCTCGCGTGCGTCACGCGCGGCCCTTGCCGGCGCGCAGCTTCCGAGATCCTCCTCACTCGTCGTCAGGACGAGAACAGTTCCTTCCGCCGCGGGACGACGAGTCGTGTTTGAAGTAAGTTCGATCAGGAGTCTTTTTGATTATGTTTCACGCGAACGTTTCAAATTTGTTCATTGAAATGCTGTGTATTTCAAAAAAATTGACTCAGTTGTTTCGGGAAGTGTCCCAGTTCGCGAGCGGTGCCGATAAATTGTTTTTCATGTGCGTGACGCGGAGTTATAAGTTCTTGATACGATAAATGTTAAATGTCAAGCGGTTACTGCAAGTGATGTCTATAGTGAAGAGAGACTCTTTTGGACGAATAGAGAATCAAATTAAAATACAAATAGTAACGACCACAAGACTTTTTTAATTCTAGAAATTTTCTGCTTGTCTATTAGTTTTGGTTTACCAACACGTTGGAACAACCGGCCATTAATTGATTAATTAATGGCCCCATTATCGTTGTAATTTAAATATGGAACTGATCCTTGTATAATTAATAGATCAACGCGCAAGATGTAACTTGTTATTTATGATATAATAGATAATATTGTTGCTTAATATTGAAACATCTGTCTTTCATATCGTTCAGTAACGCAAAAGTGTTTATGCAAAAATACATATATATTGCATCTGATCGCTTCAATTAATTTTATCAACACGTTTCTCACAATACATTTCAAATCTTTTTAGACGGGTATAACTATCCCAAACCGCTCGACGTACCCCGGAAACCTCCTCACCTTCCGAATCGGAACCAACGATCGACACGCGAAAGATTATCAATCATGAACGGAGTATCGAGCCAATGCGCGAAGCTGAAGATGTATGACGGCGAGGACGATGATTCGATAGTGATCAAGAAGCCCTTACAGTTGAGGGCGGTTTCGTGGAGCGACAATATCGAAGAAACCGATCTGGATGTCCCCGGTACACCGAGAACACCGCGTACATCCACGACAAAAGGTACGAATAAATACCTGATAATTTTGAAAAACAATCACGTAGTCGTGAAAAATTCTATTCTATCGCATTAATTATTTTTGAAACATTACAGATAGTTGCGTTTCATCTCGATGTAAATGATCCATTGAATGCAAATCTGCTGAATTTTGTTGCTCATAACGCATCTTTGTTAAAAGAATTACGGAAGGTACTTGTGTGCAAAATTGAGACAGGCGAGTTATTTTAATTATTATAATAGAGTGTGTATCGCAATTACTGCATCGCGTCGAGTGTTGCTTCTTGTTTTTCGAGCCGATCGATAGACGTAAACACAATATAACGTAATTCTCGCTCGTATCTCGTTTTAACGCGACAGGCTTAAATGGGCTTTACGAAATTTCATTGACATTTACGCACTTATAAATAACTAAAATATAAACTCCGGACATTTAACGTCCACTCAAATTTTCAAGAATTATATTTCAAGAATCATAATATACATATGATTATTTTTTTAAATATATATTTTATAAACGCATATTAATATTTTATGATAATATTTTAAAACCCATTAATGTGCAGAAATATAGTAACCTCATGAGATTCTCATTAGAGATACGACGTCATTCTCAAAAAGAAACAGTTAAATATTCTCGGGTTAATCGCAAAATTAAAAGTTGAGTCTTTGAAAAAGTAAAAGTCATTTATATTTTTTTTTACGTTTTTGTGTTAGCCGCTATATATTTTTACTTCATGGATACAAAATTCATCCATTTAAGAATCGATAAATTATTGTACGTGTAACAAAATCAATTACGGAATATTATTATCTGTGAATCTTTTTCGGTATCAGCACTTAATAAATATTTTGATGAACGGTCGTCGGAAAGATTATTCTCGTATTAATTACATCGCGATGATCGTGAAATGATAAACAAGTATGGGCACCATCGCCGGGGTACAGTTATGGTGATGTGCAACGTATAACTGTAACTTACAAAAATGTGACACGTGGCAGGGCGATATAAAAAAAATTCCACGAGAAAGATGTGATCAATGAATCGCTAAAACTTCACTGCGACAAATAAAAAGGTCGGTCGTGATTTCGAAAACCTTGTGAGAAATCATTCCTTGAACGTAATTTGATATCGTAGAGCGATATCAAAAAAATTCTACAAGAAAGATGTAATCAATGAATCGCTAAAAACTCCACTGCGACAATTGAAATATATCGGTCATGGTTTCGAGAGCCTCGTGAACAATTCGATATTGCGTTATAACTTTTTTTCGAATAAAGCCTGATTAAACGGAGAGACAATTAATGATATCGTCATAATTAGTCGATTCAATTTATCGCGGAGATATTTTTAAACGTAAAAGAAAGGATACGTTTCCATCTTCACGACAATTAAAAGCACTATCTCTCGCTTATGAATTGAACTTTCGAAATAACGGATATTATGAATATTTCATTACGTTAAAACGCATAAATTTATTATTATTGTCGCAGCGGAATCGTCGCTGCTATACTTACTGCACGTCAAGTGTGGAAACGAACAGATTCGACATTTCTCTGCTATTAGTTTTTGCAAATATTGAATTATTTTCCACGCTGGAAATTAGCGAGATTCGATAATGGAATTGGTATTCTTTCGACGTCGCCTCTAATGACCGCTTTGTCGACGGCACTAGATTCAATTACGCGACACGGTTCATTAGGAAGAGACGGGCTAACTGAGTTTCCAACATGAATACGCGCTTCTCTCGTCGTCGTCGTCGTCTTAGAGAAGCCGATCGCTCGCGAGTCCATGAATAATATTGCACGCGAAACCTTGAATCTGTTTCGCCGAGCACTTTCTACGCACCGTTTACGCACACGAAATGGAAACGCATACTATTTTAATCGCGTACGCCACTTTGTTCTCTCACGACGGAACAATTTTCTTAAGCGGTTCGTCCAAAGAGAACGGTCGTCGGACATGCATACGCGAAATTCTTATCACTCGCCCTCATAGTTAAGTAGTTAATCAGCTCGTCATAATTTCTAAGTACGCGGCGTGTCACGCGCGAGTCTACGAATCGATCAACTTCACAGGCTATTGTGAAAATCGATCGAATCGGTCATTGAATCCCCGGTGACTAATGAAATGTCAACAGTTACGCAAATGCACAGCCAATCGACGCGAGCTGCATTTGCTCTGAGAACCTCTGCGAGATTTGCTCCGACAGTGTGAAAATCTCAGACTCGTGAAAAGTTTCGCACAGCTGTCGCGGAAAACAGAGAACTCGCCGAAGACATGCCGTCGTCGACTTGACTCGTCCACACGCGTGAGATAAATCGGACTGTTCAGCCTTCTCACAGCGAACTCAGATAGCCAAATTGAAAGCAGATTTTACGAAGCTGCAAATGTCGCCAGTGGAAATATTATGGAATCTGCCAACGAAATGCGCCGATACATCAACGGAAACGAGAAGAGATTTGCCATTTCGTAATTATTTACATAAATAAAGTATCCCGTTTAAATGACGAAATAACAGATTATGTTCCGCTGCCGGTCTGCCGTCAGATTACGTCAGGTTCTCTGTCGACAGAACAGAAGATTTAACGCGGAGACGATAAACGAAATATCTGATCGAATCCGCTGGCATGTCGCTAACATTTTGTTCACTGGGAAGAAATCTTATCTCGTGCATAATGAGCGCGAGACATTCAATTGCGGTGTGACCGCACACGCAGCTTATTCCGTGATTATACGTGAATATGCGCGCGACGCGCGATTCACGGGTCGTGACACGCGATAGCAAAGATGTTGACACGTTGTTCGTTCCAGCGTTATATCGTCCAGCGAAAATCCTCGACGATCGTGGGCGGGAAAATGCGATCGGCATCCACGCGATCGTTTTGTTCTCCAGGCTAATCGGCGTTGCGTTTTCTTTGCGTTTCAGGCCACGAGAAATGTATGTTCCATCACGATTTAGAGCTGGACCACCGACCGCCCACGCGAGAGGCGATGCTACCGGAAATGTCCCGAAGTTACAAGCTGCTCCTGAGTTCGCTGGGCGAAGATCCGGAACGACAGGGACTCCTAAAAACCCCGGAACGCGCCGCGAAGGCCATGCTCTTCTTCACGAAAGGATACGACCAGAGTCTCGAAGGCAAGTTTTATTTTATATTGAATAAGAATTTATATATTATATAATTAGATCATTTTCTGAGAGAGCTCTCTCTTTCCCTCTTTCTCTGATGATTGATTTGAGATATTTAAAAATTCATAAATTGAGGAAAGTTTTAGTGAAAAATAGTGTAAATTTGTTTTTTGCAACGTCATTTTGTCTATTACGTATTTATATTATACATCTATCCATTACAGATAAATGCCTTTATGTAATATGTTTGATAAGAATGCATTTGCAAAGTGCCTCCGATAATAGAAAGCAATATGCACAAATGCAAATACGCACAAATAATTTCGAGGGATTATTTTTTACATAATAAAAATGTTTTAATTTAATCTAATCAAAATGAAAAAAATATAAATATCTAATCTAATCTGAAAATGTTTGCCGGGGGGGGAGGGCAAAAATAATGGATTAACATCGCGAATTTTAAAATAATATAGTACATCGGTGACGATTTCGATCTTATTATTGAGAAATTTTGAACGTCATTATACTTATAAGATATATATATCGACGCAAAATAGCTAGTGTATCTTTATCAAAAATTCTCAAGGTTAATCGCAGTTAGTTGCTTTTGCACAATAGCTAAAAAAAAAAGAAGTAAAAGTCGGAATTGTCAGTATATTTATTACAGAATTATTGAAACTGCTCTCCTTTCCAATTGGCACTGGAAATATTGCAAAACTAATACGTCTGCGGATGTATATGCGCAGGAAAAAAAAAAGAGAAAATAGTGCAGCCTTGATTTGACGGTCGGCTAATAACGCAAGGCTGCGCTCGAAGATCCGTGTAGTATGAATTTTATAAGCGGCAATTACACGCGATTGCGATCCATCGTTTATTGCTTAATGAGAACGACTGCCGATCGCCCGGCGGCCGCTTTTCTGCAAAATCTGACTTTTTGCCGTCGCGATCGCGAATCGTTATGACATTTCGTTTTACGATCGGCAAGATTATCGATAGAGCCTCCGTTTCCTGCAAACAATGCTCTTGACTTTGACGCGCTAGTCGAAAGGCATACATGTTATCAGATTGGACAAAATTCGAGACTTCCGAGACAGATACATAATCTTCTTGTAAAGTAGAAGTATATAGATTGACACAAGAACATTTGGATGCAAAGATAACAGGAACGTGAATTCGAATTGATAGCAAGAATTCGATAACAAGACTTACACATTTGGCGATATATTTATGTTACATTTTCGGTGGCCACATGTTATCTGAAGAATACTATAGGGATGTAATCTATACATATCTAAACGTACACGTTGAGATGTAATATATGTGCTGTCATTGTGTTACAACGTACGCCAGGAAAAATTTCTTCGAAGTTGCTTGGAATGTCTTGCGATATACCCCCGTCATCATCAATCACATTAACATTACGCTCACATTAAATAACACTAAAATATCAGACGCTATTATAAGTCTATTATTTTATAAAGCAAGAAATATGTAGCTTATATATTCAAACTTACGAAATATGTAATAGAGCTTAAAGAAATATCATTTATATAACATTACTCTCCGAGATATATTAATAAGAAAAACTTTAATATAGATATATTTGAAAAACATCTATATTGTAGATATTATGTATGATGTACACGCGCGATCTCGTCAAAGCTCGCAACGAGTTTGAGAAAAGGAGAGAGTGGTAGTTCTTCACTAGTTGAAAATTGAAAAAAGCATTTAGCTTTCCGCGATGGATATATGTGATGGACATGAAGGAATTACAGCAAAGTCAAGGGTACAATTTGCGGGGGTAATAAAGTAATTAACTGGGAAATCGTCGCGCGCGGCAACCAGATTTCTTTTATTGCGACTAATAATAGCGCGAAATTGCAGAGGCGCGTCTGTACTCCGTGAAAGTACCACACTTCTCGTCCCTTTTCTTTTTTACTTTCAACTCGCTCTCCATCGCGAGCAGAATGAGGAAGCGGTGGAGAGAAAAAGAATGGGATGTCGAGAGGGGGTGAGAGGGTGGGACTTAAGTGCGACTCACAGAAAAGAGAGCGTAAAGCTCTTGGTATAAATGGGGTTCTCAGGGGCGCACGAGAGGCACAGCTTGAGAGGAAAATCCCCTTCACCTCTTTCTTTTTTCTTTTCTTCCTCCGCGTCACGTACATTCAATATAAATGTCACGCGGTGCTCGGACAATTACGAGGTTTGCGGAGATTCGTAGAAAAATTCACCACCAGTTGATACAGAGAGAGAACGAGTTCTCTTTTCCTCGCTTAACAATTTCGTTCTAGCTAAGGAAATCCAACATGATATGCTAAATTGTACAAATCGTTGTGACGACTCTCGAGATACTTAGATATGCATTTACTTCGATTTTAGCGATATTTATTAACAGCGAGTAACGTGCTTGCTTCGTGATAACGATTAACGATATAGAGATTTAATTCGTATTAAATCTTTAATGAATTAAAGCAATCAATTTCGTATCGATTTTCTCATGCATTTTTTTCTCTTTTTTTATATTTTGGGTTTGTGTCGAGCTGTTTTCCCGAATCGCACGCACGATAATCAAGTATCGTTCTAACGAACCTGCCTGAAACTAAGAGTATATCCGTAGGTGATGGATGGGGGACTTCAATTCACTTCGGCTTAGCTTGAACAGCGGAGAGACCCTCGAGATAAGCTCTCACGATTAACGACGGTACGGTGAATCTGAAACAAGAGGCACTTTCGTACGAAAGCTCGACCACCCTCACCGAATCACCCCCTAGCGCGGACAATTCCACTTGTGGCTTTTATCTCGCCTCATTGCATGCTCGCCCGAATTTCCTTCAACAAGTTATAATTTTGTATTCATATATACCGACACATATGTGACATATAAAAGAAATATATATTGTGTATAAATACACGCACATATGTTTCTGGTCGATAAATTCCGTGAGATTTCTAACGCAATGGAATTTTTAAAATGCCATACGCGTGGCAACCTGTAAAAGTTAATCGAATCGGCTAAGCCGATCACGTTTAACCATCGGGTCGTAGAATCGAAGGTCTATACAGTCAGAGGAGATCCCCTAGCGCGGAGATACAAGAGGAAAGGAAATTGTGTGTGCTTCACTTCCACAAAGCCGCTAACTCATCCTATGGCTGTGCATTTACCGAGAAATAAATATCATACGAGATTCAATTGTACGCTTCGCGAAGAATATGACGAACGCATCTGTGCTGGAAGTTGACGCGTTTGTGCTGGAGGTTGAAAGCTATTCCACGATCACGTCAAATTCGACAAGTTAGAAATGGTGATTAGAGCCAGTTTTAGGGTCTGCGCGATCCATTTGGAAAATTCAAGCTCAATCGCGGCCGGTTAGGTGAATCCGTTTCATTCATCGTTGTCGGTCATCGCGAGGGTGTTTCTTGTTAAGGTTGCCGTGGAAACGCGGAGAGCACCACCATTATCTAGCTGCGGGCACGTACCGACCGTCCGCTCGTACGTACACACTACCACTAGGATCCACGGTGCAGTAAGTAGGTCAATATCGAATAAATCACAGCTAGGATAACCCGCCCGCTAGGACGAAAGAACGTTTCTTTCGTGAAACAATGCTCTCAACTGTTTTTGTATGTCGTCAAATTAAAAAGATATCGCATATCGTCAAAAATTTCCTCGATATACCTGCGAAATATTAATTCACGAGACTCGTCGGTGATCGATTCTGTATTTGTTAACGAGATCTTTATATAGCCAAGTTTGGCTAAAAATATTACTCCGACTGTTACAGATGTAATTAATGACGCTATATTTGACGAGGATCACGATGAGATGGTGGTGGTAAAAGACATCGAGATGTTCTCCATGTGCGAGCACCATTTGGTACCGTTTTACGGCAAGGTTTCAATCGGTTACCTTCCCTGCAAAAAAATATTGGGTCTCAGCAAACTCGCCAGGTAATTACGTTAAATATTAATTAAGGATCTTATCGAGTCTCCCGCGAGTTTTCGATTCACGACTGATTAACTCGATATCAAGTGTAGATTGTTCGCAATTGAAGGTCGAATCTCTTCCACTTGGACGAACCACTTAATTGCGATTCTGTCACCACGTATGTCGTTCTTTCATGCGTGGGAATTATTTATTGATAATGATTCTAGCCGATAAACATCTAAGATGCTAGTCTTCTAAGTTAAAGCCTTCGATGAAAAGACCTTATATAGTAAAATCAAGTCAAAATGTGCCGTTATACTTTTCGAAGAATTATATGTTTTAATATATAGTGAAAAATAGATGAAAAATATATTTTTCAATTTATAATTTATAATGCAGATGTACATATTTGTACAATACAAAATTTTTCCTTTTCTCAAAGCGTGACGTTGCGCGACAAAGTGCGATCGTGTAAATAAGAAAGGAGGGAAATTCCGCTTCTTTATTCACCGAAATCCGGACGATTTCGTCGAGTTGCACGTCCACTAGTCCTGGCCTTGATCAGTGGCATATCAAGGCGAAAAGAAAGAATATGACGAGACTGGTCTCCTAAGACCGTAGACACTTTCACGCGCGTATAGCGGCCCGGGATCTTCGTTTACTCGTTAAACGCCCGTTTAAAAGCGAAGTAAACGGTCGATAATGTGGAAACAGGACCGATGGCATTCCGATGCGCTGTTCAACGTACTTCAAAACCGTTAACTTTTTTTTCCCCTAGCTTTCGTAAGCGTTCTTCTAGATAATGGATTTGGGAAGAAATAATATTTGCATGCACTCGGCCCGGATTTTAACGACCCCGATTTATCGGTGGTTTCTAAACATCATTTTGAATAAAGGATATTTCCTGTTCGCAGAATCGTGGAGATCTTCAGCAGACGACTCCAGGTGCAGGAGCGACTCACGAAACAAATCGCGATAGCGGTCACGAAGGCTGTGCAGCCTGCAGGAGTCGCCGTCGTGGTTGAGGGAGTGTACGTATAAAATTTTATGATATATCACAAAATTTCAATCGCTTCAACCACGTGAATGGCGAAGCGATTTTTTCGCTTGAAAGGATTAAGTGGGACCATTTGAAAACGAAACGATCTCGTGAATCATTTACAATGGGTCACGTAAAGGGATCGAACGCGAGGATAAAAAAATATCGGAATTATTGTCAACTATAATACAACTACAACAGATCGTAACGTATATGTACACAGGATGATTTTTAATCATAGGTCCGGTACTTCGGGCGAGATATTGCGATGTCGAGCCGGTTCGCCAGTTAAGGTCGCTTTCCTTTCGATCAGCGGCTATGCGGCTCGCGGAACAGTTTTCGCAGGTGGAACGATCGCGAGGGAACACGACCTTGTGCCGTCGCGCGAACGTTGCACATAATTAAAGCACTCGCGTAACGATCCGGTTGTTCGTTACACGGCGTATGCATTAGCGCGGCCGATAAATCTCGCGCGGGTGTGCGTAAGTGTCACCTCGATCGCCAGCCGGGGTTATTAATCGTTGCCTGTGATTAATATGATTAATATATAAAAACGCGAGCACACGCCCAACGCAATCGTGGATAATTCAGGAAGACCACGCGCGCGACTTCCGATAGTTGCGGTTTTCCGAGATATCAGTGATAATTGATCGGAGTACCTATTATCTCCGTCGAGAGAGAGAGAGAGAGCGATTGGCTCGCGCAAATAGCTCGTAACGTTATTTTGCCAAGACTTTATATCCACGTAGATTTATCTCCCGCCATATCAGGGATAGGTATTTTTGTCATCTTATCGCGCGAGTAATCCTATTCCCGGCGTTATTTTCGCGCGCACCGGCACTATATTTACCAGCCCCCGCGCGCGAATAAATTAACTGCCTCGCCGCGGTTAAAACCGCCCGATTTATCCCGCGAGAGTGATAAACCGATAATTAATAACTCCTAACGCGGTGCTATTCTCGCAAGGACCGACGCTATTCTCGTCGGTCTGCGCAAATAATTTAGACACTACTTTTCCGCCCGACTCGCCGCTCGCCGCGCCGCGAGGATGAATGACTATATATATATATGTATAAGTCGACTTATTCTACGAAAATAATATAAACCGATAACAGACCAGAGCTATCATACGGACCACCACGATCGTCGTCGTGTTACGACATCGGGGGCATACGCGCGGGTTTCCCCAAGCCGGAGAACCCGTTCGCGATATGATACACATTAGTTAATCAAATCCTCCTGCTTGCGAATCGAATAAGATCTACCTCTCGCGAAGGCATCAAGGATATCTGTAACACGAGATCTAACGGTCCGATCTTTTTTTTCGCGATTTCCTTATTGCGATTTTAATTATACATTACGGCACGCGCGCACCCATCAGGAAAAAGAAAAAAAATTTTTTGCATACGTTGCAGGCACATGTGCATGGTGATGAGGGGCGTGCAGAAGATCAACAGCAAGACAGTGACCTCGACGATGCTGGGCGTGTTCCGGGACGACCCGAAGACCCGCGAGGAATTCCTGAATCTGGTGCACAACAAGTAAACGGCCGGATCGTCGGCCACCGTGGGACCACTAAATTTCAACGCGCGACACCCCGACTGCTCTGCTCCGACGTCCGACCGCTACCTCGCCCCCCAGGGCTTCGGGATCGTCGTCGTCGTCGTCGCCGCCACCGCGCCAAAGTCCTTCCCGTACTGCACATTCCGCTTGTTCTTCGAAAAAGAAAATCGTATAAGTACGTCGACCGTCTCGACGACTCGGTTTTCCGCGTGCCTCTGTATCAGAAATATACGATTGGGAAAGTCCAGGGGCGATCGCTTTCCGGGACGACCAAGATAGCGCGATAACCGGATGGTGGAGACGACGACGCTCGACGAGGGTCCCACGTCCCGCGCTGATAAGAACGCGCTCAAACTGCACTGATCGAGTGACACTGACAATAGCGACGCGTCCGTCGTGGTCATCCGCGAGTCAAGACGCCCGTGCGTTGCGGAATGGCGACGCGGATGACTCGCGAGCGATTCGTCGCGTCGCGACGAGAGTGACGAGCGACGTGCATTCCGGCGCCGAAGGCACAGCGAAAAGGAATTAGCGGTTTTTAGTCCGAGGATACGAGTTATTCGACGCGATAAAATACGTGTGTGGGACCAGGAAGTCGCTGCTGGATCAGCGACAATCCTGCTAAAGAGTTTTATTACGTTTGCTGCGCCTTTGGCCGAGTGAATGATCGTCACTTATAAAGAAGCTTTTTAGGAAATTTTTCAACGAAGGCTCCGGTCAATGGACAAACCCACGCGACAGTCGACGCGCTTCTCGTGACAATAAATTGTACATCCCGTAGATTAGCGAATTCTTTTGAAGAGAACCGCGTTCGACTCCTTCGTCCGTTTGCATCGACCGTACGGGCTTTCGGTATATACTCACAATTTTACATCATGCGTTCTGCGATATTCGGCGTTTTTAGCTCACGCGCGTTTTTTCCGCAGCTGCGAAACTCGACAGCCACGGGTTTCGCATCGTCGCCGATCTGCGTCGCGCGATATCGCCTATAAAATTTTTTGTTCGTCACGTTTGGTATTCATTAATAGACGCATTTGTGATTAAGGCGAGAATTGAAAAGATATTGCCAAAAATTAATTCAATGCCTCAAGTCAAAATGCATCGAAATGAATTATCTATTTATTAAAATTAACCGGAAAAAAAAACATTTTATTGTATACTTGCAATTCTGAAAGGTGATTTATCAAAGAACTTCCTTTTAATTCACATATCTTAGTAGTTTCATTTAAGAAACATTATTTCAAATCCGCTTATTATCGAACGCTACATATGTCATTCTTCTCCAATGAGTGCATGATCTTCTCGCCTTAGTTTGATTTAATTTTAAAAGAATTCGCGAAAAAAATCGTTGCGAAATGCGCAATGCTTCAGCCATGCGTTGCGCATCGTGGCGAACTCCAAAAGACACCGTTTCCAAAGTATATACCGCATTTGCCTAATCATCCGTCGAGATGTTTCCCAGAGAAAGTTAAATCGTCCACCATCGGAGGTCCATTTTCAACATTCACGGAATGCATATCATTAAACTAAAATTAATTTACCTTGCGTATTGTACGTTATTAATTAAAGCGAAGATGTCATATATTATTCGCGAATTTATTTATCGTATAAGTTATCGAATCCGCGCGATTACAAAAGATTTATATTTTATCTGGAAGTGAAAATTTACATATAGATGTTACTTCTGTTGCACTTTACTTTTTGCGTGCTCGCGGCTAGTCCACGAGTACCACCTCACATCGAGATTTTTACTGATACTTTTAACGATATTAATAGGATAACGCACAGTTTATTATGTACATATCGATTTCTGTTAAAATATGTGATTCAAAACTTCCTGCCTCAACAGACTGAAGTGATAGAGCTTCGGTATATTCTCCGATTATGCTTTCTGAACGTGAAAGGCTGGAGAGAGATGTTCGAGTTATACTTATGAAAGTGAACGTTCAATATTTGTAATATTTTTCTGACAATATTATATAAAAAGTTATATTTATATTTTCAACGACGGGGCATTACTTGTTTCCAGTTTATCCTCGTTCCTCTTGTACCGGTTGTTGCACCGACATACAGGTCGGCATATGACGGGTTGCCCATTCGTGCAAGCGCGCATGATCGTTCACAGCTGCATAGGCTTTGGCATATTATAGGCTGCGGTCCACTTGACGCTACAAATACTTTGGAGCGTTCTTCTTCTTCTTTTTTCTTCGTTAAAAGAAAAGAGAAGAGGAATGCTTCGAAGCATTTGTAGCGTCACAGCCATAATCACTCACATATGATGCGCCAAAGCCTACGCAGCTGTGAAACACCATGCGCGCCTGTACGAATGGGCAACCCGTCATGCTCACCTGTATGTCGTTGCAACACCCTGTACGTAGCTATAAAAATAATAGAAATTTGCATATTCCAGGAACACGTTACACAATTTAGAGGGTGCATCTTTCTTCCCGTAATAGTTTAGCCTGTAAAACATGCACGTCGGTAAATTTTTATGCAGCATGTTTTCGGAAACTTTGGCCGGTAATCGGTCAAGTATTCATTAATGACCTAATCGAGACACTTTGACCTACACGCACGAGCATCAAGTAGCACACGTGTGTTATACGCTGTTGCGCGATACAAATCACTTCTCGCGAAATAATGTCCCCAACCCAAATTCCATACTAGTCTCTCGTAGACCTCGTATCTATTCCCGCTGAACAGCTCACCCGTTCCCGATGAATCACACGCTTCTCGCACGTGTTAATTAATTATAATTTGGTGTCGGGAGAAGAAAAGATTATTGAGATTTAACGCGAGACTATAATATATGGTATCGATGAAACAAGTGAGCGAGATTAATAAATTCCGTGCTTTGCATTCTACTTTTCAAGATCATTCCAGCTTTTATTTTGGGTTCTACATGCTTGTGATTTTAAATCGTTAGTAGAGAATACACAACATATGTAAGAAGGATAAAAAATCCCGCTACAACATCGATACAGAAAAAAGAAGCATACAAAAATGAATAAAGTTAACAAATTCAGCGTTGCGTATTCTCCATCCAGTTTTCTTATTTTCTTTTTAAGTCCTTTTTACATATATATATTTTTTTATCGTTGTGAGCAACAATCCGCTACATCGAACGTCACCTAAATCATCATATCCCAAATCTCGGCAACGGCGATATTTCGATCTTCTTCATGATTGTTGAGCCACATATACCTCGTCTGGAGCGTCCAGATTCCCTGCGTCATCCTGATAAAGAAGATATATCATATGCCTCCATCCATGGGTTTCTGCCGATGGAACAACGAAGACAACGGTGCAACTTTATATATTATATAAAAGGTAAGAACCAAATAAGACCTTACCTACTACGCTCACTCAGTCTAAAAATAAAACATTATTTTAAATTTTGCATTATATTATTTTAGGTCGTAGAAAATCAATTTAAACAGATCATTTGGAACCCGAAATTCATTACGATTCCGCAGAAGAATCCGTGCACATATCGAATAGATAGCTCGCAAAGCATATTTTTATGTATACAAAAAATTAATAATTAATATAAATTGTCCTAGATTTATAGTTGAATTCGATTTATATTATAAATGATATTGAATTTATCATTTATTTATAAAGTTTTATTAAATTTACAATAAAAATTACTTTTGTCACCAATTATTTTTCGCATTTTTGTGTCACAAAATTACTGTGTATTTTATATCATGTTTCCACCTTGTTTCGCAGAATTAAGCAATCTTTTTCTGAACAGTTCGATCACAATTATAACTTTGCGATAACTCAATTTCCTACATCAAAGATATCAGAAAGATTAGAACAGATACTAAATTGTGTGGCGTGAATACTTGTGTTACGTCAAAAAAAAAGTCAAAATTATGATTATAATATCATCTTATCTATTTCATGGTAATACGTATCGATATTGTATCAAATATAATTAACATCTAGTTTTAAGGTCATAAAGAAATTATGATTTATTAAGAGACACGGTAGTGTCTCGCGCCAATAATATTTACCGAACCACTTTCAGTGATTTTAGCTTTATATTTTAATAGATTGCAATGAAATTCTCTTATAAAATAGGCAAAGATCTAATAGTTCGGAAGAGAATTGACGTTATCCCTAGTCAAAGTTCTATAAGTTAAATTTGACAATTTTTCAGTTAATTCACTGTGTATAATTCGGTAGATATTCTTTATTGAAAATAATGAATATCTCAACATTTATATGTATATAGAAAGGAATCATGTTCACAGTTGAATTCTCCCATCGCTCGTCAAACAGAGAGATTGAATTAATGCTGCTAACAAAATGTGATGTCTTTTCCTGTCTCTCTCTATACCGCTTTTACTTTAAATAATATATTCAAGAGTTTATTTTTTATTATAAAACGAGAATATTGTACATTTATATGTACGAGAATAATTTTACGTAAGATCATATATATAAACGTGTTATTATTGATCTCCTTTATTATCACATTGATATTACACATTATTAACATTATTATCTAATTCTTTTATTCCTATATTCCATTTGTATAAAAATATAAATCAAATTTCTATCAATTTGTTTTCGAATTATGTATTTTTTACTTCACAAGCGGCTGAAATCCAAGTACAATATGTGTTATAGTACTTGTTATATATGTGTTTATATTTATATATTTTATCGCTTTATAAAATTGTTCTCATACATACAATAATATGTTCCGCAATGTTTTTATCTTGAAAGGTAAAGTTTTGAACGTTATCTCAATTTTGTTAAAAACAGTATAAACAGGAAGCCTGAAGGGCAAACATTACACAATAGTATATCTTCATTATTTCATTATTTTCAATAAGGTATCTTATACACGTATCTATATACATAATTTTAGAAAGCCTTCGGTGGTGGCCTATAGACGCCGACCACAACGGCGTGATCTCTCTCGTACGGTTCGAGCGTGATTTGTTCCAATGGTTTCAAATTGTCTTCAAGCAATTTTTTCACTTCTGTCGCGAACACCGCTTCAGGCTTAGCGATTGAGTCTATACAACTTGCCTGAAACAAATGGTAAATATGAATATAATTTAAGGCCACGGTACAAAACAAAAATTTAAGCAGTATTGCCAAATCAGTCAATCAAGAATTTAAGGCACAACATAAGCGGTTGCAAATCCAAATTGTTGATTTTCTTACTGCTAACGTTTTACCGTTTAAGTTTTTTATTTGCCATTGTCCTTAAAGTCAAGAGCAATGAAATTTACTGCTTTAAAATCATTATTCGATTATTAGATTGTGCTTTATAATATCTAAGCTTAAATATACACTTTGCAATTGTAGTGTAATTGCCACTGATTGCAAATATGTTACCTTAATAGAGATGACAAAGTGTCCGCCGCTCTTGAGAAAGTTTTGCGCGTTTAACGAGACAATTCTAGCCTGATCTGGCTGTGCGACGTCCGAGAATATAGTGTCCACCATTCCTACAAGCATTCTGTACTTGTGAGGGTGTCTCGCGTCCTCGACTATAGGTATGATGTTGCTTCTCCTCTTAGCAACATCAATCAAATCTCTCCCCGTTCGATGGGAGAATTCCACGGCAAAGACAGTTCCTTGCTGTATACATGAAAATATTAGGATATTTATTGTCAATTCTATATCATTTAGGTACGTTCTTATATCGGCATAGACTCTGTACGCACGTTCTTTTAAGAGTAAAGTCAAATCTTACTCACTCGAGAAAAACGTGCACGTAATATTTTTCTAGCATCACGTCGACACCAAATTCGCAGTTGCAAGCTAACTTGGCTCTAATGTGTGCATATAAATTACATTCCCAAACAGATTTCCAATAAGTACTTACTGGGCCAACTATATCAGCGACATGAGACACAGTGGTACCCGATGCTGCCCCCAGGTATAACACCTTGCTTCCAGGGGCCATGAAAATTTTATCGACGCCTCCGAGGATGGCGGCGGCTAATTTAGACCGGAATGGATTCCACACTCTATATTCGATCTTCTCGCCTGCTGCCGATTGCTCGCCAGCTTTGTCAGACTGCACAATGCGTACATCATGTTAATTCAAACAGATGTAAAAAAATTAAAAAAAAAACCTCATTTCTGTACTGTAACGTCCAAGTTGTGTTTACCTCAACGCTGATTCTTTTCTCCCCATATACCGCTACCCCAGGTACCAAGCTCAAGGTCACTAACGAGTCTTCCCTCCCTCTAGCTATGAATACTCCTTCGTGGCGATGCGGTTCTATTATCACGTTCTTTCCACCTTTAAAACCACCGCCGCCTCCTCCTCCTCCGCCCCTTCCACCTCCCCTTCCACCTCCTCGGCCTCGGCCTCCCCCACGTGGAGAAAAACCACTGCCTCTTCCTCCACCTCTGCCGCCTCCCCGACTTTCACCGAAACTTGGTCTACCTCCACGGACACCGCCGCGACCGCCTCCAAAACCACGGCCACCTCCTCCTCCTCCTCTACCTCCACCTGGTGAAAACGCTGTAACGTGAAAAGAACATTAGTGAGAAAAGAATATAGCTAATATACTTGTAATTTTCAACACACCTATTTTGATGTGCTATATATAAGAGATTATTAATAATATTAATAATTTCTTATAAATAACGTATTTATTTATTATATAATAATATATTATATTTTAGCGTTAGTGTAATATAAAAATATATATAATAAATTATTTCTGATAAGAAAGAAATGTAAGTTATTCGCTTCAGATTTCACAAGATAAAATTTTATTGACATGTATTTCGATGAGTGTATTTTAATGTATATTTTATTTTATTTTACATTTACAATCGTCTGGTCGTTGAGGTTAGCGAGTTAGTGCCACGCGGCCAACGAGACAAGTGTTTGTCACTTGACACAAACATATGTCTACAGTCGTCGCGAACGCTGCCGAAATAAACTACGAATCGAAGTGGCGCAGGATCGAGCCGCGATATCGGATTCCAGCCACGCACTAGAATTTCAAAACGCGTCCTTCTCCCCGTCGAGGTTAGCCCCGTCGTTAGGAAAAGACCGACGCGCGGGCGGCGGCGATGATCGCGATGAAACAGAAAGTCGAAACGCTATCTGCAATCTGCATGCACCCACATTACCTGGTTTACCCATAACGAGCTACGTGCAAACGGTCGGCAAACTGCTCCTCCCTACAAAATTACTTTCGACATTAACCGAGAGCACGTGTATCAAACATCGAAATTGTCGGAGAAGGAAATGCGGAGCGAGCAGAGCGGCGCCCGAAGATTCCAGGCATGCGCAGTGACGCAACCACGGAGAAAGAAGGTATATACATCCGACTCCGACAAGAACCGGGAACCGGGAACCGGCCCAACATGGCCGTTCAGCAGACACAACTGTTGCACATGTGCTGCTACTCAGCGGCTTGGTCTGCGCAGATCTGTCCTTCGCAGAAAAAAATAAATATTAGAATTATAATAATAGGAGGAATAGGAATAACAAAGATAGAAATAAAATGAAAAATTATATTGAGAGAGAAGAGAGAAGCGCAAAAATTCGGTTGTAAACGAGACAAATCTTGAGCTTCCAGAAATTCTTCTTACTTTGCATTTGCAGCCAATAGATGTGTGTGTTTTACGACAAATGAAATAGCCAAGTGCATTGATAGGGGAAGCGAGATGAATGGGACGAATAGAATGAATGAAGAGAGAAAACAGCTTTCCTCGCATTTCATTATTCTGTAATTACGCGGTAATGTTCGATGTGTCGCGTGTTCACGCGAAAGAATATATGAAAATTAAAGGGACATATAACGTTCTTTCCGATGAGCTTCTGTTTGTGTGAATGCGTATTCTTCTCCTCTTGCGTCTATTTCGATTGCCGACTCAAAAACAGCGCGATGGACATACGTAACCTAGTTTGAGGCACATTAGAGCCTTTTCCTAAATATATTTCTTAATAAATATTGGACATTGGAAGCGTTACACGATCTAGAAATATATGTAAATGTTATACATGCGCGTGTGACAGCGCAAACGACAATATGAAGTAAGTACGATCATTCTGTCAAGTAAGATGTTTTGCCTTTTGGTTTGGTATTTATTTATGAATTTACTTTTTTGCCACAGGATAAGCGTTGACGGATTGATTGTGTATTTCCCGTATGATTATATTTATCCCGAGCAGTATGCGTACATGCTCGAGCTCAAGCGTGGCCTGGATGCCAAGGTATCGTCTAATTCCTCTTGCATTTCACCGACATCGTCGTCTTGAATATTGAGGAACTAAATAGCTAAATTATGTGCTTCAGGGACACTGCCTGCTGGAGATGCCTTCGGGCACTGGCAAAACGATAACTCTGTTGTCACTTATTGTGGCATACATGCTGGAGCATCCGTTGGACGTAACAAAATTGATTTATTGTTCCCGGACAGTGCCAGAGATAGAAAAAGTTATAGAGGAGCTGAAGAAGCTTATAGACTATTATGAGAAAGAAACGGAAAGCAAGCCAAAAATTGTCGGTCTGGTTCTTAGTTCGCGTAAGAATATGTGCATTCATCCCGAGGTAATTTAAAAATTACACCGTTTGTATACTCGTAAAACAAATTTGCTGCAATTGTAGTTAATTGCGTTTTTGTATATAGGTCAGTCGAGAGCGAGAAGGTAAAATTGTGGATGGCCGTTGTCACTCTCTCACCGCGTCATACGTACGAGAGAGACATAATTACGACGAATCTACTCCAATTTGTAATTTTTATGAAGGATTCGATATGGAGGGCAAGGAACAAATTATCCCTCCCGGTATTTATTCCATCGACGATTTGAAAGAATACGGGAAAGATAGAAGCTGGTGCCCGTACTTCCTCGCGAGATTTACGGTAATAGACTTTGTAAATCTTTTTACTCGGGCTTATAAATAATTTAAATAATAAGTAGATAAAGTTGACAATCAATGTTTAACACTTTCAGATCTTACATGCACAGATCGTAGTGTACAGTTATCATTATTTATTGGATCCAAAGATCGCGGAGACAGTATCCAAGGAGTTAAGCAAGAGCTCAGTAGTTATCTTTGATGAAGCTCATAACATTGGTATAATAATTAACGTTATGTTCGGCACTGAAATAACTTGCGGTGCAAGAAAATGAAAGTTTGTAAATTTTAGATAATGTCTGCATCGATTCCATGAGCGTTAAGATAAATAGGAAGACAATGGAGAAAAGTTCGACCAACATACAACTTTTAGAAAAAACTGTGGCTGAGTAAGTATGTCAAAATTTTATACGTCATATCTCCTTCATTGACACTACAACCTGAGTCAAACGTTCAAGCTTTCTGGAAAAAAGTCCTATCTTAAAGCATCTTATATATGATCTCCTTATATATGATGTATTAGAATTTGTTGTAAAAAGATTCTTATCAATTGTATTTTGATTTAGGATGAGAGAAGTTGATGTAAATAAATTGAGGGAAGAGTACGACAGATTGGTTGAGGGACTGAAGGATGCTCAATTCCAGAGAGAAACTGACGTCATCTTAGCCAACCCTATTTTACCGAATGAAATACTTGAAGGTTAAAAAAGTTGCCACATTTTAAAAATATTTTTCACGCATACGACGAGCGAACAATTTTCCTTCATTAAAATTTCTCTTTGCAGAAGTTGTACCGGGTAACATAAGAAACGCCGAGCATTTCGTCAGCTTCCTGAAACGATTCGTCGAATACTTGAAAACTCGCTTACGCGTTCAACACGTCGTGCAAGAGTCACCTGCGGCATTTTTAAGAGATATCCAAGCGAAAGTTGCTATCGAGCGGAAACCATTGCGATTTTGCGCGCAAAGATTAGCGTCCCTCTTACGCACTATGGAGATAACAGATTTAACGGATTTTTCTCCGATAATCCTTGTGACGCATCTTGCGACATTGGTCTCCACATACACGCATGGCTTCACGATTATAGTGGAACCATTCGATGACAAAACTCCGACAGTATTGAATCCGATTTTACATTTTAGCTGTCTAGATTCCTCTATCGCTATCAAGCCCATATTCGATAGATTTCAAACCGTGATAATCACTTCTGGAACATTATCCCCGTTGGATATGTATCCCAAAATTTTAAACTTTCATCCAGTCATAATGTCATCGTTTACAATGACATTGGCTAGGCCGTGTCTTTTACCTATGGTAAGTTGAAAAATAAAAGATAAATAGTCTAGATGTGTTTTATCAATACTTCATCTATCTATGCCTTTTCAATGTCAGATCGTTGCCAAAGGTAACGATCAAGTTACCATTTCGTCGAAATACGAGACACGAGAGGACGTTGCCGTTATAAGAAACTACGGTCAATTGTTGGTCGAATTCGCTGCGACAGTGCCTGACGGCTTAGTCTGCTTTTTTACATCATATTTATATATGGAATCCGTAGTGGCCGCTTGGTACGTTGTACATATATATTTCATGAAATATACAATATTACATTAAAATTTTATAGTAATTTATATATATATATGCATTTAATGTCACAGGTACGATCAAGGAGTTGTGGATCAACTTCAGAGACATAAATTATTATTCATCGAAACGCAGGATTCGGCGGAAACCAGTCTAGCTCTGATCAATTACATAAAAGCTTGCGAGAACGGTAGAGGAGCCGTTCTACTCTCGGTAGCTCGCGGAAAGGTGTCCGAAGGTGTCGACTTTGATCATCATTTGGGCAGAGCCGTACTGATGTTCGGAATACCTTACGTGTACACACAATCACGTATTTTGAAGGCGCGTTTAGAGTATCTCAGAGATCAGTTTCAGGTAAGTCCAGTGTAACATTAAAACCGTCATTGAACGTTTCTGTATACTCGAACAAGATATATATGCTTATGTCTTTTCAGATCCGAGAGAATGATTTCTTAACTTTCGACGCCATGAGGCATGCGGCACAGTGCGTAGGACGCGCGATCAGAGGGAAAACGGATTATGGTATCATGGTGTTTGCAGATAAGGTAAATCTCTTTGGAGAACAACCTGTCGTATGTGCCTCACAATAATAATTATGAGTTTTGTACTAATAAACTTTTTTTCATGTCTACGCTATCGCAGAGATTTTCAAGAATAGATAAACGAAGCAAACTACCGAAATGGATACAGGAACATTTGACTGATAGCTTATGCAACTTGTCAACCGAAGAAGCTATACAGGTAACGTTAATTTTTCGTTTCGTAGCAGGTGCGATTAGTGATTACGATTCTGCGATTCCAATAATAATATTTATTTACAATTTTTCAGATCAGTAAAAGATGGTTACGACAAATGGCACAGCCATTTACGCGCGAGGACCAGCTTGGATTGTCATTATTGACGAGAGAACAACTTGAGAAAGAAGAGGCTGCCAAGATCGAACAAAAAGCTCAGCAAAATTGATAGCGCGACATTGGCACTAGGCCGAGCAGTCCGTTTTACTTAGGCAGAGTAATCTGTGCCATTTACAGAAAATATATTTCATATGCTGCTTGTACAAAGGCCTTCATAATTTGTACTTTTGATCGCATCTGTATTGTATAAGGAATGTAAAATATAAGATATACTTTTTTCCAATAGTGGCAAGTATTTATCTCATTGACTCAAGCTTACGTTATCAGGTTAGCACGGTTCTCACAATCTCAGCAAGGTTCATTAAGAACATGCGATGCAATTAAAAAAATTTTAATAACAAAGTATCGTAAAGCGGACTTGAACAGCGTAGAAAATACAGTCATATCTATAGATATAATTTATTCGATATCACCACCTCACAAGAACTTGATCACCGTCCCGTATTGAATAGTAACTAAGTTCTTGTAGCGGTTTGTCCAACGAGATTTCATCGTTCGATAGCTGAAACGTTAAAATAATAGCATTTATACATCGATTAACAAGTATGTACGGGGTGATTCAGAAGAACCTTTTGTCGTTAAACTTCATATTTCTGATTAAATTGATTGTAAAAAGTTGTCCTGAATCATCTCGTATACATTTTTTATATAGTCTAACATTAAACTTACATTCCGTTGAATAAACGAAAGAGCCGGAATCTTTCCACCGGTTTTAAAAAGCCTTTGAACAAGCCCAATCATTTTTTGAACTTCCATATCTTTAAGTAACTTCCTTTTGATCCCTCTAGACTGACGTGGATCGTCCGGACATACAAATTCCACCGTTATCACATTGGAAACCATTTCCACTTTCGGTTTAGCCGAAGGAATATCCGCAATTCCATATTCTGAAAGTGTAAAATATTTTCTTTTATTTTTCAAGAAACTGTTTTATTTTGCATTTAAAGTATTTTTTACCGTAAGAAATGTAAAGTTCATACATACTATTGACTAAAATAGGATATCGCGGATGTTCATTTATAAATGACGTTCGTTTTTCTGAATTACTTTCGGTTTCTAGCCACACTGGTAAGAACAACTTCAAGTAATCGTGCTCTGCGCCTCTCCTTTCATTATGAGGTATGTCTGTACCATTTAAGACCTTTAATTTAGCTATCCTTGCGATTATCAATTGTCGAGCAGTCTCTACAGTTTCGTTCTTCAAAATGGGATTTTCTCTGAATTTCAAGTCTTCTAGATTTGATAGTTTATCCAATTCGCCAATCGATTGCCACTAAAATTTTATGTCAAATGGTATAGTTAGAAATTTTGATATAAAATTTTAACTGCATCGATACTATCTGTGAAAAAACCCAACTTATTACCTCTGATATGTGGTTTTCCGAAATATGTAGATGACGTAGCATTGGAAACAAAGCAGTCTTATCTGTTGATGTTGAAGATGGAAATCTAATTCTATCTATTTTATTTAAATTCAAATTAAGATATTCTAAGCTGTAAAAAGAGATATTTTTAAGTATTATATGAAATATATATTTTTTTTTTTTTAGCAAATAAAAGAAATAGGCAATAAAGAGAAAAAAAAGAGGAAGATGATTGGATATTTCGTAATGCAACTCACCACGGAAGGGAACCTAGTTTAAGTATCTCATCCCAACTTGATATTAGATTTCCTTCGAGTATTAATGTAATTATTCTCATTAAATTAGTATTTTCCGTTACGTCTTCTATGGTTGTGACAATATTAAAAGAGACTGAAAGTTCTTCGATCGACGGAAACATGGATATACATTGCCGAATATCAGACCAGTTGTAATTCATTCTAGCTATAGTTAAATGCTTGACCGTTGGAAACGAATCTTTTAATGCTGCCACATCTTCTATAGGCAAATGGTTCTCACTGTGTAAACAAAAAAGACAAATTCTCCTATAGTTGCAGCTCATGTGTATAATCGATAGGTATATGTCTAATGTTGTTTAATATATTGCCTAATATTCTGGGAAAATTTAAAAAATACTGTCAAAATGAAGAAGTTTTGTTCTCACCTGACGTTAAGACTCATCAGAAAACGAAGCTGGGAACATATATCTGCTACAATTTTCCACGAATTTATTAAATTTCTAGATAAATCCAATTCCTCCAAATTAGGACACAGTTCTTCCAATTCCCGTGGCTCTCCCGCATTGGATACACATTGCTCCCTCAGCCACACAATCTTTAGCTCGTCAAACTTGCTCTGTTTCTTATTCACTTTGGAGAAGCCGACAAATTCCAAAAACGGTGCATTGATTTCTTTCCTTAAGCTCGACACCTCGTCCCTGTCTACGCCCGCTAATTCATCGTTGATTAGCCCATAGCGCATTTCGATGGCTCGCGGGCAAGATATCCCAAACTTGGCTTTGCCCGGTCGTATAAAAGAGCCTGATGTGGAATGCCTATTGAAAGTTATACGCAGAGTTACAGATCACTGCTGCCATGCTTATTGCAAAACAACTGTCTCACGTGTTATTACCTGGCTTGAAAATACTCTACGCCTTCGTACGTGCCATTGTGTTTGCCACGAGTCGAATCGTCCCAGTCTACGCCCAACCACTCTCCCTTGGTGTTCCCAACGGGTCCGACGTATTTCAACGTACCTCGATAACCGTCGCACTCGATACGGCTTGGAATCTCGTACTTTCTATCCTCTACCATACCTGAAAAGATCAGAGTGTGACAAATCATCCTGTGGCGAAGAGACACGAGGGAATATAGTCCTTAAACCCAGACGAGTATAACTCAGACTTGATAAACTAATCGCAACGCGCGAAGACGTTTATGGAATTTAATGCACAAGAATTTTGTGTAAGGGATACGTACCTATCGGGGGATACAGATCGCTTCAGATTGCGGCTGACAGCGTAACCTCCAAATCAGAAATGCACATTGAGAAAATATGGGAGAGGCCGGGGATCGCGATATCGTCGTGCGCGAGAAACGTCTGGGAGTATCGCGGAAAGTAAACGAAAACGTTAGGAAACGAAATCACATACGGTGACTCGCTGCCTCTCTATTTTGTGTTCCGCGAGAGCTTCGCTGTAAAAGGCATTCCTGTATTTCCTGTCGGGCACGGGCACCCACACGACCACACATCTGCACCTGCACCCGCCTATAGGTACGTTCATACACGTGTACACACAAACGTGTATCTGAATATATATACACACGTAAGAACGTATGAAATATAAAACATGATTTTGCAACGCGCGTGTAACTTGAATTAAAAATTCCATTTTCAAAAGAAATACTCTCGCTTCTTTTTATAACGCAAAAACTTCTGTCTCTCCGGATGAATATCAACAGATTAGATAAATATCCTAATCAAATAATTTGTTATAAAGATATATGTCGCGCAGTAAAAATATATCGACTGTTTGGAAACGGAAAATAAATATTTTGATTTTATTAGTCGAGAATTCTGTAAACATTACATACTCTTGATACTCTACACATATAACGTAATGTAATAATATAAAAAAAATGTACAATCGTGTGCTAGAAGATATATAGTGCGCATAAATACGTATCATTTTCACTCGCGTTTAACTTATATAGTGGTTCTGGTTTCTCACATCTATATAATCTGAGTTCCGGACGGTATATATATATATATATACCAAGTTTGGTAATCTCTGATTGTTTGTTACATAGTAGAACATTACATCCAATACATTGAATTACACTGAATTTAAGGACTTATTGCTCCAGCGCAAGATATATATTAAGCACCTAACATGTAATTGGCAATGTTAGCACCATGCAGGATTTCGATCCAGTAACCATCGGGGTCTTTAATAAAAGCTATGCCCTTCATTTTGCCGTCATTTGGTTTCTTCACGAATTCCACACCATACATCTCGAACCTTTGGCAGGCTTTGTCGACGTCAGGTACTGCTATTCCGATGTGACCTGTATTTCAGGAAAGAGAAGATAAATAATTACTTGTGAAATTATAAAAAATGTTCCGTCTCTATTTATATCTTAGTTTTATTTACAATTTAGATAATAATTTTAAGAACAATTAACGCATTTGACAAATTTCTTACCAAATCCTTTGGGATCTGCATTTCCATTGTAATATTTTACATCGGGATCTGTTTCTGTTCCCCAATTGCTGAAATATGCGTTTATTTTCTGTGTAAAAATACACGAACTCTCACGTATTTTCTCGCGGGGTGTCTCAAAAAAACTATCATATATTTGAAAACTTACTGCGTTAACTCTATGGTCGCTTTTTTACGGAATGTCCATTCAATACTTTCTCTACGATCGAGTGGGATTTCCTTCTGGTCCTCGTATCCAAGGAAATACAGGGAGAATTGCATTTCTGGAAAGTCGAGCTTTTGCAGCAAGGTCATTCCGAGGACTTCGGTGTAAAAGGGCAAGGATTTTCTCGGGTCCTTTATACGGTACATCGTCTGCTGCATTATAAACCCATTTGTTGAGGGATCCGGTGTTTTGCAAAGCTTACGAACTTCGCTGTTGCTCAAACCCAACGGCTCACCCATCTGCAATTTAGGACATATCATTATTTTCCTAGAATAATTTTGGCTAAACTCTGATTAATTTAAACGACAAATTGCTTATAGTAAATATTTTTACCATACAACTTATTATACCCTTTCTAATCTAATTTCTTTTTACATACAAACAACAGAAATAATTTTATCCGTGCTAATAAAATATTGTAGGCTATTACTGGACACAAAGTAATAAACGATTAAATTAATTAGAATTTAAATCACTTTCATTACAAGAGAAGGTATCTCTTTAATTTAATTTGTATAAATTTCTTGAGTACCTATGTTATTATTTTAGTTTCTTATATTACCTAGCCAAAAGATATTTAATTATAAGTGTATCAGTTAATTAGTATATGGAGGGTGTTGCACATGTAACCCGCTGTCACGTAATTATTATTTCTAACCAATACAGGAATCGGAAGTCGGCCTTACCGCAAGGCCAGAAACGATAAGGCAGAAGTAATCCGCAAAATTTCAAGCTGATAAAACTCATATTAATTCGCGAAACAATTCTGCTACGTCATACATTGTATTTTTGTTTCCAAACAGCGCCACAATTCTCGTTACATTAAAATATGGAATTACAGCAGAAAAATTATGCGTACTTCTCCACTTTTTAACGCTTTTATGATCACTGTGCTCACAATAAAGTTCAAAGTTTAAACCATTTAATTTGACACTTGTGATGGTTTATCTCTTTTTGTTTGGGAAACGTTCCATGTATTTTTGTACGCGTAAAAAGTATGACAGTATAATTTTCTCGGCATTGTAACGACTTTATATAATAATAAACTACAACTATACAGAGTTAGATACATTATACCTTTTTATTCGTGTGTGTTTATTTGTAAGAGAGAAAATTACACCGTCGTATCACGCAGGTTCCATTGTTAACGGCGCATTGTTTTACATATACATCTGTATCGCGTAGGCGTAGGCGTAGGCGATACGGACACTCGGCTGCTTTTGTCGCTCGACGTTTTAAGGATTTATCGACCGCGATTATTTCCGGGCCGAAGAGTTTACAGATAAAACCATCACCGCCATTCAAGGACGCGCCTATTCCCGGCACATCGATATATTCGCTCACCGCCATATGGCAATTCGAATAGGCTGTAAGAATCGTAGGCAATTGTCAGCGATACACATCGATCGCGCGTGTCCAACTCGGCGATCCATCCTACACGCGCAGCATCCGGGATCGCAGCGTAGAACCTGCATCCTCGATCGGAGACCCGCTGTGCGAAGTGCGAAGTAGTTTCTCGGCGAAGAGCACGATCGCGCGAGATTACGGGGGCTGCGATTGTCGCGTCACGGTTCGTCGACGGTCCTTCACCTTCACCACGCGGACAAAAATTTAATTCCAGTATACCCTTACCTCTTCTTCGAAAGACGCCAGAGTAAATGTAACGCCGTACGAACGAGAAAAAAATTTCACGCGAGCAAACGCGAGACCGAGAGCTTCGTACACGGACGCTTAATGTCGGCGACTATCTATATATAGCATGCGCATGATGCGCATACGCTCGGCGTCATAAAATGTCTCCCGCATGAGGTTACACCAAAATTTTGGGCGTGCGTAACGCTAAGCATGCGCATCGTACCTAGATATTGACGCGTCGTAACTGTGATTACAATCGAGGAAACGGTTCTGTCTTCTGTCGAAGAACCACGGCTACGGCTTCAAAGTGACAGCTTCGCGTTTAAAACACGTTGCAATTAAAAAATAAATTGAGGTTATGTGCGATTAAAACGAAAGCGCGTTTACCTAGCGTCAGTAAACTATCGATTGTCAGTAGATTATCGACTGGTCGATAAATCGAGATTAAATCTTGTAACGTCAATAATCGCTTTTTAATTTTTCGTAATTAGAGTAAAATGGATGCGTTCACACTCGTTCACAGCCGATACTCCGCTAGCCTAGCACGCGTGAGCAGTCGCTCGTTTCCTCTCCTAGGCTAGCGGAGTATCGGCTGAACGCACCCAATGTGATTGAAACTAATGCGACCTCCTTGCCGATTATGTTCTCCCGATACTTTATCAATTTTCGTTATTTCTGTCTTAAAATCTTTAAACCCTTAAAATTCTCGAAATTGTAATAGGTACTTTAGAATTTTCAATTTCAGTTTAGCGTGCGGGGGAATAAAGCAGAGAGGCATATATATATACCATTTACAGGACAGATAACAGGTATGATTTTGCATTATATTAATATACAGATTTGATTATATTCTTGTAAATTACAAAATATATATTATTAATGACTATGCAATTCCAGCCGCTTAAATTATATTGATTACTTTCTCTTTCGTTCGTTTACAGGCTAATTATCAATTACTAAGTACGCGTAAGCGGCGTAAGCACGCGACGCGACGCGACGCGTCCCGTGAAAAGTGGAGAGTGGAGAGTGGAGTAGTAGCTCTTCCGCTGAAGCACCGAACACGGCGATTGTGACGCCGCTGCTCCGTTTTACCTTATCTGTCAGAAGTGACAAATTCAAGCCCCCGGATCGAGACGGTCGATCGTCAGACTGTCAGACGTATAGGTAGCTCCCGCGAGATTCGGGCGACGCAATGGCGCACTGGTTTCACCGCAACGTGCTGAAAGCGACGTACGCAAATCAGAATTTCGAGTTGAAAATCTCTAATCCTACGGACGCCACCAGGAAGCTTTGCAGGTTAACAGATTTCTCATATAAGTCACGTACTGCGCATTTCACGCGGTCACCGCTCGATGATTTTTTTTAATTGGTTATCGGAAGCTGTGTGATATCTGATAACCGCAATGCGAATATATATAATTATTAGAACCCACTGACATTTGCATCGTAATACATTAATTATGCTAGCTATCGGATTGCCAGTTGCGCATTTCTTTCTTACACCTAAAATTCTGTTTTTCTCTTGGAAAAAATACAAGTTCCAATATCGTCAAGAGACATTTGTGTTTTCAGTGACGTAAAGCTGTCAAGAGCCAGGCTTCTCGACCTGCTCAGAAATCCAAACGATACCAGCGATTCGATAGAGCCTGCGTTTCTCAGTTACCTAAGTTTGTTGTATGGATTTTTATGGGAAATCAACCCGTCCGAGGAAGAAGCGCGGCACGTCGGCAGACCTAATCCCAGCAAGCTCAGAAATGTTCTCGTGTTCAAATGGACGCACACGTTGCTTGGCTGTGGCACATTGTAATTAATTATAAAAAGAATCTTTATATAAGAAGTAATTCTGAGACGGGAGATTTCATTAAAAATTTTTTGTTAAAGCTCTAGCGCCGACTCGGTTTACGAAGCGGCTAACATGAGCGTCAATGTAGGCCTTTGGTTTATGAAGCATGCGGCGATGATTGCTGCGAAAGATGAGTAAGTATGAATTAAACAAAAACGTTTTAAAATAATCCTCAATCCTGCATTAACTAATTATAATATACATATCATAATTATAGCATAACGATGGACGAAGCTAAAGAAGTGCACGGTATGCTGAGACGGGCCGCTGGAATATTTACTTTTGTGCAGACCGAATTTTTGCCACAGTTGGCTAATCCACCGCCTTTGGGAAGTGACTTGGACCCTCGCGTACTAAATGCATATGTTAATCAATGCACAGCGGAAGCGCAAGAAGGTTGTACTCGCGCGAGAATGTGATTTCAACAAGTTTAATTGTGCTTACGTACCTCTTCGTCATTTTTTTTCACAGTGACAGTGGCTAGAGCGGTAGAACTGAAACACAATTCTAGCTTGATATCAGCTTTAGCCAACGAGACTAGCAAGTTGTTTCTGGACGCCGCCAATACTCTTCGTCCATTCAAACCAGAAATATCTGCTCAATGGATAAAATATCTGGAGCTTAAAGCAGCGTTTTATCAATCTTACGTAAGTTTACAAGTTTGTTGAGATCGATATTACAATTGGTTACGAATGCGAGCGAGAATTTTGTTAGCTTACTCACGCTCCAATTTGTCCAGGCTTATAATTATTGCGGTGAAAACTTGTTGGCGATGGATAAATGCGGCGAAGCGATACGAGCGATGCGGGAAAGCGATTTGTGTTTAAAGAAGGCGAAAGCGCTCTGTCAGGAATATGGGAAAACGAACGGGCCTGCGCCTCGCGTTAAACCGGATCGACACGCCGTGTTTAGACGCTTGGCGCCTGTAGTGAAGCTTACTCTCGATAAGTGTAATCGAGAAAACGGTTTGATGTAATTACCTCGTTTGAATTTATTATTGTTTTACCGTGGCGCATCAATTTTAAAATGTATGACGTTTAAACCGTGCATTAATCCGGGTTTAAATCATCAGATACCATCATACGGTACCGGGAGAAATTCCAGTCTTAGATACCAAGGCTACTTACGGCTTGGTCAGTCCGATCGACTTCCAAATGCCGTCACCAAATCATATCTGGAATTTGGGCACGTACGGTGTACTAGCTGGGGTAGCGGCGGCGAAAGCGGGAAAGGAGCACAATTTGCCGCCGGTTAAAGAAGAGGCGATTCATCAAAGCAGCAAGGAGCCGAAAAACGCAAGCGGTTGTACGCTACAATAAGGCCGTTTGTAAACGCTTTCTTTTTTCGTCACGGTGATATTAATTTTAATTGCGACAGACATGTGTGGACGGCGTTCGAGTTAGACATACGTGTGTCATGTGCACACAAGTACAAATCCCGTTGTGCGAAACGTAAAGTATTAACTATTAGATTAAAAAAGAGAAATACAGAGTAATTATCTATTATTACGAAAACGCATTTCACCGACAATGAGTATTAAATACCGCGTCACGCAACGGACAGATAAATGACTGCAAAACAGAGATTGATCTAACCGATTCTAACGCATCGTTGTACATCTGCTTCGTTCTACACATGTCCGAATCCTTTTAGCGGGCAACTTTTACGTTTGCGAAATAACATATGTGATGCGATTCGTATGTAATTTGCTTTTATCGTGCGTAATCAATACTATGGCTATTATTGTAGATACAAGTGATTCCTTGCTCACACAAGGCAAAGAATTGTTGATGTCGCGGACATTACTTTAATCGCTTTGTTCGACCTAGTCAATGCTTTAGAGTGAAACTAAATTTTTTAATCGGTAATGCGAGGGAGAAGATTCTCGCAAGCAATGTGCATATAATGCACATTACCGGTATGCATATATTATAACAAAGAGACGTGTGCAATCTTTTTCTACGTATTTTTTATAAGCTATAGGTTTAAATCCAGAGAATGTTCAATTCAGATTATAAAGATATTATATATATATAAACAAAGTGTCTCAAAAACAAATGTTAAACTAATGCCAAGCATTAGTTATTGGTAAATGATAGCAATTATCTCTGTTAATAATTATTATTTGTGATATGTAAAGCATTTTTATATATGTATATGTATACGTGACCAGTGCGTTAACTATTGAAATTAAAAACTTACAGGTCGCCGCACTTGATATTGGCTTTCGGAAATTACTTATGTATACACGCGATAAGAAATTTCGTTAGCTGTTAAATAATTTAAGAAAATAATTTTTGTGTGCAATATATTATCAATGAGATCAATGTAGCAATATCTTATCTATATATAACATAGATAATAAAGAGTATTAAATCACGGTCTGTAAGAGAATCATATTTTACGTTCGAACATAATTTTTCATATAACAATAATTACACATAAAATATAAGTATCTAAATGTACAACCTGCATGTACATTAAAATAAAATATATAAATACTAACATCGATGAATAAAACGGAAAAACTTAACATTTATGCTGCTTGATTCGAATTTAAAATGTCAGCAATGCTGCGGATCTCGAGGAGTTATTGGAAGTTTTAATTGGCTGCCGGATGGAGAATTTGTGGAGTTGCTCCAGGAGTTTCTAGAGACTCTCCGTCCGACGGCCAATCGGCCGGCACCGATGAAGCCAGGTTGGGCGATATTGTCCAATTGGTCTCCAACAGCTCCATTGCTCCATTCGTGTGTGCCCGCACACGCACCTAACCTGACCCCGGCCCGACCATGGCGATATTGGCAATATGCAATTGTATGCAATATGGCATTCGATCGGATCGCGATACGGACGGGACGCGCGAATCGTCCGCTGCTCCTGCTGTCCTGAAATTAACGATGACGCGCGGCTACGTCTACGCGGTGATGAAATAGCGAACGCCGTCTACGCGGTGAGGAGACACGTCGGTGGCAGTGAAACGCGGACGCGGGGATGCCGACGTCGGCGGATCGACGCGGTGACTAGATCCGCCGAGATGGAGTAGACTTTGCGTACGCGTGAAAACGTAAATACACCCGTGACGAAGCACCCGTCTCGACAACATCAAGGTCGGTGCGCGGTCTCTTCCTCGTCGCCGAGTCGAGAGGTAAGAGAAGGCGCCTGACATCGTCGTCGATTACCCGACGAATCTCGGCAAGGTAACGAACGTCCCGCTGTACGACCTTCAACGACAACATCGGTGATCGGATCGCACGTATGCTTCGCTCGCGATGACGGCAATACTTGCGTGGTCGATAAAGCGGATCTATGCTCGCGCCGCTCTTTCATTAATTATTAATAATATGTAAATATCAAAAAATGTGTAACTCGATGAAGAACCATAAATTACATGTAAAGTTAGTCGTTATTTTAGAGATTTGTTAAATTTTGTTAGAGATATATATCTTCCGTTTCGTAAAGTTTCCATTCTATTGATATTCCTGTACGTAAACAATCTAATTTCGTCCTTAACGAACATTCAGTATTTACATAAAATTGAATAAATATTGATTATAATTTTTCTGTTCCGTTCAATCTCGTATACGTTGGATTGTTAACGCTGGACTATTCCAAGTCCTTAAATGCTCTTAATCTTTAAGCGTCTCAAATTTTTTCTTAACGCTTGGCAATTGCCACCCTATTTCCTAAGCAGAGCAAGAAATAAAAATGGAGGAGAAACACGGCAGTAGAGATGCGCTAGAGGAGGACCTGGCAGACACTGAAAACATAATAATTAACGAAGTGGATGGCCTACCAAACCTGCATCCAAACTATGGACAGCTAGAACTCAAATTCAAGAGAGAAATAGACGACGCAAATATTAGATCGATCGACGAGTTGGTTAACGACGAGGATCTACCGACTTCTGTAATCGTTACAAACGTAGACCCTCGAGTTTTTAGGTGCGACGATCTGAAGGTAATAAACATTTAGTAATGAGACACCGAAGTAATGAAACCTCTGTTACATTGTGCGATGCTGCGTCTTTACAGTCGGCCATAGAGAATCTTTTCAAACAGTTTGGAGAGGACGTTACGTTTCAATACTTTAGATCTTTCAGAAGAATGAGGGTAAACTACGATTCTCCCAGTGCTGCAGCAAACGCGAGGATACAGCTGCATCAATCGCATTTTGGAGAAACCGATATTAATTGTTACTTTGCGCAACCAGTGACGCCTATAGGTTCGTAATCATCGTGGAATTATAGAATTAAGTGTGTCGTCACATTGACGAAATTAATAAAGCGTAGGAAAATCACGAAAAAGGACAGTTTCTAATTCGCAAGTCAATTAACTTGTAGACATGGAGGATCAGCATCTTCAACCGCCCGCGCTTACTAAACAGTTCCTCATATCTCCTCCTGCTTCTCCCCCGGTCGGTTGGCATCCACGTGAGGAAGGAGAGCCGCTCGTCAATTACGATCTGTTAGCCGCTATAGCCAATTTATCCGCAGGTTACTATTGATCCGAATGATATTATTTTCAACTTACACCGATTTCGTATTTTACGTAAACCGTTATTAATGTTGCAGGCGGCACACACGAGATACATCCAGGAGGGTCGGGGCAGCCGGGCATAGTTGTGCACGTTTGCGAGAACGCGAATCCGACGAAAAGTACGACTCGCATTCAACACACGCGATGTCCCGAACAGTAATTCCCTCTCTTTATCCGCGTCTCGGATTTCTCACACGATACGTTTTTATGCCCTGTTAAAAAGCCAGATACGAATTGGCAAAAGGGCACTCTAGCGAGTGACTTTAAATTAGTGTTAAATTGGAGTTGCAATTCAAAACTGATTGCGCGGCTAATATCCAATTGACGAAAGTAATACGTTTTGAAAAAATTACAGCTCGAAATACGGTACAGATAACGACGCGATGTCTGGTATTTATAGCAAGCTTCCCGCGGATAGCAGTGATCTATAAATACTAACAATCTATATATAAATATCCGTTGTTATATACCGATCAAGATATAACATTTATTTGTGTTTATCCATTGAGAATTCGTGAAGGATATGCTTGCGCTCCATTTCTTAAAATCTACATGGTTCATGTTTGGCCTATATTGTTTCTACGTTTCACTCTTGCATATCGTGAGGAATTACGTCCGATCTGATTAAGCTAACGATTAACGCGTCGAATCGTTGGAAATGCATTAAAAGATTTTGCAATTCTACCTCTCATTGTCAATGTGTTACTTGTATTCTTAAACAGCACGTAATGCATAACAATCTTGTTGTAAATCCACAAATGATACTATATACTTGGAATAATCGATTAAATCAAAAAGTTCAAGTTTGACAGTTTTTTTTTCGTTATTTATTTTCATAATTTCTCTTTCCGTTTTAAGAACGCTTTCAAAATTATATCTATTAAATCTCTGGTTTTGTGTTTTGCGTGCATGCGAGAAGAAATCTACGGAAATATATGGCATTAATATGTATGTGATATGTATGTGTATACGAATGTATTATTCGAAAAATATCGTGTGGCTCTTCGTTCTGTGTTTTCCGTAGAAAGCTAGCTCACATTAGCTATAAACGTTAAATGCAATCCTAAAGCTAATATCTCTATGGTCTCTTGTTAATGAAGTTTATGAAAACTCATTGTTATTACTCTGGTCTTGAAGAGAATCAAGTTAGTAAAGAAATGAGCTAGAGGAGATATCGAGACGTACGTGGTCATATCAGCGTTACTGATTTATGCCGAGGCAGTGTGGTGATTGTGTATATGTATATATTGTTCCGTACGCGAAACGTAAATATTTCCTGCAAGAGATCTGATACCTACAAATAATTGTTGAATATTTATAAATACTTTATAGCAGCACTTACTTTTGTATAGTGTGGTTACCGTTTACATTTTCCCGGCGATGAAATGGTGTACTTAAATCCGTTTCATTTAGTTTCTTTATCGAACAAATTCCGAACATCTTAAATAATACGAATAATTATTACACTAGAGAAAATAATGTACAAATAATTTGTATCAAAGAGAAAAAATATAAATATAAATTATTTTATGTTAAAATTCTGATATATATATTATATACGTATTATATGTAGCCTGATGTAAGCGCTACTTGTTGCCGCGTGAAATTTATTGCGTTTATCTGCATAATAATAATAATAGGTAAAATAAAAATCGATTCGATAAGGACGTATTGTACACACAGTTATGAAATACTCTGTCGTTTAATTCATTGAGATTTTATACCATTACACTCGTCTTTCACTTATTGAAGTTATATAAAAGCTTTATACATATAACCGTCGTTATTATTTGCTTAAATAACTATTTTTTCCGACTTGTTCCGACGATTCGAATCATCGTGACTGTTCCAGATGTAGAAAAATCATCGTACAAATACACACACATTTCTATCGCTGTTAAAATCAAGTTTGGTGTTGCGAGGTATATATGCTTATACGCATTAAAGTATTATAGGCCATTAGACGACGTTATTCGTCGGGCTTTTAATGTGTTTGAAAATGAAAATTATGAACATCCTTCGAACGCCGTCCGCGAAATTTGATTATAAATTCTAGGGCTAAATCAAGAATGTGCTATACCATGTAGAGAATGTCCGAACGAATGTTTTGCAGCAGTTCACATCTAATTAGTGACGAGCAAATCCGTATGTAAAATATTATATTCAAGTATATGCGAATTTTTATTGTTTACGATTGAATTTAATGCAATGTACATATATACGTGCACTGTCGTTCAGATTGTGCAAGGATCGATGTTTTTAGTGCCAAATTGTTGCTGTGCGTCGATAATGTACAACACGGAGGCTTTTGATAAATTTAGTTAAAGTACGGATTCTCGAGAAAAAAAATATATATAAACATTTCAATAATTTTTTTTAGCGAAATATAAACGATTAAAGTAGTGATAATGCCATCGATGTATATACATATATAACTCCCCTTTTAATTTAATCCACTTTCTCTTCTCTAATTAGATTAACAGAGATCAATGCCAAAATAAACGATAAATGCTAGTTTCATCGTAGTACAATATTGTACATCTTTCTTATTATTATTGCGACACTTTCTCCAGTTTTGTTATACATTTCACTTTATTCACGTATAATAGTCAGCAATTGTCAAGTGGAGATGATTGCAACTTGTCCTATCGACTTCTTATCTCACTGATCTCAAGACTGAATGCAGCGGTACATCGTCCTTTCTTTCTTTCCACTGAACTGTAAGAAAACAGGTGAAACATAATCGCACCAATGCGATGGACTCGAACGTATCCTCACACATGAGAAAACTAAATCCTTTTTTTTGTTTATAAAAATATAATATTAACCACAGAGCTCGAACAATCTCGCATGTATATATAATCCCGTGTTATGCCATATACACAAACGTATTAATGTCATCGTCGTGTCTCCGAATATATTTGTGTTCAATGAGCCATTCAATCTGTTCCTTTATCATCTTTTTACTCGGCAAGAACATATTTTTCAATATATCCACTAGTTCGGTCTGTAGCTGCGCATTAGTGATCTTCTTGCGCATCTTTAAGATCTTGATGATAGCTTCCTATAGTCACACAAAAGATGAGAATTATTCATAGCCACCAATTAAAATGTCGATCGATATTTTTCTATGTGTTATGTCACATTGCTTCATGTAAATGTTTACTATACCTGAACTCGTAATATTCTGAGTTGTACAATAGATTGGTTATCCTCTTCTCTGCTACGTTCCGTTGATAATTGAAGACGTCCTATCAAATTAATTTTCCCCCGTTTTTGCATCTTGCCATTTTTTCTAACGTAGAAATATCGCAATTAGTAATTACAATAATAATTTAATAAATACTAAACTCAGAAACGAGATAATTATCAAACCAAACGAATATACAACGCGCGTTGCGCGACGCACATCTCGCACAAAAAATAAATACTAACACTATAGCGAATTCTTGATTAACCCAAAATCTTGTATCGTTCGCAAAATCTTTCGGGGTAGTGGCATGCGGTTCCACCAAAAGAAGTTGCCGTTTTAACTTCGGGAAGGCACACAAAGACCACAGAGTTCGTCTCAACTCGGGATCCGGAAGCTCGGTCGCCAACCGGAGATTCTCGTAAGAGATCTTTTCGTTGGGTCGTTGATTCCAAGCGAACAACACCGCCATTTGGAAGGTCGTTACATCTATGTCGAAGCGTCCCACTTTATTCGCAAATGTTATCTGAAACGTCCACGCCATGAAATATGCATTAAAAGTTAGGATCGACATGTTTTGGAGTATCGCACGAGCACGGATAGAATTTTGTTAACGTGTTAAGTACCGTGCCATTCGACATATGATGATGCCATTGCAGCTTCCTGCCACTATGCTTTTTTTTATAAAATTCTTCGACCTCCGGAATATAATCTTCCAACTGAAGCGGCAAACTCACGGTGACGCGTTCGCTACCCCTGGCCCATGCGCCTGCGTTGAGAATCTTCAAGAAACAGCAGATTAATATATTTTAAAATATCTCTATACACCTATATACCTTTTTCACATATCTTTCCTATTTCTTTTCAATACCGATCTTAAATAAAAACATGTACATTTGCGAAAAAACGACACGTATAGCTACCTTGATATTTATACTATCTGCAATAGTAGCTCGACATTGTTCTTTAAATTGTTGATTCAGGTCTTGAGATACTTTAATATCTTGGAACATACGGGCTAATTTATTAACAAAGTCCGCGGGCATACCGACTTCACGAAGCATGTCTACCATATTTTCTTCTTTTTCCGAATCCGTTGTCGTGTCTAATATTAACCGTCTAGTTAAATGCGCCTTGTGATAACGCATAAACACGTCCTTATTTTGAACGTATTTTAGCACCAACAGCTGAAATAAAATGTGGTACGGAATAAATTTTATCGGAAAAGATTTGGTTTCTAATTCATATGGATATAGTTATCTTATCGCATATACCGACCACATCCTTCAATTTACTTTCGATTTCATCAGTAGTTAATTTCTTACTGAGCGGCGTTTTTCTAAGAAGCATATCACAGAAATTCGCTAAGAGTTCCGGACACTTCGATTCGGCTAGTCCGTTATTATTAGTAATAGGTCTATTATTTAAAACGGACGCGCCACCGATTCCAGAGCCCTGCCGAGTAGGCAATTCTAATTTAAATACCGTTGCGTCATTCACAACGAGCTTATAAGCTTTATCTCGTGCTGTAAGAAACCGCGGATCATCATCGAACGCATCTTTAACAAGCGTGGAAAATCTATGGAAAAGATCTAACAGTCTTTCCACGTATTTCTCGGAATCTTGAGTGATAACGTCTACAGCTGCCATCATATCCGCTAGACCTGCGTTCGAGATATGGTCTTCCAAATTTTTCAACATAGGATTGACGCCGTCGGGCACTCTATCCATTAACTTCAGCATGAGGCGAAGTTCTACAATTATTCGCTTTCATTAATAAGCGCCAATTACAGAGGTGACGTCGTAAACCGAGACTCATATTGTGAAATTACGAGGAAAGCGATTACTTACTGTCAGTTTGATTATTTTGAATCATTTGTGGACATTCCGCGAGTATCGCTGACGTGTGGGTCGCGACCAACACTTTCACGCAACAATCCGTTAATCGTTGCATACTCGTCGGCTCCAAGTACTTCTGAGCGCGCGCCTCCTCCTCTCTCAACTTCGAATCGGCGTAACGCATATAATTTTCTACACCGTGCAGATTCAGATAATCTCCCGCTTTCATCTTGTAAAACTCATCGGTGGCGTTTACATACGCCGTCTCGAAATTATCTCTATATATCTGGAGCTTATCCGACGAATTTGAACACAAATTCACTGAAAGCATTACAACACTGTATTATCAACGAAAAATATTTTGTTATACATAAACTTGTGGATGTTTTTTATTACCATAAGATTCTCTAACGCCGATAACTAGTTGAGAATCAAACGCCTCGCCGTTTCTCTCGGCTCGCACTAATCTCATGGCTGCATCCTGAAGTTTTTGTTTTATTTCATTGAATATACTTTGGTTCCAACTGTCCAACATTAGCTGTATAACGGAAAGAAGATCGCGCAATATTACAAGACATTACATCACGTATCACAAGGCTTTTACCTTTCTAACAACGTCGTCAGGCTGATTCTTCTTCTGCGTAGAAGTCCCTTTTCCGGCGAGGTATGTTTCTAGTTGTCTAAACGGTGTTGGTAAATAGTTACACTGGGTAAAAAACTTCCTCCACTCGGTGATGTACGCCTTCAACAATGCCTGTTCTTCTTGATGCGCTAAAACTCTCTGTACAAAGTCATAATATTCAGTTATTTCAGTGGAACGTGTAAACACGTAAAGAAGGTACATCAAGGGCGTAGTCTTGAGTTTGGCTCGATAGCAATACTCTCTTGCTCTCTCACCTGTTGAGCTTGTTTTATAAAAGCCATTATATCCTCCTTCAGAGCATCGTGTAACTTGGGAGGCCCCTTGTCGTCCCACAGGCATACGTGAACGGAATAAAACAGATCCTGCCATTCCCCTTGCGTCACTGGCTCTTGCTTGAGCAGTTTCAGTATGATTGGACGCATGTACGGCCATTTGTCCTCGAATGTGAATTGTGTCCTATCCTAAATATCAATGCTGCGTGTCAGTGACAAACGAGAGATGAGTGATAAAGGGGTATTTTAAGACGTGGGGAAAAGGAGCGGGAAACACGAGGCCACGGGAACGACGTTTGATCCGGATATTCGACGTGAACTCGACCAATCGTCGGACCGTCGCAACGTATGGGCTGAATCGTCGATGCAATAAAAAAAAAAAAATCTTTCGAATAGCGATATCGGAGTTGCCGTTTTGCATGGTCGAGACGCGCCCGTTATCGCGGCGGCCCGCGGCGAGATAACGGGCGACCCTCGGTCGGGCGAAGCCCCGAGGAGGGAAGCGAGTTTAAGCTCGTAGAAATTTGTTTATTCGACCTCGACGTCCACTAACCTTCAACAACGCCGCCATCACAGTCCACGGACTCTTGACGTGCACGTCCACCAGGATTCGCAGGATCACACGCCAATGGGCACACGCAGTACACACACACACACACGCACACACAAACACACGGGCAGTCTCGCGCGAGCCCGCCGGTCGACGAGGATAATCGTCGTCGGGAACCGGTGACGAGATTCCGATTAGCGCGGTGCACGGCGCGGTGTGGGCCGCATCGTGTCAGGAATCCCACGATCGCACGCCCCTCTCGACGACTCCCGGAACGTCGTCGTCCTCTCTCCAGACAGGAAAATAAATTCGCGTGTGTCTCCTGCCGCCCCTGCCGGAATTCCTGCGTATGTAGTACGCCGCGCGAGAAAAGTCCCTCTCTCTCTCGCGCGCGCGGAGCACGTGTGCCGTCGCAAATCCCTATGCGACGCCTCGCGCGATTGGAAGGATTATGCGTATATTAAAATGGCGGTTAAACGAGGCTTCCCCAAGTTCCAACCGTACCTCGAGTCTTCACCGTCGCGCTCGAAGACTGAAGCTCGCGCCAACGTTTTTTTTTAATGCGTCACATTTTTTTTCTCGTTTTTTAAAACTGCCATTGTATTTTTTAAGATTCATATCTGCGCACTTATATACATGAGATTTCCATTCCACGCGGATTAAAAATATATACAAGCGTGTATGAACATAAAACTGTGAAAATAAATGTCTTACAGCGTACACAAATGTATCAATATTACATTATTATTTCACTCTTGACGCAGAGATACAAAGTAATCGAAAGACCTCGTCGCAGATCTACACGAGCCTAATTTTTGCAAGACCTCAGAATGCTCCTTTTTTTTTTGGTCGAAATACACTCGTGGAATATACCTAGCAATATGTACGTTAACGTCGCGGGCATGTACATCAAGACGGCACAATAAATAAACACGGAGGCTAATTTAAGAGTGCGCTCGACTTTGAAAGTTTACTTTTCCAACCTGGACTCTCCAGGCACGTCTCGATGTGCCTTAATACGAAAAAAAAAAAAAAGAACGCTTATATTTATTACGCTTAAATCTCAATGGGATTCACAACAATCGCCTTCCTCTTGTCTTCCTTGTTGTCGTTGTCCTCTTCCTGTTGCTGCAAATCGTCCTGTCCCCTGATTCTGATGTTGTGCTTTTCTTTGTACTCGTTCATCTCAATTCCCTTCTTCGTCACCTGGTCGTTCAAAGTGTCCATCACTTTCATCAACTGAAACATACATTTGAACGTTATCGCGGTGTACCCAGGTATCCCGACCGTCCGCTCCAAGAAGATTACGATATAAATACGAATACGGCAAGTCGCACCTGTTCCTTGTTCGTCACCAGAGCGGGCATCACGTCTTCCACCGTGCGCTCGCACAGAAGCCCGCCGATCATTCTGTAGCACTTCCTCTTGGGATCCACGTTCTTTAACGTGTCGATAACAATTCTAAAACGTCAGTCGTATTAGTGGGAACGGGTTCGACGAGGTCGCGTTCTATTCGCATTGGCGATTCTCGTCTCTCGATCGTATTTCGCGAGGCTTGAAAAAAAAAAGCGCGAGCATCCCGTCGCGGTCGCGGGACGCGTTCTCGATCGTCGAGAGCGAAAGGGGCAAGCGTACAGGTTAGGGTGGACTCATACTTGTGCTCGTTCAACTCCATCTCCATCTCGGACAGTTTGTTCGCCAGGATCCTCTGTTCGTTTCGTAACGACTGGAATTCGGTCAGTATCTCCTCGGCGCTTTTCTCTCTTTTTGACGGCGCCTTCGCCGGTTTTTTTTCGCTGGCCATATTAGGAATTTCGATCGCGGTAACTCCAGTATACGACGGAGAGCTGTGCGCCAGCGGCAGCGGAGAGCGGAGTTCAGCGTTCTGCGGAGAGTGGAGAGTCAACGGAGAATAACAACGTCGGGAGAGCTGTGCGGCAGAACGACGAAACGCGGAGCGACATCACCGAGCGCAGAGAAACTCCGCTTCCACTCTCGAGCGCTCGGAGCGCTCGCGTAGTCCCGCTAGTCCCGGACCGCGCGGCAGGGTTCGCGAGCATCGCGAATCGTGGCGAGTGGTGGCGAGGTCGTCACACCACACGGGCCATTTTGGAACATATCTCTCCTCTCTCCCGCTCTCCGTCTCATCGAGCAGCTGTGCGCAGGATAATCGTCCGTTGTCCGTTTCGTTTCGCCGCGACATGTCAACACTCGCTGCCGTCCGCGCTACGTAGAGTGCGGTGTCGCGAGGTTGATCGTCGGAGCGGCGCGCGTCTGTGCCCGTCGGGGCGAGACGTGGACGCGGATCGCGAAAATCGTCGTCGCGGGTGGTGGCGTGAAACTTGGTCGCCCGCGGGGGGGAAACAAAGACTGCACCTTCACCCGTTCGTCGACAGCAGTGAGCAGCGGTGCAGTGAGTGTCCGTCCCCGTCGACGAAAATAGTCCTCGCCACCTCGGAAACGTTCTCGCTTGACGTTTTAAAAAAGAAAGGCTCGCTCTCCCCGCTCGCCTCGTCGCCGCGCGTCGACTAATCCGCTGATATATCGCGGACGTATATATATACACACACGCGCGCGCGAGGATGCTTGCAACGCAGTACGGTGACGTTGCGTTGCAGTTGCAGTTGCACCCGTGTCGTCGTCGTCGCGCTCTTGGCTCCGGATCTCGCGTTTCCTTTGTGTATACGCATACACATGCGTATACACATGTGTGCAACTATATATGTAGAAGTTAAATTCGCGACGAATATTTTGGCAATATTTAAAAGTGTAGGCACCATATATTTAAACGCAGTTTGGCACGTGAGCTCACGATAAATGGCTGTGCTTTCAGATTTTGTGGCCCGTTGAAGATGACGACGCGTGTGCAATAGGAATCTTCCAAGAGTATACTCATCCGAACTTCCAGTGGAACACGCGCGCGAGATTACTGAAATTTATAGCCACGTTTCGCAGTGATAAAATATTGGCTGAATTGGCTACGTAAGAGAGGACGCGTTGAAATATGCGCTTGCCCGGATTGCTTCTATAATCGCTTTTATCGTGTATATCCCGTCGGTTAGTACTTATCTACGCACGCTTGTCACTTTCCTTTTAAAAGTATGATTTTTCTTTACGAATCATCGTTTTCTCTTATGCTTAATGTTTCAGTATACGTTACGCGGCAAGTTTAAATGAGACAAAATGAGTGGTGAAAGTACGGAAGAAAGCCAGCAGCTGCCTCTGGTCCTCGAAGAGATAAATCTCGCTTCGATGCAACCTGTGTTTCCAGACACGAACAAACGATGCGTGGATGTGTGGACAGAGAAGATGAACAAGGGAGCGCTGACGAGTATTAACTTTAGAGAATACTGGCGACTTTGGGTGCCAAAGATATACAGCCCGGAGCGTAACGGCAACTGTCTGGAATGGGTCATCGACGAAGACACGGCGAACAGGATGCTTCTCAGGACCCTGGAGGAATTCATCTGCGGCGGTGATCCGCAGGCGATTCTCAAGGAGCTCGGCACGATGGACAATCCACCGTCCATATGCGGCAGATTGTTCAAGATGGGCGAACCGACGTATAGCTGCAGAGAGTGCGGTATGGACTCTACGTGCGTTCTCTGCGTGGACTGTTTCAAGCGGTCGGCTCATCGAAACCACAAGTACAAAATGGGCACGTCCAGTGGGGGCGGATGCTGCGACTGCGGCGACCCGGAAGCCTGGAAGACGGAACCGTTCTGCGAGACGCATGTGGCGGGGACGCGGACGAAGGAGTCGCGCGGCAACAAACTGCCTGGCGACATCGCGGAGAGAGCGGTAGTGGCTTTTGAAGCGTTATTGGAATACTGTTACGAATTACTGACTCTGAGGTACACCGTGGCGTTGCCGTCGAATCTCTGCGTCAGAGACACGGCATTTTACTCGCTCACGCTCGATCAATTGGACATTTTTGATACTTACTGCACCGTGCTGTTCAACGACGAACATCACACCTTCGATCAGGTGATAAACATGCTCCAGCGCGTTCTCAAGTGCTCGCACAAAGAGGCCGTAGAGTACGTGACTAATGTCGACCGGGAGGGCAGAGCCGTGATAAAGTGCTCGATATTTCGGCACTGCAACGAATTGCGGGGCGACGTCGAGAAATTCACGTACAGGCATAGCAATCGACCGCTCAAGGTGCTCGTCCTTCACACTCACATAGTCGCCCATCAGACGTTCGCTATAAGACTGCTCACGTGGTTGCAACAATTCATAAGTCATTGCGAGGGTTTCCGCGTCCTGTTTAGCAACATCGCTCTCAACACGAAGCTACCCGATATGTCGGTTGTCGAGGGCATACTCACGAGAGATTCGCAACTGTGGAAATCGGCTAGAACGGTGTGGCACAGGTTATTCATTTACGGAATGCTCGTGGAGTACGAGAGCAAAAAGGCGCTTTCCATTGTATTCACGAGTAATTACGCGTCCGTTATGAAGGATTTCATCAAGGACGATCACGATCATTCGTTCTCGATTGTCTCGCTCTCCGTTCAGTTGTTCACCGTGCCGACTCTGGCGCATTTGCTGATCGCGCGGCACGAAGCGCTGTTCAACCTCCTGACTACGTTCATATCTGAGAGCTCCCGACGATGTAACGCTACTGGAAAATTGGAGTTTGAGAGAAACATGCCGCATCACAACTTCAAGCGGGCGCAATACGTACTTTACGACCTTCGGTACCTGCTGAGCGCAAAACCGGAAGACTGGACGGATGATCTGAGACGTGGTTTCTTACAGGGTCTCTCGCTGTTGTTCACTCTTCTTTCCAGTATGCAGTGCATGGACGCGGTACTCCGACAAGTCGGACAACATATGGAATACGAGCCGGAATGGGAGTCGGCGTTCAATCTACATATAAAACTGTCGCCGGTCATTACGCAGGCCTTGGAGTGGTGCAGCTCGGACCGCGTGGTACTGATCAAGTCCTTCGTGGCGCTTCTGAAAAAACTATACGAACAGCAGGGAATTGAGCAGCCGCCGAGCCAGGTGCGAGAACTGGCGGATCATAGCGCAACGTGCCTGCAATACGATGTGGCGTCCGAACCAGTTTCCATCCATCTGCCGCTCTCGAGATTCCTCGCCGGCCTGTTTCTGCATCTGGAAAAATACAATTTACATTTTCAGTCGCCCGAATTCAACAATCCGATGAAACCGACGCCCGAACAGATCATCGATCCCGTGTTGACGGCGCAGGCCATGATCTCGCAGGTGCACGCGGGCATGTGGCGACGAAACGGCTACTCTCTGCTGAATCAGCTGTACTTCTATCACAATGTCAAGTGCCGCACCGAGATGCTCGATCGGGACATCGTTTTGCTGCAGGTCGGCGCGTCACTGATAGAAAGCAACGAATTCTTGATTCACATCCTAAACAGGTTTAATCTCCTTAACTGGGTGCAGCCTGATTTCGAGATGAACGCCTTGAAGAATCCGGAAGAGGACGGTATGCGGCAGACGATCAATCTGGTGGAGGAGTTCTTGGGCTTGCTCGTCACGATCATCGGCGAGAGATACGTTCCCGGGGTCGGTCAGGTGACCGCGGACGATCGTCTCAAGAAGGAGATCATACAGCAACTGTGTATAAAGCCTCTCTCACACTCGGAGCTAAGCAAGACGTTACCGGAGGACGTTGTTTACAACGTTCAGAGCGAATTGGAAAGAGTGATGCGCGAGGTAGCGGATTTCAAGAAGCCAGTACGTACATCGGCAAAGGGGGTGTACGAACTCAAGCCGAACTTGTACTCGGAGTACAACGTATTCTTTTATCATTATACGAAGGAAGAGCACAGCAGATCCGAAGAGGTTCAACGAAAACGCCGGAAAGCTGAGGGAGAACTAGAATGTTGTCCGCCGCCGAAATTGCCTCGACTAACGGAATCGTTCAGTCTGGTGGCGAATCTGTTGCAGTGTGACGTTATGCTCCACATCGTACAGACTGTGCTGGAACGCGCGCTTAATTTCATAGCTAGGAGTTTCTCCGAACCGCAGGTGCACAAGGTATTATATCTGATCGGTTATGCGTTGCAGGAACAGGAATCCGGCTACTATCCCTTCCTTGCGTTTCCCGAGCGGGCAGCAAAATGGAAGATCTACAAATTGCTGGAGAACCTGACCAGCAGCCCGCGCATGGACGCTCACAAGGATCTGCTCACGTGGGTTTTGGCCAAGTATCGTCAGGTCGCCAGTTTGAGCGGAAAAGAGACCGGTCCGGCGCCTGTTGTGCTCAAGGAGCAACAAGCGGGCGATACTGATGCTAACACCAAGGAAACGGATAAAGAGTGGCGGACGAAAATGGCAGCTCAGAAGCGTGCCAAGATCATGGCGCAAATGGCAGCTATGCAGAAACATTTCATGAAGAAGAATGCGACTCTGTTCGAAGAAGCAAGCTTGGATGCCAATAGCAAAACCAATGATCGTGGTTCTGCCATGGACCTGACGGAGGCCACTTGTCAGGAAGGTGCCCCAGTTGCCGTCGGCATCGGTCAAACTAGTAGGTTGTGCGAGCAGAAAGTGTACACGTGCATTCTGTGCCAAGAGGATCAGAGCGTGACGGAAATCGGTGCGGCAATGGTGTTAGCCGCGTTTGTTCAGCAATCTACCGTGTTGTGCCAACGCCACGGCGACTTTGAAGAACCTGATGCGCTGTATCTGTCGGCAAAATTGGGCATGTCGCCGCACGTTAACACATGCGGCCACGTGATGCACTCTCGCTGCTGGCAGGATTATGTCGACCTCGTGCTCGCCAAGGAGAATCGGCGACCCTATAGATCACGGCAACAGGCTAGCTTTGACGCTGACAACCATGAGTATCTCTGCCCGCTATGCGAGTGTCTCTGCAACACCGTTCTTCTGCTCGTACCGCCCTTAGGAATGATGCAACCAACCCCGGAGCCTCAGCCGGATATTACTTTCGAAACGTGGCTGAAGGTAATGTCGCTCACAATGGAATGCAAGCCGAACAGGAAATTTGGCAAGATCATAGAGAAAGAGAAAGATGAGGATAATCGAGTGGAAGTGAGGATAGTCAATCCCATAACGGTCCTCCGTCAGCAGCTCGAGGGCGCCTGGGAACCGGTCCAGACGCAGTATTCGCGATCTGGGCCACTAATCGCGCGAAGAATGGAAGCCATGCTCAACATGTATGCTTCAATTTTTGTGCACCACACGTACAAGGGATTCGGTTGTCTCGACGGTGAGCCGAAGGTGCCTTTGTTAGCCTGGAAGTCAGTGTCATATACGATTCATGCGACGGAGTTTTTGTTGCGCGACCTGGACAAGCCACTGCTGGGCGCCATGACCTCTCGACAGAGTGACTGTCTCGAGAACCTCGTGCGAGTATCAACCCTTCTGGGTTCGAGTTACTCGAACCGCGCAAACCTTTGGGCGCATCGCGAAAACATCAAAATGTATGCGGCGTCATTGCTGACACTGTTGATAGAGGCACCGTCCACTGGACCCAGCATTTTCGACATCGATCCGTTCGGCGTATTAGTACCGCTCATTAACACGCTGCCGAGCATCTTTCACACGAAGGCGCACGAGGCGGCTCCAAATCCAACGCCTATCATTACGGGCGACGTGTTTGATTCGCATGTACTCAAGCTTGTGTTTCTGTCCCATATAGCAAAAATCCTGTACACGTCCGACTTCACCGATGCGATGGAACTCGACAGCCACGAGACGGAGGACGATGACAACGGAGAGGACGAGAATGTCGTCGAGAGCAAAATGGACTTTGCCCTGTTCCATATTCTAGGTGTGCACTATGACAAACCGAGAGCCAGCGACGTATGGCGACGAGTGGAGGCCGCCTGTCGACCCTTCCTCCGATGTTGCGCTATCTACTTCCATTACGTGACCGACGTGCCGCCGCCAAGCGAATTGACGCAGGTGCGCGGCGACACGTACGAGAAGCTCTGTCAATACCTGGGACTGCCCACTACCTGCGACGCTTTAATCTACTCCCATCTGGAGGTCGCCCTAAAGCTGATGGCCGTGTGGCGGAGACACCCTACCGTCTGGAATCACATGTCGGGCGAGAGGAAGGTGTCGATTATCAAGGACCCGTTGAAGGTCAACAAGCTAATAGATCTGCCGGACGATTATAGCGAGCTCATCAACTCGATGTCCCAGTTCACCTGTCCGAACAGCGATCGGGAAGACTCGCGTAATCCGACGATGTGTCTAGTCTGCGGGGAGATGCTCTGCTCGCAGAGCTACTGCTGCCAGATTGAGCACAACAAGACTATGGTAGGTGCGTGCACGTTCCACGCGAACAAGTGCGGCTTCGGCGTCGGTATGTTTCTGCGTGTACGCGAATGCGAGATCCTGTTGTTACGCCCTCCTAATCGCGGTGCCTTCGTCTGCCCGCCGTATCTCGACGAGTACGGCGAGACGGATCAGGGATTGCGGCGCGGTAACCCATTGCATCTCTGCCACGAGAAGTACCAGCGACTGCACCATATGTGGCTCGGTCATGGAATCCACGAGTCCGTCACCCGAGCGTTCGAACAGTCCTCGAACAACCTGATGCCGACCCAGTGGCAACATCTGTAACTCCGTGGGATCCCTGCTATGATGCAGATCTGACGTTTAGACAAGGAAAAAAAAGGCAAAATAATGTGAGAAAAGATTTGATTTTTACGCTTAAGCGAAGCTGTAGCAGCCTAAGTATTGATTGTTGATCGTCCACAATTCGATCCGCGTTTACAACGAGATCGATTAAATTAATTTATTCGGTGCTCGCACACGAAGATACGGCTTTGTACATTTAAAAACGATAATTGGATATGTTATTCCCTTTTCATATATGTCACTCCGCCCTGCCTCCCTTCGCGTGGCAACCGCCGTTTTTACAGTTTATCGATGTCGTGGTTTCGAAGTTTACAAAATTTCTATTTTTAGATTGTTTCGAAGTTAATGAAATTTCTATATTATCCGTTACGTAAATTATTATATGGCTGTTCGCATATTTATTAAAAATATTACGAAGGTTGTTGCATATGTATTTTGTTGCTTGTAGATGCGAGTTCGTGATTAACACACACATGACGCTCCAGTACTCGACCGATCGTCACGAATTGTTTTATTGCGAAAATCGGAGTTTTTCTGCGTGTACAAACGACGGAGCCTGCGCTCTAGCTCTAGATCACTTCGAAGACCTAGAACAATGAGTGAAAGGGCGACTTACCATTCATCTACATTAGCACGATGCGATTAGCGATCATGCTGCAACGTACGGGGAAAAAAATAAATGCGAATCGGTATTGTGATTTTTATAGTTAACAATCGCGAATTATTCTAGGTCGACGAGTCTCTCTTTTTTTTATCCTTTTGCTTTTGCCCCCACTTAACGTTAATTCACGCGTATGGACAGAACATGAAAAGGCAGAAGAGAATACGCAATTATGTCGGATGAAGTAATTTTTAAAGTCTCAGTGGTGTGTGAAATAAATAATACGTAACTTAACATTTGTTTCTCTCTCTCTCTCTCTCTCTCTCTCTCTCGTCGCTAGTCTCTTCTAGATGCTCCTCTGGAAGCGAACGTTAACAAGCCGCTCCGCGACACTGAAGCTCCGGCGTCGTACTTGACTCTTCGTTTGTTCAACGCATGCGATTCAGCTGATTCTTACACCTGTAACCGGATATAGAGGATAATTAGGATTAATATTATTAGAGGAAGAAGTGTGTAAATACTGAGATTGTAAGATTCATGGATTGCTCATCTTTCATTTGTGTATACCGCGATTCGCTGCAAGAGGATGACAATTTGTAGCGCGTTATTCTATCAGATCGATCAATCTTTACTTTCTTACATTTCTTTCTCTATCCCTTTAGGCTTAGAGGCCCGTCTTCGTGATTTACGAAGCGACACGAATGTCGAAATCGACGGAAAATTATTGTGGCGCGTTTCGCGGAGGCCAACGAGTCCGCGATGGAAGACAGTACAACGTTTTTGCGTTCATCGTTACACCCGGATTGCTTAAACGAAATTACAATGTCCTGGCACCCGGTGTTTCTAGCAATACGTACGAGTGGTTGTGCCGCTGTATATTAGATAGCTTATTGTAAGGTCGATAATGCAATGATCAATAGCGTTTTGATGATACTCGTGAAGATACGTATATATTATATACGAGTTGCATAATTGTATTTGTTATGGACAACATTAATACATTAATGCGGACGTTGTCACACGTCGTTAATTGTACATTGATTTAGGTGTATTTGTACTAAAGCTCGCAGAATGCGAGGTGATGATTTCGGAATATAAATTCGAACGGTGGATCTTTGGAAGATCTTATTGTTAGTAGATAGACGTGTTCTCTATAGTAGGTATCCTTTCGAATTCTCAAGCGCAGCAGGATTGTTTGTATTAATTCTTACTTGAAAGTTCTGATATCGCTAAATAGTCCGTAAAAAATAAGGACTTATCTCATGTGCGCTTTCATCTATCGAGGATGATATTAATCGAAATGGCATAATAGGTGTACGATCGCCACTTACGAAACGTTACACATTTGTTTTTTCCCTGGTCGATTATTTTTTTCAAACATTGTTTGCGAGACGAGAATGTAAGATGCATCACATGACAAAAGATTGATTTATACAAACTCACGTTATTTATATTCTTCAGAATTCAATAAATTAATCTTGGAGAGAAAAAGAGGATATTTTATCGTTGATAAGGAATCTATTATTTAATATAATTTATATAATTATACATATTTTTTCCTTGGAAAAAAAAAATTATATCTTGAAAACTTGATGTTCTTGTTTTTCTTAAAATGACCTTCGATCAAGCTCCGATAAAGTTAATCAACGACTAGCTCATCAATTATAGCGCTATACGGTGTTTTCCTACGATAGAATTATCGATTTCTTGCTGTTTGACATGAGAAAGAAGATTAGATTAGAAACAACATATTCATTAAAATCTTTATTTTTCCGGCTTAATTAATTGTCGGTTAATTGGATTTAGTCGAAGTTATCCTTACGTTTCAAAAATCGATAGGTAAAAATGTTACGCGAAATGAAATTTCCATAAGTACAGAAAAAAATGTTTATTTTTTTATCGATTGCAATTCAAAAACTGCTCATATTTCAATTTTTTTTAAAGCATTGTGTGTGCATATCTTATTCGTATTATTCAAATTAAGGGAACCTTGTGCCTTTTTTAACGCGCAAAGCCCCAGACCCGCAACTACAATCGACCAATCATACTCGCGTTCAACGTGCCTCCGTGTTGGATACGATCAATTTGTCGGTTTCCACGGTGACGCATCGGCTGCATCGGCATGACTAATCCGTCTGGATAGGCCTTAAGGTAGTCGCGCGTGTATTTATTCATATTTTATTCTATTCATCTACGTTCATGTGTGAACTGGTGCAAATGCGTGCAGCGTGATTCGATCGACTTAACCTCGCTCAATTTTTCACACGCATATAGGATAGGGAAAGAGATTTAGAACGCTTCCAGCTGCGGATAATTCCTTGAAAAAAATTGGTAAAATAATATAAACAATATCGAAATAACCTAAAGCTGGAAATCGTAAAAATGTGTTAATAATCTCCATAAATTAAAGACATTTCTCGGGAAAAAAAAAAGAAATATTTTCACGCATGTTGACAGAAGCGTCGCTGAAGAACGTGTCCAGAGTGTCCAGATTGTCCAGGCCGAGAAAACGTCTCGACGTGAATGCCCGGCTAATTGAATGCATCGTTCGAAAGGTTTTAAGGCAGTGGTGTGTTACGGAAAATCCAGAAAATGTTTAAGAAGTACGTGTCGCCTAAGGGTATAAGAGTAAAAAGGAGAATATTTTTTGAACACAGTGGGGTATATTTAAACAATTAAAATATATTTCATTGATAGAAAGCACTCGGCATTCTTTTTTTCAAGGATACAAAAATGTCAGTTTCAACAAACATTGGAAATGCTGAAATTTCTATTATAATGGACACTGCTTAAATATTTGTTATTAAATTGTGCTTGAAATATGTCGCTTAAATTCGTACTAACTTTTTTGTTAGATTCGATGAGAAGGACAGTGTTTCCGGCGTTCAGCAGTTGAAGTCGTCCGTGCAGAAGGGAATTCGTGCGAAACTCCTGGAGCTGTATCCCCATCTGGAGAGCCACATAGACGTTATAATACCAAAGAAAGACGCTTTTCGCATCGTAAAATGGTGAGTTACCGTGTGCATAAAGTTGTTTGTAATTTAACAATTTTCTTTTCGTCAGCCACGACCATATAGAGATCATAGTGAACGCAGCGGGAGATCTGTTATTCTTTCGTCAACGTGAGGGTCCCTGGATGCCTACTTTAAGATTGTTACACAAGTGTAAGCTTCCTCGGCAGTCGATCGAATGAGAAATAGAAAAAATGTACAAATTTCATAGCGATACATACATTTTCAGATCCATTCTTCCTGCCAATGCAACAAGTTGACAAGGGTGCCATTAGGTTTGTTCTTAGCGGTGCCAATATAATGTGCCCTGGTTTAACGTCAAAGGGCGCAAAGATGATGACTGTGGATAAAAAAACGGTTGTCGTATCCTTTTAAACGCAGTACAATCTCGATAAAGATTGCGATACGTTTTAACAAATTTATTTCTTCGACAATAAGATACAAATTCAATGAAACAGGGAAAAACGCCGTAATAAGATACAAATTCTTAACTCAAACTGTAGGCTGTTATGGCTGAGGGCAAGCAACATGCGTTAGCTGTTGGAGTTACGACATTATCCACAGAAGAGATGTAAGTCAAAATAATTTCCTCAACGTACGCTTCTAAATTATCCATATTTCATTTCTGATTTCCAGCATCAAAGTGAATAAGGGAGTAGGCATCGAAAATTGTCACTATTTGAATGATGGACTTTGGCAAATGAAACCAGTGAAGTAAGACTGATTGTACCATGGATCCAAGATCAAAGAACCAGATTTTAGATACAAATGTTCTTTTATCCATTTCTACTTCACTACGCAATTATTTCACGTGGGACAGTATAATTTCTGGACAAATCTTGCGTCCACAGTGTTACAGATCATGATAAAACCAAACTTATCATTATATTTTTATTGTATAAATTAATTACGCCGAATGGATCTGCTCGCGCAAGGATATAGAGATAAAACGGTCATAGATACGCCGTGTCAAATAGAAATCCAAAATAGCGTTTGTAAAATAAAGAATATTTAAGCGGATCCCGATTTAGTGTCTACCTGGCCCTCTTGATTCTCCGACGGACCGGTACGTTCGCCTTCGCAGTGTCCAGCGGGCGCAGGATACGGAGTAGGATTGTTGGTATCGGGCGCTGGTGCGGAAGCCACGACGGCCGTTGCGCCGCCTGCAACGTTAGCACCGACGTTATTTTCAGGAGCGACTGTATGAGGCGACTGCGGGTGATAATGCGGACTGTGCGGACTATGTGGACCGTGACCGTGAGGTCGACCCATCGGATGGGGCGAATATTGCGAATACGGCTGATGATAGTACGGATGAGCGTATTGCGGATAAGGTTGATGATACGGCTGTTGCTGAGAATAACTGTAAGAGGGATGCGGCGGTCTCGGAGCTAACGGAACGTTTTGCGGTTGTTGCGGGCCTGGTCCGGACTGATATTGCTGGCCGTAGGCCTGATTGGGCGGCATCATTTGCGGGGTGTGCGGATTCGCTACCGGTCCCTGCGGCGGCAAAACCTGCGTGCTCTGGGTACCTTGGGCGCTCTGATGTGGCGGCATCGGGTGAGCATTCGGCAGCATTGCTTGCTGGTGGGGATTATGCTGAATGGGCATACTTCCGGGAGCGGACACCGGCGGCATGTTTGGCGGAGCGGAATTCGCGGTCGCATTCGCGCTTGCAACCACTGCCGCGACCGCAGCTGCTGCCGCGGCTGTCGTGGTCGGTTGTTGAGGCGACATCACCGGAGGCGCCGGTGACTGTTGCGGCTGCGGTGGTGGCTGTTGTTGGTGTTGCTGCTGATGTTGCTGTTGTTGCTGCTGCTGATGTTGCTGCTGCTGCTGCTGCTGCTGCTGCTGATGTTGCTGCTGTTGATGTTGCTGCTGCTGCTGGTGTTGTTGTTGCTGCTGCTGCTGGTGTTGCTGCTGCTGCTGTTGTTGCGATTGCGGAGGCTGAAGTATCACTTGATGCTGTTGGGGCGGTGGAGGCTGATGCTGCTGGGGTGGCTGTGACGGCGGTTGATGCTGTTGCGCTGGCGGAAGAGGTTGATGCTGTTGCTGAGAAGACTGATGTTGTTGCTGAGGAAGCTGATGTTGTTGCTGAGGAGGTTGATGCTGTTGCTGAGGAGGCGCCGGTTGATGCTGAGGCAGCGGCGGTGGTGGAGGATGTTGGGGCGTTTGCGTCTGTTGCTGATGTGGATGTTGTTGAATCGGATTGACCATGTTACTGCAGAACATCCCAGAGTTGGTCGGATGTTGCTGAGTAGCATTTGGTTGCACCGCTGGCGGTGCCTCGATCTTATTCTCGGTATATGGAGGTGACATTTTCTTGTTCATTTCGACATTAGATTTTTCGGCGTTACCAGATTTTTTCTCGATCGAATCACTGTCAGAGACCTACACACACACACACAAACGGGATGGTGTTTATATTTCTTTGTATAAGATTTTGATTACGTTGAAATTTATGTAAGTGTTATGTAATATTATTACATCAGGCTGGCTCTCGTCATTAAGTGATGCAGGAGTTGGAGTCGGAGTGGAGTTTGGAGTAGATTCACTAGATGCTGGTCCATCCGACCGATTCTCTTCCGTTCCTCTTAATCTCTCTCGTCTAAGAATTTCATACTGCCGTTCTACCAGTTTGTTAAATGTCTCTTCATCTACCGCTGGTTTACAATGCTGAAAAAAAAAATAATAATAATAATTATGTATCCTGCAATATTGATAAATATTATTAATCTATAAAAAGTTTTTTGTACCTTTTTCAATTCCTCTTGAAATATTTCACTAGTTTCTATAAATTTACGTTTCTTTGCCTCAAATTTCTCTTCAATTTGTTGCAATTCAGCTTCAAGTTTTTTCTGAAATATCCAAAATACATTTTATATTATGATATTACTGTAAAACGTAACCCACATGCGTTAATTACCTGATGCATAGTTAACGATTGTACTTGGCGACGTAAAACCTGCATTCTTTGAGTAGTGACCACAGAGCGAACATCAGGGACAACCGTGTCACTAAAAATCTCATTAATGAGCCGATGATTTCTTGTGTAACGTGAATATGCCACGTGTTTCACAGAATATCCATCATCTTGATCTATTAATCAAATGTAAAATTATTATTATAAAATAAATATTTTAATAAAGATCCGTAATAATAATTATTGTTACTTATGTACCATCATCGTCTTCAGCTGGTAAAATATCAATCCTTCTGTCCTGAGCTGCTTGGCTTTTGCTACTGCTCGATGAACGTTCGTGACTCTCTCGATCATCATTGCTTTGCTGTGCTGCACACAATGCTGCGTAAAATACAGAAATATTGTAACGTTAGAAAATGCCACCACAGTTTTTACCATGAGTCTTAAAACTATGTTCATTACACCTACCAGACTTGCCACGATTCTTAGCTGCGATATAAGCTAGATATGCGGGTGAATTGTGGTAAGTTTTCAAACTCTTCTCATATTCCACCTGTGTTAAACGATTAAACGATATGTGTGAACGAGTCAATAAATTATAGAATTGTATAAAATTATAATAGAACGCACGTGTGCTTTATACCTTCTCAGCTTCGTATTCCTCGATGAACTCTGTCTTATCTTCTTCTGGCAAGTCTCTCCACATTTGCCCAATAATCTTACCAATCTCCCATAACTTTAACTCGGGATTCTGAGCCTTAACTTGATCCCATACCTTCCTGCTGTACCTCATATATGGCATAAGGGGTTTTTCTGGTGGCTTGGGTGGTTTTGGCATACGAGAGTCAGCCTAATCACAAAATCAGACATAAAATAAAATCTATCTCTTTTGTGACAAGTTGTTACGCCGATCACCGATGCAATATTTTATATAATCTGTCATAGTTGCATTTTGTAATTTTTTACGAAATTAGATACGTACATTGGTGTTCTTTCCAACTTTCTGGGGAGTGAAGCCTGGATGACTGTGGGGAGTTTGTACAAACGGGCTCTGGGTGTCTTTCTAAACACAGACAGATTGCTCCAATTAAACTCAAATCTCCAACAGACGTTATTTTGTCACAAGTGCTCGTCTACTTACGCTGTTGGTCGAGGTGCTCGAACTCCCACCGGATGCTCTCATGCGTTCTGTGAACCAAATATTACGGTATAAGTACTCCAAAATTACACTGACAACTCCAACTCAGGAAGAGAGAAAAAGAATCAATTGTACTTACGATTGGAGGCTACGATGTTCGACGTAGCAATCGCGACTTGCTTGTAATTCGCTGGCAGTGCCATTTTGTATCACGACGGGGCTGTTACACCGGGAAAACAGAGCGAACGTCACCGCGAGGTACTCCTGATGTCGGCGCTCTCGGGGTTCACTCTCGTCGATCTCGGAAACCTTCGAAGATGATTAAGACGATGCTCGGCGATTAAATTCACGGTACGCTCGACGGGCGCGTCGCGACCACCATCGATGACGCGCAACCGTGGCGTTCAGGTTCACAGGCTTTGCTGCTGAAAATAAACCGAGAGAATCCCGGGGATAGCCTCGAGCCGATAATTCGCGACGGGACGCGCGAATATTCCGGTACTCTCGCGAGAGAACGGGAAATACGGGAACTCGCGGAGGAAAAGGAAGAAGGAGCGCGTTTCTCGTGTCTCTTCCGTATTCCTCGCACTCGCCAGCATCCGTGCCCCCGTGGACTCTTGACAGTCTTGACTCTTTGGTGCCCTCGGTGGACTCGCCACTCGCCTATTGGAGCCGGAAAGCCGGCTCCAGCTCCAGAGGGGCGAGTCGACCAATGGCAAGACGGATTCAATCGCGCGGCTCGGTTTCTTATCTCGAACGTCATTGGTTAGTGTCGTGGCAAAAACCTCGATGCTTCCGTGCATACTGTTTTATATATATTTTGTACTTTATAATTACATTTTTTTATTTTTTTTTGTGAGAAATAATTTTGTATTTTACTTTTATTAATTCAAGAATCTTTATATTATTTTCTATTGCAAATCGTAATTAAAAATCCTTCAATCTGTCCGTAGCCATATTACTTTTTAGCATTTGGACGTGATTGGTCGAGGCGCGTATCTAATGCACATTCACGAGCATGTCTCACCTGTTTTGTTACATCATGCTTCTGTGTACATGTGAGACTATTGTGAGTGTGTAATCAGAGGTTATTTTTTTCACGTTATAAGTTTATTTATTTTTTTTTATTCTGTCATTCATTAACTTTGAGAAGAAATCGAAATCGATACGATTGGAATGCATAATAGAAAAATAAAAACGATGTCGAAGGTTACTGTATTACTCAAATTAGCGCGTCATAATTATGGACTTGTGACTACCTAATTTTGCATTTGCATATGTGTTTCTTAAATTGTTTTTTAAATATTTAAGATTATTAAGTTATTTTTAAATTTTAAAAGATTGTGATCCTTGACATACTAATTCTAAAAATGTTGAAGGGCGCAAAACATTATGGATGTGTGTTTATATGGGGACTAAAATCCAAGCTGTAAAATAGCGTTAAGAAGTATGCTTATTTTATATGGGAAATTCTTGGAAATTAAAGCTTTGTTATACTTATGAGGAGCGTAAGTTTTGTAATCTGATAAAGTAACTTTATTAAATTTGCACAATATACCTTTCTGCAGCTGTTTTGCATAGGCAGTGCTTTACATGATTACGCAATCTGCTAAAACAGATTCTTGCTTTTCTGCTTTACCTAAGACCTTATTTTTATATCGTTTCATCTATCCCCCTAATCGTATTATGAGCGTTTAATCGTCAGTACGTATTGTACAGGTGATGGTCAATTTGTGTACAGTATGTCGTAGATCGGTTTTGGCAGATAATGATTGCACAATGCCTGCAATCTTTCCCTGCGTGACACAGGTGTGTACCGTCGCATCGGGAAAGTCTTTACTACAGCGTCCGTTAGAGTTCTCGTGACGGCAGTTAAATCAGCTTCCGGTCCCTGGGTGTACTTTTCCAGTGCCAGCATTTCTCCCTGAAACAGCTCCTGACCGTACTCCTTGCGAGTTTGAGGATCCAATTGAGTCCACATGTCTCTGGCTTGCTCGAGCAGCGCAGTGTTGTCCTTCAGCCACGCATTACCGGAGACGTATTCCCCGGTCTCAACGATCACGACGTCGACACCCCATCTCCGCATCTCCAGTCTTAGGCATGATCCCCAAGCTTCCACTGCGGCCTAAAGATATATTTATAATCTTCTATTGATCTACTCTCTCTCAAGTCTTATTAATGCCCTTCCAGTCTTATGATTATATATACAAATAGACAACGCCACGCTTAGCTGCACGGACGACAAAGAGGATTTACCTTGAGGGCGCAATAAATGCCTCGGACGGGACTCGGTATCCGCGCCAAGAGGCTGCTGACGAGAACGATTCGGCCTTTTGACCTCCTGACCAAAGGAAGAAATACCTGTTACAGAGAAAGGAGATAGTGTTGCGCGTTATGTCACGGGTTTTGCACCTTTTGACATTTTTATAACGTTTGTGATACCTGAGTTAAACGCGCTAAGCCAATGAAGTTGATGTCTATGCTTCGCTTGAGAACGGATGGGGGCACCCACTCGCATTCTCCGAGAGTCACCCAGGCAGCGGCGTGCACGAGTGCCCATAATCCTGAAATAACGTAGCAACGATGACGTAGGAATAATCCGTTACATCGATAATCTCAGGCAGCTTTAAGAGATGTAGTTATATACCGGGAGCTCCGTCAGGCAAGTTTTCGTTGACGTAGAGGAAGGTCGAGTGTATATCACGTTCGCTAGTAACATCCAATTGTAGCACGTGCAATCTTCCAGACGCGTGGTCTTTTAGCTTCTGCATGATATCTTCATTCTCGGCTTTATTAGTGAATCCAGCGAATACGGTGAAGCCCTTAAAAGAGGGAAATTATAGACGTTATCTTTAAATTATTCAATTGGTAACATGAGCTATATGTTTTACGTATATACATTACCAAATCGTCCAACTGTTTAGCTAAAGCATATCCGACGCGCGAATCGCAACCTGTGATTAGTATTGCCTTTCCTGCTGCAGTAACCTGTTGCATCAAGTAGAAAAATATAACTTTCATAACTTATTGAATCATGATCTGCTGTAATGAAGCTTCATAACGCTTTTGATAATGAAGCTATTGATCGGGCGATAATGATCTTAAAATTCTTTTGTAAAAGAAAAACGTGTGAAGCAGGAAGTATGGTATGCAATTATAACAGGTGGATTATGCAGGTGCTATGCAAAAAAAGGTCAAAGGTCTCGACCAGGCCTAGTGTGAAAATCCATGAGAATTCAGATATAGAGGGCCTTTGAACTTTCAAATGTTTACTACAAGTGTATGGCATTATGAAAGGTTGAGGACACATGATTTTGTCACTATGGGGGTACGATATATGCCTTAACTTAGCAAATGTCAGACCGAGTTATTCTTTTATGTAGTCGTAAAATTTAATATAAAATTATGGGAGAAAAAGAGAAGTAATATTGAAGATTTGCGTTAGCGCATACACCATAACGCAAACGCCTTACCTTTAGATTGTGATAGAATAATGTGGATCCTATGGATATGACCAATAGCAACAAGAAGAGTACAAAGCTAGATGTCTGCGAGATCCCAAAGGTGTTTAATATAGTTGCCAGGATGACTGCAATTGCATGTGAAAATGCGATGGGTAGCAGACACCTCTCTGCCAATTCCCATGTCTGACTGTCGTCGGTCTCTTTATTTCCACTCGATAACGGCATTCTTGATTTAGATTTTATATCAAAAACGTGTGATTGACTCCATTCGAATAAATTGGTGTAGCTCACGGAGGAGCCCTAACTGGGCTATGCCTGAGCTAACTTTAAACTTAAAACAGTGTCTAGTCTCATTGATCTAAATATAACTACAGTGCTGTGTCTTAAGTTCAAAGCTCCTAGCAGATTGAAATACTTGAAAGTCGAATTTATATAGGCTTAGTAATTAATATTCTATTAAATAATACACACACAATTCAATTTTTATGTATTATTATGATAAATAATACTAAAATATATGTTAGAGTAACAAAAAGATAAGAATTTGTAAAGTACGTTAGTTTCATTAATCTAGATTAATGATTGCGTCAAAAATTATATAACATTACATTATATATATAAAATTTAATATTATTATTTTAATGAATTTTAATGAATTTTGTGTTAAACATTCAGAACATTCTACAAATATATTATAATTTATCATTAAAATAGCATAAAATTCTCTTTATTGTATTTTAACTCTTTTATATATTACACATTTTAAATTATTTCTTCTTTCATACATAGTTATTATATTAAAATATTTTAAAATGATGCAAAATAATAAGAGGCTAATCTATATATATAATTTTTATTTCTGTTCCTTTTTTAAATAAAAACTTGCAAATTCCCATTCAGATCGCATATTATCTAGATAATATATATATATGAATATTACAGAATCGTTTTTATTCGTTTATATTTTCAATCTCTCTCCTCTGGTTTTTTTTCAGAGAAGTGGATCGATTGGCACGTGTCGTGAATTATCTCGTCAATCCGTATATTTTGCATCCGTCCTCTTTGGTGACGGTGCACGCTGAGGTATTTTTGTAAATTTCTCGTCTCGGTGCTGATAAAAAATGAGCGCGGCTGCGGCCGCGGAGTGGGGTAGGTTATTGATTTCCGTGTAGGGGTGTTACGGCAGAGGGTTGGATGGATAGAAGTGGGTGGGGTAGATGCTGTGTCGGGGTGTCTCTCGCTCACTTGTATATACCTGCCTGTGAGAGAGTCTACAGGGGGTATAAATAGAAGGGGTAGTTGCACCGTTGACCCAGTGTTGAGTTGACACACGGTCAGTTCAGTCACTCAAGGCATCACATACACATCGCTCTCTTTCTTTCTCTCTTTCTGTCTCTCGTTCTGTCGCGCCGCACAATCGCCGTTGCCTCCGCCTTCCACTGATTTTTTTATCCGCGTGAATTGTTCAAGGAGAGAAAAAGGAGGTCTCGTTCAAGTCTCCGTTGATCCTCCTGGTCAATCCAACGCGATCCTGAACACTGCCCTTTCATACCTGTTTGCTTCTTCCGAGCGATACGATTTTTTATCCGAGAAATCGTCAGCGATACGACCGCATCCCGCATCCTAGTGCATCATCGTCGAGGGGGATACCTTTCGACGCTAAAAGAAATCAGAAGCAGCGTTTGTACACACCGTGTTCATCGCAGTTGTGTGTTCGTTACATCTCTTGTACGCGTATAAGGGCGTATTCCTTCTCGTCCCCCCGTCATCGTCGGACGCGCGGGTCACTCGAATCTCCCTGACACATCGTCGAGGCACGGACCAACTAATGTGCAACGAGAATCAGGCCTTAGCAGCAGTCAATTCTTTTTCCGGGGAAATAAATCCTTTCTGACTTATTGTTAGACGATTGCGCTTGTCGCTGAGCGCGTCGGGGAATCCCAGTATCGTAATATCGAATTGAAACCGGACTGAATTAATCCAGCCAGCAATCAGCGGGACTAGGATCCGTTCTCGTTCGTCGATCGTGAAGAAGAAAGATGTCAGAAACAATCGGAGTCACGCAGGGGATGGGCAATCCTTACAAGATAGTCGATCACACTAGGGAGCGAAGAAAGGGCATCACCGCTTCGTCGCTCAAGGAGCTGACCAACATCGCACGCAACCGACTGGCATTGCCCGTGGACGCGGATCTGACGATTGTGCTCGAGCAGGATGGTAAGAGAACGTTCATGCTGCAACATACAATAGTCGTCAATTCTAATATTTCTTCGATATATTAGATGTTTATAATAATTTGTTGCGAGAGAGACATATACCATAAGGACCATTCAGTCACTATACAATTGTGTTTTTATAAGGAATAAAGTTGTACTTTCACACGTTGATAAATGGTTACAGGAACAGAGGTAGATGACGAGGAATATTTCGCCACGTTAGAAAGGAACACGAGCTTAATGGTACTACATGGTGATCAAAAATGGGTTGCTGTGGGCAGTAGCACGACGGCGTCTCGTTACATCGTCGTGGATGACGTGGATAATGTGGAGGGTGGTTCAAGAGTCGACAAGATTCGACGACGGCGAACGCCCATTGAGCCTCTGGTGTCATCGTTGCACGGCGACCCGTCGCACATCTCTCTCCTGGGAGGAAATGACTTGGAATTACTCAGCGACATGGATCCTGACAGTTTAGCTGATATAGTGCCTGACAGGTAAGCGATGGAGACAATCAGGGTGACTTCGGCTAAATTCCTTCGATAAAAGATTGAAAATTGATTCTCATATTAACAAAGTGGTACTTGATAAGTTAATAGTCAATCAAGTTAATCAGAGCTTGGTTGAAGTTACTTCTGCTATTTCAGACAATATACTTTCTATTACTATTATCAAGACGGTATCCCTTACGATATCCTATCAAGTGATTGTCTCAGGACAGCATAATTAATTTCCATGTTTGTTCCAATCTTGTTACAGACTCTTCCTCGAGCAACTTAAGGAAGCTTCAGGTAGATTCCTGGCGGAGAAGCGACAAGCGCAGGAATCCATGGCTCTTCTCCAGATGTACGCGAGCGGGGGTGAGATGGAGCGAGCGTAGGCCATGTGGGGGGTGGGCGCCCTCACATTAGCAAATATGTATAGAGTGCGACGCCGCATATTCTATAAAGGTCGCCAACTACAACAAACTCTGATTCTATTCTGGAATTGAGCCCATCGCTATTTACACAAACTGGTAAAGTAACTGCAAACACGAGCGTTAATGGCTCAAGCTGAACGCAGCTGTGTCAGCGAGAAAACTCTCGTTATCTCTCGCATACGAAGAACACGAAGAAACGCAGAGATAAAAACACTGTACAGAGACATGAAACACGAGTAGTTTACGCGTTCGCCCAATAATTTAGTACCGTAATAATCAATAAAATAAAAATAATAATAAAAATAATAATAATAATGATAATAGTAATAGGTTTCGCATCTTAGAGGAAATAGTAGCTCTAAGTTTTTGTAGAATTTTTTTAATCTATATACACACGATTCAGTGGCACAACCATGCTTTGGCAATACTTTACATCCTTAGTGAGCGTACGGAATTGCTTTAATACAACATAAAAAAAAAGGAAGATACCTTGCTGTACCGACAGAATTATACACGCGTAATTTAACTGCTAATTTATTTGAATAATACGTAAGAGGGATAGCCGCGGTAAGTAACGTTCCGGAGTAAGTATTCCGTCGCGATATTACCATATCAAGTCTTAGCGAAACGTGTTTCGTTTATGGGATTTTTGTACTTAGATACGTCATATCGAGATTTGGTTCAACGAAGATCGATGGAATATTTAAGACTGAATTTATAGGGAAAACGAAAACCACCTCCATTGAGATCACCAATTCATTGTACACTAACATTAGCGATGTAACAATAGCGACAAAAAAGTCGATATCAGCCCTTTGATACCAAGCAAAATTGTGCTATTTGATAAAAAAAGAAAGAAAAAAGAACATGTGGAAACCTGCAGCAAAGAAAGAACATAGGTGTTTCTGACAAGACTATGCATACATGTAACTAGGTACTAAATATTACTCCAATTTTACGATTATGTAATCAATAATCGAACCGAGCAATGTCATATTTATATTCATGTGTTCCTCGAAAGTCACGAAATCAAAGTATATGATACACATTTATGATACATTTTCTAGAACCGTAACGAAAGTGTATGTCTACTCTCCGCAGAAATGCTCTGTATCAATATCGTGACGTTCTTTAATATATATATCGTAATATAATTGTCACATGCCTCTCGTATACTATAATCGCATTACATATATTTGTATTAGAACCACCGCCGCAATTAAAATTTATATGATACGGAGGTAAAAAGGCCGGCAAAGGCAACAGCCGGTATCGAACTACATGCTCTCTCGCTGTACGATTAAATGTATCTTAAATATCAGGCGCAATACCGTTTGGTTCCACAGATCGATCTTAGAATATTAGTTTATAATGAATTGATGTGATTGATACTATTCTCGAAACGCGACCGAGACGACGCGTTGGAAAGTATATATAACGACGCATTAAATAGTACTGCCAGTAAAGGAAAGATCGATTAATGCTCAACAATGTCCCCGATCTCAAAGAGGAAAACGCATTTTTTTTTAAATACCCGCATCTAATGCGCGGTATCATGAAAATGGCATTATATACTAAGCACATTACCTGTTACTCATTACTACATGTATATTTTAAGAATAGAAACGCACTTAATAAGTTTAGCAGAAGTTAAGTTTTAACGGAATGCAAGAAGTTGTCGTCTATGAGTTGACGTAGAGCGTCGGAGGCGTCCTTCATCCGACCGGACGCGTTGCGTAATTGGTGCACAGCCTCTTGTAACACCAGTTCATCTCTCAGCAACTGTCGATTAACAGCCGACAATTCTTGTACGCTGGTTGTGATCGAGCCCTCGATCATTTGCAGAATGTCTCTATTCAAGGTTTCATTGCACTCGTCTGTTCAAGTTTAACATATGTCAATTTAAATGATGTTCAAAATTAATAAGCGAAACGTATGTATGTATATGCATATATCGATTTTGTGTTTTAAGGTATAATTTAATGTCTTTCATAAACGCTGTTTTATAAGAAACTTATAAGAAAATCCTTTGTACAGTATAACTTATAGATAAACACTGCAATTATGCGAATATGTCTGTGCGGTAAATTGAAATTGAGTTAGATAGTGATACGGATCATTGGAAAATAAGTTATCGATATTCCACACGAACAGTCGCTTATAATACCGTTTAGCTATAGTTACGCACATTGTACTGCTGTAATATTAATAAACAAATGTTAACAAAAGTAACATACTCGTGTCATGTTTTATAAATATTTTATTGAACGCGCGACGAAGACATGATAGTCCGCAATATTTGACTAATACTTTTATGGGTAATAGGAAAATAAATATGAAACAAGTTGAACATGATTATATATGCATCTTAAAATATTACAATTATTAAATCACTTACGTAATTTTTTGTGAAGCAGACTATTGTACTTGATAGAACTTTTCTTAGATTTTGGTATTTTGAGATCCGTGTAAGGAGGACATGCCATGGCATCCACCGCTCCACTAACACTACTCAAACTCGTCAGATCTGTAAATAAAGATTCAATATTATTTAGATTCTTATTTAAAGAAGAATCAATATCTATACAAAATTTACCATCGTCAGACTCTGGTGCTTCGCCTGAGATAATGGTACCACAGTAGGTTGACGGCGTTCGCGTAGTAGGAAATCCTAGGCCCTGCAGGTAACAAAATTTGTAGACAATACATTTCTATATTAATTGTATTAAATTCGAAACATTCTGCATGAAACATGATACAGTGATATATTACATACAGTGACAATATTCGACGCATCATCATCAGACTCCGGAGCTTCTCCAGAAACAACTACAGCTTTTAAATCCATCTTTTTTTGAATAATGTTTATAAGATTTTCATAACGCTGTAATAAAAAAAAATTTATATATATAATACATAATATATATATAAGAATTTAATATGATATTATAGAAATTAATTAACTTTCAATATTTATATGCTGTTTATTTAGCATAATTTGTAGAAAGATTTTATTTTTATTTTCATTGTTATTAAAATTTATGGGCTGACGTTTAATAAATACATCTGCACTATCAATTTGAGGTTAGTGTACACTACCGCCAGTGGCGCCAGTACATCCATTTTCGAAACTGGTACTACGTAGCCACGTTCATTTTCCGATCACTGCCGATAAAACATATCATTCTGGTGCGCGGTGCGCGTCCGCACTACATTTGCAAATGTAGTGGTGTTGTTACATGTGTAATACTCGATGTTATACCTGAAAAGCACGATATATTGATTATTTATTAAAAATGTAATTTTACATAATATAATTTTGCGTTGTATTGTAAACTCGTGGACAGAAAGGTTGTCCGACTTATACACCCGTATTCATACTACGAATACGGCTCAAAGTCGGACAACCTTTCGGACAACCTTTCTGTCCGCGACCATACTGTGTGCGTATTTCGCCTACTTGTACGGCCGAGACGTATCGCGCGGACAAGCGAGAGTGCAATTAATGATCGTATTTTCGAATGTTGCGAATATCGCGGATATCTCCCAAGAGAGTATGTTAATACGCCTAAATTGCTAGACGGCAAAACAATCGTAATAAAAGCATATAATAGCATATAATATTTCCTACTCGAAGTTCGGAAAATTCATAAGCGTGAAGTTAAGCGCATAGTGACGCGGCGCGGCGGCCGCGGCGTATTTGGCGCGAGAAGTTTCCCGCGCGGGGGATGACGGATGACGCGTCTCCGCCATATTGATGACGTTTTCTCCTTCATTTCCAGATCGCGGCGGGCACGGAAAGGACCGGCTCTCCGGAACGAGTGGCGTCGCGAGAGTTGTTTAATTGGTAAGAGCAAGTTTTCTTAATCTTGCATGAATTATTTAACGTAGCACCTATCGCGTAGTATCGATTCAGCGCTCGCGGGTGTAGATATTTCTTAAAAATACGTATTGCGCGCGATACTTGTTCGGCCGAAAAGGCGCGTTGCGCGGACAATCGCGAAAGTGACGCTGCGGCGTTTTCGGTGTGAGGAGTTGATCATACGGGAGACGAAGTGTCTTTGCCATATGTTAATTAAATACGTTCCCCTTTCATTTCCAGATCGCGACGGGCACGAGATGAGTCCGCTGCGGAACGAGTGGCGTCGCGACTTATTTAAGTGGTATAACATGCATTAATTCCTCGATTAATTCTGCATTTAATATTTATTGCAATATCTACCGTTATATATATATGAGGAGGCCTGGGAGAGGCATCGGGCGCCAGCGGAACAACATTGTGGTAAATATTACTTTTTATTTTGTGTAAAAATAATTTTAATTTTTGCTTATACTCGAGTCGTTTTATTTTATCAGGATTTTGAAATAATAATTAGAAAAAAATAAGTAATTTGAAATTTTATAAGAATTTATTTTTATAAAGATATCTTTCTGAAAATGTATAATTATTTAAATAAAAGTGTAATTAAATGATGAATAAAAAAGAAGTTTGATGCGTAAGAATTATTTAATATCAAATCATTTATTTATATGTTACAGAAGATATAACGACGCGGAAAGTGTCGCATCGAGAGAGTTGACAACCCGAGAGGACAGCCTGAGAGGAGGAGGAGGCCTGGGAGAGGCATCGGGCACCAGCGGAACAACTTTGCGGTAAATATTATTTATTTGTGTAAAAGCAACTTTTTTCCTGTTTATTCTTGAATCGCTTTATTTCACAATAATTTAGAAATAATAATTAGAAAGAAAGTGGTAAGTTGAAGTTTTATATAAAAGCTCATTATTGTAAAGATCATTTTAGGAAAATAATTATTTAAATAAATATCTAATTGAATGATAAATAAAAGGTTTGATGCCATAGGAATTATGTTTTAAAACATTGAGTTTTTTAAACACCATTTTAATATAAATTTTATATTTATATGTTACAGAATCAACGTAGCTACGTGGCAGATATAATTCCGCTATTGCGCATCGGTGTCGGTGAGTGATGAATTAATATATTTATTGAGGTAACGGATGTATGGTAACTTATTAAATATACATACTATATATCTAGATAAAGGTATGAAATTTGTTAACAATATAAAGATCTTACACATAAGTATATAAGTACACGTAAGTCTATACATCCGTTGCCTTGAAATGGATCATCAGTTACAACAGATTAGGATAAGTTTAATGCTGGACGTTTCTTTATTATTATATTTATTATGGATAATTTATTAATTTAGTGTGCACACGAGAATGTACTCGTATGCATACGATGTGTATAAATTAAGATAGAATTTTTCGGGAAATTGGGACTACCATAATAAAATTTATGGAGAACATAATAAAATATTATTTATTAATACTTAATATTAGAATCAAATGTATCATATTTCGTTGAATATTTTAGATTGAAGAAAGTTTATTACAAGTATTGTATTATAAAAATGTAACAAACACTATATTATTCCTTTTTTCATCTATCTCTTTCCTAAATACTTATCCAGAGTTAAACTTTATATAAGTTAGTGCAAAAGAGTGTATACATATATATACACATATATATCGCATAATATATTTGATTAAATTTATTGATCTCGCTTTTTTATAAAGTTACATGCTTATATTAATTATTATTACTTTTTTAGCACATTGACTTTAGCCTAAACTGTTGTAACTAAATCATATGTAGTGATTGATAATTGGATAACTGGATTTTATACCAGTTAAAGTAGTAATATGACGTAAAATCCAATATATATTTTGTTATAAAATAGATTTTTTAAAGTAATTATTTTAGAGTTAATCAGATCACTTAAAAATGATTTTAAAATAATATATTGTACAAAAAATAATTTTAATAATTTGCATAATACAAAGAGATATTTTTATCATTTCTAATTGTGTGGTACAATTATCCCTTTTGGATTTTACGTCATTCATCTGACTCTTATCTCTGCATGCTTTTAAGATGAGATTCAGCAACGAATCGTTCGAATCGATAAAAATACGCATATGGGCCTTAGATTTTATTGGAATGCGTGTCTAGTAATTTTCAATCATTTATTTTTAAATTAAAGTTTTATTAGTTATATTATAAAGTTTATATATTTAGAAGTTTAATCTGTTTAATATAAATTTCATAATCGCGATTGAATTAAAACGCTGTCGAAAATTTTTTCAAATTTAGATTTGTTTCCAATCGGATATTTATTTTAATTTTACTGGATATATTTTAATTGCTATGAATAAACGCGTGTAAAGTATAAATGCAAAATTAATTCATATCTAATGAAATTATTATTGTTATTGCAATTAACATGTTAATTGTTAATTTCGTATTTAATTGATTTAATTATTGTGATGGCCTCTTCGCGACGCGTTCGTGTTTCGCGCATCGTACAAAAGCGTAAAATCTTACGCTTATTGCCGGCGATGATTAGCCGGCAGCAGAAAGAGCATTTCTAGGATCAAGGTAGGTTGGTGGTACACCAATCAATTTGTAAAAAATAACATGTAATAGTAAGACTAAGATTTTTTTGTATACGTGCAATTGCACTTAATCAGAGATGGAAAGATGCCGTCTCGAATTAAATCTCAATTAAATCCAAATTAATTCCCCGCGTAAATTAAATTCCCCATAAAACTCCTATAAAAACGGTTCCGATTTAAAACCAAATTCTCGCGTACTTTTCTAATTTCGGGTAATCGCGATCGTAACTATATAGGTATACCAGATAAAGACACGGGTAGGTAGGAATATTATTCATGTAGGTAGGTAAGAACGGGTAAAAACTAGATACAAATCGAGTAGGTAAGGATATGGATAGGTATAGGAATGCGGGAGGGGTGATTCGATGACGAAAAGAAATTAATATACTTTATAATTTTAAGGAATTTAAATTTATTTCTATAATGTCTATTTCTACCAATGCGGATTTTATCTCGAACTTTAATCTCGTTACAAAATAAATAAATGGCTTATTTACATTTACTTGCTATTCTCAAGTATTTTTAATCTGCATGTAACAAATTATATTTAGATATACTTCTATAATCTATTACAATAGAAAATAAAACGTAAATTAAGAAACATATCGTACAGTTTTATATCTTCTTCTATAAATGTCAGAAAATTACCCACGAAGAATATCTAATTCCTCGGGTGTGACGTGCATTCTTAATTCTTTCTCGCGTATCACATCTTGAATTTGAGTGAGAAGTTGAGGCGCTACTTCAGCTGCGTCTATGTAAATGCTTCTTGCCCATGGACACTGTGTGACGCTCTCATGATAAATCTCTTCTCCTTTTTTCTCGCATAAATTATGTTCGCGCAAAAGGAGCATATACAGTCTCCATAGCAATGGACAACATTGGGTCAATGGTATCCTGAAAATAATTTTATATAATATAACATATAAATATGATAGGATTTAAGTATTTGGCATCTTAAACAAATTTAATTATTCTATACCTGGAAAGTGTTAGATGAAACGATAATAGCTTATTCAGTGCGGCATTCACTGCGTCAGAATTATCAAGTTTCATTAGAAGACCAATACGTCTACGAACTGCCAAGCACATCGCAATAGCACGCCACAGTTCAATTTCAGTGCTTCTACTATTGAATCTCCAGGTCGGCAATTCACTCTGAAATCACAATCATTTTATAATTATATTATCAATTTAGAAACATCCTATATATATAGCAGTTGTTTTAATTTAATTATATAGCATTGGTGCAATTAATTAGTGCTTTTTACCTCTATGCCAGCAAATACAGATAAAGCATAAAAGTTATTCGGATATCTTTTTAAAGTTTTGCTTAGAGTTCCTTTTAACACAGTCTGCATACTCTGAGTCCGTTCATGATGCAATTGCAGGATTGCAATTTGACTTTCGTACAACATTTCCTGTAACAATTTTAAAATTGTTTGCACATAATTCTTTTAATTTACATTTACCTGTTAGTAACAATTTATAGATGTTCATAGAATATTAAATTGGTACCTGCAAGTAAGGATAATCTTTGGAATGATCAATACAACTCTTCAATATGTTGACAACAGTTTGAATATCGTCATTTTTAATATACAGGAAATATGCATAGCATACAATCGCGTCGCATTCTAAGTTCGACAGAAAAAAAGTATCTTTTTCCTTCTCATTAGGAGGGACTTGCAGAAAATCTTGGACACACGAATGTAAATACTCTTCAATCAGTGATTCTTGATTTTCGTTTTTGTTAGATACCATTTGACCAAAGACTTTTAGTATCCATTGTCTGTGCGACTCGTTATATGTTCTAATATCAAGCAAGGTTTCGATGAACGTTCTATATACGTTAAAAAGCGCTGCCCTTTCACACATATCAGTAATCGCGGATGGACATGTCCCTTGAGATTGAATGGCAGTCTCAAGAATGTTCATGCAGTTGCTGAATCTGCCCATCTCCAATTCTATTAGAGCATATTCCTTATAGAAATACAAGTTATTTCTATTTTCATTCTTTTTCAAAAATTCCTTCAATGTTGCCCTTAATTTCTTTCCTCTGTAATGAAAAAACTTGATTAATCTCGCATGTAAAATAAAAACTATTAAATCTTAGTAGTAAACTTGGATCTTACTTGTTATCGTGCTTTAAAGGTTCGTCTTTGCTGAGAGAAGCCAATAGTCTTTCTAATCGCAACCACCAGACATATATACTTGTCCGTTGCAGCGAAGACAGACTTTCCGCGATTGTATGAAATATTTTGCGTACAAAATCTAAGTATGGTTCCTGCGCCGGGTGGAACTTGAGATATTGAGGACCTGACGTTAAACGTCCTTCGAGAACATCCTTCAATAATTCCTTCCTTTGGTCATGACCAGCCATTTCGCCTACCATAGGGTACATGAATGGAAGCAGCACTTCTAAAGATTCTATTCCCCAATAAAAGTTTTCCAATGATAATTCCTATAAAAATATAAAATATTCTTTTTCGTGATTTCTATTTGCACAATTTTATAATCTCAATGTCTTATAATTTCTTGTAATTCTATACTTTGCAAGTAATTATAAAGCGATACATTTATAGTTTTTGAATGAGATAATTTCACTTACTTTCATGTAGCAGTCTCGACAAGGCAGAAGTGGTACTTTTAGGCACAAAAGAGAATAAATGGCCATTTGAAAGTTTGAATTACGAGAAAGAATTGGGTGTACAAAATCCGCTACGTCTTCTGGCAAAATAAATCTTCTAGAATCTCCAACCAATTCCAATTCGTCTCTACTAACGCTAATCCAATGACAATTTTCTCTCAGTGACTCTGTCCTTTGCCATAGTTGATTTAGTGGTAATCGCGACATTAATATCATTTCTTCCATTCCAACTAGAAATATTATTATTATTATTATTATTATTATTATCAATAATAGTATATTCAGTAGTATAATAAGACCCCTATTAAGCTTTTAGGAAAATTAATTAGATATTATATACGTAATATGTAGGTATAGCATTTTTCATTACAATTACCTCCTGAATAATTACCATTAATTTCTTATGTAATAATTTGGCATAAGTAAATAACTCGAAACATTTGTTTCATCTGCAATTTGAATAATCCGTGCTTAATAGAAGCCTTTTACTGTAACTTACAATTTATGTACTTACTTAATTTTTTTTCATCTATAGATCCTCGAAAGGATAAACTAGTTCTGTTCAAATTCAGGTTCAAATTCAGATTTAAACGTATTGTTTCCCACATTTGTTCCCATAATCCTGTATGCCTCAGGAAAGTTAAACATTGATACAGCATATCTAGATAAAACATAATACATAACAAAAATTAATTAAAAGATATGAAAAAAATAAATAATAAAATAAAAGTATCAGTGAAACGCCTACTTACACAGCAACTGTGTATCGCAGACAGAAGGATTTGTTCTGGCGCGCTGTCTCAGAACGCAGAAGCACTTTGAATACAAATCCAACACTCTTGGTACAGTACACATCGCCACCGAACCTTGAGTGACCATGATAAAATGCTGCCATAATATAATATTTCCTGAATCTTTATTAACTAATGCTTCCAATTGATTCGATAATTCATCAGATGGTGTTAATTCTGTCATAAAACGTAGCTTTAATTTTAATAATTCCTTAGAATCTGTATTTTTCTCAAGTGCTTTTTCAACAATCGATAACTTTTTCAATACTGTAGATTGATGCACATTTTTAGCTAATTGGTGTCTTTGATAACAGGCCAGAGTATCCTGTAACATTTATACTGAACTATTATTAATTTAACTTGATATAACATACATTTAAAAATGACAATGTTATTAATAATCAAAATGTACAAGAAATATTCTATTAAATACCTGAAAGTTGACGTATTGCAGCCAAAGTTCAATATTATGCGAGTTTTCTGTTAGTTGTTCATTATATTCTCGAGTTTTGGATTTTTGTTCCTCTTCCAAGTTCTTGCACCAAGAAGATACACTTGCTTCGTCGTCTTGTCTCATCGAAGTCAATTTCTCATTTGTCTTCTTGATAACTGTATCCTTCTTCTTCGCTGTTTCTACAGAATCAATATTTTTGACGTAATATCTGTGAAATGGATCTTTCTTTGCTTGTTTGCGCTTAACGTAACCGAGAGATTTTTCACTAACATCGTAATATGGCCTCGCTCTGGGGCAAAACGTATTTATGTTATTGTTCCCCATATCTCTACGCCTATCTTCAAAGTATATATTCTTGACATCCAGCTCATACTCTGGCTTATATCGTTTACTGTCACGTGTACGTCTTTTCTTTTCCACTTTTTGCTCTTTGTCAGCTTTCTGTCTTGCATGTACCTTTGTATCCCGAGGGATTGTTTCGGGTATTACTTGTTTTTCCGCATTAAGCGAAGATTCATGTAAAGACTCATCCGACGAGTACGGATCAGGAGGCTCCCTTTTAGGGACTTGCGTTTGGAAGCTTGAATTTGATAACCACTTGGAGGAAATGTTATCTGAAATTAAATCATGCAACACGAATCACGAATATCAGATATATTAATCTCGAAGCAGAAACCAACAAATTACTACAATATTTGTCTCCGACTTAATTCGACTTCACAATGTAAACATTGGTCGAATTCTGAAATAATTACCTATATCGCCGCAATTTGCTGATTCAGTTTTATCGTTCGAATAAGCAGGAAAGAGAGACATTCTTATTCTTTTACTTCTCTTCTTTCTTTTTTTGCGGCGTGAAGTATCAAGTTTTTCTTCTATATTTTCTTCTTTCTAATCTAACCTCTTTCTTATATAAAGGCAGAGAGCAGAGAGAACCCTGAGACCCTGAGACCCAATGTCGTCGACATCTATTTTCGAAATTGGTACTACGTAGCCATGTTCATTTTCCGATACTGCCGATAAAACATCATTTTGGTGCGCGTCCGTGCTACATCTGCAAATTGTGCGGTTTCATCTGATAATGCACAATTTAATTTTATTTAATCTACTGGTACTATAGTATCGAGGAAAAGGCATAAGCAACATTTTTAAAGGCCGTCCTGCTTGTACCGAATGTCATTGCGATTAAATGCATTTTGGACTTTGCATTTTCTTAATTATAAATTAAATATTAGTTCTTATAGGTTTCGACCTACAGAGGCCCTCCACCACCCCCGCCGATTCCGATCGACGGTCCTCTTTTATTTACAATACGTTTTTTTTATCATATATATGACGGATTTTTCGAACAGCTGTTCCGCAATCACGTGACAGATCGTAGATGCGAGATGCGAGCATCACGAGCATCATGATGTAAGCATGACGCGAGCGTCATGGATGCGAGATAATCGCAGATGGTCGCAACTCGCAACGCGTATGCGTGCCTGGTGACTGACAGGTGATAGACGATAGAGCGTGATTGAAACAAATTTGGAAAAAGGGGAGCGAAGAATGACCGAGAATCTCGAGTTGTTTGGAGCGCGCGATTCGACTGCGTTCGACGTGTCCAGACGTAGCGTTCGCTCAGATAAAATCGAATGACAGTGCGCCTAGATAAGGATACAAAAGCATCTTCACAGACAGCCGATAATTTAATTAGCCGATTATGTAACTGTCTCTTTCATTGCGAGGACACATAACAATGTGTAAGAAAGGAAGTGCAAACTCGTAACGTCGACCAGTGGTTAACGTAACGTTTCCATTTTTTTCTCTCCCCGTTTCTTTCTGCATTGTCCCCACAGTCTGCTGATCGCACAAATGTTTCGGAGGTGCAATCTCGTCAGGCAACTTCGTGGTGCGTCGACGGAGGCTGCTGCAGTCGCGGAGGCGCCGTCTCGGGTAAGCGTCGTCGCATCTGTCGACGTGGTACCTATATTTGATGTTTCGTGCATCAGGCGTTGTCGAGGCGATTTAACGAACCTGTCTCCGTTTATTACAGTTGCAGCGGTTCAGAGCCAAGTTACGGAACGATGAGCAGCAGGGGATACTCACGGACACGTTTGGACGTAAGCACACGTATCTCAGGATTTCCCTTACGGAGCGTTGCAACCTTCGCTGTGAGTCTTCCTCAAACTCGTACAAAGCGTTGCACTAGAGTTCTCTTGCTTGAATTTGACCATTCGATAGAAATATCTGAAATTGAAACGCAGAATAAACATATCGAAGAAATACATTTGTTTTGAAATGAATAACAAGCGTTTATAATTATGAAAATATTTATCTTTAATTCAATTGCGTTTACACAATGGTGAACGTTGGTCAAAGTTTATGTACTAGACAGGCCTATTGCGACACGAAATGTCATGTTTTTTTATCGTTGCAGGTACATATTGCATGCCTGCCGAGGGCGTCAAATTGACCAAGAAAGAAGGTATTCTAAAAACGGAGGAGATAATACAAATAGCCGATCTTTTTGTCAAAGAAGGTGTGCGCAAAATACGTTTGACCGGCGGCGAGCCCACAGTTCGCAAGGACATCATTGACATCGTCGGTAAAGTCTATTTCTCAATAGTAAACTGTGATTAATTAACTTAACATTGCAAAGTTGTTTCAGTTTTCAAAATCTGTTCGTGTATGCGTTTTAGGACAACTGAAGCAATTGAAAGATCTGGAGCAGGTTGCGATCACAACTAATGGGTTGACTTTGACACGTCAATTGCCAGCTCTTCAACGAGCGGGATTGGATGCGCTCAACATATCGTTAGACACTTTCAAAGAGGAGCGTTTTGAGTTGTTTACTCGCAGGAAGGGCTGGGCAAGAGTTGTGGCTTCCATAGATCTTGCTGTTCAGCTTGGTTATAACCCCGTGAAGGTAAATTTAGTAAAAATTACGTAAATTGTAAATATAAATTGTGCACAGCGATATACAGCGATGCCTTATGCAATTTTTTTTTTCATTTGACTGATTAGGTCAACTGCGTGATAATGCGAGGACGCAACGACGATGAAATAATTGATTTTATCAATTTCACGAGAGACCGGCCTATCGATGTACGTTTCATAGAGTATATGCCGTTTCAAGGAAACGAATGGAAGGAAAATAAGATGGTTCCCTTCGACGAGATGAAGACAATAATCCGAAAGAAATATCCTGATTTCCGAGCTCTGCCAAATCAGCCCAACGACACGTCCAAGGCCTATCACGTGCCAGGATTCGTGGGGCAGGTCGGGTTCATTACATCCATGAGTCAACATTTCTGCGATTCGTGTAATCGCTTAAGAATAACGGCGGACGGGAATTTGAAGGTATGCCTGTTTGAAGGAAAAGGCGAAGTCTCGCTTCGAGACGCCTTACGAAATGGAGCTACGGAAGATGCGCTTAAGGATTTGATAAGAGGAGCGGTATCGCGAAAAAAGAAGCAACACGCAGGTATGCTATATATACCGTATATATCGATTAAGGTGGAAAGAATGCGCGATATCTCATGATAAGACGTTTGACTTTTTTTTTTATTAAAAAACCTTAGTAAAAATATTTTTAATAATTTGAAGATTTTATTCTTGTTTTTTGTTTTCTTCTCTTTTTCGAGATTTTTTTTCCGTTATCTCCGTTTATTTTACGACTGTAGCAGTATCGACAAACCGATCAAGCTATATTCTCTGCTATCACACGTGTGTTTCAGGGATGTTCAATCTTACTCAGATGGAAAATAGGCCAATGATTCTGATTGGAGGTTAATTGACAATTAACCAACTGTATTAAATTATGTTCGGCTTTGTCGAAACGCGCAACAGACATTATTAGAAATTTTCAAATTCTTATGTCAATATAGCATCAATACTTTTTATAACTAATTTTAAAACGTATTTACGTTGCAGCGAATCGTAAGAAGAAACTTTCTTGCAAAATGAGTAACATCATGTCGATGCGGTACAAATATTTCCCATATATTCCAACGTATTTTAAAAGTAATTCAAGTATTAGAATGTATTCATCATTATCGCACATAGATGAAACTGGTAAAGCAAGTATGGTGGATGTTGGGTGGAAAAACGACAGTAAACGTGTTGCAACAGCAAAGGGATTCGTGAAGATAGGTCCTATTATCAGTAATCTGATCGCGGAAAACAATGTAAAGAAGGGTGATGTGTTATCGGTGGCCCAATTGGCCGGTATTATGGCAGCGAAACGTACCTCTGACCTCATACCGCTGTGTCATCCGCTCTCTTTGTCTTATGTAAACGTACGTTTAAGATTGAACGAGGAATCGCACGAAGTCGAAATCACATCGGAGGTCAGATGTGCCGGCAAGACCGGCGTCGAAATGGAAGCTTTAACCGCTGTAAGTATAGCGGCTCTCACGATCTATGATATGTGCAAGTACGCGGCCAAACCTGGCACAATGCAAATTTACGGTGTAGAATTGGTGTCGAAAACGGGCGGTACGAAGGGTGATTTTGTGATAGATAAAGCGTAGACGATATCTTTACCCTGTCGATTACACGAATCATCTCAAATATGTTTGAAGAAAAGAAGTTTGTGAGCTTGTTGATGTGTTTAGATTATTTAGAATGTCTATTATACGTACAAGATTTTATACATATTTTACATGGTAAGAGGGGGGCAATTATATTTATAATTTACTATATAAAATATCAGTGATAAAAACATTACTAAATCCCGCATAATAATTATCAATTTTAATTCGAAATGGCTGTATGTCCAGTCTCGTCTACATATTTTTGTACTTATATACATATATACGCGTAATTAGTGTAAAGATAAGCTATTATTGGATTACGCATAACAATGAAAACCATGACCATTCCAATGCTTCAACGGGACATTCAATAATCTCTTCCTAATTTTGTTATAAGTTAAAGAGACCTTCGTAAATAACGCAAGGTCTTAAATGTAAGTGGAAAAATCTTAGAAAAACGATTAATATAATGATAATTAGATCAGAAGTTATGAATTAGGTCATTAAGGGTGTGTTAATGTTCGTGTACTAATCTGCTAGGCAGAGATACACGTGAATAGAAAATGCGTGTAAGTTTAAACGAATATGTATGCATTTGTTTAAACGGAAAGGAAAAAATTTTACTACGATTATGTAAGAAATATTGGTAAAACGTGTAAAGAATTCGTACGCTTTGTCGTGAAATTTCTCTCAGAAGGGAAATTAGAAGCAGAGTGCAATAACAGGAAATAACACAACGATGCTTACATTGTTGTACCTTCCTACTTGCGCCTTTTAATAAGCATTTAATATTATCGCGAGGGCGAAAGCACCCGTTGAAGAAAATAAAAAGAGGGTGGTAATACGTAAACAGATCTTGCCGAGAGTTACCCTATATTACGGGTCACAAATAATTCTGTCATATTGTATTTTTTAAGAATATTGTTGTTGAAAGATTTTATCGCAATATATTGTTTAATATACATGAGACAGGAGCTTTCTTGTGTATATGCGTCCGTTCCTTTATTTTCTTATTTACGCGCAGGAAGAGATTGCCTTAGAAAAATAACGAATACGCCGTAAATCGCTTTATCCGCGAGCGCTCCGCGAGCGCTCCGCGAGCGGGTAGAAGAGATAAGTCGGGTGGGAGCTCCCGCATGCTACGGGGTGAGAGATCGGTGTGTATGTATGTACGTCGATCGTTCCGGTAAATCGCGATAACGTACGGCCGCGTTGTCGCGGGAGTCGCGACGCGGTCGCCAGGATAAATACGTCTCGCCGGTTAAGGGAGATCGCATCCGATGCCGAGAGGACCTTTCGGCGCAATCGCACGTGCCCCCGATGGAACGGGCACGGCGCCACCGTGCCAGGATTTCCGAGCTTTTTCCCATCCTCCGCGAGAAGCGAAATTCAGTGCTCGGCCCGCAACCGTGTCGCACCGCCCCCGACCGCTTCGACGGTCCGTGCGATCGCGGTTGACTCGCGTGGAGAGATCGAAAGAACGAGCGTGTCGCGTTAGCGATCGTTATCGAATTAAGTAAAACCTTCGAAGTTCGTTGAACGATCTTGTCCGATGTAATTTTTAACAATTATAATTTTCAATAATTAATAATTGTGGTAAAAAGCGCGAAAAACCGGCTGATTATGCTCGGAACGATTTTTTGGTACCGCGAGAACAGCGGGAACGATCTCGGTTCGCGGTAACGTGAAAAACGAGGGACACACTGGCAGCAGTGACGACGGGGCATTATGCCAACGATCGGCGTGATCCCGCGGGTGTTTGACGAAGGGCCGCGAATAGAGAGCGATCGGTGCTTGGATCGGACGGTGGTGGGCAGGTCGCTTAATTAGATCGGGCGCGGAGCGGCGCGTCAATTAGATCGAGAGATGTGCGCGAAGTGAACGATGGCCCCATTTCACGGCATGGCCCTGCTGCTCCTGGGAATCGGATACCTGTTACACGCGGAACCACTTCACAGCGAACGCGGCATCGGTAAATGTCCCGTGCATCCTCTCCGCCCTCGTCCCCACCTCCGGAGAACCCTTTTCCGGTCCCGGAAAACTCTTTCGTATCCGCGGCTGTGCGCCGCGCCACGTAATTTCAGTTGGATCGCCCGAAGTAATTTCGGCCGCGCGAAGCCCCGGCAGTCCCGGCACACGAGAGAGTGGCGTAAATCATTTTTATTATCGAATTCATCTCGCTGTCGGGCGAGGAGGATAAAATTGAAAGCGCGAGTTCGAAATGCGCCGTTTGTAGCGCATCAAAGGACGAAATATTTCGGTGTGTCGTTCGTAAAAATCGGAGATCAGACTTGATCTAAATTCAATAAAAATTCGATTCCTCAAAGTTAAATATTTCATACGCCGACTTTTTGAATTAAGTATGACAAAAGAAACTTTTTTTAGATTCATTTTTTAAATCAATTCTATACCCGGAAAAAAGTTTTGACGAGTTGGAATTCGCTAATTGTTCAATTTTGTGTAATTTTCCATGTTAATTAATATTCTGCAGTACTTATGCAGAAAATAGAGGGTTAATTAATCATAATTAGCGTTAACCGAGAATCATACTTTCGAGAATTATAACATCCAGTATACTTTTATTCTCAACAGTAATACACATGTCTTTTTTGGAGCTGGAAGAGAAATTAATTAACAAAGTGATTTACGTTCTTTAGCGGAAAAAGTATAGTACCTGGAAAATAGAGAATAATTAACAACTTTCTTATAAGTTGATATCTAAAGTCATGAAAGAGCAAAGAGTATGGCATTTATTTAAGCGTATTTTTGTTATTCCTGTCCTCTCTGACATAAATTTAACGCTTTGTTACCAGAATAGCGTAATATGTTGTGAAATTATTAAACACTTATTAAACGAAATTATTCCTGACAGTCTTATTATCATACATACCAACCTAAAATCGTAATTAAAAATATGTTCATAATATACTATTTTTCGTTAGATAAAGATATCCAAATTTTGAAATACATTGTAAAAAAGGCAAACCAAATTGAAGACGTGCGTAAAGTCTGATCTTAATTTAATTATTTAATATAATGTCACACATATATATATATACAATATATACAATAATCATCTTAACCGTACTTTTTTTTTAAATGATTATCATATATACGGGTCCAAGTGTGTGTAAAATAAACAGTTCGTGCATAAATATTCCGTATTGAAAACACTCAGGTATTTTTAATCGGCGACTTCGGGGTTATTTTTTAAACCGCGGTCTGTAATTCTTTCCGACGAAAGAACGGAAAGAACGTCACCGAGGGGAATAATAGAATGTCTATTGTCAACACGTAGTTTATGTTTATTTCAGCGCTCTTTCATCTCAACGACGACACGGGCAAAGGGGAGAAGTCGCAGCGTGGTCCAAGGAAAACCTATTTTTTCAAAGACACGCCGCAAAAATTAACGGTGGCTATAGGGCAGGCCGCCGTCCTGTTGTGTCGTGTTAAAAACCTAGGAAACAGAACTGTGAGTCTCACTGAACATCCCCCTATACCCGAGTCCCGCTTGATCTCATCGATCTCAAAAGTAGTTCGCGTGTCTGCGATAACTTAATGTGCTCGCGCAACCCTTTCGCTGCTGGCAACTCAAGCGTATAGCGTGTTCATTAGTGTTCATTTAGATTCGATAGAGTTTAAAAAATGGGGGTTCTTTGCACGACGATATCATCATAATTCGTCGTAATTTTTTTGCGGATAAAAAGGTGGAGAGGTCTGAAAAAAAAGTGAAAGCATCAGCGTTTTCGTATTCATGCGAACCACTGCCAAAAAGTCAAAATCGATATTCTTATCGCTCCGGGCGGCTCCTTTAAAAATGAATCCCCGTTACGACAACTATGCAGCCATAAAAGGAGGAACGTCCGCTTCCTCCGGACCTCGATTTTCCCGAGTCTAGAATCCTCCATTTTTCTAGCGTTTCAAAATGTTTGAAATGGAATGCAAATTTTCCCCTTCGGACTTGTCAATTACGTTTTGTATCTCTAAATTCTCTCCGGTCTCGACAAGATCGAAAACTTCATTATAATGCGAGGTGAGGAACGAGCGCGCGCGGATGGGTTGAATCAGCAATAGCAGCAGTAGCAGCAGAGCAGCAGCAGCGAAGGGGTTGGGGGGCAAACTGCAATTACCTATGCCTTATTCGTGGCATCTCGCGCGTGTATGTGTGACCCAGGTGTCTTGGATCCGAAAAAGGGACCTACACATTCTGACGTCCATGTCGGTGACTTACACGGGCGACGCGAGATTTACGGTAGTCGGCAATCCGGAGACCGACGACTGGAATCTGCGAATAGATTACGTGCAACCGCGGGACGCCGGCATTTACGAGTGTCAGGTTAATACAGAACCGAAGATATATAGAGCCGTGGCACTGAAGGTTTTGGGTGAGTTTCCCTGCGACTTGCGAGGGGCGAGGCGTGTGTGCGCGCGCGCGCGCCTCCGCGAGCTCCATAAATCGCGCTTAAAGATCTCCCCGGGCGTCTTTCGCGGCCGGCAGGAACCAATTGTTTTAACTTAACTCCTCCCCTTCTTCTCCCTTTCTGACCGTCCTACGGCGATCACGTTTCGTCTCTCGCGTCACAATGACGACGACGACGACGACGACGACAATGATGATTTGCTGAGCATTTCGAAATGAAGTAGAATCCATTTTCCCCAAGGTAGAATCCGACGCGGATAGCAATAGAATCTTGCGCATCGTTTCTCGAGTGTAATAAAGCCAATCGCGAACGACGCGCTCTGCTTCGATATTTCACTCTTCTCCTCCTTTCGTCGTTATTGCTGTTTCTATCAGATATACAGGCGAGGATCACGGGTTCCCAGGAGTTGTACATCAGGAAGGGCAGCACAATCAGTCTGACCTGTATTATAGAGCTGCAGGATCTGCCTCCGAGCAACGTGACCTGGTACCACGCTGGTGTGGTGATCGATTTCGACGGTCCAAGGTACGCAAGCGGTCGGCGAGATTATATACCTCTGTGAGATACACAATTAGCTGATGGAAATCGGCGCTCGAACGGCACTAATATCGCGGTGGAACGAACAATCGAGTCTAATCGGTGTAATCTCCCGCCGGCTTCGAAATCGCTTTCGCGCGTACGCGCAAAGCTGCTGCCGCGACGTCGAAAAATTATCGGTTTTCAACAGTGCGCGCGGATGATTCTATTTTTGCTCTTCAAGAATCGCTGTCGCACCGATGTGGATATCACGATTGAATTTTAACGCGGTCGAGCGGGAAATTGGATTGACGTTGGATTGGCGAAACGGGATGACGCGATTTCACGTTGGTCGCTGAGATAAACGCAAAGCAAACCACGCGCGCGCACACAACAAACAAAACACACACACACACACATATGCACGCAATGTGGATTTTGGCGGAAACTTTCGCAAGTCAGTTCTCGAGAGTAACGCTCTTACGTGTTACGTTCAACAGGGGTGGCGTATCGCTGGAAACGGAGAAGGGTAAGCGTGGTACCACCAGCAAGCTCCTAATAACGCGTGCTCAACTTAACGATAGCGGTAATTATACATGCGCTTCGAGCAAAGTCACCCCGGCGAGCGTCATGGTGCACGTGCTAAACGGTGAGCAAAATACCGGTGGCAATATCGGCAGCGAAGGGGAGGTTGCGACGGGGGGGATTGCAACGAGGGGATTGCGATGGCTCATTCTCCGCTTCGCGATCGAGCAAGCGGAGGGAGAAGCCGAGAAGCGTAATGTACTACATTGCGAAATTACTCCCCGAGCGCGCTTCGCTGATAAGGATATACATTTGTTTTAATTTGCACTCGCAATCTGCTCCTAGATTTCCCGTGCTTTCTCTCTCTCTCTCTCTCTCTCTCTCTCTCTCTCTCTCTCTTTCTATCCATTATGTTAATATGTTTGTTATTGGTATAAATATAAATAATGCAGTCCACACATATCATCTTTGCAACAAATGTTTAATGTTGCGATGAGGCAAGGCACAATTTTCAATAATGTGATATTAAATAATAATAGATTCTCTCGCTCGTTGTGGCAATAAATAGTACATATAATTAACTAACAAATTATCCAACGATAATTTCGATATTTGGTAACGAGAGACATGACCGACCCATCTGCAAACAATTTTTCTCGTCTGTCTTCCTCGGGACAACGCCAACGGTCGACGATCCTTAAATCCTCGAGGATTCCTTCGCGCGCAACACTCGTTTTCTCCTACTACTGCTAATACTTTGCGACGGGCCGTTAATAAATTTAATGTTCGTTAGCGAGCACCCGAGAAGGATTGGTGAGATCGGGACGCGTAAAGATCCGGGGAAGCGACACAAAAGCGACACCTTAGTCGTCCGATGTAATTCTATTTTCCAGGAGAGCATCCCGCTGCGATGCAACACGGCGGCACCGGTGATGTAAATAGGAGACTCGTCCTGCTCGTCCTGATTTTCCTCGTCGATACGATGTTCCGGTGAGCGACACGCCGCCAATCTCTTGCGAATTCCTCCCGAATTCGCTCCCTGAGGCGTCCGCACGGATGCCCGCTCCGATGGAGAGGGATCGATGACACCGCGTGTCCGGCGTATGATTTTGCAGTACTGCCCAATTGTTTTTCTTTTTCTCTCTTATGGACGTTTTCGCACGATCGACGTTAGGTAACGCTAATTCAGAATTATTTGTTTGACGGATTTTAATCGGCTCAGACTCCTTGGACTCTATAATGATCGCTCAAATACCCCTGCCTCTACAGATGTCAGTACGGATGTAACGTGTATGTAATGTAATAAATCTTTTGGAGTTACACAATTTGTCTGGTTATATAAATCAACATCACCATCCCCTGCTGACGATCATTTGTTACCGAGAGTTCTTCTATAATGTCAAGGTAAGATGTGCCAAGTAAGTCAAGAGGGAGAAAATATTAATCTCTTATAATCTCTTAAATTCAATAATAAATTAGAAACTTGATCCCGAAATGCCTTTTACTTAACGCACTTTCAGCCAAGCTCGTCGATTATTCCTTCGTCATCGTAGTGTAATAAAATTGAAAGAGACAATTACATAATTCACGTAATCATATATGTTTAGAAACGCCGCGACGAGGTACAATTGTATACCGGGCTTAAAGTGTAAACCGTGGCGGAGTATCTCGCAAGACCTAACGACCCAATATAAAACCGTGCCAACAGGCATCCTTAGCGTTAAGTGCAGGAATCGGAAAAGCATAATCCGTAAAAGCACGCGCGTGACGCGCATTCGCGGCGCCGTTCGCCGCCCGCGCCGGGTCAAAGGGTTAACGCGTTGTCCTTCTTACTCGACGGCGTAACGGAGAATCCCTGGAATCGCCGCTACCCTGCCCCGGCGATAATGGAACGCCGGGCTCTTTCCGGGAACCGTGGTCCGGGCACCGGGAAAGCTCTCCTGGTGCGAACCTCCCCACGGGACCTGATGATGCCGGATCCTGTCCGGTCTCATTTTATGCAAATCGCGCGCGGGAAGCATCAGTTAGACGTCCCGCCGCGAAGCATAGTCGCCGTCCGGGTCCGATGCAAATTCATGGCGGACATAACGTCGATCTCTACCACTCGCTCTATCGCCGTCCGTGGTCCCTTACGACCCTTACTCCCCGCACGCTCGCGATATTTTTCTGGCGAAAAGAGCTCGGCAAGAATCATAAGCTCTACAGAACGTAAATTATCATCCAGACTTGTTAACATATGCTTCCTGCACCAAATTAAAAAATAAAGGAAAATTAATTGAAAAAGCACCGCTATGATAGCGGATATTAAATGACGAGGCGTTATCTGCGGCGGTGATGCAAATGGGAACGGAAAAGTTTGCCGTCGATTAATGCCGAATTGGGAATATTCGTAATACTTTAATGTGCATGTGTGTGGTTTGGTCTTTTACTGTATTTTATAAACTATATCAAATATAGTATAAAAATTTATTTCGTATAACACGTATAACAAAATGGCTATATACAATCTGGAAAAAATAAATACGTTTTAGGAAGATATGAAAAACATTCTAAGTAAAATGTTCGGATTGGTGAGAGGCTTCTCTCGCGAGTTTGGCAAACTTCGTTTGCAAATTTTCGTCTCTTGCTACGACAGGCAGGGAACGTCGACGCGAGAGCGAGTTCTATCTCGGCGAGAGAGTTACGTGAGATCGCGCGAGTTAGGTCGGATGATTGAATTTTTGAACGCGCTCGAGCTATCGCCCGCGCGAGTATCACCCTAATGAACGAGTTTACGCCGTAATCGCGTGAAGCTTTTGAGCGCAAAGCAATTTTCATGGATATTCCCGCGGAAAATCCCGGCACGTCGGTGGTTCCGCAAAAGCCGCGTAAACCCATCGCCGCGAGCCTCGCGTTATTCTTTTGGTGTTGCGATAAGTACCGTTCTGTCGCGTATCGCATTTTGCATCACGTGCTGCTGCTTAAATTACGCGGCACGCGGTTTAGATCTTTGAACATCGAGAGCAAGCATGACGCAATAAACGCGCGTATCGAAAAGGTAAATAACTACTTTCCGCGAAGGAGGGATAAAGAAACTCCTTCGGTAGTCCGCGTCGAAATTTAATCAATAACAATGTTGTTTGGCGCTGCAATGGTCGCGCTCGCGATTCGGCTTCCCCAGTAGGTACGTGAACCGTATAAAGCGTATGCGAGACGAGTTGAATTATTCGAGGAATGCACTATACACGCAAATGCAGCTTTTATTGAGGAGTTTCGCCTGTGGTCGATGCGCCTTATAAGCGAGAGGACGTATCGTATGTGGCGTGTCCGCGGGGCCGTATACAATATAAAAGAATGAAGATCGAGTGGGATGGGGCGCAAGACACGTTTATAAAGAAACGGAAAAGAAAATTCATGGCGTGTTCTTTTCGCGTCCGATTCACAGAATCAAGGCTCCGCGCACATAATAGCAGTCTCCCGAGCGGTTTGCCAAAACTGGCACGATCGATCGTTTCAAAGATCGTTTCTGTGCGAGAGAGATTAGCATTGTGAGCGCGCGAGAAGCTTGGCTACAAAAATACTTAACGCCTCGAACTGAACAGCTGCGAGGAGGAGGATTACGTCGGATTCAATCTTCTCGCCGAGAAAATATCGATTTCAAATCGGCTGACGAGTAGGTACCTACCTGGCAAGTGTCTGATTGAAAACGCCGTGAAAACGTGAGCTCCCAAATCGCGTTAGACAATTTGCTTCAGAAACATTGATTCGTTTCGTGAGCCGAATCAACGATCGATCATCCAACATTCCGGAGCAGGGAAGTAAACGTCACATCTCTCTCCGCAACGCGCACTGATTCTTATCGGATTTCCGGGGGACAGCAGCATTATCCGCGGATGTCAAATACGCGGGGGGGGGGGGGCGAAAGAGAAAAGTTTCAGGGTTGAGCAGTCTAAGAATTTCGCTAAGAAACTATACCGGGCGGCTGCTGCCGCATTAGATGCTTGTACGGCACGGGAGCGGAATTTTATCGAGTTAGCCAACGAGTTTCTGCGACACGTTCGTGAAAGTTAGCCGCGTAACTGCTGATCGTCCAGGAAATTCTGTCGATTGTTTATCCAATCCTCTTCTGCTTTTACCGAGTTCAGTTAAAAAAAGAAAGGAACAAAAAAAAAATATAAAAAGCAAAATTCCCAACTTTCTCACTCGTTGAACGGAAGCGGAACGGCTCATTTGCCTTTATTGCGCCTCTGTATGCACAAACGGCATGGGTAGCCGAGAAAAAGGTTGAGAGAAAATTAAAGTTAACTAAAATTATTATACCGCGCTAAAAAGGAACATTGTGAAGCAGTAATGTCGACATCGTCGCACAACACTATACAGGCTTGGTAATAGCTTCGATTGATGATAATCGAAGGTATTACCTGACGGTAATAATGATAAATAATGATAAAATGACGGTAATAATGATGTCATTGTAATGCAAATCACAATCACGATGGCATTAATGATTTTATTAGCGATCAGCGTTTCCCGACAACAAAATTCTCGACGAGATACTTTTTATCACGCGCGCAACGTATTAAAGTATTGTAATCACTGTTTAATCAAACCGTTAGTTGCGTTACATCGATCGAGGTGAAGGTGAAGGTGGGAAGAGACGGTTATTCTGGCGTTTACCTTGTATGTTCTTAATATTTGTTAAAGTAAGTATCTGAATATTGCAGCGATTACTAAATAAATCCCCGGCGAGGTGTTTTCAGCATAGTTGCGCCGAGAGCGTAGGTAAATTTCCTTTAGTTTGTCAAAGGAAGTACTTAACGTTCTACCGTTCAAAGCTGAGCAAAGCTCGAGGGCGTAACTCCTATCCTTATATCGATCGCGGTGTTTGCAACAAGCGTCGGATAAACGCGGTTCGTTTGTGGTGCCGGATCATCTGCAATTGACAAACCGTGTCGATGCTCAACCATGCTGAACCCGCTCGATATCGATATCGATCTCGATCTTAACGGTTCGCGGTCCTGTTGAGCCGGACACTCCGAGACAGCCGGGGAATGAGACTTGCAAGAGCGCATGTTACACCAGAAAACGATGCTGCCCGGCGCAGAACTCAGCACTATACTCGTTGTCGTTATGCAAAGTAACGTAATATAATAAATATAAAGTTAAAATAAGTAAAAAAATCTCAACAATAAAAAAACCTGACAAAATATTAATTTTTATTATTATAAATTAATTATTATAAATAGTCCAATTTGAACTCGCCGTAGACTACGCCCGGACGTTTCTGTGGCAGGATTTATCGCGGCGTAGCGCACGTAATTATTTGCCGAAATTGCTCGCGAACTACGGACGGAGATTGCAATAATTTCCTCCTTTCAACATCGTAAGTAGCTGAAATTCTTTTGATGAGCGTCCTTTGTTCCGCGCCCCCGTTCGAGGCGGTCCCTCCTCTCGTCCTCTCGTCCTCTCGAGGACAATTCGTTTACGTCACTTGTCACTGGGGCTACTTAAAATGAGTAAACACCAGAGTAAACAAGACGCTTCGGTGCCGGTATCAAAGAGTAAATTATGGCAGACTGTAGTCCAAAGATTGAGCGTCAGATTGCCGACTGATACAGAGGTAAATCATGATCAAATATATGCAAAGATAACAAAAAAAAAAAGAACATGACGGTTAGTAAGCAGGTTAGTAATTTTATGTCACGTATATTTGGTCAAGACAATATATCTGTTGCAGAAATAAATAAAGAGTACAATTCACTTCTCGCGATTTAAATTTAATCGACAGCCAAAAGTGTCGGTCTCGAAAATAATATTCATGCCGCGCGGTGCATCCATCTTATTTTCGTTCCCTGTTTCTTAATGCAATATGTATTCCTTATCGATTTCATATTTTACGATGCGCAAAAGTGGATGCTATAAATATTCAAATCAATCAGAGGAACTAAGAAATTTATGCGAGGAAACCGCTTTTATACACTTCCTTTTTCTTTTTGCCGAGCGTTTATATTGAGCGTTACAGAGTATCGCTATGGGATCTAAAACGGTACGTGTTTCTTATTTCCGGACACAGAGCCAGACCAAGAGAAAAACGCTGTCGAAGCTTTCCATGATTGGTTTCAATGGGGCCGGCATACTCTTTCACAGGCGCGGGGATCGACTTAAGGTACGTTCTCCATCCAGTGCGGCGGAATAAATTGGATGGACGCAAATAAATTGAGTGAGCGCGGAAAATGAACAAGTTTTAATACAGGTGAATCTCGATGCGCCTGGAAGAATCGTCTCGCTCGTTCTTGAAATAAGATCTCTCTAAAAAAAAAAGAAAAAAAATTAGATAATAATTTCGCGCAATAATTTTCGGGGAGACGCGTGGCTCCCGCGATTCCGGTTAACGGTGCCGAAATTTTAGAAGAACTTTGACATTTTATCCATATATGCATCTTCGATATTATGCATTTTACGACTCTTCAACGCCACCGGCGTCTTCTTATAATCTGGCGCGGTCGTTTCCACGGTCGTTTCATTTATTATCGTCGTTGAATCTTTCCGCTGATTTATTGCCGCGTTAAGTTCCACCTCCGTGGACAATATTGGTACGGCGCTTCTTGTCGTTTGGACAGATCCCGAGATACCAGAACACCTTTCGTCTGGAACCGTTTAAAGCTTTTCACGCAGCGACGGTCGACAAGATCGTTCGTGACGTAATGGAGATCAAATTATCGGCGATTACATCATATCAGCCGGATCAGACATCAAAATTGTGTTTGGAAATTGCCAGTGACGTGCTAAAGGCTGTCGGCAAGAAGGATTACGACAGGTATTGAAATTATGGAAATTCATTTCAGATTGAATTCCACTTCTCCTCACTTATTCCCGTCTCACTTTCCTCGCCATCTCGCTGTAATCTTTTGTAAAAATTACAAGTATCTCTATCCTTCATTCTCTACGTCCTAGAAGGTGACACGGGTCGCTGTTGTATCCATGTGTATATATCTAGATAATTATCCTAATTTATTCCTTTTATACGTGTTGGCCAAGACACGATTATTTTTAATTAAAAAATGGTGAACGATACATGTACAACATAAATAAGTACCGACATTTACGGTCATCGAGTGGGAGCTTAACAACGATTAAGTAAAACTTATAAAACATGTCCAAAGGTTTAAACATTATTAGGCAGGTCCCGATAATCGACACATTATTCGCTTATTTTGTGAGACGACTGTTTGCGACTAGGTACAAGATAGTGGCGCAGGTGTACATAATCCAGCGCTTCCAACAAAGTATGCACGCGGCCTTCCAGTGTCTCTGGGACGTGGAACGCGATAATTACTCGTATCACGCGTTCGAAAACAATCACATATACGCATGGTGCTGCGTATTCGGTGTGTATTACGATTAAACGCGGCGACGATTCTGAACTAATATCCTGCATTAAGCCCGTGCAGTCTCATTAGTTTGTAATATCGAAATACACATTGTAACGCTTATACATATTTATCGAGTCATCGTGAAACCGCGGCATTAGTAATTTCAATGATACTGGCTTCAAATACAATAATATATATCGTGAATAATAATAATGTTGTAACGGCTGCGAATACAATGGCGTGAGAACGCACGATGTAAATCGCGCGTAAAATGTACGAATGTGTCAACTTATAAAATATATCTATGCATATAATGTGTGATGTGAAATTAAAAAAATAAAGAAGAAATATTAAATAAAGCGAAACATAGGTAATGGTCAATAGCAATAAATTAATAAAATCTAATTCTGGCTAGTTTCCATACGTAACTAATTATTTCGGTTAGGAAGGTAAGGCTTTAAACTATCGTTTTTGCAGGATCGTCAAAGAAACCAGCTGAATTTATTTCCGTAAAGCGTCTCGTTCCGTATAAAAAAAAAAAGAAATAATTGCTTCATTCCGTCTTACGATTCGGGAATACAAAAAGTATGCTTGAATTCCTAATTTAATCCGTTGATAATGACGATAATAATTATCGTTAATGTGCATGGCATTTGAGCAAACTAATCGCTTGTAGTAAAATGCACCGGGCAACGCTAATACTGGAACAATTACTTAACCGCGAACGCATGGCTGATGCAGCGCATACAAAGCCATTGTTTTACTCGCGACAAAACGAGAAGCTTCTTGCACGGTTTCCCTGATAATTACGTTTCTTCAAGTACGAGCGATGACCCGGGATCGCGTCAGGCCAGAGTGTTTAAAAAGTCCGGTAATTGTTTCTTCCCTCGGCAGAATGAACAAAGGACACGACTTAAAAAGGTTTCCCGGTATAACTCGCTTCTTGCATAAAGTCCGTCGTATATATAAGGTGTTCCAGATTATCGGTAACTTTCTTCCTTCGATTAGCTCGACTTTTAATCTTACTAAAGTTTCACTCGTGTCATCTTTCTTTCGCGCGATTTATTAGAAAAAAATTCTATCTTAAATATATTAAACGAACAAAATTACGTAACACTAATTTTAAATCGATGGAAACGTAATTTGAGGTTGATTCTCTGAAACTTCCTTTATTTTTTATCTCTCGCACGGCGGGTCAGGTATTATCGGCTCTTCGCGATATTTTCGTTGGAGAAGATAAACGTCAAGTTTTGTCCCCAAAAATACGCACGCGAAAAGAGATGCGGGTAATCTGGAACATCCGGTATACCCGGACGTACTCGATGGGGTTGTTTCAACTAGCGGAATGACTCTGGAAAAGTTCTGATCGATTATGCAGTAACCATTCGCTATTAATATTTATTGCTTTCGCGACTTCGTGCTTTCTACCCTCTCGGCCTCGGGGAGTGATGATTTATCGGGAAACTTTCGGTTGGCTCGTCTACGCCTCATCGGAATAATAGACGGCGCGCGGCGGTTTAAAGTTCCGGCGACACCGTGAACATTTTTATGAACATTGGCACGCTCGCCGGGACGTGCCTTCGATCGCGAAACGGCGAGATTATGTTTCGCGAGCGTGATCGCACTGCGGCGAAATGGAAGTAATTTTAACGTCTCCGAGAGTGAGACGACGAACGGGAACGAAAGAGGAAAGCAAGATCGAGAAACGAAAACGCGCTACACTTTTTGCATGGCGAATTTAAGACAAGGAATTTCCGTCTCTAATCTAACTCACGTGCCACGGATTTAAAACTCAATTAGCGGCGAGAGATAGCATATGTGCCATGCGATCGAAAAGTGAGTTAATGTATATAAAGCGAATTAATTAAAATAATAATAATAATATTCTCAAGCCTGTTGATTCTCGATTGGATGCAGGATGCAATCGATCGCGCGCGTTACGTGCAGCTCGTGACGTTGTCAAACGCAGACGACGGTAGTTCAGTCGATCGAACCCTTTCAGCGTCATTACGCAAAGGTCCACAGAAGAAAAATGGACCAATGTAACCGACACGCTGATAAGCAAAAGATGGAAGAGATTTTGTTTTATCGGCAAACGCTCTCGCAATTTATGCGTCACTGCGGATTTATTTCACAAACAACGATGCTAGCTTATAAGGTCGAATCGAACGAGTAAAATTTTATTAAAGATTTATTAGAGAGAAAAATATCGTGTTAATTTTACATACTTTTTCTGAAATCGGTAAACTGCGATCGATTTAAGTATGTGGATAATGTGCCATGGATTTACTATTCAGACTAAGTGCTGTGTTTTAAAAACCAACAACAAATCGGCGTGTAGTATATATAATTCACACAATATTATTAGCTACCATCAAGATCCAGTCCAGACCGTAAATAGCGTTTTTCTCTCTGATTGTATATTACAACAGTCGGTTTTATTTATTATAATATATTATTGTTTATTATAATTATTATCGTTATTATTATTAACGCTATTATCGCCTTGTGATAATAATATATATATGTACCGTTTTTTCCACAAATATTATCCAGTGATGTAAAATAAAAATTTACGATTTCCAAAATCGCAGCACGCTTCGATATATTCTGCGGATAAAAAACCATCTATAACATCAAGCTTCGGTATTCCCTCGCGGTACTGTTAACGATCCTATTGTCAATTCATCGTTTAGCGGTGTATTTAGTATTTCCCTTTGGCGAGAGAGTCAAAATAATAAAATTATTCGATTGGGGATAGAGATATACAATGTGCCTCGCGGGCCTCGAAGCTTGCGCGACACACACAAGCTGTGTTCTCTGGCAATGCCTCACTGGAAATTACAGGGAAAATGTGTGGCGGTTCTCTCTCTTTCTCCCTCCCGTTAAATTAATGGCGCAATTTCGATGTCCTGCCACGTGACACCGCGGTGTAGCGCGCGAGGGATGTTGCCGCCGGCGAATCGAAGACCGAAACAGGAACCGAAAACATTTGCGAGACCCCACTCTCGTAAAATAGTTCACGGCTGAAATTCCGCGACGTTCGCCTTACTTGCGTTTTCGCGACTAACGTATCGCCCGTATTTGCCGTTACGCTATTTAACCGATTAGCCACCCTCTGCAACTCCCGGGTTAATACGGTGAGAGACCTAAGGGTGCACTCGCCTGGAGAAATCATTAACGTGATCTCTTTGCCTTTATTCCAAAAAAAAAAAAAATGTTGAAGGGAATTATATATATATATAATAAAATCGGATAACAATTATTATTTGAAATTGTGAATCTTTGGATATTGTTTTAGCATCTATAATTAGCGTAATGTATAATTTTTTATACACTTTGGAAAACTTATTAATTGCTGCTCCTCATAGCTCTCTTGACAAAAGAAATTATGAAATTAATGAGGTTTATGGGACGACGGGATGTACGGGTATTCTTAAACCGCGACGCTGGTAATAGATATATACCTGTTTAGTATATACCAAACCCCGGAATGGACGAGACATGTTTTTCGTGTTACAAGTATAGCGTTAATATAATCCGCGTTGTTTAAAGAGATTATGTGTGTTCCCTCAGGGATTTGTAAAATTACACTTTATAGAACGACCGTGTATATGGCTGTGTATATGCGATAGCGGATACTTTGTTCATTTTAACAAGCCGTGCTGAAAGATCTCTCGCCTTCGAAGTTATAATTAAATTTTCCTCGTTAAAAGCGATCCGCGGATAGCGAAGGGAGGCGTGGTTCGAATATTGTTTTCGACGATACGTTTATTTTATTCAACTTTTAACGAACCGAATTTTAAATGTCGCTGCCTAATGTGACAAAGTATACCGCGGTGATTTTCAAATATTCCTGATACCGAGAATAATATACTTCTTGCCTATGTCCGCAGCTGCGTCCATTGTTCAGGTATAACAATTATTCGACTGTAAATTAACGCACGTTATTTATCTAAATAACAGAATTTTTTTTAATGTACTTAAAACTTTAGTTCTTGCGATATAAATGTATATAATTTTCAAGGTGTCTTTCATTTGCATATCGTATAATCTCTGACATGATGCAAATTGACGTGCAACTTATAAAATAACTTTTTACGTTGTCGGTTATAATCTCTCGATAGAATATCGCAACGTTTAACGATACATCCTTTTTTAACGATTTGAGAATTACAGAGCGAGTATATCTCATAATGCAATTGGTTACTTTGCGAAGCACAGAAAATCCTTTGCAATAGTTAATCCTCATGTTACACATGCACACCACACACACACACACACACACACAGACAGAGATAGTATGCGTTTTATGTACATATTTTACATGAAATGCACCAATCACAGGAAATTCCGTAGAGCAGTAAACCATGCACGACTGCGCACGTGGAACGGAGCTCAAGGCAGATAGCGGAGCATATGGCGATTTACGAATTTGGACAATGGTAATGATTATTCTGCATATAAATCCTATTACACGCTTCTCCTTTACCTTTCTTTCCCGTCTTAACGTCTTTACCTGTTCGTTGCTTTCTCCACCTTTTTTTCCTTTAATATTTCTATTATCATACCAAGTTCTTTATCAAACACTGTCATGCTTAATCGTCATTTATCTTCTTTGAAAAACAGCACAGCAGATGTGAGAGAGATATATAAGAACTCGTTAAATTTATATCCATTTTCTATCTTACTGTTTATTGCTTCCTTTGTTGTTGGTCTTCCCTTAATCCTTGTAAAGCCTATTATCCCAAGAAATATTCTCTTTCTGTCGAACATTCTTTATTTGTGGTTATTTATTACCGCAATTTTTGACCATTTTTGAAAAATGTCACAGATACGAGAGAAGTTATAAACATTTTACTGTAGTAAATTTATGTTACATGTCACTTTATAGTTTTATTATTTATTTCTATATATTTGTCTTTTACGCAAGACTTTGTTTATTTAAAAAAATCTATTTTCTACATATTTATTTATAAGTTTTTTGGCCGATTGACGCTACCACTAAGATCGAATTGGGTATACATACTGAATCGCACATGGTATTTTTGGGAGACATCGTCATCACCCACCATTTCATAACAACCATACATACTCATTTTCTACAATTATCATCACGCTACATCAACGACACTCGTTTCCCAAAGCATAAAATAATATAATTATGTATATATATATGTATATTTTTAAATATATGTATATGCGCGCGTGCACAGAGATATAAAAATGTCAAATTCTATTTAGAAAATTACAAAAGTAGATTGAGTACGAATGACAGTTTCGCTAAGAGATCGCTTTAAAAATGCTGATCTTTTTCACTTGTAATATATTCCTAAACGTACAGTACAGAGGAGATGCCTGATATATATGATGGGAAGCACTATCGTTGACACATATCACATATCACGTATATTTGAACGTTAAACTTTAAACAGTTTTTTCCGTCTACTCTGAGATCGTATTTTAGACGCATGTATATCAGACATATCGAGATATATTGTCAGTCGCGCCTGTACTATCGAAAGTTATGGGGCAGTAGAATGAATAAATGATAAAGTACATGTTGTTTGGCTTAAAAAGCTAAAAAATATTGTAAAATAATCCAATTTTCAACTTTCAACAGTTTCTTCAATCCACTTTCTCCCTCTTGGAGCAATCCTGCAAAAGAAATATAATTTTAATTATCTAACGCGTATCAGCAGAATATTTTTTTATACGGTTCTTATTCGTTTTTACTGTATTTCACAATTAGTTGTAATTAACGTCTTCAGAACTTTATTTTTTTTTAGTTAAGCAAAAATTATTTTTGGCCTTATCTATCGTAAAATCATCAAGCATAGCTGCAAATGATTGTTGTAACGTTATAACGAGAGAGTCGACTATTACTTCAACACAAATTGTAACTTCAGCTACAGAGATTACAAATTCAAAATCACATTTGTATTCGCGGGTCAACTAATCTGCGAAATGTCGCGTGACTTTATGCGAAAGCGCGGCGGATTCTCAATCGAGAGCAATGAGTTTCGAGTTCGATCCCACATGTGGATTTTAATTCACACAGCCCTCCTAAAGCAGGAGGTTCTCCTACATGTCGTGTGCCCCTACCAAGATAATAGCCCGACATCACACTAATTAGCCGCGCGCGAGCAAACGTGTTTTCTCGCGAGCGCGCCTGGCCGACTAAATATACGTATAAATGTTTTTTCGGAAAAACACTCATTGCCCTCATCGAGGTATACATTCAGTAAGTGCGGGAGATTTGATTTTCAAGTTTAGCCGTTCACGTACCTTATCTTCTCTCATGATGAAGGCCATTATGTGCTTTGCCTCAGTTATTAATCCCGCCCACGGTGCTACATCATTCAAATCGTTTTCCAGATAGTCCGAGAAATATTCTGTTCCGCGTTGCTCTATCCCGAACGAAAATGCCATCAGTAGTTGTTCGTACTGATGTAGGACGTTTTGCATTTCCTCGCGGTCCCTAAGCAAGTTAAATTCAGCGCCAGTATCATCATTGTCGCTACTCCATTGAACCATTTTCGAATTTCTCTGGTGTGCAACTCGGTGAATACTGAGCGAACTCGAGTGAGTTTCTTGCCTTAAAAATTCGAGACTGACTGACCGATCCCGAGATCCTGGCTTTATATAACTCGTCTTTTGCAGAAACATACGTTTTCATTCTTGTGATTGGCTAGAAACACAATTAGTTCCGAAAGATCTAAAGGGTCTAAAAATTCCAGGAATGGTGGAAATACAATGGACGAAGAGAATAGGTTTCTTCATCAGACATTTATCTTACGCATACCGAAGTTTCATGACAAGAGTGAGGGCATTTTCTTTTGTTTCATGTTCCTTAAGGTAGTTCTCCGGTCCTTGTACCAGAGAAAATCAATTTTCTATAGATTTTCTTGAAACTGTGAATATTTGTTAATTTAGGTGTGCTTTATGCGTGGTATAAACTTCAGTACCTCTTGCGGTATAAAAAATCAAGATACTGAGCCTCAAAGTTTCAACTTTTACTAAATTTTGGTAAACTACCTTAAAGACGACGATCACATGCTTGAGGCTCGAATTAGCCTCAATTTGATTTTTTTCCAAATTGTCTGCTAAATCTTTGAGATTTCAATTTAAATTAGATTCCATGAAATTGACAGATTGCAAAACAGCCAAGAATTTACCTTCTCGCCGAATCTTTTTCTCGCATTTAAATGAATATATTGAAATATTAATTTACACAATACCAATATCATAATCGTAATAATATATTCGCGTATTCCATCGGCTCGATTTTCCACGACACGTCTCGCGACGTACACGTCTGTTATGCACGTGGGATAACTTCGCTGTAACGTAACGCGGAAGTATTCGTTACAAGCACCTGGCACGTCGCTTGACGAGTATCAAGAACGCGTCGCCTCCACGTCGCCACGGGCTGACGGGCCCTTACGCTGCATTATCGTGTCAAGTACGCAATGGGGAAACGAGTTACACCTTTTGAACGTTGGTTCAAAGTGGTCGAAGAGCAAAGGTATTTTCAATACAGGCAACGCTGACACCTACTCTATATCGAGAGACATCTGCTTATCGGGATGCATGTTATTGCACGTGCGAGAGACACACCTAAGTTATATAAGCGATACACGTAAATCGATATGGCTTCTATTGGCTAAAATTGCGTAATAATAGATTTCTATATTTTTTTGTACGCAAAAATAATAAATGATAAGCTTAACTTTGCCAGACGTATCGCGGTGGATGTGTTTTTTTGTAGTGTTATCAGCATAAAAACTAATTAATCTTTGTATATTCAGATTAGCCATCTGCTACGCGGATTCACGAATATTACCTCGGTTATTTCGGATACTGTACGGATGGACTTAAAATTCTCTCTCTCTCTCTCTCTCTCTCTCTCTCTTTCTCTCTTTCTCTTTCTTTAGTGCTATACTTAATAAAGTTTAGATACTCCGTCTCCAGAGGTAAGTATAAACTACAACTTCGCCGTTCAGTCACATATCTTTCTACATTATTATACCAGCAGATGTCCACTCATATTATCCGTCACTTTAAAATATGACGTATACATATATACACATACATATATACACGCACACATATGAGAATAAGAAAGACTCTTTTCATTTGCCGTTACTTGTATTGTCAATTTCCCGCTTCGACTAGCAGATATAAAAGCGTAAGTTTACTTTAGGTACAAAAATAAAGAACAAAAACGGAGAAGAATATAATTACTTTGATCACTGCGATTTAAGATTTTCAGCTTTGACTTGTGGATATAAAAGCGGAGATTTATCTTAGGTACAAAATGCGAAACAAAAACGGAGAAGGATATTGGGCAATAAAGTGATATTGGATATTGTACTGTGGTTACTAAAAAGTTCGAATAGATTAACCATAACGCGAAACTTACGATCGACGTAATTTTTATTGCGAACCCATTAAATTGGTCAATATAGAAGGTACTAAATATCGTTCGCAAATCGGTAAAAGTTAAAATATAAAGAAACTCTGATTACGGAGTAATGGCTATAGGATAGCAATATAAAAAAGTACAAAGAAAAAAAAACAGAATTAAATAAAAAGTGTAAAGATTGAACGTGATCGGAAAGGATTAATCAGGATTCAGAGAAAAAGACTAGTCTGCAGAATTAAAAGATAATCAAATATCGAACACGCAAAAAAATAACTAAATATTATTAAATATAAGAAGTAATCACCACAAAAAATCTGATTATATAGATAAATATAATTATATTTTATATCGATCCTAATTTTGTAAAAGAAATTCCGATCATATATTTTGTTAATTCGTGTTTTCCGAGCAAAGATAGCTCGCGCGAAATTAATCTTCTGTTCTCTGAAATCGCCGGGGTCCACGATCTTGTTCCCGTCCGTCTTTCCGTCAGTATCGGAGTCAGCTCGCATGGGGTGCGCTCGCGCTTTATCGGTTTCGCGTTACCAGTGGCTGTTTACGTCCGCCCCCATCTGCAGCCTGATTTATAGCACGAGGAGAGGTCCGCCCGCGTTTTGTTCCGCGTATATACGCTGCTTACGCAGTTCATAAACTCCCGTCCCCGTAAGTCGCCGAAGTCGTAAGCCGGAGGTTTTCTAGGAGAGAGGGGAAACGGGAGGGGGGCGAAGGAGGGTGGAAGTGAGATAGAAAGCGCATTATCGTCGTATCGCACGTGCGCGCGCGTACGCTGACATATTGCTCCGCGTAACGTAATGGGGGTCGTGCCCCGGCCCGGCGGCGCCGCGATCTTGTACGGTGCCCCATATGGACCGGAAGGAACGCGCTATTGTCGCGCCGCCGCGCGACTGTTGAGTCACGTCCCGCGAGCACACATACGCACGATCTACCGCTTTCCGCGACGTCTCACTCGCAAAATTCACCTATACGTGCAGCACGCGTCGGGAGAAATCGAGAGAGATTTCTCGTCGCCTTCCCCGGGGGACGTGCCACCTTGACACGTACACCCTTCGCGCGTATACGTGTGGGGGCGACGTTTGACGGATGTGCGTGGAATCTCGTTTCAGACACTCTCCGTTCGCGTATAATTTTCCGCGGGATTAGCTCTACGTTTTCTTGCTGTACGGGAACACTGAGAATGCTTCTAGGATCGACGGATATCTAAAGATTGCGAAATTTAAAAAGAAAAGAAGAAACAAGCAGAAAAAGAAAATACCGGAAGAAATAATGTTTCGGTATTTTTATATGAAACGCGCGCACGCAATTTAACATCGAGTCGCGGGGAATTTATCGGCGATTCGCCCCTCGCAAACTCGCAACTGATATGGCAATTTTCCCGTTGCAACCGCAATATCCAGATCTTCCCACTTGTCGGAACGTTACAACGATTCGAGAAGGAAATGTCCCGAATTTTTACTGTCGGGTGGACCTTGGCGCCGGGCGCCGGCGAATCCATCCGCTCCTCCGTGCGAAAGACTCATAAATTCGCGTTGCATCCGTAAACGAACGTTCTCGCGCGTCGACGCGCGTCGAGGGTGCAGGCGGGCGAGTAAAGGGGAGGTTTTTGCACGCGAGACTGAAACGACGCGACGCGACGCGCGACAAATTGTTTTCGTAGCCGTGATGAAAATTATCGGGCGCGATAAGCGCGACCGCGCGCTGAAATGCGACAAGGAACGGATACGGTTTGCGGGAAAATAACGTGAATTTCAGGAACGATACGTTTTAGTCGGGCGACGATCGTTCACGCTTATGGCGACAGTTCGCCGCGCACCGGCTATTTGTCTTTGTCAGATTTCGGACTTGCACGGTCGCGTTTTCTTCTCGCGTATTTATGACGACGGGACGACAGTTTCGACACCGCGGCCGATTCGACGCCAACGTAAACATTGTCGAAGCGAAAATAAATAAGCGGACAAAAGCGAAATTCACATGCGCAAAGCAAATGACAGGTACTGCATTTAGTCGTATTGTGCGGCACGTATAGCTTGTTGCAGATGCCACGCGGACATTAATCATTTCTCTTTGTCAGCGAGTAGAAAATTATGCGACAGCGAACGGCACGGTAGACGCATTAGCGAGTGATTAGTTGGTACAACCTGATTTCCTTGGGACGTATTTTTCGTAAATCAGCTTACATTTTCCGAATGCCGTGAATTTGCGTGAAAAATGTTTTACGTAAAATTAAAAGGAGAATGGAATATTATTATATGTAGTATACATTTAGTATGTATATGTATAGTATAATTACATAAAATTAAAATATAATTTTCTATCGCAACGCGCAACTTTGCCAGTATTGAATTGAGTGGATAATTACTTGAAATAGTATAATTTAATCATTTATTTAATTATTCATAAATTAAATTATTAATTTATAATTGATAATTCAAAATCGGTCTTTCATACGCGTCTTTCCCCGCACATTTAATTATATTTTACACACGCGACTGCAGAGATAAATAGTAAGCGACGATAAATTCCAGTGATCGTGTTCACGCTGCCGCGGTCGTTTTGCGATACAGATGGTATATCTCAAATGTGTGTCCCATATGGAAAAATAGTTCGGAGATACACACGGATGATCGAGAATACCAATGCACGTGGCGCACGTGACTACCCTCGTGGCGAACCGATCGTTTTTACTTCTAAATAAAGGTTAATAAATCCTCTTTGTGCGAAACACAAAACGCCATTGTCGCATTTTTGCGCCGTGTCGCTCGCGCGCATGAAGATTAAAAGAAAATCCTTCCAGCGGAGCTGTGTCGACGGCGGTGTTTAATCCGTGCAACCGGTCGGCTGACGAGCGAAAAAACCTCCAAAGAAAATAGAAACAAGAAAAAAAAGAGAGAAAGAGAGAAATCCGAAGTAATTAACATCCCATTTTTATCGCAAATCCATTTGCCGGGAAAAAAGTAGCGCGCGCGCGCAAATCGTTAAACACTCGCGAGCGTTCAGCGCGAAACGCTCCTGCCGGGATAAAAATCGCCGACGAGTCGAGAGGACGGATGGAGAGGGTGCGGCAAAAACACTCCGGGATTTCGAGCGCTGTCCGGCTGCTCGAAAGGGTACTCGAAAGTTCCGGGGGATGCAACGATTGCACGCGTGCAAAACTTTCGAGCTCGGGTGCTATATTAGATTATTATCCATCATCCCCCATTATACCTACCGCACACGCGCGCTTGTTGCAATTTCCTCGTTTCGCACGACACGGATCCGGAACGCGAGAAACTTTCCTCTTCTTCTTTTTTCCTCCTCGCTCGTCTCCCTCCTTCTCTCTCTTTTTTGTTTACCCTTTATAATCGCGCCTGTTTCGCGCGCTCTTGACCGGCGCCGATCAATTCCACCGTGCTTCGCGGCGAGTATATGAATAATCGTGCGGATAGGGGCGATAAGTCACGGTGGGAATTACTCGCGAAGCATTTTCCCTTTTTTTCTCTCCTATCGAGGATTTGGCCGATTCGCACGCGTTCTACCTGAACGATCGATCGTCGCACGTATGAACGGGCTCGTTAATTTCGATATTATCCGTTGGGCTAACGCATTGTTTATTCGTAAAGTTGTGCACGGCATCGCGCAGCATGCGGTTCGCGAATGAATAGTTGTCGGGGAAATTTTCGGGAAAGCAACAACAATAGCCGTGACGAGAACAATTGCGAGCGTTATTACGTTGTTGTTATTATTATTCTTGCTATATTGTTAATATATATTGCTTTTAATTTCTTTTTTGCAACACGACAATTGAACAGCCACGGAGAAAAACGGAGTAGCACGGAAATGTAATTTTTGGGATAATAACGAGGAAAAAGAATATTGCGGTAAATCTCGTTGCTATACATATATTCGTCATTCATTGAAATATAAATCGGTTGAAGCAACGCATACAGACAGTGCGGTGCTAATATATATATATATATATATATATTTTCGGATTTTCTTTCTCTTTAAAGAACCACAAATGTGAAACTACGATAAAACGGCAACGTTACGATTTTACGTTAATGCACGAGTTTCATTAAAATTTCCTTTTGTTTCGCAAAATAAGGAAGAATATGTGAGTTACCGCGCGTTGTTCTATTCGTACGGGTCATATGTCCCGGTTATGCAAATTGTTAAAATCCAAAACGTGTACCATACGCCGTATACGTCCGTATTCAAAGCGCGTCGTCCATTATCAGCCACGGTGCACGATTCCCCATTGTCCATTGTAGCCGTCCTCGAGTGGAGTTTAAAGCACAATAGGGATGTCGAAATAAGAGATACAGGCAATAAATCATATACTATTGGCGACGGGATGGACTCAAGTTTTTATGATCATAAAATTCTTAAATGGTTCTATCTACCTGGAAGAAAGGTCTTTTGTCGGGCAGTAATTAACTTTCTCGATTTTACTTGGCACATTAGAAAGCTTTGCAACATGTTTTCTTTCTCAATCTTTGTTTGTCTTTTTTTTTTCAGGAACAATTTCTCAAGACGTAGCATTTTCAAATCAAAAAAATTCGAACAAAATTGTTAAGGACAATACGTCAATTGTTCTGTTGATTGATACAAGTTTCGAATACGTATTTCATTTGACATAGCTTTTAGGTTCAATTCATTCAATGGACATTCAAAGAAATTAGGTTCAATGCACATTCATCGAGCATTCCCGTTCAATGGATTACATCTTCGGAATTTCACCTTTGTATATCTCACGGTATTTCAAGGGAGTTTAAAAAGTGTTAAGCCCCCTAAGAACGTCGGAAGCGACTGTTCAACGGCAGAGGCCGAGAATCGCTTGACAACCGTGAAACGCCAAAAGTGTGTTTCCCGTCCTTTACGAATGATCGCGAGGGATAGCATTAGAGGTGGATAGAGCTCAAGCGGGGGGTCAGAAAGATCGTTCCGTGAGATTGGATCCGCGCGGAACGGCGCGGCGGGCGGGTAACGTTCCTCGGAGGAAACCGGCCTCGCGTGCCGCGGCCGATAACGATAAGTCCGTGGCTTAGCTTAAGGAAAATAAAGATAAATGGCGGTATTTCGTGAGGGACAAATTGAAAACGGGCGAGCGGGCGGGCGGGCGGACGCCCTCAACGGCGAGGGCGCGCCATATATATCGGTATTAGTGCTTAGCGCATCGCCAATAAACCGATCACCCTCCTTCCCCCTCGATGAGCCTTCGAGGATTTCTCCTGCTTAATTGCAACAGGCACGGCTCTCAATCAGTGAAGACACAGAGTCGGGAGACGGGAGACTGCCAATATCTCGGCGGATTGGTACCGCTGTGGATAAACTCGCGATCATGGCAAACGGGTTACAACGGCTGGCGTCTGCGTTCCACTAAATCGGAAATACTTATTAGTATGCGAGATACATATTATTGAGAAGATTATTCGCAATATATATACATACATATAACGGGTACGTGTTATTAATTTAAATTACTCGATCTGGAATATATACGAAGAAAATATCACGGTAAAATTTATCATTCTGAAACATACTGACATTATGACAAAAATTGTGATATTTTTCTTTAAAAATATTGTGTACGTTTTATATTCTACAGAGGGGATTATATAAAATAATTATTCGTATATTTTTAAGTACAGGCTAATTTAAATTACTCGGTTTGGAATGTGCTCGAAGAAAATATCGTAGTAAATTTGTTACTTTGGAATACACTAATGGATTACAACATTTTTACTAAAAAATATTACATACGTTTTATATTTTACTGAAGAATTACTGTAATTACTCGAATATTTTAATGTACAATTAATAACAACCACATTTCATTAAAGCGAGAAAAAATCTTGCAACTGAAATCATGCAATCCTGAGTGCTTTTACAGTTTTGGTATATATACATTTTGTTATGCTTAATATGAAAATTATAATATAGTAACTTTTTAAGACTGATACAAATTGACTAATTATAATGTATACAAGCATTGTTAAGTGTACAATGTAAATTTTTATACGTTCATAGCATAGCTTATAAAACCTTCGCAGTTTCTTACAATTTATATTGTAATTTCTATATTATTAGTAAAAAAATTCTACATATATATAAATTAATTTTCAATTTTTAATTAATAAATATATAACATTAGGTATATATCCTAGCCTTACAATAAAATGTTGTAAAAAGGAATATATTTTTGTGTAATTTATACTATAATATATTTTTCACGCAGTTCTTTAGAATATATAAGCAAGCATTTTATCTTTTGTGCATTTCCGATGTAGTCTTGCATTTTTCATTTCTCTTTCTGCATCTCCGTTTATTATATATTCTTTCTGTACTGTATCTGTGTTCTAATACATTTGATAATGTCCACGTATGATTGACGGAGTGTTACGGGCAAATGTGGGAGGCCCGCTCTTGGGCAACAGAGTGAGAGATATAATTGAATGGATAATTGGTGCGTGATGATTAGCGTTTTAGCTGAATCTCCGGTATTCCCCTAGTGCATTGCGCGGATATCGGATGGCTGCCACTGCTCACCATTATCTCTCTCTATCTCTCTGTCTCTCTGTCTCCCTCTATCCCTCTGTTGTACAAGCGAAGCGAGACGTGTGTGACACAATTCTGTAATTAAAAATCGCTCACGTGATAATACGACATCGCGATGTAAAATCAAGTGAGGTAGAATCACGCGCGCGAATTAACAGAACCCTCTCGACTCGATAAGTTTAATCGGTAACACGCGGCTATTTAATCCGCGCTTCTCTGTATTCGCGCACAGCGACAATTTTTCTGCCGTGTCGCCGCCGCGCCGTGTAATCGGATTTTCTTCGGCTTGCGACCTTAATTAAAACTTTTGCCGTAACGTATGAAATTTCGCATTAAAGTCATTAAAGTTGATCGGGCAATTACGCGAAGCTGTCAACGGACGTGCAACGTTGGAGCACGTTCGTCCCGGCGCATAGCGCGGCGTGCGGCGCGCAGCGTGCCGCGACAGGCAGGTCACGTGTAATATTTTCGGCGTGAAATGGCGCGCCGTTAATCCCCCTTCTCGCGATTCTCTCGTGCGCGATCTCATTGGAGTCGATTAAAGCGTAACAAGCATACGTGATTTTATTGAGCGCTTCTAATGAAGTGCGGAAACAATTAATAACGCATTATCGCTTCTATCATATTAATAGCAATTGTGCGACGTGAAATGACGTGATTTCTTAAATCTAATTTTCTTATAGATCTGATTATCTTGAAGGCGCTGGGAACTTCTTAAATTAAAAATCTGATTTATATTTCTGTCGTGTTGAGATGATACTTGAAACGTTGCTTGACCGCGCAAGAAAGAGGATGCAATCGAGTAAATTTCCTCGACTTAACAGGAAAACTGTCAAGTTTCTTTTTTTAAAAGCGTGCACATTGCAATGCAGTTTAAAGTTTTTAATTTGACTTGGAGGCTGTATTAAAGAAAATTTTACCACTATGTTCTTTTCAGATCATAGCGTTTGTATGCCCTCAAGTGTGCACAGCGTGCACACACTTTTTAATTTCCTAAATTGGAAATCTTAATTATCTCAGTCGTGTCGCGAACGACGACGATATGCCGCCTGATTGCGCGGTAAGGTGGATGCAATCGGGTAAATATCTCACGGTCAATAGGAAAAGTATCGGATTTCTCCTCTAAAAAACGAAAAAAAGAAAGACTTGGAACCTTTAAATTGAAAGGTTTTGCAAGGTTGTCTAAAAATCTCTTTCTCGAAACGGGTATATTGCTCTAACGGGACGATGCGTAAAAAAGGATCGTTCAGACTTGCGTGTTAATTCCTCAAATTATCTTCCGTATTTCAGTCGCGTTGCGCGGGACGCTCAGCTTACTCGATCGCGCAAGAAAGAGGCTGCAATCGAGTAAATATCCTCCGGCTTAACCGGAAAACTAGCGGGTGTCACGAACAGCGCACTTACGTTCGCCATCCCAGATGAGGTAAGTTATGTAATTACTCGGCTCGCTCTCGCGCTTGCTTTCTCTCTCTCTTTCTCTCTTTCTCCCCCCACCTCTCTCTCTCTCTCTCTCTCTCTCTCTCTCGCTCGCTCTCGTTGCTCGCCCTCTCACCTAGTTTTCACACGGAGCACGGAGCATTAACAGCTCCGAGATCGAAATTTGTGCAGGTTTCAACCGCAATTCACGCGATCGTACGTTCTCGAGCGTGAGTTTATCGCGGAAGCGCGTCAAACGCGTTTTAGCGAGCGTCGCTCAAGTACCGATCGAGAGCGAACGATACGAATTCGTCGAACGAGCTCGACCGGCCGGTGCGGCGTTGCGATATAACTATACGCCGAGCTCTTAACTTTGAAACGTGTTAATTCGAACCGAAATTAATTTCGGCTCTATGACATAAACGTATTTATTATATAATACGTAAACATATGAATCAAATTGGAACATACCAGGGATTCGAGTAACAATATCCGTAGGACTTCCAAAACACTCAATCGAACGAAATTAATTATTACTATAGACGAAACTAGGATGAGGTGCAAAATGAACGATAATAAGCTCGTTGATTGAAATTAATATTTGATATTCAAGGAAGCGAATATTCAGCATTTTTATTCCGCGGGAAATATTAAATATCACGTCGCTCTATGTATCGTCGTGTTAATATCTTTCGAAACGCAATCATTTCCTATAATTTTGTTATAATTAGCAATGAACCGCGTGATTAATTAACTCTCGAGTTTAATGATTTATAAGCGCATTCATAGGCGACTGTTTAAGTAGATATTTCATACGATTTATTCATTTAAAGTACTTAGAGATCGAAACGATAATGGCGAATCGGAATTATAAATTATCGTTTTATCGCGATACTTACAAGCGATAATTATTCCTTTAACGATGCATGAAATATATTCCGTGCTGTGCTTTAAATTTATTGCCGGGTTTGAGTGTAATCTGCTTATCATTTTCGGATTGAATCGCCGAATCGATCGAATTCAAGCCGTATATCAATCGTTTTTCAATAATATATGTATTTCACGGTATTTATTTGCAAATGTATTGTAAGTGCCATGCTAAATTTTGATTGATTTTTTTCGCGATCACTCCTATCTTAATTATTAATTAATTCATTAGCGAAACGTCGCTGTTATGGAACGAATCGACTCCAAGTTGTATAGCGTCGCGTTTAATTAGTGAGTACTGTGTCATAATTAATCTCGTATTTTCATATTTATCAATTGCGTAGCATAATTCCGTTTATATGTCGATGATTTATTAAAAAGGGAAATTTCGATAAATTTGTTCAATCAATATAATCCATCGGACGCGAGCAAAGCAACGCGCGCGACCACATTCTCATTTATATGTTCTAGATATTATATATTCCGCGAGTATTTATCTCTAGTTTTAACTCGTATATTTAACCATTTATGATACAGTATTACAATGCGCAAAATAGTAATTACGTTAAAACGCAAGTGTATACTACTCGTTATGCAACATGCGAAAAGTTCGTTAGAAATATTATTTTCTCGAGAATATTCATTTTGAAACTCTCGCAAATACATTTCCCTTTTTTTCAGCGAACTTCGTCTTTTTCATTTACGAAATCATATAGACATTTCATTTTCTCACTCCGAGAAAATTTAATGTTCATAAAAATGCCATAACTTCGAAATCATATTTATTTATATGTGTTTCTCACCGTATTATATCATAGTTTATATCATAGTTTATATCTTGTAAGCTTAAATTTATAGTTTAGACGCATCCCTTTAGAGCCAATCATACATAATTTCAAAGTTAAGTTCGCGTACCTACGTACCTACGTAAAAGTTTCTCGCAGTTGAGTAAATTTATCGAGAGTCGTTTTCAGAGAGGAGAACTCTCAACTCTCAGTTACCTCTTACACATTTATCATACGCTACATCATAATGATTCAGTGGATGGAATAAGAGATTTGAAAGACCGCGTGGATGAAACAAACGAAACATATAGGTAATCCCTGTTATAAGTAAAAATATTCGGAGAGTACATAAATTCCGACCTCAACGTGCATCGCATTTGTCATTCGGGCGATTTAAGTCAGTGTTTCTCAATCTTCGCAAGAGTAATGCCTACTCTTTTCTCTATATGTCATAATATAATTGCGTCAATTTAATACGGTTAATTAAATCTCGAAAAATATACTGAGAAAAAAAATTGTTAATCCCAAGAAATATTTAGTTTGATACGTTCAACTAAACATTTTAGTTAGTTAACTAAATATTAGTTGTTTCAACAATTTATTTCGTTTCTTTAATCAAGAATTAATTAATTCAACTAATGTTTAGTTAACTAACTAAAATGTTTAGTTGAACGTATCGGACTAAATATTTCTTGGGATTGACAAATTTTTTTCTCAGTGTATGTTCTCTGTAATTGGCGCTGTAATTTAAAAAGAGATATCATTTCTTTTTTGTAATTGTAATAATAGATCACTTGAAGCGCGACTCATTTTTTGATAAGGTAACGTAATTTTGTGATGAGATTTTTGGAGATACAAAGCTTACGTCCACCACTTGTTACTTAGGTTTTTTCGAGGTATAATACTACTACTTTGTTTTTTTTTTAGGTGAAGATACCACTGTTTAGGTTTTTTCGAGATTTTTCAAGATACAAAGATTTCGTCTACCACTTGTTACTTAGATTTTTTTAAGGTATAATACTACCACTGTTTTTTTTTTTCGAGGTAACAACATATACACTACTATGCGTGTACTTGGCGCCTTTCTTTACCTTTTTTTTAAAAAAGGTAATTTTGTACAGATATCACGCCTTTTTGTAGTATTACGCATTGTATAAACAGTATGTACAAGGTGTTATTTCGAGGTATAATACTACCACTTTGTTTTTTTCGAGGTAACAACATAATACATATATGTACTACTATGCGTGTACTTGGCGCATTTTTTTACCTTTTTTTTGAAAAAGGTAATTTTGTACGGATATCACGCCTTTTTGTAGTGTTACGCATCTTAATCTTAACAAAAAAAATTACACCTTATAAAGAAAAATGTGTCTGAAGCTGTAAATATATATATATACACATTGCCGGACATTGCTTTTATGTATAATATGCATGTATATTACGTTGCTTGTATAAATTATTTCTTACCAACTTTTTCCAAAATTATTTTTACGTCAGACATAATTTTAATTCATCCAATTTTTATTATGTCTAAACATAATTTTTGTCCAATTTTTATTATGTCTAGACATAATTTTAATTCAGCGATTTTTATTATGTCATGACATAATTTTAATTCTGCCGCTAAGGAAATTTTAAGTCGATTTTTATGAATCAAGCTTGAATTCAATGTTTAGGTGTCCCAGGTTGCCGATGACGAGGTCCACATAGCGCGCTCTATAGTTTTCGGTGTCCAGGTGTATTAATACCTTGAATTTGATGGCCACGTGTTCCAAGTTGCCGATGACGAGGTCCACATAGTGCGCTTCGTAGTTTTCGGTGTCTACATGTATTAATACCTCGAATTCGATATCTACGTGTCCTACATTGGGTGCGTTCAGCCGATACTTTGCTAGCCTAGCAATCGTGAGCAGTCGCTCGTTTTCGCTCGTTTCCTCTTTTTTGACTTACTGGATTAAAAAGAGAAGAAACGAGCACAAACGAGCAACTGCTCACGATTGCTAGGCTAGCGGAGTATCGGCTGAACGCACCCATTCAGATTTAAAGTTATTAATACACCTAGACACCAAAAACTATGAAGCGCATTATGTGGACCTCGTCATCAGCAACCTGGGACACCTAGACATCAATTTCAAGGTATTAATACACGTAGACACCAAAAACTACGGAGCGCACTATGTGGACCTCGTCATCGGCAACCTGGGACACCTAGACATCGAATTCAACGTACAATTACACCTGGACACCAAAAACTATGAAGCGCACTATCTGGATCTCGTCATCGGCAACCTGGGACACGTGAACATCGAATTCGAAGTATTATTACACCTAGACACCGAAAACTACGGAGCGCGATATCTGGAACTCGTCATCAGCAACCTGGGACACCTAAACATCGAATTCAAGGTATAAATACACGTAGACACCGAAAACTACGGAACTCACTATCTAGACATCATCATCGGCAACCTGGAACACCTAGACATCGCATTCAACGTATTATTACACCTGGACACCAAAAACTACGAAGCGCACTATGTGGACCTCGTCATTGGCAACCTGGGACACCTAGACATCGAATTCAACGTACGATTACACCTGGACACCAAAAACTATGAAGCGCACTATCTGGACCTCGTCATCGGCAACCTGGGATACCTAGACATCGCATTCAAGCTTAATTCATAAGAATCGACTTAAAAATTCCCTAGCGGCATTTTCTGCCAAGCGTAGAGAATCTTCTTTTCCGTTAACTCAATATATATTATTTATATATATACCTAATTTACCTAAATAGAAATCTTCCTTCTGACCGATAAGTCTATCGACCTAATTTCGAAATACGCGCGCGATATCGAAACTAGCGATACCTGCGCCGCCAGCGTCGAAAAAGTGAAAGTAACGTTTCTGATTATGACGTCATCATATCAGACGTCGGCGTTAGTAGAAGAAGTATCTTAAAAATAAATTTTCACATTTGGACTTTGCGTCGCAATATCTCCGCTCGTAGGGCACGTAGCGGAATATTATGAGAGAAACCCCCCCCTAATTGGACCCCAAGCTATCGATCAAGCCTACTTAGAACTTGATCCGTTCACTCGTTATCGAGATCTCAACATCTCGGGTACTCGCAACCCGTCGCGTCGCGTAAAAGAGTCACGGTCGGTCTCGCTCCGCGTGTACTTGGCGCGAGACACTACCGTGTCTCTTGATTCGACTGCAAATGTAATAATAAAAAGTGATTATACATGCGGCGATGATAAAATTAAAAGAACTAGTATTGTAATCACGTGAACGCAAGTAAAATAAATTGTATCAATAGAGCCCCCCTCCCCCCCGCGTGTCATTCATAGTAACCAAAGTTCTACAAGATGTATAGGGGTTGAAATTAATCGACCGAAACAGAATTAATCGACGTACTACGGATTTATTCTCGCGTAACACCATTTGAGAAGCACTGAATTAGATGACCGCGAGTAGCTGCCGCACATAGTTTCGGGTTCCCGAACGCACTCTCGTCCCGATAAGGGGATGCAGATTTGTGGAATCGGGCGAGGGGGATCAAACGCGGGGGTTCGCCGCGCGATTCTGGTCGGACGGTGACAGCCGGGGCGTAGGAGTGTCGGGACGTGAATAGAATTGCGAGCGAATCGGCCGCATATTCCCGCCGTTTACATTTATATTCCGCACGAGCCGTGCCCGGCGACCGTGCGGTCGATCCGTCGTAAGCCGACCGCCGCGCCGGAGTGTATTTGCAAAGGTTCTTCCGTTCGTTTCCTTCCCCTCCCCGCCCCTCCGTATCCCTTCGCTGCCTCTGAATGGCCTCTCGTGTCTTGTCGCGATTCGACCGCCGACAAAATCGTCGCGTCTGACGCGGCTCAAATCGCTTTAACTCCCTCTCGGATCCATTTTTCATACTCCCGTTTCGCTGCCTCTATTGACTGAGGCGATCTGGATTTCGCCAGATCAAACGGCGGCGGGGGTGAAGTGTGGCGAACGGTGGGTAGGGGGAGGAGAGGGAGGGTATGGATACCCTTTGAAACAAAATTTGCTTCCGGACAAAGTTAGAATTTTCAGTGCGAGTCTATACCTGTGCATTAAAGCTGGCCTTTCGATCCTTTGATTCCCTTTGCCCGCGATAGGGTTTGTTATCAATCGCTTTTCGCGTGATGAAAGGGACTGTCAAGAAAGTGTGTGTGTGTGTGTGTGTGTGAGCGCGCGTGTGTACTTTTTCGGGATATAACGAATTTGCCAGACTGGTCAATTTATATTAGGATCTGTACGCTGGCGTATCTCTATTCACCGCGGTAAATGTCAATAGCGGATTCTCTGATAGATTCGATAAATTTGTAGTCTCGATTTAATGAAAATTCCATGGTAGATCGTTATCTCCATTGCAGCTTTCTTAATTTTCGAAATTAAATATATCGTGACTTGATTGCGCAATAGTCTGATTGAAAAACGTAATATGAAAACTTAATGCCTTAATGGTAGCGAGCCCGTATGTATTAACAATTAGGTAAATGTCAATGGCGTTGAATTAATCACCTTGCTGGATGGGTGCATGATCGTTCGCTATATTAAAGCGTGGCCGATTGTATTCGCACGATATGCACCGTGCAGTTTTCTATAAACTGGAATATAAATGCTAGATGGGGAGGAGGAGACAGGGAGGAAACAACGCGTGCGTGTGCAATATAACGGTATGCAAAACCGGCTGGTTTTAGTATACAGCTTATCACGAATGCTGTATATTTGTATATAGGCGATCAAAATTCGCTCATCGTTGCATTCGTGCGAATTCGCGCGAAATACACGACGAGGGAGTATCGATCATCGGCCAGAGGTCGGCCCGAGTGCGTTCTTTACTTACGTATCCTATACCGTGACCATTCGCTTCTTACACCGCCATTAGCCCGCGCGAGAACGAGACGTTAATTAGGAAAGTGTCGGGCGTAACGGCGAAGAAAAATGTTCGCGGCTATGAATTCAAAGACCATCCGTACCCCTTTAACTTCTCGACGGAGCTAAAGGCGCGTACGACGTGCCTTTAATTAAGCAATTTCGCAACGTCGAATGTTAATGTCTCTATCATTTAGGGCGATGGAGAAGAGCTGCTCGGTCGTGCCGCTGGACGTATGAAGCGAGTGCGTGACAGCGAGTAGAAGCAAAATAAAATACGGAACGAGGGTGCGAAGAGGAGCTCGGGACCTCGAGCGAATTACGAATAATTTGATGTCATTAATTGGACAGGTTAATAATTATGCGGATCGCACTATTTTTGTTTGAATAATCAAGAATCGTATGAACCGCAAGCCATGCGTGCATATCGTCGTGGAAATTATTCAACGTCAATTTGAATACAACTAATTATTACGGATCATTAAACAGATATTACCGATTAGTCGCATGGTCGATTTATTATTCATCTTTTTTATTTATTATTTATCGCGCTATTTTATACAGATAGAGGGAAATTCCGGTCATCTCTCCGCGCGCGGCGCGAAACTCCGGTTTACGTTTTCCCGTACATACATACGTCCTTTTAATATCCCCAGGGCGTTTAAGGGCGTGTGTCGTATTTCTCGCGCATTCCTTCCGCAAAATAAGAAAATACCAAGAACGAGTTGAAAGTCCAGCGCGCGTTATTCCGTCTCCCCTTTTACGAAGGGCAGAATGTCACGCGGAGCGCAGAATGTCCATATACGAAGTTATGCGACAGCAAGAATGGTCGTTGCAACATTACAAAACGTTAATCCGTCCCGAGGGCGAGTGGATTGCGAGCGGCTAGCCTAATTTACGACGTCGACGGACACGATTATGTCTCACGCTTTTGCCGCTAACGCTCGCATAATGCAACGCGACAGGCTCGCGTCTGCTTTTTGATATATTGCGCGCACAGTGTATCGCACGACGAATCGTAGCGTTTGCGAAATAATGTGTATCCCCGATGTGTATATATCCCATGCGTATATATGTACCGCGAATACATTGGACTATGTAAAAGCACGCTAATAACGAGGTGCGTACCGATTATCTCGCGGGCAGGATTATCATTCTGGTAATATTCGACATGACCCCAAGCCGTACAACCGGAATTCCATTAAACGAAAACGCATGGGTATTCAGGCTATACCGTGGTATTCAAGTTATTAGATTTCTACTATGAATTTCTACGATGAAGCGCTCTGCACATGCTTTTTGTTTTCCAAACGCTGCCGCATTTATTACAGTTACAATATATACATTTTCCGGGAAAATTACAAATTCGGGTGATCCCGTTGTCACTCGTACAGTTACGTATATGTACACGGGAACTAACGACAAATATCTTGAATTTTTCATGAACGTATTCTGTACCCCGACGCGACATAAGCGTGAGAATCAACGCGAATTTCGTTGAGTATATATATACAGTTTTCGCCTACGCTTATTTGCTGCTTCATCGTTTGAGCGCAGTTCTCAATCTCTTGAAGGTGGGTTTCGGGTAGGTTTTCGGTTGGGCGAGACTTTTCAAACGCTTGGAGCATCTCGCCTTTAACGCTGCCGGCGACACGGTGAAGGCATCCTCTCGGAGATCCGTTTCTCTGCCCGCCGGACGCTGAGCGGGCTTCGCCAGAGCGATTATTCTCTCGGAAGCTACGGCATTAAACGTTATACCGTACGCTGTATGGTCTCAATCCTATCCGTTAACATCGGTTTTCCGCCGGCTTATTCTTATCAACGGGCTTAAGGACGCGAAGCAAGACTAACTGCCCCGCGCTATGAAACAAATTATTTCGCGTGGCTTTCTAACGGCGACTATAATCTCTCTCAAATTTCATTTTACATATACAAACCGCAGCCGTGTGATATTTGTTTGATTAGTTGGTTGGCAGCTTTGTTGCACGACTATGTGCATAACGGCAATATGGATTAAATTTCTAAACATGCGGTGTGTTTATGCCAGCGTCAATTAACTCAATCGCGATTATGAACATTCATAAATAAATAAATTTCTAATGAGGTAAAAAGCTTAGAGGGAGAGAGAGAGAGAGAGAGAGAGAGAGAGAGAGAGAGAGAGAGAGAGAGAGAGAGAATGTTGCGTTACATTGAAATTATCTCGGCTAAAAATATTTCACGAAATGACTTGAATTTCGTATAATACACTCTGTTATTTTCGTGTTCTCTAAAGGCTAGAGAATCATCTGTCAAAATTGAGATAATATAACCGCGCGTGTGGAAAATTCTTTTCAAAATATTAACTACGGCTAAAAATTTGTTTAATATTTGATATTTTAATCTTCTCTCGTCTCTCGGGGAAAGTGGAATGTATATTTTGATTTACGTCTTTTACTTCATAGAACGCCGCACAGCACACGTGAGATATATTGTAAAAGTTGCGAGCGCGATCGTTTCACTATGCACCCGTATCTCGTATTTTATTACAGACGGATTTCAATGGGAAAAAATGTTGCGCGCTGTCGCTGTCTCGTCGCGCGCGATTATACGCGAAAATTAAAACTGGTCGATTCTCTTCCGAGAGGCTTGTGCATCGCGCGCTTTTCCATTATCGCCGTAAGATTCGATGCACTTGCACGTTTTGTATCAAGCAACGTTTCACGCGCGAAATTAAATTCCACGCCAGCGACGAAGGACGTCGGTTATGCTTGACGACAGCTCAAAGAGAAACTTGAGGAGGCATCTCCTTAGAAATATGTTGAGCAGAGAAAGTTAGATGTGACGGACGGGCGCAGCGTGCGAAATGACAGTCGAGTAATTCTAAGGTAATTCTAAGGCGCGCGCGCGCGCGAGAGAGAGAGAGAGAGAGAGAGAGAGAGAAGGGAGGAAAAAAGGGAGGGAAAGAGAGAGAACTTTGGTTACCGTCGATACATAGATTTTATCCGACAACCGACTTTTGAATTACTTAAGACCCGTTTGTTTACATTCATTTCTGCCACAGCCCTTGCGCTGTGACGACGGCTCAAAGGAAAATTAATCTACTGACGCACGGCCGACCATCGATCGATAGTGGAAGAAGACGTCGTTTAAACTGAAATGGTTGAATTGTGCGAAAGATAGACGGGTAGATGTAATTTATTTCGTATCTTGGGATTTGAGTCCTCTCTCGCTCTCGGGACAGGGTATAACTACAACAGCAAAAAATCAACATAAACAAAAGAGAATAAATCATGGTGACAAATATCCAATGTGGAAATAACAAAAAATTCCATGTAAAAATCCAATGAGAGAATAGTTAATAAAAATACCGAAATAAAAACAAGACTAATGTAAAAATGAAATGTGTAATAAAATGTACGACAGAAATACACACATGCACACACACGTACACAGAGAGAGATTACACTCGCGTAGAAGTGCGTAAGTGACGTTAAAAAGGATTATCGAGCTAATTATAGCATCCGAAAATAAACGACGATGTCATTGCAAGCGACGTTTTCATTAAATAATTACAATATCGGTGAGGGAGTGCCGCTAACATTACGGTAGGAAATAGCGCTGCGGGCAAGATATAGTCTGCAGCAAGCAGTACGGTAAGCATAACGCGGCATTGCTGGCAGATCGGCAACAAAACACGTTTCGTGTGCCGCGGGCCGCGGGCTTAATGTGTAGATCGTGTCCCGTTTATCTCTCCTGTACGTCCAAATCAAACGTTACAAAATCGTTACCTCGCAGTTATGGTTGAACGGAAAGATAACGCGAATTTTGCATTATATCATGCACGAGTTCGGTGATATCCGAAACTAATAGTGGGAATATTCGATGTCGATCGATTACCGGAGGTGTATACGCCACACACGCGAGAAAATCTATTAATTCCATAAATTTTTGTCGAATCTCCGTTCAATTAAATATTTTTCACCCGTCGACCCGTTGCCAAAACCGTAAACCAGCCGAGATTTATTTTTCATTGATGCTGGATGGATGCTGAAAGGTGTACATTTGTTGGGATTGTTATCAATATATAGACCATTTTTATTTTTATTTCGCAATATGTGAAATATCCTTGCGGAACCTCGATAACCTTGCGAACCGCATAAGCTATTGAACAGTCGCAACCACCGACGAGTAAATCCGTCGTCTTTCTCGATGTAGCAGGGTGGTGGGGGATCGATGAAATCACGGATCTGCTACGTAGGGTGTCTCAGAATCACCGAGATACGGTATCAACGCACAAATAAAGAAAAATAACAGTTACTTTAATAATAAAATGTCCACTATAGAGTGTTGACATGAAAAAAAAAAAGAATGCGATCTTTCACATTGTAAATGTAAAGACCTGTTCTTCAGTTAATTTCAGTTAATTTCACGGAGACATAAATATAACGGCATTTTAATTCAACGCTCGATTTTCAGCCCAAGTATTTCCGTTGAAATTTATATTTAAAAATTCCCAACGAATAAAACGTGACTTCTCTCATGAAACGCTCATCAAGAAAAAATTTAGCCAGAGTTCGCATTCAATCTCGACGGGACGATGTTTGCTGGGACACCCCGCGTATGAGCTTACGACATCCAATAGCTTGTAATAGTATTGGTGCGGGGAACCGATATATAGGCAAACGAGAACGTTGCTTCCTTCGGATCGATGGCAACGCGTATCGAGCAGAGAAATCGAAGCGGGAGGATCGTAACGACGAGGCGGCGAGGCGAATGATAATAATTGTAATAGCAATGACGAGATATGTGTGTGTGTACGTGTTACTACCAATGGCTTTCGTCGCGGCGGGCGAAACGGCGCCTGGTATTCGCAGTGGGATCTCCGGATCTTTCTTTCGAGTCGCGAGTTTCTCCACTCGCTTGGTGATGCGATAGGTAAGCGCGCGCGGTGACACCTCGAAAGGATCCCTCAGTCTGGGCTCGTGCTTGATCGTTGGTAACGCTAAGAAGTACACTCGCTCCAAGTCGACCGGCCTCCACTTCTTCTTCCTCGTACCCTGAAAATATCGGAGCGCGCGATCGATCGATCGAGCGAACGGTCTCGTCGCCGGAATCGGCGACGCGTCGAACATTTTTATCTAGATCGTTTAATATTGATTTATGAGAGAACGACGTCGCTTACGGGTTTCCTTCTTTTAGGTTTCGCAGCGACTTTGGGCGCAGCCCATTTAATGTACTTTTGCCAGTCTTCCGGTTTTGCGAAAGCTCTGCGCAGTTTCGCCATTCGTTTTCTCCTAGGTAGATATGAGAGTTGGTCATTTTATCGCGAGAATTTGGGTTTGAAGATGCTTTACCGAGGAAAAATCTTCCGGAGATTGATTAACGTGGCTTCCATCAGTGGCTTAAGAAAACTTACACATCACTAGCGGTTTCGCGATTTATCAATTCATGTCGGTTATACAAATTACGGAGATGGAAATAATAGAAATGTTATCAGCATCCGTGCTTATCGCTTGCAATCGTGAAAGAGAAGAATTCTTACGTTTCTTCAAGAGTTAGATAAGTTTAGTGACTTTGAAAGTGATAAGGATATTTCTGATATGACTTTAGAGATCGTTAACCACTGATGGAAAATTAAAGAATCTGTAAAAGTGAAAAATGTGGTAATTGTGGCGGATTGTGGTGAAATGTCCCATATATGATATCGCGGTCTATCACGGAGAACTATTAAATTGATGTTTCTGATTGTAACCTGATCAATGATTGTAACCAATGCAATAAATGCCCAGGGTTAGCTCAATCTCTCACGTTTTATTTTGTACTATATTAATAATTACTTCCGATGCAATATATCAGATGACCTTTCGTTAATTAAACGTACAATTTGCATCCAGTTCCCAGCGCGATCAATACAGAAGGGTTTATAAGCTTACGTTTTGTTACTTGTCCGCAGGTATTGTTGCGGCTTTATGAAATCGAGCTAATTATTTAACGGGTAATTAATATCGTGAATATCTATCCATATAGTTTAAATATTAGCGAAAGGTTCATCCGACATCGCAGCAGTTTAGGCCCGGAATTCTATTTCACCGAAATTCACCGACATTCCCGAGACTGAACGTGCAACAGAAAAAAAGAAAAGAAAAAAGAATAAGAATTAAAGGAACTTCGATACTCGACATCTCGGCTGTTTAGTATTGCAATTTTCGCGGCGAGTAAAATAGCCACGATGTTTTCCGCGTCCCTCTCGTTTATCGCTGGAGTTCGCGGTTACTCGTGTGAATATGGCGGAGAGATCGTGTGCCCGGGGATGCGCGTGTCGTTTATAGAGAAAAAGTGACACGATGTTGGGAAATGTATCATCGGCCTTACTTTTTCCTCGCTTCTCGTTCTTGACGCGCGTTACAGAATACGCGATACCGCTGGTACCGCGACTTTCGAACCTTCACCAGCAGATCGCTCACGGTTGCCTTCATGTTTTTGGTAGTTGCCAATTTCATCGTCTCCAGTAGAAGTCTAACGTTTAAGAAGGTATCGCTTTTAAGTCGCCGCGGCGTATATATATCATCGATCAAGTCATAGCTATCAATTTTCCGACGTTACCGAAAGTGCGAATAATGTTAAAGTCGCGAAAATAATGCTCATATTTTGATTTTTAAATAACTTGACCTAAAAGTGGAAAAATAATATACGAGTATCTTAAAGTGTTCCAATATCTCGCAACCTTTTTCTCTAATATTAATCTGAGATTTATTTTCAACTCAAGTTTCTTATCGAGACCGTCTTCACCATCGAGGAAATAGATGTGGGTAATGCCTTCACCTTTTCTTGGGTAATGCCAGATCGACGATACGCTTGCTGCTCCTCGCCGCGAGCGTCTTCGGGTGAATGCGCGGGTAAGGGGGCGGCACCGCTCTGCGCGATAATAAATTTTCTAGAGGACTCACGATAACCTGACGAGTACAAGAGCGGACGACTGTGCACTTACGCGGGATCGTATTTCTTGGTTATGAATTTCGGTTGCGCCATAACCCGGATGCGCCTCGAGGCGCGGCTCTTGCGAACCGCGCGCGGAACTGTAAAAGGACGCACCTGAAAATATATTTTATATATATATATATATATATATATATATATATATATATATGTACACGTCGATATAAGTAACCGAGGAAAGACACAAAGGCTTTAGTAAGGAGTGCGCGCGAACGTCGCTCGAGCATCTGCTCCATCGATCGTTTTCAACTGAACGTTTTTCCGCGGAAGAACGCGTTCTCCCCGTCTCTCATAACGACTGTTTGATTTCATGGAGGATATCTCAACTTATATTTAACGTCCTTAAATATTCGGAGCAGGTGACGTCTCATTTTCTTATTTCGTTTCAATCCCAATTGCGAAATCCGAATTTACTTAGAAGGAGCGCGCTGCCCTGGCATTAAAGACACAATCTCGATTCCGTTAATGAAATCCCAGAGCGGCGGACAAAGACACGCGTAATACTATCGGAAAGTGTACTCCAATCTCTTCCAATATATATTAAAAGAAATAATAAAATTTCCCAAAATAAATGTAAATATAAACAAAAGAATATTGTCATAAAAATAGGCGTATATACCAGGACATTCGGATCAGTTCTGCGAAATCTTCTCCAGTTGGGACGCGCTAATAGCGCGATGTGTTCCTTGCGCGATAAATGAGCCAGAGCGTATTTAATTCTTTGCGAAGGCATCTTATCGCCGCTGCTCTTTTTCGCTCGTCGTTTCCGTCGGATTTTCCCGGCGCTCAGCGCAATGATGAGCAAGCGTTTCCGGTATGGTTAATTATTAAATTATACTCGCGCCGCTTTAACGATCCCCGAGCGGAAAAACAATGCATTTAACAGAGACCCGCGGGAGAAATGTACCGAAAATTAGCTCGACACACTTTCGCGGCTAACACTGTAATTTTTTCGCCACCATTGAGGCGTGTGGATATTCTACGAGAAAATTTTGTGGGATTCGGACAGCGCGTGACAGAGGGATTGGGGATGAACAAAATACGAGCGGGTCGAACGAGCTCGAATTTTATTTCACATCGCAGTTTTCAAGGCTGTTGGCGTTTAACGCGGGTCTCTCACGTATGTATATTCTTCTAAAAGCGTTCTACAATGAATATATCACTAAGCTGAGGACCGCGGGAGTCGCATCACCGCGGATAACGTGTATAACTACGTGACAATGTTCTAACTCTGCATGGCATGACAACGCAGTAAAATTCGTCGCATAAACGCGCTCGCGCATTTGCATTCGCCGAATATCCGACAAACCCCAAATCACCAGAGAAATCTGCCGTAATAAAGTTCCGTCGGTGTGTATGACAAATTAACTGACGCGTCAGTGATTTTCGCGTGAAATATAAAATCGCGAAAATATACGCGCGCTTTCACGGCGCGCAATTGAATAAAAAACTCGTTTCCCTCGGTCACCGCTTAAAAATGCATGCGAGAAGATTGGAGAAACAAAGTCGGCTAACCGCGTACCATTATGCACTCTTAATGCACGACGGAAAGTGTTGAGAGGCTCGTAATTCACGAGCGGACGACCAAAGAGCGAAAGGAAGACGTGTAATTCTCTGGCTCGCGCAAATCGAGGTCTCGACTCGTAATGCGGATAAAAGTTTATCCAATGAAGATCTTTTAAAGAATCTATTGGTTTTATTCGTATCGAATCGTCCACGAGAACGCACGGGCCATTCAAATCCGTTATCTTTTTCTTCCTTTTCGTTCTCTCTCTCTCTCTCTCTCTCTCTCTCTCTCTCTCTCTCTCTCGTCAACCCCGCATGGGAAATCTCAAATACGAGTCTGTTTACCTGGCACTTGAAATCCCGGTGGATATCGATGATAAGATTTTGCCCCCGTCTCCCTCGCCCTGCACCACTCCGCCGCGTCACGTTTCCTGCTTCCTCTTTCCCATCCCCTTCATGGTACAATTCTCCGTTTAGATTATGCAATTTGTATCGCGCGTGTTAACTACCTTTGCGGTCCGACCGTTGCGAGTGCAATAATAGTTCTCGCCGTATCAGGTCGCGCTGGAACTTCCCTCGAGAACAACGAATTCGTTCTGGGAACGTACGACGCGGATGATTGCGACATGATTGATCTCACGTTGCATTACACGTTACGCGATGTTATTGGGAACAATTAAGACTTTCGGCACGCGGAATCATGGATTTTGTTCATCTGTTAGGTGTGTAACGAATCGAGTCAGACCGCAATGTTGTTTTATTTCGAGAAAAGCGAATTTCGTAAGTGGTTTTAGTCATTAAAAGCATCAAGTAAAATATCATAATAATAAGACGGATTAAGTCACGTCTTTAATTATTAATTTATTCTACTAATATATTCGTGTATTACTACGTTTACGCGAGCGTTACTTCTGTAGTAACTCACAATAATTCACTCGTTTACGCGGAGTAAATTCAAACGAATATAAATTAATAATAAAAAGAAATCATTCAGAAATTTTAAAACAAATTTTTAAATCTCTCATTACCGGTTGAGCTTCGCAATAATTCATATAAAACGCAGATTTTTCTTTGAATAAATCAAGACTCGGAGCACTAAAACGCGATATACATTTCTCTTAGAAATAAATCGTAATGTTTTATGGCTGATGCACTTTAACCATGGTTTGTGCGCAAATTAATTTAACAGAGTGCAAGCGAAGTGAAAAACCCAGGTAATCAGAGACTATATCCAGCTGTTTTTATCGCAACGTTCGGACAAAACGCAATACACATGTGTTAGGATATTCTCTCTTTAATAGTTTAACTTCTCTTGTATTATTTTTTTTTCATATTTTTTGATGGAAATGTCAGGTGTAATAATTTTCTCTCTTTCTTGATCTTTTTCGAAATTTCTTTGATCAGATGTTGCACGCCACGCGATGATAAGCGGGTTGCGTCAACCTAGGCGGAAATGTTGTTTTACAAAATCCAGTAGAGCTGAAATTTCGACTCCGGGAATATTCATCCATGGTGCGGATGAAATTGGGATTTGTCGGATTTGTAGATGCTCCGCATTGCGCTACGGCGTTACGGAGATCCGGATTTTTCAATATAGCAGGTAATCTCAATCACGTCCCCCTTTCCCCGCATTCTCTTTCTCTCTCTCTCTCTCTCTCTCTCTCTCTTTCTCCATCTTTCTCCCTTTCTCTCTTTTTTTATAACATATCGCGACGCACACGTCACTAACCATATTAATTTACTCCGGAATATTTGCCATCACTGCTGTTCGAAATTTTATAATGGAACATATACCAATCTGGATATACACAACGCTCTATTTTTCTCGTCATTTGGCCGTCCTGCGATTTTTTCTCTCTGCTTCGCTCGCACTAGAATAGAGATAATATATCCAGTGGAAATTCCACAGTTATAATACTAACAATGGTCTCGTCGCTTTCCATTTGATTGGCAAAGAACATATTAAATCGATCAGGAAAACATTTCGATATTCAAGCAACGATTTGATCGCGATATCCTCATAATCCACACACAAAAATTCAGGCCGGTAAAATCCACGATTTACTAAAAGAAACTATTCGGGGGGAGGAGGGCGCGAAATCTGTTGGCGTGACGCGATTAATTTACCTGTCTATTCAAATTATCTACTCATATCTCTGCAGCGGCGGCCGTGACAATTATCGAGATGCTATATATAGATTCAAAGGAGGGCGTGAAAAGAGTACCGATTCGCGCGGAACATCGTGAAATTCTCTAGATTTCTCTCTCTTTCTCTCTTTCCCCTTTTCGTTCTATCTCGTTCTCTCTGTTTCTGTCTGTGCAAGCTCGATGGTCGAACTCGAAAAACTTGGAGGATGACCCCATTCGTCGTTGGGATCAGCGCGGAAGATACGGCCGGGCCGCGCGAAGAAAAGTTATCTCGCATCTGCGATCGCGGGAATGGAGCGCGGAACGCGCGTTTTTCTTCCTCCTTCATTCCGGGATGTCGAATGGCATAATTTAGTCGCAATTGCCGTAGTTCATAGAATGGCTGAAATCGTCCGACTCCGTTCGCGCGAAATCATATCGACGCGCAGCGCGCTCGGAGAGCCAGCTATTTTTATACGTACGTATTCAGCGAGCGTAGCGAGCCTGCCCTCCCCCACGCCGCGCTAAGCAAAGTCATTTGTGTCTCCGGTTTCGTTAGCGATGAATAATCCCCTCACATTCGATCGGTTTGAAATTCTGTTCTTTTGATAGCGATACGTTTGTATGTTTTTTATGAAGAAATTGATGTGCGTATTATACGCTAAATGTATACGTGTAACATTTAAAACTGCGGGTTGAAGTAAACAAATTTCAAATGCAAGATAATGATTAATCTCTCGTCGTATATAAAATAACTGCTTATCGAATAAATGCATTTGCCCTATTTCTCTGGCCGATGGCACGAGAGAAGGAAGCTATAGATTTATCTACGAGTAACTTAGCGGTTGCATGATATCATAAGAGTACACGCTTTTCATAAACATTTCAGTTTGACTCATCGTTTTAAAAATTCTCTTCATCTTACCGAAGGACATCAAAATTTTATGTTCACTCTGGTAAATCAAATATTTCAGCCGAGCGCATTTTATATCTCGCGATACGAAATTATATGCATTTAAAACGAACAAATTTTCCTTATGATAAACAGAAAATATTTCTTATTCGTTTACTTGCGTTTAATTTTTGAAATAACTTTCTTTGTTTCTTTTTATTATAATATGTAATAAAACATAATTCACGCTATTATGAGTCGTAAATCTACTTGCTACCCTATAAAATAATAGACGCATTTATCTCTTGCATATATGTACCGTACTTTACATGCTACATCCTTGCATGCACTTCAGAGTATCGTGTCGTAAATCATGAAAACGTTTTCACAGCTGTCGACTTGTATTTCGCAGGTCACTTTCGTTAATTAACGTCAATAGATGTAGAAAATATCGATAATACCCTGTAGGCTAAGACGGCGGGGCAGCAATTCTCGGGATAGTTCACGTAGAACTTTAACGGTTATTGTCTCGAACGTACCTTCTTACGGTACCCTGGGTTGTCCTGAGACCCTTCGCGACCCCATCGATGCGCCTAACGACCATCGAGTTTGAAGCAGCGACGTGAAAGCTTGTTGCTCCGTAATACGATTTGATATCGTGGACAATTTTAGTCCCTCGCGTTCTTCGTTTGGCGTTCAGTAAAAATCAATGCACGGGGACATACTACATACACGTAAGCGACTGTGAGCAGAAATTTGCCAGTTTAATGCCAGGTTGTTGACGTAATAATAAAAACGGTATCAGGCACAGGCCGGTTAACGAACTAATAGCCTTGCGATCACGTCACGCGATACGAAACGCAGTTCGCAGTTGACATCGATCGTAAATATGCAAATCATTCGTTTTAACGATCGGGGCATCCGTTTCGTCGAATGCGAGCGATATCAAATGTCGCGGAGTAGCATTTTACGTCCGTTTTCCGTCCGAGCGACGTGCCGACACTGCCGACGTATGTCGTATCGCGATTATTCCGCGAGCATTAGTTTCCACCGTACGCTATTCACAACTGGCAACGCGAATACTCGCTCATCGCGTAATGTATTAAGCTCGCGTGACGTTGGACGATTATCATTGTCAGACGCGGATGTTATCCGACAATGGACAAAACTCTAGTGAAACCGGCGGGTGCATTAAAGTCAGAGACGTTACAGATCGCGGAAGCGAAATGATGGAGAGGATAAAGGAAAATAGAAGAGAGAGAGAGAGAGAGAAAGAAAAAGAGAAATATAGATAGAGAGAAACGTAGACGGTTTCGCAAACCCGGATTTGCGGAAACGTGGGGTAAACGAACGGAGATAGCAGTGGCTGCCTCTAGCAAAAGTTCTCGCGAAAATTTTCAGGCATCCCCGCGTTGTTGTTTCTCGTTGTCGCGCGGATTCCGGAAAGATAACACCGCGGGCGTGTGCGATATCATACACATATACGCGGTGTTTATTACACGAGGCAACGTGACGCATTGTGCGGGATCGAGATGGACTTCGTGCCGGCGAAGTTTGTTTTAATCCTGCGGTCGCTTTTCTGAGCTCTCGTCTCGGGGGTCTCGTCCATCGTAAAAACGGACACCTGCCGTTTCCCTTCGACGCGACGGTCGACGGCAAGTGGTCGCGCGACTACGGGAACGAAGAATAAAATCCGCTAGATAATTATCATAGAAAAAAAAAAATAGAAAGATGGCACGGTAAACAAAGCGCATCGCAGAATAATGGATCGATCGGCCGGCGTTATCGCGCAAAAATACGCTCGCATTGTATTGCCCGGGGAAAATGAGTTCAACGTGAACTCGACGGCCAATAATTCCGATTCACGGGGCATTACGGTATTGCACATGCACGGAAGTTAATCGTCCTGTCGCGCGAGGCTTTATGGCTTATACGATGCCACGTATGCGTTCATTGTCAGGGCGTATGATACGAGAGAGCGAGCGTGTGCTCATGATTTTTTAAGGATTTATGGACGGACGTGCTCATTCTCTTCCGCTAATTAAAAGCCTCCCGCGTGCAGCTTTGCGAAAAAAAAAAAAGAATTGAAGAATTGCTGCACGATCGATACCAGAAATAGAGTATCCACCGCGCACGATAATCCGACGTTTAACGCGAATTACCGGCGACGCTAATGGCACGACAGTAATAAATGCATTTTACGTATTTATAATTGCTCAGTAACGCGATATGCGCTGCGTTTTCGGCGAACCAGTTTCACCTGCACCTCTCTCTCTCTCTCTCTCTCTCTCTCTCTCTCTCTCTCTCATATTGAATATTGCGTAAAATTTCGATGCCATCGTTTATTGTTACCGCCCGGAAATGGACATAGGTTTTTGGGAAAGGGAAAAAGCGCATTCGGTAGCGCGACGGTACCGATGAATAGTATTGTAACTGCAAAACTGTAATTTTTCACAGTTATTTTTACGACAGTCTTCTACTCTAGAATTCTTTGTTTCTTCAGTTACAATCGAAATAAATATTAAACAAAACAACATAAACTTTTCAAGTTACAGTATATGGTTTTGAGACGTATAACATTGATGAAACGGCATAGAAAAAAATAAATATTGTATTGTTTACGCTATAATTGACAATACCAAAAATGTAATTTGTGATACTTTCTGTTGTATATATTTTGTATAATAAATAATCGTCTTGTAGAAGAGAAACAAAATAACATTCTTTGTACTCTTGTATCTTGGGAAAAAGACTGAATCACAGTGATGAAGGACGATTACATTCGTTTTATGTAGAAAATTTGACGGAGATTGCCGGCTTTTGTTGTGCGTTCGCACATAGACGGTAAGTCTTTCGCTGCATTAAATGGAGAGAGTTATAACCCTGTCGGGCAATAAATAATGCATCGTGGATGCGTACGTAGTATACTCAGTATACTCAGCGTATTGTGCTACGGGTAACATGCCCCGGGCTGAGCATGTTTAACGACCGAATAAAATTTTGATTTCGCGGCATTTTGCTGCGCCAACATTCATTAAATCTTTATAATCTAACCGCTTTATGTCGTGATATTTAGTTCGTTAAGCCATACATGGGGCATGGTGGAAATCAGTCGTGTCACGAAAAAGCACGTTCGCAAACAACTTCTATAATGTAAACGTAGAAATATTATTCATACAGGTCGCAATCACATACATATATATTTCGCTTTAGTCGTAAATTCTTAAAAGGAACAATTTCAAAAAATTGTGTTACTCTTGTCGCGATCGAATACCTATTTATTATTTATATCGAATCTTTTTGATTTACTATATATATATATATATATATAATGGTCATTATTGATGAAACGCGTAATGATGATTGTAAGCAAATTATTAATAGCTATTTTTATTAAGCTCGACTGTTTGATATAATTAATAACAATACTAATCATTAATTATATAATTGCAACTTCTGTATCAATAGTTACACGAATATTTTACTCAAAGCGCCAACTAGCTAGGGTAGCTCATTAGTGGTTCGAAATATCACTTGAAATGCCATCCTTCGGTATAAACGATAATCAAATCGCATTATCGTTTTTAACGGTGTCCTCCTCTCGGAAATGCAGCTTTCAAGTTGCAACGTTTCGCGTAGTATCTAATGATTGGCAAATTTCTCATGACCATGACGAGGCAACGAGAGCTTACCGTCTGCCGCATGTAGAGATAACATTGGAAGGTAATGTCTCATCGATTAAATATTATTCCTATCCTATGAGCAATATAATAAATGAAATTTTTGAGTTTATAAAATCCAATGAAGATTCGAGAATCTAAATTAGCATTCACCAATTTGTCAACTGTGACGTTTAAAAAATAATCGTCTAGAAAAAGTGTTTTCAAGTTTCGAGAAATATTATGACGAAATGTAGACGTTTGTGCTATATTTTTTGATAAATATGCTCGGAATATGAAAGAGAGAATAAATATTATAATGTGTAATAATTAAATTCTATTTTAAATCTTACGATAATCCTTTGCAAGGTAACGCATTCACCATCAATTGCAGGAAACATCGTTCCTGTTTATTCCGACAAGCGGTACAAAGCCAATTCTGTTCGCGCGTTTCGAGTCGTATCGATTTTGTGTTGCTGTTATTGAATTATCGACGTACGAGAAAATAATTATACAAACATTTATTACGAGGTATAATAAATCAAAAAATAAAGTTGGTTTCTTTCGGTTTTCTACATAACGCACGTGTTTAAAAGAAATTACAAATATTTCTGAACAAAGTTAATCTGCAGAATCCTTCGTTGCGAAGACTTAAGTTAATCGTTTCTAACATCGATCCGTTCTCGAACCTAAATGCGATCACTAATTATTCCTGCATTGTACAAACTTGCTTCAAGCCGTTCTCCGCCATAAACAGATTAATTATTTGCGCTCCCAGTTTCGCGAAACGCCTCCGCGCCAGGAACTTCCTGTACGATTTCAATCGCGACTAACGCTATTCGAGGGCGGCATTAACGGCCGCTAATGACAATATGGGAACCGAGGCGAGCCGTTTTGTGAATTAGATAGCTCCATTCCTTGTTTCCGTCACAGCCAAATGATTTCAAACTCGATCGCGATGATCGTCCCGAAACTTTCGTCCGAGTATCGGGAGAGCTGAAGGAAAACGTAAAAGAGGACACGCGTCAGGCGGTCGGCTATTTTCATTCATTGGACCCTCTCCTGCGAGCGGCGAAATAAATTATAGCCTACTGGAGAGTCATATGTAGATGTAGTAAGGTGCGCCAAGCTATTTCGGACAGTCGTAACTCATATTTACGACCAATGGGAGTTACGCCAACTTTAAGAGGCTGCATAATGAAATCCAGTGGCGGTAGCTTCCCCGTTCCCGTGCCCGCTCTTTCTGTAGCTTTACCTCGTTCGCGCGCGCCTTTCCACTTTCCACCTCCGGCCTCATTTTTACTCCCGTTACGTCCGCTCTTCTTTGACGCCTACGAGCCTCCATCCGCCTAATATTCGCACTCTCGCCTCGCTGGAGAAAGGGGGGCAAGGCGAATATATCACTCGCGCCCTCACCAATCGCCGGCGTCTGGAGCACCGTAGAAAGCTCAAGCTGGAGAGATATGAGCGAGGAAATACCTGAGATAGCGTTCGTGTCTTTAAGGATACCTCTAGCGTCGCAAATTTTTATTCCAACTGGATGATACCTATCCCCCCCCCCCTCGGTTGCTGATGATCAGACGTAAAATAAATGGATTGACAGATCAGTAATTTAACGTTGGATAACTAGTACGTTCGCCAAATAAAAATATTCCTTTCTACCATGCACTTATCAACGAGCAAAGAATATATCGTTCAAAATTAATGACAAAGAAGCTCGTTGCGACCGATAAAACAAACGTTTGGCGCGATAAACGAACTTGTAATCCGAAAGTTAAATTTCTTTATATTAATCGAGTGCCGCGCAAAGGATTAAACATTGCAACTACTCATTGTCTACGCGTGCAGGCACTCCATCCATTTTATCCCATCCCGTGTATGTAGTTTCGTAGCTTTAACCGGTGCCGTGTCGGTTCACCCTGTAATTGCTTCCTGCTCTTTAAAGCCGTGTACACATCGGCAAGCGATAAAGCTAATAAAAAAGTTTGCTTGTTAAATGCAATTGTGACACTCGGGATTTAACTCTGAATTTGCGTCCGTAAAGTAATTTATGAATGCTAATTTTCATGCTGACAAACTCGCCGCTTGTTGGTCGTCTCTTAAGAGGTTGCACGATTAAAAAATTGATCTTTCGGTAGATAACTACCTTTGCAAAAGTGATACTGTTCAATCATGCTCTGCTATGGAAAAGTCTCGTTCGGCTCGTCCACACTTCATTCTTCGGCAGATCTCGCGCGCCGATGTGCACGCGGTCTAACGAAAGCAACGACCTGGCGTCGCGGAACGAGATCCATCTTCCCGGAGAAACGCTTTGGTCTCCGTAAACAAATAACGAACGCTCGATTACGGTAGGGTTCTCCTCGTTGTCTTCGTTATCTTTGTCGCCCTCGTCGTCGCAGAACATATATCGCCGTGTATTTGCTCTCGGTGATGAGTGTAGCACGTGGGTGCCTGGCAGCAGGACGGCACGGCGCGGGCGTCTCGACTGTCTCGAGTAGAGGTCGGTCACGATGCCGTCGTTTGTTCGCGCTCCATACGAAGCCCCGGTCACGTTTCTTCCGCGCTTTACGCCGCCCAAGAAGTTCGAAACTATGGGCCCGGACGGCGGCGGACGGTGGAAACATAAAACTCCAGACAACATAACTCACCCATTTCCAGACTATCCCTTCGAGAAATTATTTTGCAGGTGGGTGGCTCTTTTTCTCTCCTCCTCTTTCTCTCCTATTCTACGGCTCCGCGCGCCGTAGAGAAGCATTTTCTCCATGTAAGGAAGATACGCGGAAGAGAAAGATTGTTGCACGATTCTCGTACGAGGAAAGCCAAGAAGCTCCTCTTTCTCTACTTCTCTCTCTCTCAGCCTAGTGAAACATTAATCATATCCGCTCTCCCCGCACGCCACGGACGCCTTGGATAAATTGCCAATGCGTCTGCGGTTAATTAGGCGATTAGGCAGCCGCCGCGCTTCGTTCCGCGCTTTCGCTAGCGGAATTCCAGCCCCGCATTCTTACGTCCGATTGTAACGTTGTAATAGTCGGCGTGATTGATCGATCCGTTAGCTATGTGTTTGCGAATATAGAGAGAAGCAGGGTGAGACTGATTGCGTTACATAGAGGAGGTGCTACTTTATGATGGTTTCCGAAGCGAATTAAGTACACGATCTGAGACATCGCGGATTGTTTCGTCAGAAAAGGGGTTTACAGTCTCGCGTCTTTCCTTCAATTCTTTCCTTTTTTCTCTCTTCAAGATTTCTCTCACGTTTTCGCGTTTGAATTAACGGAAGCTGTAACTTAGTACGAACTAATTACCGATCCGAATAAAGTGATTAGTGACCTAATGATTTTGCGTTTAAATTCTATTTAATATTATGAAATGATACATTTATTGTGAAATAAAAGACATGAAAGGGATAATAAAAAAAGCTATCAATAAAACGAGATAAACGCAAAAAACCGCGACAAAATACATTTTTTCCCACTTTCACCGGCTAGAACTCGACAAATATTGATTTTAAGTTAGGGTCTTCAGGAAATTAATTGTAGGGCTTTAAAAGAGCTACAAAATGAGGGGTTAGTAAATCATGTACGGTCAAAATTCACCGAGTTATTGCAAAAAAAAACGAAATTTTTCATTCCCCCTCCCCCCCTTAAAAACCCATCGGTCCGATTAACCCGACAACTCAGAAATAAGCTCTTCTACATCCCCCCATTGCAACAACCCTAAAAAGGTTTCATTGATACCGCTTCACTTCCGAGCTCAAATGTCTAATTTGAATGGACTATATCGCGCGCGAGATTATTCTCGGGCTTGCGTTAATTCAATTTTCGCGTATACGTATTGACACAGACTCCGCTCGGAATTCCGCGACGCTGGTTACAGGAGGAACGTAATAACGTGTTACACGAGATGCGTTTAATCATTTCGCGAGCACGGCGATAATCCACGAAGGCGTTACGCAACCCGGAGTTTTCGTGTTCGCGGGTAATCGAATGTAACGCAAATTCGCGTATAATTCGTTTAAAGTCGCGCAAACTTCTGGAACTTTACCCGGTGTCGCCCCTAAAGTACAATGTATTGACTTAGCTATACTTCGTAAAGTATCGCGACGCATCACACGGCGTATTCGAAATTCGAAACGGTGTTACAGAAACTAAATGAGATTTAACGCTGGCGATAAGACGAGTCAACGAGAGATTGGGATTGCGAACTTTCGTCTTTCGCCGCCTCAAATTTCGGAGATGGACCATTATCACGGAAGTCATTCGCCTGGCAAGAGCGTTCCACATTCTTGCGAAGTATTCGCGCTCTTAGCTACGTCGCCTGGTTTGGCAAGCGGCGCGGGCGCGGCGCGTCGAGAAACATCGCCGCGTCCGTAATGCGCCCGCTGTTGCGCCACTCGACTGTTCGCTATTCCACTTCTTCCCCTTTCCCTGTTTCCCATCGCTTTCGATCCACTTCCCGGTAATCTCTGCCCTCTCATCCGCGAGAACCCATTCCCGCTCCTGATGTTTAAACACGCGAAATCTGATGTACGAGATGTACGGAGAGTCGTATACTGTTCTCGATAGTATAGATACGCAGATGAACATATACTATTTGTCGCGGCGTTAATAACTTTCGCATTATAATTAATTAAAAATTTGCGGAATAAATCCTTATAAATCCGAGCACAGAAATGTAAATTTCATGTGATGAAACTTTATTTTTCAGCTTTATGTAAATTTTTATTTAATCAGTCATATATCAAAAGTTACACGCCTGAATCGTATAGAAAGAATAATTTAATGGGATCTCTGACAAAAGAGAGTTAAATTCAGGTCTATCAAATTAACATTCTCTCTCTATACCGAATGATATGTAGAAGTATCACAATATTATGCATGAACATTTTCGCGGGCATAAAGCTTTCTAAAACCCCTTCTAAAAAAGGCAGAAAGAAGGAGAAAACGACGGGCTTCATCTCTTTAATTATCTCGATCCTTACGAAACTACATTAATAATAGTAGAGAGAAGCAGTATCTCTATAGAATGTCGACGTGGGAAATGAGATCCGCTTGTCGCACAGGGTGATAATCATTTTAAGAAAAAGAAATAAATCGAGACATACACAAAAAAGCACGCTTTATGCCGGGTACATTCGGCGTATAGAAGCGCGCGTACGACAATGGTATTTGCAGGCTCCATTGTTCTTTTAATTGGTTGGTATTCCTCGTAGATCCGTGAACCTAGTCTAGTAAAATGTCCATGAGCACATCGTCGTTGTGTGAGGACTGAGGCAGGTCGACTAAGAACAAAGTTATCGCGTTTGTTGAATACTCGTGTCCCTATTGAACGCGAGTCGGGGGAGGGGAGGACGGAATTTGCCGCTGTTCTTCTCGGAATGAATATGCGTGAAGGGTCGAACGCGAAGGGCGGGTTGAGAGAAAAAGAGAAAGAGAAAGAAACAACGAGAGAAGGAGAAAAGAGAGGGGAGAGAGAGAGAAAGAGAGAGAGAGAGAGGAGAAGGATTTTCTTAATATACGACACCGTTACCTTTTTGCATAGGCCAGCCCATTCATTTTGCCGAATATCGTTAGCATAATGCAAGGATCCCCTTTCTCGTCTTTGTCGCGCGATTAGAGATTCCTGCCTGTGGCAGCGTTCACCACTCTGCACTCGTGTAAATCCAGAGAAGCGCGCACGACCACGCTCGTGGAATCGCCTCTGTCCGAGTGCGGGCATTGTTCTATCACGATTAAATGGAAACGCATTGAAACGTTTCGGAAATTACGGTACGCACGGGAATTTATGAAGTAGGCCACGTTCGAAGCTCGCACACGCACCAATGGGCCGCAATTAATCTTTATCTGGTTTTGCAATATTTACAAAACAATTATTGCAATGTACCATTTGTCTCTCTCTCTCTCTCTCTCTCTCTCATGCTATAAATAAGAACGAATTAAAAATAAAAAATTTAATTACGATAATTAATATTGAACTAGGCGAAAGAGAAAGAGAAACAGGTGAGGAATGGTATCTGTCCGAAGGGAAAAAAATGAAGAATATTTCTTCTCATTTTTAAGCGCCTTCGCTTCTTGCAATCGAATTTTACGCGTTTGGCGAATAATGGCATTCCTCTTTACGAGCATAATCGAATGCATGTCGGACAAAACCACGCTCGCTGAGAGCTTCCTTCTACTGCGCTACTGCGCGTAAAAAGATCCGCGGCGCTCGTCGATTTTGTGCACCGTCATATCCTTCGAATTTATACGCTCTGATGTAACTGAAAAAAAAAGAAAGAGAAAGAGAGAAAAAGAGAGATGAAGGTTTGACATCACGCGGTTTTCCTCGGGAAATAAACGTCGGTGAATCGCGTCACGAACGATCTTGAAAAAGTCCGCCCACTCGGGCGAATAAAAACCACTGTGCACCGAATATCCGGAACGAAATGGGATAATAAAACTATGACCAACTAATGCGTTCAACCTTTGATATTCTGTGTACCGTGGATGATGCATTGCGTTTCGCAGGTTTTGACAGGCTACAGGGACAATTTATCTCTTTGAGACTTCGATTATAGCGAAGTTCGTGTGCTTAGTATTATCGATAAATCGTAAAAACTTAAATTTAGCTTTTGATCAGTGGAAACATAATATACGTGTTATTAAATTTACTTGGAATATATATTGAAAACTTAATTAAAGCTAAGCTAATTAAGAGCTCTTTTAATGAAATATTGATATCTATATCGTAACGTAATTTTACGTTATTTGATTTCATTAAAACATAAAAGCTTTTCCGAGTTTTTACTATTCCCTTTTAATCAGAGAGTATGTCTCAGACCTCGAGAAAAAACAAAGCAGTTTTTTAAAAAAAGCACAGACGAGCGTAAAAACCACAGACTGCTGGAGTATCCGACGCCCAGCGAAAGATAATAAAACACTCGATCGACGAATGTAGTTCAAGCGAACTGCAGGGTATTTAGTAACGCTAAACGCAAAAGGAAGGACGCGATAGTAGACGGATCGTATATGCAAATCACGATGGCGACGATCGTAAACTCTCTCGATCTCCGACTGGCCGGACTATTTCTCAATGTGGGAAAATACCTATACGATATCTGATGCGGAACCGTTTACACAAGCCAGGGTTTGGGTTTAGTTAAACGAAGGCGTGCTTTGATAGCGATCTTATCGAAACATGTTTATCGAATCTCCATCTGACGCGAGACCATCTCCGGCGAATCGGATCAGTGGATATGCGTAATTAATTTGCCTTACAATTAGTTGGAAAATCGTCAGACGCAAATACAGTATCATTGGGCTCCGGAAAAACGTAATGTTCGCTCTATGTGAGCTATGTTTAATAAGTCCGATTACATATCTTGTCCAAGATTGCAGATGAATATAAAATGTGATAAAAATAATATAATAATAACAGATGATTATAATCACTGTGTGTGTAATTCTTTGTTTTTTCTCTCTTTCCTTATACTTTTTAAATTATTTTCTTTATGTTGTTTTCGAAGCAATAGTATCGTATCCTTCTTCTGCTACAATAATAACTGTTGCAACTGTGCAAATTAGTGGAAGAAAAGATCGTTATTTTTTATGTTTATTCTTCGCCTTACATCAAAACTCCGTTTGTGCAGTTTCCCGATGAGCGCGCAAGCTGGGGGTGAATAAAGGCCCGAACTCAACCGGCAGTGGAAATATAACCATCGAATTCCTCTCGCCGCATATGTTGTTCAGAGTCTGCAGGTATCGTAGCTACCAGCACAAAAGTAGAAAATATAAAAGAATTTTTTTTCTTATCTTGTAATTACGACACCCGATTCACGAGCGAGGATTTTTGTTTAATTGCGTCACATACCGTGTAGCAAATAAAACGAATAGTCAAATAAAGCCTCATTTCGTTCTATCCGTATATAGAACTTGCACAGTAAAAATTTTTTAATATTTTTGAGAAAGAAATCTACAGAACCAATGCGATAATAATTAACCTTATCCTCTCATCCAATTTTATCGCGTTCATACAGTTACGCTTTTTTTCGATAATTAAAAAAGTATTTTTGCGGTTCTGCTTAATTGCAGTGCTGATTTTGTTCGATGAATAGAATGAGTTTTAAATGTATGTATAGTTACCCGTTGAGCGATTCATAATAACGTTAACAAAGTTATTGCAACGAGATACAAATAAAATGAAACCAGGAAATAAAGTACGGAAGCAATGTATATGATAATTAGCGACGTTTAATAATTAGCGTCAACATTTGGTCGCGAGAGACAAAATACTGGCGCGGGTATGTGCGTACCTGCAGTGCGGCGGGACTCATGGAAATGACGTCGCTGGCCTCTTTCAGGGAACGGGAAGCTCGCATTTCTCCTTCCGTCGCAATCACTTTGGTCCTCGCCTCCCTCGTAGCTTCCGCCTCCGTGACCATGGCTCGTTGGAGCTGTACCGGAAGTCGGACGTCCTTTCTGAAGCAGAAGCATCCGTTAGATATCCGTTTCAGGCAGCCGCGATGAAATTCATGGACGAACATGCGAGCGTGATCGTGAACGGTATGACGACTTTTACGATAAACATCACGACCGGATCACGATCGTTGTTATTCCTTCGCGCTTAATAATTTTCAGAAATGTGCCTCGATATTCAACATCTCATTCTTATTTCGATTGATTTAATAATATAACAGTTTTTAAAATAGAAAATTCTTATATCAATGCGATTAATTTTTCTTGATGCAATCAAGCTTTTCTTGCACATATTATTTTGCCAAGAATTGATATGTATTATTTACGGATTGTAATTTTTCAATCAATGCAGAAATATAAACAAAATTATTCGCGAGACTATCTTGATTACCAGCGCAAAGAGTATCGAAACGATAATATCGCTATGTTGTCACGCGCAGCGCAATATGCAGCTGTAATCTATATAATTACTCCTTAATAACACTTCGTCGATGTAAATATAAGCGTATCGATTCGTTCTGTCAGCCTGTGAAATTTTATCGGTCGCGCGGCGGCCAAATAAACGACCATCGACTTGTTTTATGCGAACGCGGATTCGACGAACACATTTAAATTTTAAATCACGCCTCGTTCTACCCTTTTTTTTATCTTCGTCGGTCGAAATACATTTTCGTTAGCGTATTATTTTTATCGGATCACCCTCGTGCAGCTGCGCGACGTCCGCGTTATTTGCCGATCAAGCGATTTCACATTGATTTGCATTGGTCGCTCGTTCATAACAATGGTAACAATCTTTTCTGGCTTTCGTATGACCGCTGTCAGTACTAGTGAAGCAGAGGTTTCAGGGGAACCCAAGCATTTAATCCTAATAATCTGTTATCATTGTTTTAAATGGAAAATAATTGCCATCGCAATTTTAAAGCACAATCACGTAAAAATTGAGGTCAGAAGATCGCGAAAGATTAATTTGCGAAATGACGGTCCTCGATCTCCTTGCCGCTATCCTGAGTAATGAACAAATTAATTACGCAAATAGGTCAGCCGATAACGAGCAAAACAACGTTCCTCGATCGTGCGACCTGTCACGATGCATTAAAATATCGAGATAAAATATTCACATCTCGACTCTCTCGACTTTGACTCCCCGAGAATCATCCGTTGCCTCGTCCAGCGCGGTCTGCAATGGTTTGGGAGAGATATGGTCTCCCGCTCCGACAGGATCTCAGCGAGACTTTTCGTGCCGAGGACCGTTCGCAGCGTGCTCGCGGTCACTAACCGCGTCGAATAACTGAAAAAGTAAGTGAAAGGGATGACGACCGGCCCGTGACTTGCCGCTGCCGCCGCACCGTCGGGGGCGGTAAACCGTGAACAAGCCCCTCTACGTTGCTGGTAGTCGTTAAACCCCTACGGAACGTTGCCGGAACGTCGACAAGCTGTGTCGACCGTAATTTTTAACGGGCCAGAAACCGAGTTACACGCGACTCTTTGATTCTAAAAGCATTATCGGGACAACGCGGGGATACGCGCGCGCGTCACCCTGACATGCGTTGACACCTTTACAGCGGTATAACGGCATTAAGTGTTCTAAAAATAAAAAAAAAATTAAATTCTATTTGTGAGAAAATTAATACGATATTATTTCTTCTTTGCATCTTATATCGTTATCTTGCGCTTGTTGCTGCCATACTGTAGCGCGCTACTCTAATTGCTAATTAACAATTGCACGCATCTACGAAACTAAACCGATAATTATTGCGCAACAAACTCTGTGAGCGGCGCAAAGCTTTTGTTACGCAGTTCATCACTGTTAACCCGGAAAAGCTTTTAACATGTACAATTAGCTTATTTTCATTATACCGCCGCGCACGTCCCGTCTCGTCTCTGATTCTCGCGATGGCCAAAAATAAAGACAGAGATTACAGCGAGTGCTGAGCACGAAGGGAAAGGAGGATACGGGGGGAGGGCAGGAAAAAGGCGCGCGCAATCAAGTATTTAAATGCCGTGCCAGTAGCACGCGACGTGTAATCAAAGGAAAAACTGTACGGAGCGCTTTCATCTAGCTGCTAGAAATAAACTTAGGAGTAAAACTGTCAGGATAAAGTGAAAACTGTCGGCCAGAAACGTAGAATAATAGCACAATCCACAATGATAAGATAATATCGTAAACCAGTGCTGCGGTCTTACGCACCGCTAGGTAAATTAAAAAATCTAACATTCTCCTCTCTAATATTTCTTCGCTCTGCCAATTCCCTTCGCGTTTGGTTTCAGAGCAAGAATAAATAAGGCTTTGATATTGCCTTCCGTATCTATAATCGTTCGCATTTTTATAACGGCATCAGAGGCTTCTTTATGCGATATAGACAACCGCGTCGACGCTCACGAAGTCTTTGGCAAGCACCTCTTGCAGTGGCACGTCAAAGGACATTATCCTTGGATCTACAGGTATGCGATAGTCAATACACGGCATGACGACGAAAGTTTCTACGGGGGAATTAATTAAGGATGTTTTGCGTCAGACTGATAAAAAGAGATATCTGCAAAACATTGTAATCATCTACGCAAGTCAAAAGTTCTCAATTTTGATTGTGAGATGATTTTTCCTTTACCAAAATTTTCTCCGAAGCTTAGTTTTCGAGTTACAAAAGGAAATAGTTACCTTGGACCGGGTACAGAAGATAGACAGCGCAAGTAGCGCAACTCGCACTGTTAAGGTGAAATTTCATGGGCAGTGAAAAGCAGCAGTAGATCGTACTGATTGGCTACAAAATAGAGAAGTTCTCGAGTATCTAGAACTTCTCTATTTTGTAGCCAATCAGTACGATCTGCTGCTGCTTTTCACTGCCCATGAAATTTCACCTTTAGACGCGAGCGCTTACGTCGAGTGCCTGCTGCAATCAACTGATCGCTGCACACGAGCTGCGTTCCAATATGCACTGCCAACACTGAAAATCTATAGTTCATATTACGTATATCATAGATTTTCAAAACTGGCAATAACATTGAAAACACAGGCACAATGTACGCGCGCGCGCACACAACACACACACACACACACACACACACACACATACATACACACACACCCACATACACACACACACACATACACACACACATACACACACACACACACACACAACACACACACACACACACACACACACACACATGCAAGCACGTTCTGCTCTCTCACTCAACCGGGTTCGAGTTCATCTGATCACAGAAATTTTAATATTTCAAACTGTACTTTCCGTACGAGAAATAAAGGAAGAGACATTAAGCTGTTGATCCACACATAGCAATTGGCAACTGCTATGTGTATTTTGCCATAAAGTGATTAATGGTCCTCCAAGCTGGGCGCTAAGCTAACAACTTGCTCCGTTAAGAATTATTGTTAAGAAACCTGACGCTTTACCGCACTCCCACTTTTATCTTATGAAGAAATATATGGCCTTAAAATCACTTCCGAATTGTTTGTTGACACTTAATATTAAACGATTTAACCCTTTGGAACCAAATAATGATATTTATCGCGAAACTAATGATGCAAAAATTGCTGTATCGAATAAATTACTTGCATCTCATTATCAGTTTCGCGATAAATATTATTCTTTGGCTCCGATTACGTGATTATAATTGATCACAAAATAAAATAATTGTAACAAAGCTTAAGAATATTTCTCGCTCAGTTCCTCGATTTTCTGTAAAGACGATGCAGTTTATTCAAACATTTTCGATTTAAGCAACAGTTCAGATTTCGTCAGGAAGATTAATCGAGCCATCACAAAAGTGATTAGGTAAAAGCAGGGTGATGCGCTTGCCTGATCTCGTTCCCTGCCGTTGATCGTTTTCTTTTCAACTATATTGCAAGCAAAGCAATCATGCAAACACCTTTTACTGAGATCGCGCGGTTAAATTGTGCGTGAAATGGAACGTCTGCCAGAAAAGTAATTTGTCCCTTTCCGTCCATACCCTCTCTCATTAATTTCATTGCGCAGTTCCGTTCTCCGTCAGTCTTTTTTTCTTCGCGAATTCCACTTTCTACGAGAGAGAATTTAAAACCCAGGAAAGAAAATATTTGGTACGCGGAAACTCCGCTCGTTATGATACTACATTTAAATATTAGTACAATTTTAGTTTTATCACTGATATAATTTCCGTATATAATTTTCGCGTTAGTGGAGAAGCAAGGAAAGAGAATTATTTTTCCTTTCACTGAGGAAGGCGGGCGATTTATTTCCTCATTGCGAACTCTTGTATGTACATAATGTACCGTACCGTGTACACTGTAGCGGATTTTCCTTCCGTTAGCCTCTGCTGGATTTGATCACCCTCCATGTGGTTTCACCAAACGACGTCCTCCACTTAAGCAGGACACGCAGGATCGATCAACGTAGAACACCTGCCTGTTTGTCAGATTTCTCGTAATTCTAAATCCGATGATATGCTACGTTGTTGCAAAAATATATACCATCGGGCTGACAGATTTTATTTTATAAAAAAGTTCGACAGTTAAATTAGAAAAACTTGAAGAAAAAAAAAGAAAAACTCATTCTGCCTTTGTTGCCTTTGTTATTGAATTAGATTGTTGTTTTCGAGTAATTAATCACGTAATGCTTTAAAAAAAAAGGATTGAATAAAATATTAAATATCTTCGTGATAATCGCTGATGAAAATCTTTCATTTACAAATCACCGGTATTACTAATATACGAGCTTTATGTCCAAAAAATTATTTATTATTTTTTAGCTCATGCTTTTATATATGCTTTATATGTTAATCTTCGTATCAAATTTACAAATTAACTTCTCTCTTTTTCGTCACTACGCCTTTTTTATGTTAAACCTTCCGATTCTGTTCTAATCGAAACGCCGAACGATGGCAACGTTGATCGGCTGGCGCGAGTTGATCGTTTCCTGGATAGAGTTTCCGGGGAGTTTAGCTTCCGTGAACGCGGCAGAAACGGCACTAAAAATTCAAGCGTCGAAATAACTTGCGCGTGGAACACGATCGGCAATGGTCGATCCCACGTACACACGCACGCATGCACGCACTCACGGAACGTCGCGTCGTGAACCTGCCCTAAATTAACCGACAGCCACGTGCACCGACTCCGTCCCCGTGTTTACGAGCTGTGAAATTCTGTGTGAAAAGGCAATATAACTAGCTTGGACGCGACATACGCGAAGCTGTTGAAAAAGTAAATTATTTCTCTTGGCGCGCGTTATAACAGCAGCGGGTGGGCGAAATCTACATTTCAGATTTCTTTTTATTGCAGCGCGCGCGCGCGCGCAGGGCTTAATTAACGAAAGTGGTAAAATATGTAAAAGGCGATTGCGGCTGACGTTAGCGTCACTGGAACGCAATTAAATTCTAAATTACGTGGTTAATATAAACCGATCTAATATATATATATATACATATACATGTGCGAGAAATCATCATAAATAAAAATGTTAAGAGCTTTTGTATGAATTCTTATGCAGTATTCATCACGCATTACGTAACTCCAAAAATTCGCCCTTTCACTTAGAATTAATTCGTGACACGTTAGTGCGCAATGAATCAGACGTTTCGAGAGAGCTTCCGACGGCTCCAATATTCTCGGGCGAATAATTGAAAGGTAAAAGGATCAGAAATGTCTCTTCTTCAACCTCGCGAGTTTGTTCGCCCCTATAAGACGCCGCGCCGTGCCCAAGAGAACTCGTATAGACCGCGGATCTATTGTGCTAGAGTAATTGCGTTGTTCCTGAATTGCCCGGATTTCGTCGTTGTTTCCGCCGTTCGCGATGTTCTCTCTCCTCCCCTTATACTCTTTTTTTCTTCCTGTTTCTATTTTCGCGTGCACGCGGAGTCGACTCGATTTTTAAAGTTATCGGATCGCCCCGCGAGCACGGAGGAGGGGGGGTCTTCTCGCGCACGTTAAATTCCCTTTCGTTACTTCAAACCCATAAATTATCAAATTTTCTGTGCCGCGGCACGCAAAAAATAGCGGATTACAGTCTCGAGCATCGAAATCCGAAATCCATTAGACTAATGAAATTGCATTCGCGAGATCGGGTGCAGGGTACTTCCGGAGTACCGATAAAAAAATCCCGCTCGTACTTTCGGATCGGTGCGGCGAAAACGCCGGCCCGCGCTGCGAACGGTTCTTAATGCCCGGCAGTGGTAATGATGAGGTCAATTAATGTGCACCGGAAAACTCCGCCAGGTTGTAAACCAATCGAGAAATTTCATTATAAATGACTTACGCAGGCTAGCGGTGTTTACGCCGATGAAAATCGCGGTACGCCGTTGTTACTTCATTATGTTTATGCATAATACCGAGCAAACATGGCGTGCACCCGTTTGAGCAAATATATTATACACGGTACAAATACTTGTGCGTTCTATATAATTAGTATTGACGTTAACGTTATGCGTGTTGAGCTCTCGAGTTTTGCGAGGACAAAAATGTAAGTGATATATATTGCAGTGCGTTGATGGACGCGAAACACGATACCTAACGCCAAAGAGGATCGTTTACATTTACACAACAAGGTTTTCAGAAATAATAATCGCAAAATTGACGTATGACAGAGCTGATAAGACTTAACAATCGACGGCTCATAATTTCAATAGACGCGCGATTTATTAATGTCAGAAAAATTGCGAGGTATAATCTCCATGGACTCCATGCGATATCATGCAGCAGAAGCAAATGTTTTTTCTGCGTATATGATTCGCTAATCGCTTATCAAATACCCTTATATCTCAATTAATACGCGTGATTAACACGAACGATTAGCTCGCTAACCATCCGTTATGACGGGATGACCGTTATTGCTATCGTGTATTGCAAATTGCGAAAATCGAGGCAAGAATAGTGATATTTCGCGCAAAAAAAAAAAAAAAAAAAAACGACACGGCGTAAAGAGGAGAGAAAAAGTGAAATAGGAAAAAAAGGAACATCGTGAAAAACACGATTCGCGGAACCGGTAGAGAGAATTGTCATTTTCCCAAACGCGCGCGTTCCAGCGATACGGTGAGATGTTTCGCCTGTGTGTTGCACGAGGCTGTTAATCGACGACCGGCGATCCGCACATGGCAGGTTCGCACGTGCATATAAGCGCGTCGCGCATACATCGATGGAAACGATCGCGGGGGAAGAGGGAGGTATCTTGACAGACCACGACGAGAGTGTATCCCGGAGAGCGCCTGACGCGCACGGCAGAGAGCGAGGGATACCCCATGGCGAGGGGGATGGGAGGGACAAAATACTGGATGGAGAAGAGGCTGGATGGCGAATAGTGAGAAAGGGTGGGTCGACCAGCTGATGTGGCGATCCTGCGGGAGTGCTTGAACCGTGATCACGTTGTTAACCCACTCCATACCTCATCCCGTCCCTCCTACCACCGTCGTCGTCCTCCTTCATCCCCTACACGATCGGGTGCTCTTTCCGGGCGAGTCGTGTGCTGCACATCCACTGGTGTAAACGTGCACTTATTTACATGTCAGCCATCGCTTCCTCCTTTCTGGTGCTTCACTTTTCGCTGAGAACAGTTCAGCGTTGATCAGCGTCACGACGCCGCTTACGATTCGTAGGATCAACGAAAGAACGCGAACATTATTACGCTAATTAATGAGAAAGAAGGGTAATCATCCATTGTGTCCCGCGTGTCGACATCGATAAATGAATTTAAAGGATGTACGTACGAAGTACATGCATATATCATTGACAATGATGTATTTATTAGACGTATATGAATATCTCGCGCAATACACACGGTAGGAATTATCATGTTCGGGATCTTCCGACGCGGACAACGATATTACGATTTCAGCGTGAGCTTCCTTGTCGGAGGCCGCACCCGACTCCATGCGTTCGTGTCATCTTCCGTCTACGGATCGTACGCGTGTCGAGAGTGATACGGTTCCGGAGACATTAATTAGTTGCATTTCAACGTTAGGACATACACACGAGCCGTTATGCAATTCCGCCGCCGACGGTGGCGCAGTGTCAACAGATAGTTATCAGCACGTCGGCATGAAATGATGATATAATCAAATTTGCGTTTTACAAATTGCAGAGTATACAAATAAATAAATTATGGAGCGTTAAATATCTGCGGTTATAACATTAATAATTTCGCCAGAAATAATTTGTAATTTTTAACGAAGAATTACCGAAATAATTATGTGTTACAATACCGGTGTTACAATAACGGCGTATAGGAAATAATTTATTGAAATTTATTATGATTGAGAGACGTGGTTTACCGCAATTTACCTTTACATGCAAATAAATGGCGCAACATTTTTGCCCATCTAATAGTAGGCGAGAATTTTGAACGCGAAATAAATTAACTATGAGTTGCATTAAGATAAATTTGTATGTTGTTCATAATATATGTGAACTGCAGATTGCGAACTGCAATTGCAAACTCGAATATGATTCGCCATTTCGTACATTAACCTGTAATATGCCAAAGGGTTGTAAACGATCGCAACCCTGCTTACAGCGTGCACTACCGTATTACGTGCAACTGTATATCGTGTTCTGGTTTAGCCATATTACGTATATTCGGTTAATAATCAACGCTCAAAACAACGCCAAGTGTTAATTTCGTCTCGATATTATCAAAAAGAGTATCTAGATGATCACGTAATATTTTTAATATTAAATCATTCTTTGATACACGACAAAAACAGCTATTAATTTTTCTCGAATAATGTACACATGGATATCACGTACAATAATTAAAAATATTATTCTATAAATTTCGATATTTAGACAAAGAATCTACTATAAATTGATCGGAATATTATTAAAAATTTAACACACGAGATAGAATATTTTATAGAGTAATTATACATTACTTTGTAATTCCAGCATGAAGGCAGTTATCAGGCTCGTTATTTTTCTACAAGTAACGTGATAACGATAAAAAGACATTAAGACTAAATATGAAAATTTCTTTGCAATGAGGAACTTCTGATTCCGAATCTTTGGCTACGTGATCTTATACGTGGCGGTGCAGGTGTATAGCGATAGGATTCACACACCAACCGTTATCGCGAATGAGGTCCACCGGCTCGTTAAGGCTGACTCACGATAATATTGGTGTCGTTGACCATTTCGGCAAACGTTTACACATAGCGAATATCGAAGGTGTACTCGGTCTCAAACGCTCTCGTGTCTGCTTCTCTTAACGGCAGGATGCACGCTTCCCGATGTTCCTGCCGTGCATATTTGTGCGCAGATATTACGGGGATTGCGACGCCGACGGGAGAGAATAGGGAGGGCGTCGAGTGAGACATACGGTTTGGCACCATCCTAATGCGTATTATCATGTTAACGGAGAGCCGGGCGATGATAATGGGGAGTCAATCAGTGCTATTCAAATCGCCGAGCTATGGCGCCATTCCGCCGAAACGAGCTCGGATCGAGGAGAACAAGAGAGAGAGCGAGAGAGAGAAGGCAACTTTTCTGTTACGACAGTAATAGAGCGCGGAGAGAAAGTTGGTCCTAAAGCGCGATTTAATATTTAAAACGGGTAGAATGGATACCTACTCCGTAAAGTCGCTGGGGCATCATGAAAATTTTCATTCGGGGAAAACATTCGGGAAAACATTCATCCGTTATTCGGTAACAACTGACACATAACAGAATAAACAGTGCAGAGTAAACGGTGTGCATCGGGTTCCGCTTCCCGTCACCGAGTGGAACTGTCGGATGGAATTTGTGTGGCTGCGAGAAAAATATGCGCGCGCGTGTATGCGTGCGCGAACATTTCTCGGAGCTTTTTAACGGAACACGACGAATCGCGCGAGCGATTTTATGCGGCATACATACCGCCTGGGGGATAGACACATTAGAGCGATATTTAGGCAACACCCTATCATCACCCCAATTTAATTTCAACTATTTCTACGCATTTTGTCGCGTATAATCGGCGGGGGCGATTTATGCTTCAACGATATTGCTCGACGTAGCGTTTAATAAAAAGCGCACGTAGAGAGGGACGGCGTTATCGGCACCGTTCACGCAGGACGCATTTTACGTGGGCGACGTCTGCAATACGCGCGTACAATTTGTACCCGTTGCCCGTTTGCGGGGTCCGAATCGTTTAATAATACCAACCTGACGATGCGGTCGCATCGTCGTTGTCAGTCGTCGGCCGCAGGATGGCGAATCGACGGTGCGTGCTGCACGCAAACGCGACTGGAATGCGATTTATGCACGTCCGTAAGCAGAGGGTTTATAGATATCCCCGATCGATCCGCACGAATAGAGCGTAGACAACGGCGCGTTACGCGACTAGATGCGACGTCATGCAGAGACAGTATACGCATAAAGTATCTGCATGCTCGGAATCGACGTGATTTCGCGTTATTCTATAGTTGACGCCGCGCGCGTCATTGTCGAGCGTCGAATGATGCAGAATAATAAACGAATACGCCTGTTTAGATCATGGTCGCATATTTGCGATACACGTTGCACGCGCGCACGATCGATGAATAATCGAGAGATGCGATTGAGAATCGCCACTTAATTTAATTGCTTAATTTAATTCAACTAAATTAAATTAAATTAAATTAAATTTAGTTTAAAGTTTTATTATTTTATTATTATTTTTTTTTAAAAGGTAGATGTATTATTATTCGGTAACCATCGGCTTGTATCACATTATAGAACACTGTCGGGTATTGAAACGCTATTGTTGGGGGGGGGGGGGGTGCTACTTCTATTTCAAATCTTGCAATCTTTTGTCGAATTTGTCAGATTTCTCGTAATCGTCAAGGATAATGGTTCTGATGACGTGTATCACTGTGCGAGTCAGAATAATTTATTTTTTGACAATAGTTTTTAACGTATGGAGCGAACGTCACTGTATCTCGCGCACGTGCGCGCCCGTCATCCGTGCGACTATACGACCGGACGACCGCGGTTGCGCGCGTTACACGTATGAGTAAGATAAATTAAAGAAAAGAAGATTATCCGGCGCACGCCTGAATATATGGTGCGTTCGTGCATCGTATATCTATCATTCGCAAGCGTTTCCCAACGACTTGACGTCGCGTCGTGATATTTCAGAGCTCGACGCTACGGAGGATATATCGTACGCGGAATATCCAACTAGTCGCCCCAGCGTAGTCGGAAGGGCATTAATGGTGGGCGAGACAAGTGTGCTCGTCTTAATCGGATTAGGGGGTTAGGCTTTGAACGTTTCCGTTTCAAAGAAGCTTCCAATTTACGTGGATAATTTATTACTGAAAAAAAAGTGATTTCGTGACACGCTACCGTCTCTTACACGGGCAGACCATGCGCGAATAATTACCCCAGATTTGCTGGCTATATATATATATATATATATATATAGTTGAAAATTTAACGTTCCGCTTATTACATTTCTGCGTACTGTACGATACGTAGAATCCACTGATTATATTAATCTCCAGAGGATCCGCACAGCCGTCATAATGTCGAGTCTACATCGCAATTAATGTCTATATAAAGCTATGTCAACCGTGCTGTATAAAACGCTAAAGTCTACCAAGATAATTAAGGTTTGCGCACTGAATAAATCAGGAGGAGTGGAGGAGAGTATTTAGTGATTTATGGAACTCAATTACGAATAAAATGGTAAGGAGAAGAGCTGCAAAAATGTAAATGTTTATCCCCTTAATCATGAAAATTGTTCCTCCTTTTCTCTAAAACGGTTTACGGTCGCGTTCCACCGCGAGCTGGAATTACCGGTGGCCGTATTTAAAACCGTTAATGAAATCAGGACGCGCCCGGACGGTTTTCCTACGCGATCGTTAAAGCTGACGGCTTGTCGCGGGCAAAAACCGCGACCACCCCTTTCGTGTCGCCTTTCGCGTTGCGTTTATTTTAGCCACACAGTAATATATAACGTAGCGGAATGTATTAGTGGCGGTTAGATCATATCATAGATATATACATAGATATAAGAAATTTATCCGTTCGTTAGTGCGCGCGAAGCGATAGATTTTATTTCGATGATAGCACGTTTCGTTATGTGTGTCAGTAATCATTTCTCTGACGATATACCGCTGGCACATGCCGTGGATCGTATCGCGTGCTGAATATAGAAATTTATTCTCTCGTGAGAAAACAGCTCTTCCCACGCTTTATTACGTAATGGTATATATATAAAGCGACGAAAGAATATTTGATATTGTATCGGATAGAAGCATTGTTACGATGCTGCGCGCGAGCTCTTCTCTTTGCGCGAATATACCCGCATGTAAATACCTAGTAATGCATTATTGCTGGATTTAAAATTTCAAGTTCTCTCTGTTGCGAAGAATCATTTTTCTTTTAATTTGTAACATTAATACTTATGCCCTATAAAAGACCCGAAGCGGCCAATTAAAAATGAAAAAGTAACGATGATCCTGCTCTTTCTGTCCCTCTTTCTCTTTCCGTTTCATCATTACATCTCCAGTTTATCGCAAATGACACACTAATTCTCCCAAAGTATTAACGTGTCGTTTTCATGCCTTCCTCACCCTCGCCCTCTTCCCGGTTGTAATTCTCCTCTTCGTGTCGACCGCGTTTCTTTTCGTGCCGGCTGTCTCGTCTCTCCGCGATCCCGGCTTCCTCTATTAAGCCGAGAAATTAAATTACCGAAATTACACCCCAGGGATGCGCGGGGTCGCCAGGTGGAAAATCTGTGAGATGGCCATCTGCTGTCCCCGTCAAGTCGGCGTTCGTCGGCAAACGCGGGCAGCAAGCTGTCTCGCTCCTTCTTTTTATCGGCAAAGCGAGAGCGCGGTGGGACCAACGAGATTAAGATTCCGTTACCTTGCGCTAGCCTGTGTAATTTTCCTGGTGCACAGCTCCTCTCGCGCACCGGCTGCTCTCGATATCTTCTCTCGGGGCGGGATTAATACTTCTCAAGTTTCGCTCCGGCACGGCGCTCGGCACGTTAAGAGCCACCTGGACGATCCTTAGCTAATGCCTAGTTATATCGAGAAATCGATCTTTAAGGATTCCCGACCTACGATAGCTATCATCGACCAGTCTTCGAATTACCGGAAACGAGGAAGGATAATTCTTGTAATTAATGTGTAAAAATAAACGGCCTTTCATAACGTGAAATTGCTATTGCGGATGCACTCGGTAGATGCACTTGGCGGATGCTGCCCGAAGTAGAAAGTTCTTGGTGGATGTTTATTTTAGCACAGCGCGAATTCACTTCGGAGAGATTGGAATTACGAAAGTGTATAAAGCGTGTATAGACATGTAGATAGTCATTGCATCGTAGAACTGAATCTTTTAGGACACGTTAAATATTTGATACTAATCTTCTTTTATATATCGCAAGCTTCGAAAAACGGAAAAACAAATCAATTCAATTTCACGGCGATAGTTTGATATCGCCCATTAATATTTTATGTACGCATTGATCTTCTCACTTACTTTTAATGTAATTATGTCTAACTTCGATTATTACTTTCGACAGCACTTTATACGTCTCATTCATCTCTCCGATTCAGCCATCATCGCAGTGACCGATACAGTGGCTAATTTAGTTAGAAGAATCTCCCGCGAAAATAGTGTCTTTTTGGTGGTAGTATATGGGAGGGTCGAGAGTTGTGCATTTGCATTAAAATGCTCGTAGTCGTTGTTGAGCCACGTAGCTGTTTTCTGCGTTAGATTTTCACACGAATACTTTCAAAGGGCTTGACACGATTGTAAGAGACTGACCCACTGTTTTAAAACAGCTAAGTCCACTGCGATGTTGGCGGCATTCAGAAGAGATTCTACTGTAGTCAAATGCATATTAATGATATTTTATCCCTGATAAGTTATGCATGCTAAGTTACAATCATAATAAGAGAGAGAGAGAGAAAGTGGAGGACAGAAATTTATATATATGAAATCTAGAAATAATACGTCGACGTAAAATCTTAAAAAAAAAAATACTAATTGGTCAAATAAAATATGATAAAAAATTATGGGCATTGATATATTTTATGAGCAAACTATAGAATATTTCAAATTATAATCAAATACTTGTAATAATTGTACAATTTGTAATAATTCTAACTGCAGGCAAACAATGTTTCGTTGTTGCGTGATTGTGGAACTTTCGTCGGTGATTCATCGAATTTCAATTAAAAGTCGTCGCAAGTCACTTGCATATACGTCGTGCGCCTTTCAGTTTTTTACTTGATCGAAAATTGTGTCTCCTTGAAAGCGCTGTACAGAAGAGAACAACGCGTTTATTCGCGGGTGCTCCTTATCGAGGGTGGGATACACAAGTCACTTCATTTTTCAGCGCCGTCGCCCGGCTTTGGTTTCGTTGTAACACGGAAGACGCTGCTAAAGCGCCGTTATCAAAAGCCACCGGATAGGAAATCCACGTTAAAGCGACAGCAGCGAGAACGTTGGACCGGATAGAACGAGGGGCTGAGAGATTCGTCGCACGGGGATGGCAGCGAGCGAGGGAGGTGGAAAAAGCAAAAGACGTTTAATGCCCGCCATCGATAACGTCGTCTGAGCCCGGGCACCAGGGAGTATGCAGTTAAGGAGAGAACGAGGTAGGAAGAGCCCGACTCGGCGAAGCGAGAGAGAAAAGGTGGGCCGCGGAAGAAGCGACAAGTGAGTGACAAAGAGGCAACAGCGGGGAACAAGGGGGTCGATCGAATCGACGGAGAAAACGGAAGAGGCTAGACGGAGGGAGACCGGAGTGAGGGAAAGCGGGAGTAGAATGACACGAACTAATAGCAGTCGAACGATTAAAACTAACGATCCCGTTGCGTCGACTAGTTCATCCCCGGGCTTGTTCCTCGACCAGGATTAACTGCCGGTTGACGAGCGATCCAGCCAAATGAAAATACGGCGCTCTGCCTTCCGGCCACCGCCTTCCATCTTCGTTCGCCACCCTAATTGACGTCTTGACCTCACTCTTTCTTCGCGAATCGATTATAGGATTGATCTATCTCCTCTGTGCAGTTGACACCCCGTTTCTAGAATATCAATTATAGAGCTCGCTAGAACTCTGATTCTTATTCCCGAGTTCTTGACGTTTCAAAAGAACTCTGGCGATTAAACATAAAAAATATAAATTTGAAAAAAATGCAGAAATCAATTTAATAAGAAAATTGTTCGTAACATTTTTGTATCAATTAAGGTCAATTTGTGTCGTAACACTTTTTGATAGAGCTCTTGAGAAGTTATTCAGAATTGCCAAGGAAACGTCAGATTTCAGAGAAAAAAAGTTTTAAGCGACTAGAACTTAGAGAATTTTTATCCGGAAAATCGCCAGAACTTTTTCACTTTTATCGCCAGGTGATTGTAGATTCTCGGAGTTTTTATGCGAACATTCCTTGCTTTTACTACTTACGACGGTCGTACACGTCCTTGGTTATACTACTGCGCGGACCGACTGACTTGAGAACGCTATTACTACTATAATATGAGATCAAATTGTTTTAAATGATTTCTACGACAATACTGATTTTACAAAAATAAAATGATAAAATTGTACCTGCATTCAAGAAGACGAAACAAAATTGAGATAAATATAATCCGATTTTAAGCCAACCCTGAGATTCGGACGAACATACTTTTGATACTTCGAAGATTTGAGCTCGCAAAAATTCTTTTCGCTTCGAGTAGTGCGCGTATTTGACCCGTGGCTACTTCTCAGGTCGATAAAGATAGCGAATCTATCGGTCATCTGTCGGGATGAGATTGCGCACTATATTAGCCTCGTACTGACTTTTCAAATCATACACCCTCTTTCGATCCTTTCCTTTTTCCTCCCTTCATGCCGAGGATGCTTTTGTTGGTGAAGTCGAGCGTAAGTTCGACGTGCTTTACGAAAATCGCAATATTATGGTACACACAGTCGGGCTTCCGTGATCTTTCTAATACCTTCCCATTACTGAAATAAAAGTTTTCATTGAGAATAAAAAAAAAGAGAGATTGGAAGCGACATTAAACGTCAACTTTCTTGTTTGAAATTTTTTTCCTACGTGAAGTTGTTTTTACGTAAAGGATTCTTACGTAGAAGGATCCGTCGAATCCGTCAATATAAAGATTTATGGAACGTTTGTGAGGATAGATGCTGGTAATTCAACGCGGAAGCGTATTTCGTCCGTCGGCGGCGCTATGAATGCGCACGTTTCCGGGACCAATTCCGTACAGCGATAGAAGTGCGCGAAATAGGTAATCCATCAGGAAACGACGTCTCGTATAAGATTTCTATCCAGTACACATGTTGTATATCGCGCGCGTTCCTTGCGCTTTTCCTTTCGTCCTCTTTTCTGAAGGAAAAGGACGGAAAGAAAGGGAAAACAACGCGGCGGGGAAAGGAAACGGAGAGGATGTCGGGACAATATCTCGGATATTCCCATCGTGACCAGCATTTTCGATTTCTCGCATAATTCATTTTTTTCCTTCCCGACGCCATCGCCGCCACCCCCGTCGACTCTTTCGTTATCGGCACTATTTTTTTTCTGTCATAGCCTTCGAGGGCACGCTTCCACTGGTTTTCAAAGTATTGATCGATCGTATGTTTTGCGAACGAGACAGAAGCGTCTAGCAATTTAAAGGAGGTTGCCTGTAAAAAACATCGCTAAATAGAAATTATAACACGTGCGTCAATCATCTTGCATAGAAAATAATTGCTTCGAGAACTAAATCACTTCATAATAAATACATGCTTATTTTCGCTTATTTTTATATATTTTATAGTAATCTAATGTGCACTAACAGTTTCTTTCTTTATCTACTTTGTTTGTTTTTACTATTGTAGAAAAAAATACGTAACGTCCTATGAGGGTACACGTATTCCTTTAATAAATTAAGAGTTTAAAATGATATAATACAGCGGCATTACAGTACCATGTTATTCAACTAAGTGCGCTTGCTAATTCATTACGTTGTTCGCGAAAAGCTCGTACAGCTAATAAAATCTCTCTCGGAAATTACGGTGAGCACCTTCCACAACGGGCATCCCCCTATTGCGTTCCTACTTCAAAGTTGATATGGTGACGTGATGTGTAGGTACGTGGCGCACGTATATGCGCGCACGTGTATGTGCGCGTCGGCGAATTCCAGGCCTCTGCCACTGTAAAGTTGCCTAGAGAAGCACTTGAAGACGAAGAACGATCTCGACGAGACCCCGCGCATGCCATTTGCCATCCTGCGCGTTATCCACGTAATAGGGTTCGCACATGCGATCTTGTGTCACGAGATTCCACAGAGTTCGCAAGTTACGATGAGAATTGGAGAACCGCGCACGTCGTATCTTGATCGTAACAGTTATCCCATTCTCGCTCGTGATACGAAGTCATCGCAGGTATACATAATTCGGTGTTATCCTAAGTATAATTTAATATCCCCTTTCGATATATCCGCGCATTCTTTAAAAATTGAAATTGTAAGTTATAGACACAATTTACATATGTAATTTATTACGATCTAAAGAATTTATACGTTTATAGAAAAAAAAAAAATTTGTTATAATATCTAAACGACGATTTTAATTTATTTTTTATATCTTTTTCTTATTGCGCGCTTCTCTCATATGACCTTAACTCATCTCTCTAACACTGGCGATATATATTTCGAAATAATACACTTCGTTAATTTCATCGTGCATGGCCATTCTCCGTAGTTATCGAATATGTCTCTATTGCGAATTACTGCGAGAAACTCGATTTGTGTGTGTGTGTGTGTGAGTTTGCCGGATAAGGGAATGATTAAATACTACGGTAGCAGCGTAACGTTGTAGAGCCGTTTAACGCATATCTGCTCGTTTATGTAATCGTATCGTTTGCGCATACATCCGTATCGTGAATTACTATACGTGAAACTCGATTCACGTTTACCGAATTAAGGGGTTATTAGTATTACATCGATATATGACACGCTTTGTTTATTAACAATATTGTGAGACTGCCTCTATGCAGCCTCGTCCAAGATAATCGCGTGATACATGATCGTTACTGTTATCGGATGTTTTGGATGTGATAGATCCTCCCTTTGAATAATAATGGCACATGTGCTTGGGTAAAATCGATTTTGATGTGCAATTTGTATTCCAATAAACCATCAAATATTATCGCTAATTTCAATTTCGTTCTCGACCGTAACGATCGGGGAAAAAGCATATTCTACAGAATATAATGCAAAATTTTGAAAATGACTATGTTATTAAATGCTTGGACTAAAGAATAATCGAAGAGAACTCCTTTTCGAAAATATTGCAATTCAAAGGAAGTACATTTAGGAAATCACACACGAATAATACGGGATTTCACGAGACAGCCTTTATTACACGTCGCAACGTGTTAATCGATTTGCCAATTAAGCGTACGCATAGGCTCCCCGTCCGAAGTTCAGTTTTAAGCGCAGAAGTTTTCAATTAACTCTTTCTCTCGTTTTCGCGGAACGCATTGTTCTTCGGAACTTTCTAAGGCCCATAATTCATGGCATCCAACCGAAGAGCTAGGACGGGATCTTTAGAAAACTCGCGTATTCTATTTCTGAAGTGCCCAGAAGGAACTTGACTGTGCAATGTCTGCGAGGGACACCGACGAGTGACGAGTGACGGTGGAAGGGGCGGGCACTGCGGGCAGTGGAGAGCGGACGATAGCGAAATGCCATTAATAATTATCGCGCTTAAACAAAGGATCGTGAAGTGGTTCGGTCGAACGACTTGCATAAAAGACTTGACAGGATCGGCCGCTCTCGTTGGCTCATGAATATTCCGTCCTTCATTGCGGAAGCTAAGGACCCGCGAGTGGTGTGCGAAATCATTTCGGGGTGGATTGATAATCCGACGTTAAAAGCGGCGAGATCGCGTTCTGTTGACGCGCGCGAGACAATATTATGACGCCGATTACGCTCTCTTTTCTTTCGTTTTCTCTCTTTATCTCTTTCTGGTAACGGACGGCGACGACGACGATGACGGCGACGATGACGACGACGGGATTTCACCCAGACAGGATTCCATGGCGGATAAGGCGCGCCTTATTGCTGACGCGAATCAAGATCTCTCTCTCTCTCTCTCTCTTCGAAGAGCGGGGCGTAAACGCAGCTAAAAATAGCACGTAAAATAATTCTCGAAAATAATGTCAGCGTGAAATTAAAAATACCATTATTGTCATAATGCCGCGACGGGGACCTGCGGTGCGGATATTTTATTATATTTATTTACGCTCCCCTATCTGTGTCGTCGCACGATAACTCGCGCACAATCTCCGTACTGTATTTTTGTAAATATTGGATATAAATTTCGATACGTTATATAAAAAAATTTATGCATTGCTTAATAAAACATGCGTGTGCACGTTTAGATGTATCGACCATTTTTTTTTTCCGACGAATCGTCATTATTGATTTAACGTACTTTTGCGCAAAATACTAGGTACGCTAAATAAATATACAGCAGTGTAATATTTATCGACATTAACGTGCGTGGCGTTAAATCTTCAGGTGCACGATACATATACGATCCACGGATCTCTACGACCTAATCACATTATACTGTCTAATCTCAAAGAAAAACAGTAAAATTAGAAGTTGCTACCGAGTTACGAGGAAACTTCAATAGTCGGGCATATTCGATAGGGAAACGCGGTAGTTCAATACCGACAGTATTAGCTCGATAGCGAAAGTTTGCCGATTTAACGCTGCTTCCTAAGGTCGATACACGTAAAAATCGCTACTTATAGTTTCGGTTTTGTCGACGCGTAGAGAACTAGCTTCTAACTTTGTTTCTTTAAAGCGATGGAGAAGCATAAAAACGATACCGTAGCAATACTCGTTCATATTTTGACGTTACTTCGATATTATTATTTTGACGCTACAGAAATAATGCTGACTTCACGGTTTTATCTCCACGGCTATTTAATTATCAGGAGCTTCACGGTTTTTCTTGCGTTCCTTCGCTCTTTTGCGCTCATCCTGACTCATAAAAGTTTGCTGTAATAAATTATTTTCTTTTTTACGATACGGGTTCAGCCTTTACGCGTCTTATCCCATTTATTTCGATAAATTTTATCGGTGTTGAGTACGATCCAACCGTGAACTATGGTGCGTTATCGTCCCTTCTCGGTTCATTTTTATCAATTTTTACTTTTATCGATTATCAGAGATAACGGTAACGCTATCAACCAAACTTACATGAAATCCTGATCAAAACATGCAGTGAGTAGAAAATAATTGTACACGTATAAATTAACGTTAATTAAGAAACATTAAACGATTTAATTTTTATCGGAATTAAATAAAATTTTTTGCTTTCGTAATATACTTGCCACTCAATTCCTAAATCTCAATTAAGCTATATTATCAAATGCAAAAGCATATTAAAATAAGTAACGAAAAAGGAATGTTGGAAAAAGGATGTTGGAATGCTGACGGAATTATTAATAAATCACCGATCTAATTTGCAAGTATGTAATAATTCTAAAATTAATAATATCATGTTTTAACTTTCGGAAAAAGAATAATTATATTAGTGTACATGTACAAATATCACGCACCAATAAGCATTTGCTGGTTTACATTTCATTTTTCAAACATGGAAATCCCCGCACGTAACGATAATATTAAAGCATTCCCGCGTCAGTTGTTTTGACGAAATTTTGCTGAAACGGCGCCGAAGGGGTGACTGGTGGGTGGATTTGTGACGGATTTTTTTTTTCGTATATCTACTGAAACAGTGCTGGTCGCCGTCGCAAAAACGACACCGCGAGACGCAGCCGAGCATTCGGTCGTATATCTGACCGAGGCATGAAATTAATGCTCCTCGAAAGTGTTGGACGCGGCCAAGAGTGCGGCTTGTGACGTGACGCGAAGTTTTATCGCAAAATACGTAAAGTGGAAATCCCGGTGCGGTTCGGCGGTGGCAGCGTCCGTGAATATTCTAATGTCATTAAACATTCACAAAGCTGCCGCGCGTAATGCCGCGTCCCCTCGTGCGAACTTTATATATACTTTCGTAAATTTCCGATCTAATTTAATAATAAATATTTTTGCGCGACGGGGACGACGCGGTAAGATCCCAAGATCCGCGCGCGACTACGGGTACACAGGGTACACTTCAAAAATCGCTTCAAATGACTTTACCATGAAAGACAGTCGCGAAAAGCGAATTAATTTTTAATAAAACGCGCAGTGAATCAAAACTGTTGGTGTTGCCCGAGGTTGAATCGCCCGCGCACAAAAGAAAGACTGCACTACACTCGATAAGTACTTTTTTTTTATATATACCATTGTGTTGAAGTTTATGATAAATTCAAGATAATAGCATATAAACTTTCGCGTGCCGCATGGTACACACGTGACATTTGTGCATAATCTACAATTTTACTGTTAATTTCGTCGATTCAATCTCATAATGCATTTTATAAAAACGTATAAATTCAGAATCCAAGAGGCGTTTCCATTAGACTCCTTGAAATAATATATAAACGCGCTCTTATGTCATTAATACATGATCCAATGGTTTCTTTTATGCGTGAACGACGTCGCGCGTTTTCACATTTTTGCCACGCTCATACTTCGCGTACGCGCACGGTATATGCAAATTATTTACGTCAAACGCAACTCTCGTTATTTTCACTACTAGACGGCCGCGCAATATCTTTTAACTCGCGCCGACGAAGTTGCGGAAAAAGTCTGCGAGTCAGGCGAGGCAAGCACGCGGCGTGGCGCGGCGCATCGCGGCCATGCCATACGGTAGACAAGAGGATCGTACCTTATCCGACGTTATATATTCGCACCTCCGTGCGATTGCATTTCGTCGAAATTTTCCGTTCTCTCTCACCGTGAAACTGGCAGTGAAAAAAAAAACAACGATCCAGGCTACCGGGCGGCGCCGTCCGTATATCCGACACGAGAGTGTAAAATTAACCATGCCTCGAAAGTCGGTAGTTTTATAGTGGAATAAGCAATAGTCGAAACCCCTTCCTGCTACCTCCCCCCACACCACCCGAATATCCGCATTTCGTTAAACATTCATGGCCTTTTAGTGTTTCCGAGTTATTGCCGCGTCAATAATTCCTGTTCTACCTTTCTATATCGCGTTTCGTTTCTACGTGTATCGTGTTATTTGCTCGCGTAAACCGGATATCTAATCCAGAAAACTTCCAATCTGAGTTAATGGTACTTTCAATAGTCTAGTCTGGATCCAATTCGGGTCGATGGTATCCTCGAATGAGCTTTCAACTCGAAATTCCAACTAAAAACCACGTAAAGTTGTGAAATTGAACTTAATATTCTTTCGGTCTTAATACTGTATGGTCTTAATACGCTCTTAATATGCTTTTTACATAAATAAATACGCGTACAAATACACGATAGGAAGCGAATACCTGATTCTGACTGTTTTCAAAAAAGCAAGCGAGGCGAAAGACTTTAACATCGAACGTCAGAACATTCGACGGTCCTTGTAACATCAGCTTGGGAAACTTGACAGGCCAGATATTCGTAAATTCTATCAGAATTAACACGGCAGCGTTGTGTCACGCGTAAGCGTGATCATCGCTATACCAGCACGCATTATGAGAGCGTGCATTGCCGCGTGTCGTATCACCGTCCCACAAATTTCGTCCACGTTTCATCTCCTCGCCCGCTCCGCTAACTTCGTCGTTCTCATTTCATTTCGTTTCATCTCATCCCGTTTCGTTCTATCTCATCTCATTTCATTTCATTTCATTCTATATACCGCGTGCGGCCGTCCGCGTTACGATGCGCGAAAACGCGCCCGGTATATAAGCGACGTTTTCTCGTTGCCGTGTATTTTTTCTTCTTCTTCGCCGGTGCTTTTTATTCAGCGGTTTGCCCGGCGGAGCGCGGAGCGGCGACAGAAGGAAGAGAAGGAGATGAGGTGTTAGGTTTTATTCCTGTCGTAAACAATATTTTTATTGCCGCCTCATCTGAGAAGCGCGGATGTTTGTCGTTCCCATTACGTGTACACCGTCGGCACGGCACGATCGAGCTGTTCCAAGGCATAACTCGTTTGTCTCCGAAAGGCTGATGTCTTAAACTTCGCGAAACAAAACAAGCCTATTATAATTTGCATCATTTGCGTTCCAAACTTGCGTTTTAATTTCTTCAAATTTCGGATTAGGAAATACACAGTTACAAAATAAGTCATAAAAATAATGATCAAGCAAGTATAAGTAATGATAAAATTCAATGTCGGCAGTTATAATTCTCTGAGTTTACAAAACATCTAAGAGATTTGAAATAATGACGCAGAAAAAAAATATATATCATTTTGAATTGTTATATACAAGAGAATGAAATGTATATGTATCCATATAAATCCCAAATGCACGAGAGAATAAAAACCGCTTACAAAAGGTAATAAAACTGAACAGAGTAATTGTGTAACATATTAATAAAAGCGCAACGGTACGTTAAAACAGAAATCGGGAAATTTACTTTAATTGCGGTGAACATACGTAGAGCGCATATTTGAAAAGTAATGTAAAGTTATGAAATATCCGTTTGACTGCGTATTGCTTTAAATCCATATATTCGTACATACTATTACTATTATATTACTTTAATTTAGATTTTTATTCAACATAGGTGCTTTTAATCAATTTTCGACAAGAGAGAACTCCGTCCACTTATTATACGGCCAATATTACAACCAATAATTTCCAATGTCGAAAATTCAAACAAGTGCGTTAAACGGACGATGTATCTGTCCAGAATGGGCGCGCTCGTATCTCGTAACGCGAACTTTAATTCGGATTTGACTAACGGATAGGAAACCAGTTTATGGACATGCATGGATACGAGAGTTAAAGCGCGTCAATCTCGAGAAAGTTTCGGGTCGTTACCGCTCGAAATTTCGCTCACATATTCGCCAACTCTGGCTATCGAAAATCGAACACAATCAAACTACGCGACGCGCGTATAAATACCCGCGCGTACATACGTACGTACACGTGTGCGCGTTGCGCGTCCCTCTATTGCTTTACGGCGATTAGTTTGATATATTCAAATTGTCACGCAAGTTACACCCAGCCTCGCGTTCATCTCTATGCCTTGCTCGTCCTCCCGCGTTCCATCTTTCTCTTTGTCGTTCACAATTGATACTACCGACGCAAAGACACAATCGCGGATTATTACAACCGCGGCTCGTTTCAATTTTAATCATATTACCCGCCATACCGTGGTAGCTTTATATCGTTCCGTGTCTGTCGGACACAAAAACGGTAACAGATCTTGAGATATTATACCTGGCTAATAAGTAATAAGTAAATAATTATTACAGAGATTTAAACGCATATTTTATGATTCCATAAGAAGAAAACTCGCAAATTTACGCCTGGTCGAAACATGCAAACATCGGTGAACATGTATGCATCATAATTTTATTTTCGCTAGTATATATTATTTTATTCCGCCTAGCAAAATATTTTGTAATCCAACATCAAATATCAGTATAATAATATTCTTCCGGAATATTCGTGTGACGAGGAATACCTATTTCTTTTTACCGTAATCTTTTTTACGCGCCAGACTCAAAACGAATCGAAATAAGGAGAACGGGTGAGAGATGCCAAGAATGATTGTAATTGCCCGTTGCTCTTTGATTAAAGTGCTCCTAGCAAATTATAAGTTCCGCGCTGGTAGGCGAGTTCATTAGCATGCTACCCACCTAACGTCTACGTCGTCTATGTCGGGAGTGACGGCGAGGCCGACGTCGGCGCCGACGTCGGTCTGACCCCCGACGTTGGCTCAAGTTGGAATCCTGTCACTTAAGTACTCAATAGCGGCACTGCAGACTCCGCACAACTATCTGCTATACTCTTATTAACTGGCAAACATTCTAGCTTTGTTACAGTCTGTAAGACTAAACTGTCTTCTCGACTCCTGAAAACATTTAATTAAGATATTCGCATAATTCTAAATACGATTTGATAATAATTCCGTTACGCCTTCTATCTAGAAAGTTTCCTGCATATAAACGATCAATCTGTTTAAAATTCAGCCAGAAATTCCCGTAGAAAGAAAAAATATTTTATTTTAAAACAAGCGTCATGCCGGAGCCATGTGGCGACCATTATTTCGAGACTACGTAAGAAAAACTTGTCGACAGCATACCTAAGCACCACCAAGCTATACGCGACAGTGATGAAGATTGGACAGGCAACAGCATGCGGTAACGCTAATTCACCAGAAATATTATTTCGGTCTTTCAATTTTCCGGTTAAAAAATCGAGACTAATTGAAGATAATAATTTTCTAGTTATCGCTCTCGATCGAGGATACATCTCTGTAAATTCGCATTGCTTTTTCCTTTACAACGTTACGTTCGCTTCGCTATAGTAAGCCATGATGTCAACTGATTCTCCATCGGGACATGTCTCTCTTCTTCTCTCACATCGGATGGCGATAGACAAATCAGATGATGCGTAGAACGATCGACAAAAAGCACGTAATTAGGCGCCTATGGGGAAATGAATTCTTTCCGGCGGAACGATTAATTCGACCGAGCGAGAAAAGGGAGGAATTTGCTCGGTTCCTCGTGTGTGCGAGAGGACGGTGTAGTTTTTCCATGTAACGCGATTCTGCAACTGCTGCTTTTTGCGGAGAGCCCTCGCTATTACACCGATCTGTCATATAAAACGCCAACTATTTGTGTAATGCTACGTGAAATATGAATGCGAGTTTGCCGTAATATCGTATGAATGTTATGTAAAACAAGAACGACGAGTTCTTGCTAGCGTGCACAGAGCAGTATTCGCAAATTTAAAATGTACATCTATTCCTGCGCCACATTGCCTTCCCACAAATATTCTTACATTGAATTTAATGCTACAGAAATGGTCATTCCTCCCGATATTTTCATTCTTTCGTCTTCCTTTATCCTCTCCTGCTTTTACCGTTCTCCAATTCACGTCTTCAACATTTTACAGCGTTTCAAGACCGGGCACTGACCGAGCCGAGCAAATCGCAAAGTTCATTGGTGGCAGATCGAATCGACCGTATTTATTCAGCGGTCAACCTCGTGGTCGCACGAAGATAAGACTCTTTTCTCGATCCGGCGCGCCGCGCGCGAGGCTATATATCCTGAGCTCGATCTCCCTCATTGCGGAAGATAGAGACAGAAAAAGAGAGAATGATTCGTGCGCAATTTGCCTGCAGCACTTCGTTTGACGCATCGTACCATAACAGTCGGAAGCGAGGTCGCCATCCGATAAATCATCTTTTTTAAACCGTCGCCTGTCTTTGATCCCCAGCGATACATAATTTGTCTGGAATGTATTCAGCCCCATGATAGCGGAGGCCGATAACCCCCGTTATTTTTCATGCACGCGAAATTTCTACGAACGGGCAAACGTCCGTGGAGTTGGCATACTCTACGGTAACGTTAGCGACGACGATATACGATATGGTAGCGGAAAGCTCATTACCCGGGCAAATAGAGGGAGAGATAAGAGCGCGGATGGAGGAAGGAACAACGGTCTCGTACGTCTCGCGTACCGTCTGTATCTCAATTTCCTAGCTGGGTAATCAGCCGCGGTTTACGATGCACGCGAAAACGTGTATTAAATCAATTCTGATGTCATGCATCAAATGGAATGATGCGTTGCTCATTGCTCTCGTCTGTGATATATACTTGAATGAAAGGGTGCTCTAACGATTTCACCCCTTCCGCTTCTCCTTCTAGATCGTTGGACGCTCGGTGATGATTATTTTCGCTCGCGTTGCTTTCTATAGAAAGCGCCGTTATATATTTTACGGTGTCATGATTCGAAGCACCGCTATCGAATCAACCGGGAGTCGGGAGCTGGTATGTTCTTCGCCTTCTCCTGCTTCTCCTCCTCAACGCAGAGACGAGTACGCTGGGATCTGGCCGGTCGTAAAAATAAATCCGGGACTCATAATCTGTTTGAGGGGGGATAGCGCTTTTCTCGTTCGGAGATGGAAGACTCGGGACTGGCGCGATGATATCGTAGGGAAGGAGTTCGCTCTCCGTTTTCAGAAAATTTCACTGCATTCACCGCTGTTTCTCCTCGGACCTCCCTTTGACGATCTTCTTCGCGAACGCTCGTCGATTGATGGTGGATTAAAATTATTGTTGCGACGATGTTATAGCCGGCGGTAATGCGGTGTAACCGAGCGGATAAAGCAGCGCATAAAACTGTGCTTACGCAAACGATATTTCGCGGCAGTGCGCGTGTTAGAGCGTCGACCATAAAACTCGATAATATTTACAGCGAAATGAGACAAACTTTACCGCACTTAAAACCATTTACTCGTCCCACCAGCGTGTCGGATCGTCTTAATTTGAACACATGCATCCACACATATACATGCGTGCATGCATGGAAAAGCCGAGCGATGGATGAAAGGCTCGTGCTTTCTCCCGCGCAATCGAGCAGAATAGAAAAGTCTCATTACCGTTTCACGCAAAATGTTTTCGTCGCGAGTCGTCGATCTGTCCTTTTCCGTTTTTTTCCCCATTTTTTATCACGCTTGTTTTTTAGTCCCGCTTTTGTTCTTATTTTACGGCTTTCTGCATCTGTCGTTGTCCTGCGCTTGCGGAGAAAAACCAACAGTTCATTTTCCTAATGCGACTGATAGCCGGTGCCAAACGAGACCACCCGTGTTCGTCAATAGCCGGCGGAAACGACCGAGAGCGTCTCTATGTCCGTGATGGATGATGGAAATGTTAACGAGGTTCTCTACAATGGACGTGGAGCAGAGCTGCCCAGAACAACAATGCGGTTGCGGATTTACCAAACGTGCGATCTACATGTAAGACGAATATGAATACATAATGAAAATTATATTGGATATATACACGTGTGTGTGTGTGTGTGTGTGCGGTATAGATAATATTATATAAAAAACAATAAAAAAATATCTCTCGTATCGTGCTTTACGTAACGCGTAACGAGTCTCTTTAATCATAACGTTTCCAAATGGTGCTTTCACTGGTCGAGACATTTCAATTTTACCAACCACACGCTCCCGCTGAACTCTCTGACGAGATTTCTCGAATTTCTAAAGGCTCGATGCATGGGGCAGGTCACACGCATTGTCAATTCCGACCCGGGGAGGCTTTGTGGCGAAAGGGGTGACGCTGTGCATTAGCGCCTCATATCAATATACATAGAATTGGGGCATACACAATTTCATTAGCAATTACGAGCTAATTCCGTGTTTCAAGCAGAGGGGATTTTTGTGACAAAAGCAAGTGTTTCTGATTTGGCAACGAACCATTCCACCTTGTATTATCATTTCTGGATCTATGCCAAGTTTGCGCTATCAAGAATTGTCTTATTGTCTCATCCGTTCATTTTCATGTGCCGTGCAATTGTTTCTACGTAAGCTAGTAGGATTGGTGATAAATTGTAACATCGTATATAGGGTGTCTGAAAATCACTGACTATCCTTTTATGACAAATTCTTTGTCGATCTTGTCCTCTTGGAAAAATAATATTTATTGAAATTTTTCAATTATTTGCATCACATATTTTTGTAACTAGTGCAAATCAAAATTGTCCTAAAATAAACTATACCTAAAATTAATAAAAAAATTGATTAAATAAAATTTTCTTCTTTTAATATATTTACCTTCGCGCGAAATCTCATTAAGTAAAAATATTTTCTTTCTTTATTATTTATAATATTTATACCTCGAAAGTTATTGATGCCTCGACATGCTTGGTAAAGAGATATCGACTTTAAGCTGATTTAAGAACCTGCCATTAATGAAAAGATTTCTAATGATTTTGAGACACCATATAGTAAGCTAAAATAATTGAACGGTTTGTTATATTAAACGATACGTCGCGATATATATTATTAATGAGTGATGGTAGTAGTATGTATGGTATAAGCCCTCAATTATTTTAGCCTAGCCATGACAACCAAAGCATCGAGCCCTTCATCCCTAAACCGATACACCGGGGACTCCCGTTAGAGTTCGTTTGTCATTGTATCGATCGTGCCGTATACATAGAAAAAAGAGAAAAAAAATACAAGAAAGATTAATCTTAAAATATCGATAAGGGGGAAAAAAATTGTTCAATTGCTGCTTGAACCTACGTATAAAAAACAGGCGATAAGATAATATATTTCCTAACCAGGTCCTACTTTGGGTTTCAACTTATCACCGTTGGAAATTTCGGACAACGACGATTAACGGGTGGTAATAGGGGTGGAAAAGGGGTGAACGTATTGCGATTATTTGATCTCCCATTAGCATACGAGATCCACGGAGCAGCATGATTCGTACACGTGTTACGTTGCGCACGCACACGTCCGTCGCGTCGTGTAACGCGTGTATCCGCGATTCGTGTCGCCGTTCTCCACGCGTGCACGACGTGTGCTCGCCAGATGTCCAAGAGCGGGATGCTGGATGCTGGTGCGTCGCTGGGCGCCCTCAGTCCTCGGTTCTCCCACACAGTGCAGTCGCGGCGCGGCGCGGAGCGGCACGAACAGGCGCGGATGGGTAGGAGAGAGGCGAGATGAGAGGAGGAGGAACGCTCCGAGTGGAGAACGGAACCGTTCAGTCGCAGCCACGAAGCGGCGCCGTACGCGACGACGACGCGACGACGGACGACGACGTCGGGTAACATCCGCGCACGCTATATTCTTCTCGTCGTCAGTCGTCTCGTCTCCATTCGTTCGAGAAAGGGGTGTCATCGAGCAGCTGAAATTAAAAATTTCAACCGAAAACGCTGTCAACCTGGACATCAATTTTCCGCTTCGTGATTTTCCGCCGCGGACGTGCTGAGAGTGGCGGCGCCCGGCTTTGAGGCGGATGAATCGTATCTCGGATGATACGAATATTTTATTACATGAATGCTTCACTTATCGGGAACGCGGCGGAGCGGCGGAGAGCGTACACCGCAGCGTGGGTAACGAAGCCGCGACGGTGGTCAGGTCTATAATTAACCGCGGAGGAAGCGTCTGGCAGCGGAACGAAGTGCTATATCTGCAAGAACTTAAGTCCACAAGTGGATTCTCGATGGAAAACGGACTCTTGGTAAATCAGTAACGCGACTCAGGAAAATCAAAGGATGCGACTTGTACATCACGGGTTTCTTCTATCGGACGTTCTCCGATAAACGCCGCATTTCGAACGATTAGACAGATTCAACGATCGATATGACATAGTAACTTCGAGGAGCGATCTTTGGGACATCCGCGTCGAAGGAGAATCATCAACAAGCGGCGTTAATAAGTTTTGCGGAATAATGAACTTCTTGAATCTGGATAGCAGTTGTGGTGTGGAAACGGAGTGGATCGACCACGGAACTTCGAGTAGTGGGTGAACTGTGCGATCGTTTGAAAGGATAACTTTCTTTATTGGTTTCTCCCTGCGTAAGCGAGAAATCGCGTCCTCGCTTCATCGTCACTCGGATATGAATATTGCGGCGCGAGGCATGTTACAGAGCGGGAAATCGGAATTAACCGTGTGATTCATTTCGGAGAAGTGATATTCTGAGCGACACCTCGGTCACGTTTTACGAGCGGAGTAATTCCTCGCGGAAGCTGAATTAACGGCTTCGCGCGCGGCCTCTCGGCGGTGCTACATCGGAAAACGACGACGAAGACCCGATGATTAAGAGGGAATGATTAAAACACTCGGATACTCGGACTCGAGAGAGAACGCGTCGCCAGGCACGTCCTGATCCGCGATTAGAAAGAGGTCGATCGATTTCGGAATTATAACGTCCCGCGCGAGTGTCAAACGAGCCGCGACAGGAACATCAATACCCTAATAAATGTCACTCGCACGATCGATCGGCGCCTTTTGCCAGCCATGACGTAAAGAGAGGGCGATTTAACATCGACAAGGGTCAGAACGTTGTCGAGAGCAGCTGTCGGGATCGGCTGTCCACGTAGGCAGATACCGATCTCTCCTGTGCGGGTGCGCCGAAGTTCGTAATCCTGATACCGCTCAGGGGAGGGCGGTCCCCAGTTATGCACGAATGGAGAATGAACTGCGGTGCGTGAGGGAGAGAGGCGGACGTTTCTAAACCGATGAGATGACAGCGCTGTGCGTGCTGTGGGCTACTCTGTCCACCGTAGCCTCGATCCTGGCGTGCTCCGGTTTTTACCTGCCTTACTGGATACAGGTGAGCGATCGCATTACGCGCTCTTAATTGCGTTATGCCGCTACGAGAAGACGCTGGGATCTATCTTTCGAAAGTTCTTCAACTCCTTGGAGTTGAAGCAATTTTTAAAGATTATAGCAGTTAATCGCGAGAAAATCTTGAGGGAGTTGTGAGATAGCCGCGAATAATTAACGAAACACGAGAGTTCCGTATACCTTCGGCTTCTTGTTTTTCTTGCAGGATTCTCGCGCGAACCCCCGGCACTAAATATACCTCCATTATAATCAAATCAATATCGCTTTCTCTTTCTATCGCGCGGCAACATCGACGCTCCGATGGTCGTTAATGTGCGACATTAATGGGGCGATAAAGCAGCATACCGATAAATACGAAAGCAACTCGTCCAATCGGATACGATAAAATAACATTATTTCCGATCACAACTGAATTAGTTCTGCGATGATATACTGGTTGATATCCCGATATATATGCATCGCACAACTGGCGAACAAGCACAGAATGACCAATAACTTTTAGCTGGCATGACTGACAACTTTTAGAATTATGCTTATCGAGTGCTAGTTCGCTGTAGCTACACTTATCTTGCTCCATCGCTGTAAAACTAAACGACATCGGTTTTCGCATTTTTGCGACATCGTCGAAGGATCATTCGGAATTTCGTACGATCGTAGCTCGCGCACTTTCAGGACTGCCATTCGTGTAACGTATCGCCGTACATATACACGAGAACTTTGCCTTTCCGCGAACATGACGATGACGACATGGAGATATGAAGAAAGTCGTTCTCGCTTATCGTTGGAGGGCCTGGTATCGACGATTTTGACGACTGCGACAATTTCTCTGGCACGATCGTAAAGCGATTTAATAGGCAATGCGATAGGAACGACGAAATTTGCGTGTTTGGCTACTAAAGTACCGATGTCAATAATTTTGTGAGTTTTGAACGACATATGCCGAGAACATTTCGCGATTTTA